>NC_136815.1:23736745-24336745 GCF_951394365.1 Tetrao urogallus | reverse complement strand
AAATAAAAAAATAACCATTCAGACTCATGGAGTAACAAGTGATGCTTTTCCTTTTAATGACTACATTTTTTTCCAACTCGGTGGAAGAAATTTGCTGTGTTCTTGTCTCTCTGGCTCATTAACTCCAGCGATCTGATAACAGTTTTAATGCAAAAGAATAATGTTAGGTTTTAAATGGGAACAAAGTAAAACATGGATATGAATAACTTAACCTATTACATTCCCCCAAATTATGCATGCTGATTTGGTATTTGCATCAACAGATGGCTCACAAACAAATATCAGAGCTTGGCTCAGCTCTGAATGTGGAACATGAATAGGAAATTCTCTACATACAGATAGGCCCTACATTAGGTATGTCTGATCTTAGTATTTCTCATATCATCTTCATACCCCTAGGAGAGCACAATACTGCAGGGGGCTCAGCAGGGCACAGGAGGGCTCAGCAGTGCACAAAGTCACATCTGCTCCTTGGAGCATCAAATGCAAAAGCAAGCAGTGGTAAGATTTTTCTTAAATAGGAATCGCTACAGCCCTACAGCCGTTATTTCCACTCCAACTTCTAAAGTCACTGCTAGTCAAGAAATTTCGTGTTCTAACATAGATTTTGAGATTTATTTGGAGTATAAATTTGTGCTAGGACAACATCTGATCTCCTGGTTGGAAAATGAGAGCAATGTATTAGCTTTTAAATGTGATGGAAGTTGTGAATCAACAAATTTAGTCTTCAGAATCATTTTGGAGAAGCTTCAACCTGATGCTTTGGACCTTTGGAGAAGCTGATTAAGGAGAGATACAGAAGTTTACAGGAAGTCTCTCATCAATGAAGGGCTTCATGTGGGCAACTTGGCAGTGTAAATTGCAGCCAGAACAACTAGAGAGTCAGAACAACCAGAAGGGAACCAATGAAGTGATTGCTAGTTAATGCTACCTAATAGGTATGCATTTGCAATGCATATGAGCAGGTGTTACCCAGTGACCTTCAAGAGTAACCTCAGACATAGAGTAATTGTAAGTCAGCAGCAGAGCCTCAAAACTGGAAGGTTACAAGTTGTGTGGAGAAAGTGGAATTTAAGAGCAACTGTTCAGACATATAGAGACTGAAAACAGAAAGTCTTCAGCGGGAAGGGAAGGAGGAAGGGAAGGGAAGGGAAGGGAAGGGAAGGGAAGGGAAGGGAAGGGAAGGGAAGGGAAGGGAAGGGAAGGGAAGGGAAGGGAAGGGAAGGGAAGGGAAGGGAAGGGAAGGGAAGGGAAGGGAAGGGAAGGGAAGGGAAGGGAAGGGAAGGGAAGGGAAGGGAAGGGAAGGGAAGGGAAGGAAGGAAGGGAAGGAAGGAAGGAAGGGAAGGGAAGGGAAGGGAAGGGAAGGAAGGGAAGGGAGGGAAGGGGAGGGGAGGGGAGGGGAGGGGAGGGGAGGGGAGGGGAGGGGAGGGGAGGGGAGGGGGAGGGGAGGGGAGGGGAGGGGAGGGGAGGGGAGGGGAGGGGAGGGGAGGGGAGGAGGGGAGGGGAGGGGAGGGGAGGGGAGGGGAGGGGAGGGGAGGGGAGGGGAGGGGAGGGGAGGGGAGAGAAAGCTTTACCCAAAACACAACTCACAGAATCACAGAATCACCCGGGTTGGAAGGGACCTCAAGGATCATGTAGCTCCAACCCCCCTGCCTAGCAGGGCCACCAAACATGCACATTTAGATCAGGTTGCCCAGGACCCCGTCCAACCTGGCCTTGAACACGTCCAAGGACGGGGCATCCACAACCTCCCTGGGCAGCCCATTCCAGGGCCTAACCACTCTCCTTGTAAAGAACTTCCCCCTAACATCCAACCTAAATCTTCCCTCCTTCAACTTGGATCCATTTCCCCTAGTCCTGCTATTGTCAGCCCTTTTGAAGAGTTTACTCCCCTCCTGGGTATAGGTTCCCTTCAGGTATTGATAGGCTGCAATGAGGTCACCCCGCAGCCTTCTCTTCTCCAGGCTGAACAAGCCCAACTCCCTCAGCCTGTCCTCATAGGGGAGGTGCTCCAGCCCCCTGATCATCTTAGTCGCCCTCCTCTGGACCCTTTCCAAAATCTCCATGTCTTTCTTGTACTGAGGGCTCCACACCTGGACACAGTACTCCAGATGGGAGTAGAGAGGGACAATCACCTCCCTGTCCCTGCTGACCACCCCTCTCCTGATGGAGCCCAGGATCCCATTTGCCTTTCGAGCTGCCAGAGCGCACTGCTGGCTCATGTTAAGTCTCTCGTCCATCAGGACCCCCAGGTCCTTCTCTGCCGAGCTGCTCTCAAGGACCACTCCTCCCAGCCTGTACGGGTGCCTGGGGTTCTTCCGGCCCAAATGCAAAACCTTGCACTTTGCCGTGTTGAACCTCATTAGGTTCACCCGAGCCCAGCTTTCCAGCCTGTCGAGGTCCCTCTGAATGGCATCCCTTCCTTCCACCGTATCAACCGCACCACTCAGCTTGGTGTTGTCAGCAAACTTGCTGAGGGTGCACTCAATTCCCTCATCGTTGTAATTAATAAAGATGTTAAAGAGCACCGGTCCCAAGACAGACCCTTGGGGACACCACTTGTTACCAGGCCTCCACCTGGACATAGAGCCATTGACCACCACCCTCTGTCTGCGGCCTTTCAACCAATTGCTTATCCATCGGGTCGTCCACCCATCAAATCCACTTCCCTCCAATTTGGAGATGAGGATGTGGTGGGGGACCATGTCAAAGGCCTTGCTCAGGTCCAGGTAAATGACATCGGTCGCCTTCCCTTCGTCCACCAATGCCGTCACTCCATCATAGAAGGCCACAAGATTAGTTAGGCATGACCTTCCTTTGGTGAAGCCGTGCTGGCTGTCTTGGCATGCTCATTCTTTATGTGATCGAGCATGTTGTCCAGGAGGATCTGTTCCATGATCTTCCCAGGCACGGAGGTGAGACTCACCGGCCTGTAGTTCCCCGGGTCCTCCTTGCTCCCCTTCCTATATCCTGTCCTGTATATGGGATATATATTTACTCCTACTAAAGGTTGCAGAAGAATATTTATCTCCACTGTTCAGGTTTGGTAACAGTGAATTTTTCCATCAACTCTATATAGAAAGCACAGCAGCCCAAATGCCTTTAATTCATTTTATCTATTTATTTATTTATTGTTCAAACATTATGAGAAAGAAAAAGAAAATAAACCTGAGAAACTGTAGTTGGGAGAAGAGTATTTCTCCAGAAACTCCCAGCAAGAACCCAACAAGTAGTTTATCTCTTCATCTGCTCTCTGTCCTTGGAAAAAGCTAATCACACCTCGCAGGGCAATGAGTTCCTGGGTAATATATGGATAGCAGCAGACCATTTTCCATTCCCGAGGAGAGGAACAAGGTGAATGCATTAGTGAGTTTTCCTTGGGCCTGAGGAGTACTGGGGACTCAAAGGACATTTTGCTAAAAATGTTCCTGCAAAAGAAACAACTGGAGTGTTCTTTTCCCGTGTAGAAGCATATGAAAGACTCTCCTTGGCGCTGGAAGGTTGAATTGTTTTGTAAGTCAAGGAAGTCTCTGGGCCATTTCTGAGAAAGAGTTCATGGGCTGGCAGGGTAGGCAGGTTGTGGAGCTAACCTTCTAGGGGACTAGGAAGGACTAACAGAAACATAAGGGACAGAGGGAAAGAGCAGCTGTTTAGTTTTCCAGCTGAAATCTTAGGAAGGTAAGATGTTCGTCTGCGGTTCTGAATGCTTATCATCACGTGCTTAGTTCCAAAAAAAATTTCCAGTTGCTCCAAAATGTACCTAGAGATTAAGGGATCTCCAAGTAAACTGAGTTCTCAAGTCTAAAATGGGTAATTTGTGCTGTTTCTTCTTTAAAGACAGAAAGCAAACTTCAGAGTCTGTGTGTGGCTCTGCTGGTACAATTGGATCGTTAAAACTTGCATGCATGTCAGAGATATTCATCATTGCAGTATAATCTTCTACAGTACATAACTCCTTATGTGGGGAGTCATTCTGGTCCACCAGGCTCACTCCTAAAGCAAACTTCTGGGTGTAGGATGTGAATTCCAGGTACACTCACAAAGAGATACTTGGTTATGCAGCAAGACACTGACTTAGTAACAGCATATATAGCAACCGCAGAAAGGAGAAAAGATGCTTTGATGTGTGATGCCTCACACTAACAATAAGAGCACCAGCAACGGCAAATGTATCAGATGCTTAATCAGAAAAGGTCTGAGATCTCACAGAAGTGCAAAGCCTGAAACATATTGCTGTTTTTGAGTCAGAGCTGTCATCTAACTGCATCATCTTTTTGGTAACTGTCTTCAGCAATGATGTGGGAATGCTTTTGGGATACAAATCAATCAACTGAAAGGACAGATACGAGTAAGATAATATCTATTTGGCCCATCTGTGGCAAGATGACAGTATCATAACTGTCCAAATCTTTGTTTTCAGTCACTTCTGCAGAGCTTTCTAGGAAACCAGCTGAGGAGATCCAAAAGCAGAACTGGAATAGATTCATAGAGGAAGGCTCCCTTCTTGGAACTGGTCAGTGAATTGAGAGCTCTGCATAGTAGTGTTTAAGATATGAACATAATTACTGGAATCGTACGCCTACTTAAGGGTTAAAGCTGCTGGTTTAGTAGCTGAGCATTGCTTGACTTCTTCTTTCATATCTTCTGTCTTAGCTCTTTCACAAGGCTGTGGCCTGTCCACTCTTTTACTGCCCAACACAAGTTTGGTCTGAAGGAACCAGTACCTCTGAAGAAAACACCTGTACATGATTCACAGGTGAGGATGTGCCAGCAATCGATCCTAAAGGAGCGATGTGCTCCTTTCATCTTGGTGGGAGATTCCCCCTGAAAGGCACTTGTGAGGCTCGCTGGTAACCCAAAACTGCTTGAGATTATGTCCTTGGGCCAAGTGAGCAAGCAGACAAACCTTAAAAACAGGCAAGGATATTCCTCTAGCTTTCCTTGAAAAGTCTTTACAGTCTTCACAGTATTCCAGGCAATCCTACCTAGATCAAAATTTATACAAGACTTGCACAACCACTAAGAAACCTGTTCCACACTCTTCTGCGGGGTGAGTGGTAATGTATTCTACTCATGAACAGTCATCTATGGGTAAATGCTGCCTCTGATTTCTTAGCAAAGAAGCCAGATGCGTACTGGACTCATATGGGGGGGTTGGACTCAACGATCTCTGGGGGTCCCTTCCAACCCCTACAATTCTGTGATTCTACAATTCTGTGATATAGTCCCTGAACTGCTTAGCATGGCCACAGGTAGAGAGAGCTGCATTTCCAGAAAATGACAGTCTGCATCATAAACATACACTCTATCTTTTCCCTGCCTTTCCATTGGTTCTGAAGCTAGTAAGGGTCCGGACCCACCACAGCAGAAAGCCACTAACCACAAGGTCAGGTCACATCACTTTTGGTGTCCACATGAACTCAAATTTCATAGGAGAGGAAAAGCTGGACCTAAAATTACATCCAACTTTGTCCCTATCCAATCATCCTGGTTCGAGCTAAGGACAGAATAGAGACGTTGCCATCAAATTTAGTTCTTTCTAGTCACCCCAAATAGGAATCACTGCTGAGTTCTCTTTAATACGGTCACAGAATCACAGAATCACAGAATCACAAGGTTGGAAACGACCTGCAAGATCATCTAGTCCAACCACCCTCCCATTCCTATTAGTACCACAAGCTACTAAACCATATCTCATAGCTCCTCATCCAGGCGCCTCTTGAACACTACCAGGGACGGTGACTCCACCACCTCCCTGGGCAGGCCATTCCAGAGCCTGACCATCCTTTGAGAGAAAAAGTTTCTCCTAATATCCAACCTAAACCTCCTCTGGTATAACTTCTGGCCGTTTCCTCGGGTCCTCCTATTTGCCTGGGAGAAGAGGCCAGACCCTTTTGCACCACAACCTCCCTTCAGGAAATTGTACAGTGCAATGAGGTCACCCCTGAGCCTCCTCTTCTCCAGATGAATGCATGGCTCTCTCACACAAGCAAAGATTTGTTACTCCTTCTAGGTTATTCTAGAAGCAAATGGAGAAGGACAGGATGGTATATCTGCTTTATCACTTTGCCATAAAAAGAAATGTTTGCTGCTCTCTAAAATGTGGGGTTGATGGGTGGCAAGTGAAGGAAAAAAGGAACTCTGGAAGCCTTGTTTTCCCCACCAGCATATGGCAGACCTTGCCACAGGCTCCTCTTCTTGGCTTACCATGGCAAAGGAAGCAGTCATTCAGCAGCTTCTGAACACCCAAAGTAGGCAGGCACAGTGAACAGCAATGTAAGGAAACCTCAGTTATTTATGGGATAGTTCTCTATCAAGCTCTATTTTGCTCACACATGATACCCCAGATTAAGTGAATCTTGGTGGAAGCCAGGCATTAAATTGGAATGAGGATGAAACTGGTTCGATATCAAGCTGTATGCCATTTGGCAGTCACTTACTGTCTTTGTTATGACAAAGAACTAGTTTGAGATGTGGTACAACTTTCAAGGTTTTCAGAAAATGATGGTGTTACCAAGAAGCAGAGTCGAGGCAAAAAGAATTTCTCTTCCATGTGGAATATATTAAACTGTGGAATCCTACCATAGGAGTGTTCCATGAGGATAAAATATCAGTGCAATCAGATTCAGTATATTGCCAGAGAATGAATAAACAACTGATAATATACAACTTTCTACTCCACAGATCTCTAAACATCTATTTTCTGGACATGGAGAAGTTAAGATAAATTCAGGAATATTAGTCAGAGAGAGATAGCAGAAGTATAGAATCATCAGCTAGTCTTGCATCCTTCTCACACATATTCTTCAAGTTTCCCATTACTAGACATTGTCAGAGACAGAACTCTATGGGCAATCTTCTATTTCAAGCCTCCTCTCCTCCAGGGAGTCCTGGCTCTGTCAGCCTCTTCTCATAGAAGAGGTGCTCCAGGCCCTTGATCATCTTGGTGACCCTGTGTTGGACTCTCTCAGGTATGTCCAGGACTTCCTTGCACCTGGAGGCCCAAAAGTAGACCCATCACTAAAGAGCTGGCCTCTCCAATGCTGAATAGAATGGAAGGATCACCTCTCTTGGCCTGGTGTCAACATTTTGCCTAATGTAACAAAGAATATTTTTAGCCACCTTGGTATCTAGGGTACACTGCTGATTCAAAATTTGTGTGTGCATATGCTTTCAATTTTTATACGTGGCTTGTATGTATTCCACCAATGGCTTCGTTCACTTCCAGTATGGTCAGCAAGGATGCACTCAGTTAATAGAGATCACTACCACTGTAATACTGACAGCCATAAGGAACCATCACAACTCTACTATTAAAGACCCCTATCCACAAAGTAAGAGTATTTGCCCTTTGAGCATCTCTTTAGGTTTATATGCCTGCATTAGGTTTAGCATATTAGTACTTACCACAGTTACCTATTCGGCTTTTCATATGGTTTGGCTTGACCCCGAAACCACAAAGATTCAGCGACTCATTCATGGTCCTCATATTGAATTCTTTTCCTCCCCACAAAAATCCCCAAAGAAGGTGAAATTACATACAGGCCTGTCAGCAGGTTTAATGCTTGTGTTTGTGCTTTCTTCATTGAAGCTAACAGTTTTGCCTGCAAGAGGTTAGCTGATAGAGATCCAGTTCTGCACAATTCACAGTTTGCAGTTGTGCAGATTAGCTGACTGCAGAGCATGCACAAGCATTATTCTTTATGAAAACATTTGCCCAACAGCTGCCTTTTCAAGAGGAAGAAGATACAAGTTCTTTCTGGTTTACAGTTGAAGGAGGAAACAAAAAATCCCTTCTTACATTTGGGTGGAAGCCAGACATGAATGAATGAAAATGTAGATCTACATTTTTCTCACACTGACAAACGATGGATGTCTTTTTCTCTACTTTGGTGCAGGAAAGAGACTGTAGTCAGCTGTTTGAGAATTGGAACGTTTTTGAAGGAGACTTACCATGTATCGATTCAAGAAGAATGCTAAAATCACATCAGAATACAAGCCTTGGGGAATCTTCCCTCAGAAGACTCTCAATATTAAAGAAAATAATTTGGGAAATAGATGAACGATTCCACTAATGAGTGATTGTTCAAATTACAGGGGAATAAGAGTGAGCAGGCAGATAAATAAAACAATTCTCACCAATTCAGAACTCCTGTTTTGCTAATTATGAATGTTTCAAGTTCTGTACTAAATTTAGGAGCTCTGCACGAAATCTTGGCACTACTGAAGTTAATGGGAGTTTCTGTCATTTTGAGGGGATCTAAATATAGCTAAATGAATTTTCTCCTTGGTCGTTCTGTGCCTTCTCATGGTTTTGCTGACATCAGTCAAAATGACATGTCTTTGCATTAAATATTAATAGCCAGTGTTCTATTATTTCACATTAAATGTTTGTTTGAACCAATATTTAATAATTATTTCCACAGGCTAGTTTGTTCCCATGTGTCTGAGAGAGGTCTTTAAAATTCAGCTGCTCCTATGTGCTCCTACAAAAGTAACTGAATGTATGGTGTTAAATACTTTAAAGTACCAGTTATAAGGGACTTTAGAATCTTCTAAAGCAGAGAAATCCACAAACTACTTAAAAAATGTAATTCTGATTGTCTTATAGTGGCGTAATTTGTTTGCTGAGAATCACTGCTAGTCTGGATACTCATTCAAAGTCTTATGGATGTCGGCCCCTTTTCTTGTGAAATTGAACATACCTTCACAGATTGAAGATGTTTGGTAATGGGCATATTTTGCATTTCCTTTTGAATTAGGTTTGATGAAAATTGCATGTTTCATGCTGTTAAGTGTGAAAAAAAAAAAAAAAAAAAAAAAAAAAACCCTCCCTGGCACTTAGACTTTTCACTGGTGAAGCTGGGGCTAAATCAGATCCATCGAAGACTTGGGATGTCCCTAAATAACCTGCACGAAAATAGACTAGTAAGAGACAGCCATAATGAACCAATGGTAATATTTTATGATGCAGAGATGAGGAACCAGACAGTGGGGGGGTTGGACTCGAGGGAATTGTGTTTGACTTTATAATGTGTTAATTGGTAACAGGAAAATACAATACAAATTGTCAACATCTTAATTCCAGGAGTGCTTGCATTGATGAATCTTGTGTCCAAACCAAACTGGGAGATAAGGAAGGTGCTAGAAAGATTAGATTTCCTCTTTTTTTTTTTTTTTTTTTTTTTTTTTAATAGATTGAAAGATGCAGAGAATCATGAGGTTTCTCTGCATCATACAAAGAACTATGCAGAAACTCTCAAATTAGTTATAAATGAGATAAAAAAAAAAAACCTGTTTATCTCATCTAGGAGATAAATTAATTTTTGCTAAAAAAAGAATCTATAATGTTGTTTGGGTACAAATTGGTATCTTTTTTACTTTTTTTTTTTTAATCTAGCTTTTCCATTCTGTGTTGCCCTGTCACTATACAAGCTGTATGCTTTCTCAATAATATTACATCCATTTATGATACTGCAAGTATAAAGGGAAGAATCTCCTCTTTGTAGAGAATAAATTTAGTATGAGGGATACAGTTTTCAAGGATATTTCTAGATTTGCAGATTAATGCCCACCCCTTGTATAACCTTGGAAAACCAAAGCTAAAAGCTCACAAAGCTAAATTCCTATGCATCCAAGAACTGCACAATGAGAGTACTAGACTCTCAGACTGCCTGCCTTTGAGGTGTCTGCTCATAAAGGAAAACTGTGGAAAGCAGAGCACTGTTACAAGTAGTCTGGACATAGCCATGGGTTTCAATGGGGGTTATACAGCTGGGTGGTTTAAATAGATTGCCTGCTCCTGGTGCTTTCTCAAGTCTTTGGCTTCTATTTCAACACAAAATCAGTTTAGGAATCTGTTGGAAGTACTTAAGTAACTTAGGCTAGGAAATATTTGAGTCTTGAATTTCAGAAAGTTGGAAAGATCACGGAAGACATATATTTCTGTCCCTTCAGTAAACTGTTTTAGTGTTATGTAGCTTTGTGATGTGACTCAAATTATGATATTTTTTGCTGACTGTCAACTATTTGCTCAACTAAGATGTTGAGGAACCCAGAGTCTTCTCCTACAGCATCCATGAGGAGTTCCAGTTGCCACACAAACCAGTCTAATCTGAATGTTCAACTTGCCTCTTTCTGAAGACTTCTAAGAGCCAGAATCAGTCAGCTTGGAGAGTGAATATATATTGTTCCTCATTTTCTCAAGCATGGATCCCTTTTAAATGAGTGTTCTAGTTAACAATTTTACCCAAAGATATCTTATCTAGATTTGTAGTCAAGTTTCTTGTTCCCTACTTACTCATCATACAAAGTAATCAGAAAAAAAGTCTTCAAATCCTACCCATATTTATTTTAAATATCTTTGTCCCATTGACATCATATCACAGAAAATGTAGGGGCTATAGTGAAGGTTAAAGATATTAAGTATTAAGAGTCTCTTGTCAAGAGAAGCTGGTAAGAACCCAGGGAGACATTTATGTTTTTATTGAGTTTCTTGCAAATTCAGTTGATTGACTTATCAGTTGATGCAGTGTGCAGTAGGGATTTTCCTGTTACAAGTTTTATTTAGAACTGGCAGATCCCAGTAAAGCCAATTTTGGCTTAATTCCATTCATACTGCTGTAGCACTGAAAATCCATATAGATGTTTAATTGATCTCTGGGTTCAGTAACAGCTTCATTTCACAGTGAAGTTTGACAGTAATAGCATCAAATCTTATTCAGAGAAAATTCTTTGAAGCTATAAGGTGTGTGTTTGCATTCAAAACTTAGCTGGCCTGTACTCAGAAATAGTGAATGTGATCGAACAATCAACTGTGGTGAATGCTAACACAGGTCACTGTGGTGACCAGCTAACACAGAGCTAGGTGAACTTTTAAGGAAAACAATTTATTCACTCAGAAATAAAGTTTTTGAAGATGGCTGAAATTCGAAATGAATTTAAAAAAATAGAATCAGCTACACAAAAAGGCTACATTTACAAAAGGTGTGAAAGGCTTGATAGGAAACCTTCTTTACATGCAGATCTGGTAAGCCATTCTGAAGCCAACTTATGCTGATCCAAAATTATTTCAATTTTATTTTAATATATCAAGAAATAGAAGTCAGCTCACAAATATTTGATTATTTTACTGTTTTGCTGTGGAACCAAAAAGTTTTTTCATGTTTTAAATGAAGTTGGATTTTTTGTTATAGGCATAAATATTGGGACATATCCAGATGCTCTTATCAAAGCTTAAACTGGACCTAGGAGATCAAACCACCCAGAACTGAGGTCTGTTTGCTTACAGGTTGTCTTTAGTAAAGACAGCATTGTAAACCAAACTTACTGCATAAAGACTAATGTTCACAACTTGAAGTGCAATAGTGATAGACTCATCTCAAACGATGAATGAAAACCTTCCTCTGGGGCTTATGTGAAGGAAAGACATTTTCTGAACTTCCTATTGAAGCTCTCTAACAGGACCTAAGCCAAAAAACATGTTGATGTTCCACAAATTGCATGAACTGCTGTAAAAATTGTGAATGCGTGTTATCGGCCCTGAGCTGTGTATATTGAAACAAAGCAAAGAGAAGAGAGCAAAACACAGAACGGAAAAATCAGTACTGCTTCTGTGCATACTTGTTGTTTGGAGAAATAATTTAAAAGATAATTGTACTCTTCTCAGCCACAAATGACTCATTTTTTGTCAAAGAACAACCATTTTCAACAGCTGATGTTGGCTTTATCTTAATATGTCAGGAAGTATGAAAATGGATAAATTCAAGCTCTCCAGTGAATGGCATGAAGAAAAGACTAACACCTGCACCTTCCCACTCTGTCCTACTTTGCTATTGTGTGTAAGAAGGGATGATAACAATGTTCCTGTGTGAAGGAAAATGCACAGATTTTAGACTTCTTTAGTGGAAATACTCATTGCTGATTTCCCTTGAAGTCACTAATGATGAAGTGGCTAATATATTGAAGAAGGGTCTTGGATTCTGACATCCACAAGGACGACCAGAGGGCTGGAGCACCTGTCCTATGAAGATAAACTGAGAGAGCTGGGGTTGTTCTGCCTGGAGAAGAGAAGACTCCAAGAAGACCTCACAGCAGCCTTCCAGTACTTGCAGGAGGCTTACAAGACAGCAGGAGAAGGACTTTCTACGAGGGCTGTAGTGACAAAGGGCAATGATTTTAAATGAGAAGAGGGTAGATTTAGTTTAGATATTTGAATTCTTTACTCGGGGTGGTGAGGCCTTGGCACAGGCTGCCCAGAAAAGCTCACAATACCTCCCTGGAGGTATTGAAGGCCAAGCCATGGGCAGCCTGAGCTTGTGGGAGATGTCCCTGCCCCATGATATGCTGTTTGTAAGTAAATTATTTTAAAGGTCCCTTCCAACCCAAAACATTCTATGATACTATGATTAAGGGTTGATCAATATCAGGTGTATCACTTCAAAACAACAGCTGTCTGGTTTGGCAGGGTTTTTCAGAGTGTATTGTTCCAGCCTATGTTCATCCTGTCTTATTTAAGGAATTTAATGGAGATGTCCAAACGATCAAAGTTATAAAATAAATCTAAGCCTGAGCTAAAGACAAGGGTAGATTTCGGTAACCATCCTCTCTACAGAACACCTCCTTGGTCCCAAATACTGACTTCCCCTTTGGAAAGAGGCCCCTGAGGCTGAATGCAGCAGCAGCCAGGTTGCATCTGGGCACATAGAGAGAGACTATCCATGCCCTCAGTCACTGGCTGAACCCCTAGAGGGGCAATGCAGCTCTATGACATCCAGCTCTGTGGCCATCTGGACTGCCACTGGAATAATGTTTGCCTAATTTCAGTCTTCCTGGTTGCTGTAAGTGCTGACTGCACAAAGAGCTACTGTCTTGTGATCATGGCAAGTTCTCCAATGCATGGAAACACTTCTATGTTATAGCTGTAGAGGGCAGCCTGAATCCAGCTCGCATTTCTCTTCATTGTACAGAGAAAGCAAGTTTGGTAGTGTTGAATAGCAGGTGGTCTGCCCCTGGATTCAGATACCACATGGATACCCAAGTATTCGGTACTTCCGAGCAAAGCCCATCTCATCTCTTCTGGAAAGCTGAGTGTCCCACAGGTAAGTGGATCACTGCTGCTAAGGTAGAGGTTTCTTTTTCTCTACGGCTTTGGTCTCTCTATTGAAACTGCCAACAAAAGCACTAATTATAACATCAGAGATTCCTGTGCTGAGACACTCTCCATTAGGAAATAAACTGAGTGTATTTAACACTGTTCTCCAGATAAGTTCTAGAAGACGGAAAAGTCTGACTGTGACCAATCCAGGTCAAATTCGGCTCCTTGAAAACTGAAACATTGAAGTTCTACTTACAAGTTTCAGAATACTTGAATACCAGCTTCATTTTACATCAAAGGGATTGTCTGGAGCCTTATGAAAGTGAAAAGGAAGGAGAATGGTTTGAAGATCAAGGTAAAAACAAAATCCACTGTATCTCCTATTTATTGATTAAAAGTAATCAAGGAGATAATATTTCTGTGTGATGAGAGAAATGCAGGAAGAGAAACAATCATGATTAGCTCCTCTTTCTTCATCTTCCAGAAAAAAATGCTGTCTCTACCATACTGGGAGTTATTTATTCCTGTCCATAAAGAGTTTTTTGCTGTGAAAATCGTCATAATGTGAGAGTGAACAAGGGCACAAGCCAATTTGATTTGCACATTGTCCTCCTGCCAAGCTAGGACTTATGGCAAACAGATTTCAGTCACCAGGTCCAAGAGCATGGTTTTCACTACACTGTGCTTTTGAGAAGCTTTGTATTCCCATAAACCATAGCAGGTCAGCTATGCAGCAGTTTTGGGAGACAGTCATACAGACCTGGAAAACTGCTCATAATCTCAGTATTTCAGGCTGGGAGTCAAACTGATGTAAACCTGACAGACACAAGAAATCTTTTGCTTTAACCATAACCCCCAAAAATTCATGAAGCATTTGGCAATCTGCTATATATTTTATTGTTAAGTTAGCAGGTTAGAAAGAAAAACTGACAGGTTTAGTATCCAAGTTGCTCCTTGAAGAAGAAACATTACATTAACAAAGAGCAGGAACTTAAAATAATTCTCTTCTGTGCATTCTTGCCTTGAAAAAAAACCAAAGTATTCAGTGATCACAATTAAGGATTTTTCTATAATCAAATGAATGAATAAATAAATAGAAAATGAATAGACATTCATTCCCTGGGAAAAGAAAGAGTACAGCTTTGACCACTGTCCAGAATGGCTTCTGTTACTGCATTACACTGCACATGTAATCCCTCTCCCTCTCACCTACCCTTCCCACATCATGTTTCTGGTGTTAGTGCTAACCCTAACTTTGGATGTTATGTCCAATGTCCACTTATTATTACTTGCAGTGTCTGTAACTCCTCTGTAAACACAGCAGCTGATTTTCTCTCTAAAAAGAGATAGCAGAGTGGGCAGACACATCAGTTTTCCTACATAAACCTTGCAAACTTTCTTTGGAGTGCAGTATGAAACTTTGTGTATAGAAGGTGAGATATAAGTCAGCTCTAACTGTGAAGATTAAAAGGAATGAAGGAGTTATCTTTTCTAACAGCTGTTGAACTCCCAAAATCTTACATCTAGAAGGGGCATAAATAACTGAGTACTCAGCTTCCATATCTCTTTGTGTTGATTTATTTTGAGGATGTAACAATTATTTCACACTGAGTGCATGTGTGTAGATTGTGAAAGGTTATAGTATTTCACTCACAAATCCTATAATAAGACATTTCAGTCTCTAGCACCTTGTCTCTCCTTGCCACCCATCACGATTGCACGTGTTTTGGCTTCAGAAGAGAACTGGGAACATAAAAGGGCAATTTAATCTTATTTTCTCTTTTTATTTATTTTTTTCTCTGCCATTTGTTGTGTGGTATCAATGTTTTTGTTCCAAATAAAAAGTATTCAGAAATTCACATGCTTCTGATGTATTCTTTATAATTTGCATTCTGCTGATGATACATAGTATCCTAAACAAAACTCCCAGTGCAAATGTAATTCCCAGTCACCACAAACCCATCACTTTTTTCTTCTAGTACTGCCCGCACAACCTACACCTAGTTTTAGCTACATCACTACTTGCATTCTGAACATCTGGGAGGAGAAGCTCTTTGCAATGCCATCCTAACTTTCTAAATCTTCAGAAGGAGCTTCAGTGTTCAGCAAACACCAGTGTAAAAGGCCAAGATGAGATGCCACTTCATTTTTTTTTTTTAATATTATAATATAGCAGCTTTCTGAAGTCTTATCTGAACAACGCTTGCTGTCAGCTGGTGCCGGGATATGTATTATGCTGAACCTGATGTTTACCTCTTCCAAGAGAACTTCATGCCTCAGAGATTCCTATTCTGTCTCACTCTGCTGTTTCATACATCTCTTCCAGAATACGCATGGCTGCTTCCTTAAAAGGTTTGTTCAGAAAATGAGCTCTGGGAAGGGGTGCTTTCCTGAGAGGAAAAGACTGAAAGCAAGGGTCTGGCTGTATTGTCTATACCTCTCAATTAGTTTGAAGTAATCCAGCCCAGGATACAGGTGCACCCATGCTAAGAATTCTGGGGAAAGCTCCTCAGTACAGCCCTCCCCGTGCTCTCCTCAGGCTCTGAGTCACACAACTGACCCAACAGATGAGTTAATCAGCCAGATCTGGTGGAAAATAAGGTAATGTAAAACAAACAGGTCACAGAACTTTTGTGCTTCAGCAAAGCCAGCTGTCCCTGCATTTTCATCCTCCTTCTGGACTCCTGCTGACCTCTCTGCTAACAGCTTTTGCCTTAATTCCTCTGTGAAGTAATTCTTCCATCATCCCCTTAGGCTCAGGTCTGCAGTCCCCCTGTCTCATCTGCATGTACCCTCTGGCCAGCTGAGCTCACCGCCTGTAATATCCTCCACAGAACTGTTCCAAGTGATAAGCTGCTATTTCTTTAGCAGTAGGAGCAGAGCTTACTGCACAAGGAACAGAGTACATGTTGTTCAGAGCTTTTCAACCCATACCCTGATAGGGAAAGAGGCCAACCTGGCTGTCCAGACAGCTACATTTATACTGTCATTAAACATTTTCTCCAGGACTAACAGCCTGTGGCCTTGCCATTAAACTCACTAAGCATCTAAGATTATGTACCAACAACAGTCCCCAGCTTTCATTTACTACCAATACTCTTGGAGACAAGTTGGAAGAGCACCACTCAGCCTGGGCAGCACTGGGGGTAGTTTTAGCACATCAGACTAGTGGATTATCATTATTATTATGCTGTCTTCCAGAGACATTCCTTGACACCCTCTGACAGTGCAGACACCCCAGGAAGCTCCAACAGCTGCTGGCCAATGGAGGACCAAAGCCATGAAAGCCAAGGCCAAACTGTATCTCCCTGACAGCTAAATAACTGGGAATTCTTTCTCACATGGTGTTGTTTTTTTTTTTTCTTTCCCATCTCTCTCCTCCAAAAGATTGTGAGGAGAACCAATTTGATTTTAATCCACTATATTTGAAAATTGCTCAACCATATCTGTCCAGCATAATAGGAGGAATACTTCCCTTATCCTTTTATGACCAATGCTGAATAATTCTTTTCCATGTCACCATGAGATGCTCATGAATGTATGAATGAAGAAAGAAAGGTGGCATTTGAGGGAAGCTAACTGCACAGTCACATAGCAAAGGTGTGTGTTTCCCTGCTCAAGTTTCCATTATAAATGGGCCATGTCAGATTTACATCATGAATACGAAAAGTACGCATCTTAGATCACAAGCTCATCTCCTCATCAGAAATTTGATTTAGAAAGAACTGTGCTTCTCCCTCCCACCACACACTTGCTGGGGTATCATAGCTGTTATCAAGATGTAAAGATCTGTTTCCACGAACGTGTAGTTGACAGTTCATCATATTATCCCACAGCTTTGCAGAACTGAAAATGTAAAACATTCAATTCTTCAAAGTACATTTTTTAAAGTGAATGCAAAACTCAAAAAGAAAAGGTGATGGAGAAGACCAAAATCTTTTGCTTATCCTTTGGAGATTAAGGATAAGCTCTCTGTACAGGTGGACCTGCAATTTACCATCAAACACAATGTGGAAATATCTGTCCCCGAACTAAGAGGTTTGGTTGCAGCTTGGGCCTCAGTTGAGGCTGTCAGTTTTGGGGTCAGCTGTGATCATGGAGTCTGAAACGTCGGTCTTCATCTACATGGGAATGAACATCTTACATAAAATCCAAGCATTGTCTTGCAGTTTTAATATTTCCAATAAGATCTGGCTATTGACCTCTCATAGAGGAGCAGAAGGTTTAATGCATGCAAGTCCATATACATTACAAGTGGGAGAAAAAATGTAGGTCTATTCTGCTTTTTTCCTCTCTCTCATCTTCCTCAAATTTCTCACATGGAGGTGTCAGTCCTTGTTGAAAGGCTGCACCAATGTTAGTTTTCCAGAGGAGCGCAATTGCTTCAGTTCCTTCTGTGTAACCGAACTGCCAATGAACTCACTGCTCCTCCAGTTGCCACTGTTACATAGCTCCAAACAGAAAACTGGTGGGTTATTTATTGTCCAAAGTCTCATAAAGGAGCACGGAAAAATGATTCCTGCTGACAGTGCTACAGGGACTTGAAAATACAACTAGTTCTAATGCTACTGTTACTAATGCCTGGGCATGCTATGCCTCCGAGTTTAAAAGCAAACAATCTAATCGCAGCAATACACATGTTCAAGATAAAACTTGATATCCCTAACAGAGCGTCAGAGGGTTTTCCAATGCCTCATGTAGTCAACAAGAAGCAATTCACATGTGCTCGCAGCTCACCGTATTATGTTTTTAAGATGAATTCTGATGTTGTAACAGTTTTTGCTCCCCTTGATGTCTTCTTTATCACACCACTTGCACTTTTGGAGGATGAGGGGAGAGGGAGTGGTCCTATGCTTGGTAAACCTTCTGTAATTTTTAATTTTTTTGAAGCGGGAAGCACAACGGATTGAACTTAAGATACAAATTTCCCAATGCCACAGTCCTTATTGAAGGTTTGCAAATCACCTGACAAAACCATGGTGCTCATTTTGCTTTTCAAATTCAAGATTCTCATACTGAGCAATGTTCCTGGCTTATACTGTATATGTTTTCTTGCAGGAGGACAAATACAATAGAAGAGTGCAAACTAAAATCGCTCCTGATGTACAACACTTCTGCAGACTGAAGACTATTAATTAAAAATCATGCAGAATTGATTAGCATTTCACACCAGTGCATCGCTGCAATAGGAAAAAAATTACCACGATATTTTTCAAACATTTCTAAAGTTAAACAAAATCAATTACATTCTGAGGCTGCAAAATGTATTCAACGCTCTGAAGTGCCTAATATGTATTTGCAGCACTCCAAGGTTATCATTAAACAGCATTCTGTGAGTTTCCTGGGATTCTCTGACTAGCATTTTGCTCATAATCAATTCCTTGTCATTAGGAACATGTCCTTTTTTGCAAGGAAGAAAAAAAAAACAGTTGTTCTCTCCATGACATTACCTGTGTCCATTAAGTATTTTTCTCAAACCGTTCTTCATGGAGGAAGTGGTTTTGCACAGAATTTTGTTCCTCTCTTGTCCATTAATAAACCAAATGGTAGTTGGAAGCATGGGAGTACTTTAGTAGGGAGAGGAGTGAACAGAGCTGCTTATCATTTCTACTGTAATTTCCATCTTTTTTTATTGACATCTCCAGTAGCTTTGCAGTTGGCACTGAGATCTGCCACTTTGACACTGCATTAACATTGCCAAGGTCATGCTGACAATAATACAGTGCCTGGAGAGGATATACACCTGCATGACTGCTTCCATTGAAGCAAAACTTTTCACAGTGTGGCTAATGAACTGAAATGTGCTGTATATGTATGCACTGTATATATACAATGATTTTAAATGTCAGTCCTGCTGCATGTGGCAACTGGAATAGAGTTCATGGTCTTCATATTCAGAATTCAGCCAAATGAAGGCAGCTCATCATTCCTAATAGAGGTAACAAATAGGAAACCACCAGAAAAGACCCATTTACACAATGGCTAATAAGCCTTAAATAGGACATTTGAATAACGGCCTCCTGCTTTTCTCGGGGATGATTTAGGAGTGCCAAAGACTCTGGATTAACTCCCTCAGCTTCCCCACACTTAAGCAAAACCTCCAAGTTCCAGGCTCCAGGTCACACAACAGTAGCTGTGGGCTCCCTTCAGCATGGCTTGGTCTTGCACCAAAGTCTCTCATTCATCAGCAATAGTGTGCCTCAACATTTTTACTCTGAGGCAGTCACGTATTTTCATGACTTTGGGAATTGTAAAAGATTTGGATTTTTTTCTCTCAGATTGTGGATAGATGTTTGAATGTGGTAAATAAAACAACTTCTGTTTCTAGTCCTTTGGTGCCTGACAAGGCCTGGGGTTAAAATACACAGACTGCTGTCACAAATTATTGTATCACTTCCTTTATTCATTTGAAGTCCATGTAAAGGATGAATCAAACCCAGCTGTTTCTGAATTACTTGCAATTAAAAATAAAATCTGTGAGATCATCACAGTAGCTGATACAAAGGCTGCAGTGTACAGAAGCACTCTTTCCTGTTTTACATAACTTGCTCTGTGAGAGGATCTTTCCAACCTGGTGAACAACAATACAAGATCAACACAACAATACAAGATCAACGCAATGCTGGAGAAGTATCCTGGCTGCTGAGTCTGGCCTCTGCAAATCTCATTACCAAGATCTGCACCTGCTCTGTTACACCGTGGTCAGATATCAGGCACCGCCTCACAGAGCCATCGTCTCTCCCTTGTGATATGGCAAATTCTAACTTTGAAGTTCACAAGGATAAAAATACGTTTTCCTAGTTGACCATAATATTAGAGGAGTACGGCATACAAGCTACCCATAAGCAACAATTCACCAGGCTGATAAAGAAACACAGTGTATTTATGTCTCCTCAAAATAAAACCGGGATATATTAGGTCAAATGTAAAGAGGATCTGCAGAAAGGAGTAAGTGTATTAATGAGGCCAGAGATAGCCCGATACCTAGAGCAGGAGAAAATGGGGGGAGGTTGCAGTGCTGTCAGAAGGGAGGATTGCATTTCCCCATCTGAATAAGGAGGTGAAGTTGATGTGCATCTATTCCTTTGAGAAACTACGGAGGACAGCTGTGCTGGATCTGCTGCCATCTGGGATAGCCCCAGCCAGTTGGGATCTAAAGGAGCTCTTCCATATGACTTCTGCTTGTCCTCTGATTCTTATCTTAGACAAGGTTTCAATAAAAATGCATGTGGGCTCTCACTGTAGGCAGATGATGGAAAACTTAGACTCTTTTCTTCATTCAAATTTCAGAGGAAATTTGTTTGCAGATCTGCTCAGTCAGATATGCCAAGCCTTTTCAGGCTTCTAATAATTAAGTTATGTGCTGAATCAACCTGGAAAAGTTCATAGACATGCAGTGCAACATCCAATGGCCCGGGGGCTCCCCATGGGTGACATGAGGCTCAACAGGGAGCTGGCAAGGCTAGGTAGCCTGGACCCATCCCACCCCACCCCCCCAGCAGAGCCCCAAGACCTGGGCAGGGGCACCTCCCTTAGGGTGGGCACGGGCTAACATGTCCTCCACTAGCATTAGGGAAGTTGTCATAAGTACAAAGGGGTCTGTGGATGGTATGATAGGAAACCCTGCAGGAAACCCTTTGGATGAGCAGACATGAGGTGATAAGCATTGCTCAGTGGATTCTGACATAAAGACCTGCCTCCTCAGCAGTTCCATACGTACTAAGGTTCTGCAGCTCACAGATGGGTCAGAAAAGCTCTCAGGACCTGGGACAAGCAATGAGACCTTCACAGAGCTGCCCTTTGCAGAGCTAAGCTGAGGAGAGGTGGAATGGATGCCTAAAGTGGTGCTATGCAAGATACTCAGTGGTGAATAGGAAGCATGTTAATGACTTATTTACAACACCATTTCCTCTTGACTCGCAGATACTATCAATATTTGTGCATGCGTGATATGCTTCTCTAGTTCCCTTCAATTATGGCCATTTTCTATGCCTTAATGAACAGATTTCCTACAATTAGAGGCAGCCAGCAGGGGGGCTGTTCTGCCTCTGCAGGGCACTGCTCCATGAGTGGGGGCTGGACTTGCTCAGTCGCTTGTGAAGAGCAGTCCTAGATGCACTGAAGCTGGCCCTTGCTGCTATTAATTACCTGGCAGAGAGGTTACAGTTGTCCCAGCATACCCACCGTGGCCAAGCTGGTTTCTGGACTCCCCTGAGACTTCTGATAATTGAGTATTCAAAAAAGCATTGAAGATGCTAATTGATTCTGCTGTGGAGCTGCTCCAATCCTTTTCCTTCGCTCTTAGACCAGCGGTGGTAAAACTAAGATTTGTTACAGGGATTTTAGCAGGCAATCTTATTAAGTCCTTTAAGGAAAGATAGGATGGCAGAACACGATTTAATGGTCCAATTAACCTCAGCATAGTAGAATCAACTGACAATATGGAAAGAAAAAGCTAAAATTTCCTCATGTGAGAAAACGTGATCAACCCTTTGGCACAAATACCCAAATTTTAGAGATATCCAGAACAGTGATGTAGGAACCTCTTTTATTGTCTTTGCAGTTAAAATATCAACTCACAAAACATTTTCTGGCAAAATAAGTGGCAGAAAAAGTGTAATTTTGAAACTAACCCTCAGTCTAGAATTTGACTTTTGGATATAAATAGCAGCAACACCTGCCTAACCTAAATGCTCATTTTACTTTAAACTAGTTTAATTTAAGCAATAGAAGTTACACTTACTTTTAATGGGCAGCAGCTGTTCATTAAATTTATAATGACATTTAGATACCCTGGTGATAGACATCTCAGAAATATCATATGTAGAGAGACAGAAATTCATTATTAGCATTACTGAGATGGCTTGGAAGTAAAATTAACTTATAAAGAGACACTTTTTTTTTTTCAGCTCAATCTGCAGTTTGAAAAACCAGGCTGTTTCCTAAGGAACGTAAGAGCATGACAAAGTGGTATTAGCCAGAGATTATTTTACAGAGAGTATGAAGAATTTTACTTGCAAAGACATACACAGACATACACAGGGATATTTCTACTAAAGTATTATGATACTACTACCACTGAAATGTATACTGATTTCACTTTCACTTATACATAAGTATACAGACACATATAAACATAACATACAGATATAGATGCCCAAAGGCAATAAAGAGTGCATCAGAATTTATGGACACAACAGTAGATGCACTTTAGAGGGGCTGTGCATTTTCCAGTGGTCCTTGGCTGTATCCTGATGCCACATGAAATATTTTTATCAATTTCAGCAGAAAAGATCTTTGACCGAGACTGATACTGAAAGTAAATACAGAACTCAGTTACAGAATAGCCTTGTTCTTTTACTATTATGATCCCTCTATTCAGTTTCTTGGTCCATTAATTGCATTATAATATCCATATCCAGTCTTAGCTTAGGCTTTTTCTTCATGTTAAGTACATTTCTTCTCTCCAGATCTGCTGGGATCCAGCTGCACTGTCTGGATCATTTGCACTCACAAAGAACACGTGCCACAGTCTGAAGAACTCAGCCTGGGATCAGGACTAAAAATGGCTGCATTATCTAGTTAGCACAGATCAATAGGAGCAGATCTACAGAGTAAACAATGAGAACCTAGCAGAGAGAATGCACCCAACGCAAGAATGCACCCATCCCAGGCTGGAAACGATGGGGGCCAATCTAACAGCTCCAACTCTGTCCCATAGACGAACTGTGGCTGAAGCACATTAGTTTTGCTACTGGAGAACTGGAGTTTTGTTTCATCTGAAAGTAATTCAGTTCATATGTTCAAAAACTGCTCCATAATGGATACCAAAACACGGTCGGCAGAAACAAGAGTTGTTTCAAATCATAATTCTCATGGAAAATACAGAACTGAAGTGGATAAAACTATATAAAGAAGATCTGTTATGTATGGAAAAGACAGCTTCACATTGGAGCTGCTCAGAGCACCGCATTTGAACAACTCTGATGAATTAGAAGCAATACACCCTTACACAGTTACCTCTCTGCATCTCATTTTTCTCTGTTGAATAACTTGTAGTGCAGCAGGAAGCTCATTAGCAAATTCTTTGCAGAAAGTGATGCTTACGTAAGTTGAAAACAAGCATGTTATCAGAAGAATGTTTTGATTAATTTGCTGCTCATTAACAGAACACCTTGGTTAATATATAGTAAATTCTCTTCTGAAGACAACCGTAGCAATTATACACAGCTGTATTTTTTCAGAATCTACTGTTCTGAGAACAATTAATTACCTTAAACAAATGTTTAGTATTTGTTTACAACAGGTCCCCATTTAAACTTTGCAGCATATACTTGCAGGGGGACTTTCAATCTGAAGTCCCAGAGGGTTTCTTCTAAGAATGCTATCATTGCAGAGCCATAAAATGTCCTCCAAATGATCAACAGTGGTCAGTGCTGAATGCCATGTCACTTAGGGTCTTATATCATCTCTTCCACAGGGAACCTATGGGAATTCCTTTTCCCAGCAAGCCATGTGGGAGATTTAGTATGATGAACTTTGCTTAGCAGCCAATCTCATGGCTAATCCAAACACTTGACGTTGTGTCCTGAAATGGCACATATCTTTTGTTGATCCTTGACAGCATATCTAGCTGGTTTCACTATTAACCTGGGAACATCTAGATTAATACAAGGGTTTCACTGAGAGAAAACTAGCAGCAATTGAGTAGCTTCGCCTTTTTTTTTCCCAAATAAGAAAGGATTTTAACAGGGGATTTCTTTGTGTACTGCATCTGTGCATTCCTTCATTTTAAAGGATACTGTGAAGATGAAAATATCATCAGTGTTTTGACTACATATGCTAGCTACAAGTGCTGTATCATGCTCAGCAAAAACATCTGCATTTGTAACAACACTGCACTGAGCTTGTAGTAGGCAGTTATCTGAGGCTAACACAAATCTCAATGTTAGCCAGAGAAGAGTACACTTCACTGCAGCATTACTACGTACTGTTTTAAGAAGGCCTTTCATTCACTTATTGCTTCTAAGGGGAAGAAGAAAGAGTGTCTGTACACAGTACTACTTCTAGGTTTCTGAAAAGCTTTGAGGTACTTAGGACAAGACATTTTGTAAGGATAAATGCGCTAATTCACATTTTTCTCCACAGTTTGCCACCTGCTTAATTTTTCAGAGAGCTTGGAAAAAATATCCTCTTCACCTGCACTCAGCAAAGCCTGGTTTCCTCAAAATCCTGTTCACAAGTTTCACTCAACTGCTGAGAAAAGACTGACTGGAATAACTTAGCAGTAAATAATCAATTAGGAAAAATGGGCTCTTACACCCAGAGATCTCATTTGGCCTCTCTGCAACATTAGGTAAGTAAAGATGCAGTGGTCTGGTATAACTGCTTCTATTACTCTTTCTGCTGGGGAAAAAAAAAAAAAAAAAAAGGGCAGTGAGTGCTGACCAGCAAAAAGACATCAGAAACACAGCATGGTATTAACAGCCCTTGCTCATTTAGGAGAACAAAGAGCTATATTTCAGAGTAACAACACAACATCCACCAAAAAGCTGTGCAGAGCAGTTATAAACACAAATGAGTACTTTGTGTGAAGATGAGTAGGTAGATCTCCAAACACCTCCCTGGCTTTCATCCCCAGGCACAATGGTGTGCACAAATCAAGCAGCTCAATAGCATTGCCCTATGGAAATGAGTCCCCAGAGTCCAATGTTCCCTCTTCCTTCTCCAACACCTCCAAAATGACTCCAGCTAAAACCACAGCTTGTTACGGAGACAAAAAGAGCTTAAGGAGCCTTGTTCTCAAATCCTCATCCATTAAGTAGGAAGAAATTTAAAGACTTATGCAGAGAGAAAGCCAAAAGGAAACTCATGGAGCTCAGCTCACTTCTGCATTCTGCTTCTACATTTATTTCATTTTTTTTCTATAAACAAACAGCACTGGAAAACCTTGAGTTCTAGGCAATTGTTAGTAATACTGACAGGAGGTCAGATGCACAAGGGATCCTCAGCAGCAGCCACCCATCCTGCTGATCCATTTCCCCATGGAGGGAATTTGAATGCCTTACACAAGGCTGGCAATAACGCAGCATTGCTGAAAGAGATAGAGAAAACAAGGTACTCTGGGGGAAAACCACCTCAGCCAACAAAGCAGAATGGCCCTGAAAAAGACATCTTAAAATTCTCCCTGTTTGTGATTCTTTGCTCAAAATCCTTTCCCATACAGGTAAGCAGCAATGTCCACAGGGAGATGAAGGTGACATTTCAGGAGTAGGTGCTGTTCTAGACAATCTTCTGCTGCCTCTGTGTGTTACACTGATGATGGATTAAACTTGTATTGGTGTCATAAGTCCTCATTCCTGAATCCTGCTCCAAGTTCATCTCTTCATTTCTGAAGAGGCCAGGAAACCGTGCTTTCATTCAGAGATCTGATGGGCATCTGTTCTCCCTTACAGTGCCTGCAGATGTGGACTCATAGAATATCCTGAGTTGGAAGGGACCCACAAGGACCATCCCACTCCCGGCTCCACAAAAGACTGCCCAAAATCAAACCAGATATCAGAGGACATTGTCCAAATGCTCCTTGAACTTCAACAGCTCAGGGCTGTGCCCACCACCTTCTGTTGCAGAATCTGTCCCTCACCCTCACCCCACTCTTCCCTGATGCAGCTTTATGCCATTCCCTTTGTCTCTGTTGTGTCAAAGAATGAAGAGCTCAGCTCTCCTCCCTGTGATAAAAGCCATTCAGTTTTGCATGGAAATGGGACAGGCACTGCGGACTGGCTAGTGGTTGGTGATATTCATTTGAAGGAGGAGATACTTAGTGCAATGACTGTGAGGCTTGTATCAAGTAATTTTCAATAGAAAATTGCCACAGCTAATCTGATGAGTCCTGCACAATTTTATAACTGTCTAGGAATTTAAATTAAACTTCCCAAGTGGTTTTCCATTTAGCAATGGCAGCAAATAAGACCATTTTGTCTCAGTGTGGCTGTGTTAATTCATGTCTACATCAGTTAACTTCCTTGGCATCCTTGGTTTCTCTGTGCCCAGCAGCAGAAGTAGTTCAGGTTTCTCTATACAGCACTGGCATTTCCATGGATTGCAGTCGAAGAATTTTTCTTCTCAGTAAATACTGCAGGAATAGGCAGGAGAATTTTCACTCTGCAACCTGCAGTCAGAAAGGTTACTTCAATACTTAAAATGCACGCAATAATTTCCAGAGGAATGGAGTGCAGTTTTCCACTGGTCTCAAGAATGATTAGAGATTTCACGGTTTTGAGCACAGCCCAGTGCACTTTCAAATCAGGCCTCATAGCCTGCTGTATTAGAGCTGGAGCTAGCTTAGCATGTCATGGAAAAACTAGATGGACCTTGACAGAAAAGCCTGGTCAGTCCTTCCAGCTTTCCCACTACGTTTCTTTAGCCCATTTAAAAGAACTTGACCTTTTTTTCTTTTGGATTGATCTCCTATTCTTACTGTATTTCACAACTGAAAGATCTGACATCCTTAGTTTGTACAGTATTCATTTCCACCAAACTACTGTAAGAAAGAAAATTCATGAGTGGGAAACTGAAGCACTAGTGCTGTGTAGATCTGAGTCATTCATGGAGACACTTGGGAGACCTGAGCCCAGACCTTCTAACAGCAGGACCTCAGCTATTCAATCATCCTCCCTTTCAATAGCAACATTTTACCAGTCTGGAGATCACTTTCACATGATAAATCTTCTTAATCATAAAAATACTTCTATTCAGTGTATGTTAATTCATAACAAGAAAACCTGAATATATGTATTGAATTATGCTCATTCTACACCAGATGTCTAAGGAATACCAGAGCTGTAACTTCTTATTCCATAAAACAGGTATATTAATTTGAATGAATGCAAATAAGGACCGTTGATTCCTTTAACCTATTTAATTCATTAGCCAGGCAGATTAGTTTTTTAGATAAAGTAGAAGGGAAAAAATATACCCAAGGTGAATTTTGAAACAACTGTGTCAAACTGAAACTGATACTGAAGTGATCCTTATCTGCAATCTAGGGGATATTTGTTCCATAGAACGTCAGAAGGATAAAATCAGTCTAAAGTCTCACATTAGCAGTTGGCAGCCACTTAAGAGCATTGCACCTGAGAACAGGCTTTACTTTATTGTCCATAAAAGTAAACAATGTGTCCTATCATTCTGCTACTTAGGTAGCAAAATACTTTGAGGCAGTAGATTTCTAAGTTTTCCATTCAGTAAGTGTACTATTTTTAATTGTCTCAAGATGGGTTAGTACGTTACTTAAAACCAGTCCTCTCCTCAAACATTGTAAAACCCAGCCATTGCACCAGTAACTATCCTGACCGTGTAAGAGCTGGTAATATTAGCCTGCAAATTCACAAAGGCCTGTTTTCAGAAATGACTTCAGCAATTCCGGAGCCTTGTTCTGAACATGTATTTAGGTGTTCCCATGACTTTTGGTGTCATTTATATACCTTTCCTTCCAGAATTATGAATTGATCTGGAGACAAGAGGCTCTTGTAACCCAAATGGAATATTTCAAAGTGCTCTGGCTGGTGGGGAGCATTTCATTCCCAAGGGCTTCACACCACAGCCCCTAAAGACAACGGTGGAGCATTCACATAAGAATATGTATGTGAATATAATGTACAAGAGACTTAAGAATGGGGCAGCCACCGAATTCAAGGGGCACAAAGGGGGCAACCAAAGGGCCTTTTTGTAAAATTTTTCAAGGCACAATGACAGACACATGCATCCAGGAAGAGGGGAGTTCACTCCACAGCCTTTACCTGATGGCTTGTGTGAAGTATCCACTGGGGTGTGGAACTTGGATGGTACCCTTTTGCACTGCCCATGATGACTGAGAGTGCCTCACTTGACACGGGGAAAAACTCTCACTTTCAGGCTAAAACATATTTTCCAGGTGAACAGGAAGAAAGGTCACTTGTAACTTAGAATAGAATTATAGAATTGCTCAGGTTGAAAAAGAAAAGACTTTAAAGATCATCAAGTCCAACTGCAACCTAACCATACTACCCTAACTCTAACAGCCCTCTGCTAAATCATGTCCCTGAGCACCACATCCAAACAGTTTTCAAACACATCCAGGGATGGTGACTCAACCACCTCCCTGGGGAGCCTATTGCAGGGCTTAACAGCCATTTTTGTGAAGTTTTTCCTGATATCCAACCTAAACCTCCCCTGGTGCAACTTAAGGCCATTTCCCCTAAAAAGTTTCTCCTAACTTTTCCTGTTGGTGCTTCCCATTTTGTGTAGAACGATTAAATATTAAATTGGCCAGAATTAGAATTACTCTCCAGGTGCTCACTGGGAAGGGAGCATTTGTGTTTCATTTCTGTCTCCCAGTATCACCCGAGTAGCTGAGGAGAAGAGACAGGAAAGCATGCCTATTTTCTCTCCTCTTGCTCAGGTCAGTGCTCAGCTGCTGGAACTATGCTCTTTATGTCTCTGAACATGTATTTGCACAATGCATATCCAAACGCTTGCTACAAGGGGACCCAGGAGAACCCCACCCTGTGGTACTCCACTGCTTGCCAGTATAGCCACCACCCCTACAACAGTATATACAAGCAGAAAAGAGAGGGCAAATCTGCTGATTCAGCTTTTCTTTGAAGCACAAGGAGACATAAATTCTGAAGTAAGACAGATGCTTCATCATAGTACAGAGTAACTGGAGATCAGAGTAGCTGGAGTACTATTGGAGAGCTATTGGAGTTTTGCAGGGAATCTGAGAATCACGCTCAACTTGCCAGCTCAGCATGCCCCTCACTAAAGAAAAAGGAATTTGAGGGAGACAAACAAAAGGAGTAGTGGCATTTAGGGCTGTGCTAACAGGTTTCCTGAGCCTGAGATAAGCAGCTTTGGTGTCTTAGATCTGGCAGTCGTCAGCAAACCTCATGACTTTGGTTGGAGGTTCAGAAAAGGTGTTCTATGAGGCTCAGCTTACTCATCACATGATGGTCCACCCTAGACATTACAAAAAACATCACCTTTTTCTTTGGATATTTAGCCCTGAATCACCCATGAAAATAGGAAAATACCCTCCCCAAATTTACCTGTGCTATTTATAATCTAGTTTTCAAAAATAAATCAAAAAGCCAAATGAATTCCAGGTCCTTAGGTCCATTGGTTACACAGAAGTAATGGAAGACACAAAATTCCAGAGGATAATGAGAATTTCCAGTTGTCACATCTATGGCAGCCCTGACAACAGTGTTATGAATAGGCAGAACCAGTGCAGAAAGAGCTCTCCTGTCCTTCATCAGATCCAGACCATCAGCAAGAAGCTCCCCTATAAAAAATAATAATAAGAAGAATGCAACTGTATTAAGCAACTGTACTGGAACTATTACTATATAATGCATAGATTTATTACATTTATGTAATGTATGAGAGAACATGACTCTTCTATTTCAAATTATCCTAGTGTGCTTAGTATAAACAGTGTCTTGGATGGCTTTATTAGATACATTTGGAAACACCAAGACAAATCTGCAAGCTATGTTAAGGTATGTGCAAGGTGATCCAAGGCAGCCAACAGATCATGCCAGACCAATCTGGTGGCTTTCTATGATGGAGTGAGGATTTTGGTGGACAAAGGAAGGGCAACAGATGTTTCCTACCTGGGCTTGTGCAATGTCTTATACATGGCCCCACATTACATCTTTATCTCTGAATTGGAGACATGGTTTAGAAGGGTGGAATACTCAATTGTTAAAGAACTGGTTGGATAATCACAGACAGAGGACTGTGGGCAGTCTCTCCAAGCCTATGTGGAGGCTGTTGTTGAATGGTGTCTTCTGGGGGTTGGTCTTGGGGCCTGTGCTCTTCAACAACTTCATCAACAACCAAGATTGTGGGATTGAGTGTACCCTCAGCAAGTCTGCAGATGACACCAAGCTGAATGATGCAGTTTACACAATGTAAGGAAAGGGTGCCATCCAGAGGGACCTGGACAAGCTTGAAATGTGGGTACAAGAGAATCTAGTGAGGTTTAACAAGGTCAAGTGCAAGGTGTTGCACTTGGGTCAAGGCAATCCCAGATATGTATACAAACTGGGAGAATAACTCATTGAGAACCACCCTGTGGAGAAGGACTTGGAAGTCCGATGGACAAAAATGCTGGACATTATCCAGCAATGTGTTCTTGCAGCCCTGAAGGCCAACAGAATCCTGGGCTGCACTTTTGGTGCAGTGGCCAGCAGAGTTAGGGAGGTGATTTTCCCCCTCTATTCTGCCCTTTTAAAGCCCCTCATGGAGATCTGGAGTATTATGTCCAGGCCTGGAGCCCTCAGCACAAGGAAGATGTGGAGCAGATTCAGAGAAGGGCCACAAAGATGAGCACAGGGCACTTGCAGGTGCCAAAATATTTGTCCTACAGGTCTTGAATCTAGAAACACCAGGAAATTACAAATAGAACTGATTAATGTAAAAGTGATTCCTCCTTATCTCTATTTTTGAATTTCCTTCCTTTATTATTAAAGTATCTGTTCTGCAGATAAAATGCTTCCTTCCCAGATGCACACTGTGTTAACACAAGTGGGAACACAAAACTGGACAGCCCATTCACAAATGGGTTACCCACACATCTGACAGCAATCGCAGACAACAATGCAATAAACAAGCTTAGATTTCAAGTCGTTGTGACAAATGTATAGCTAGCTGTAAGTCAGAGACCTCCTGGCACTGCTGTCAGCATAATGAAGGGTTCCTAAGTGGCTATTGTTCTTCCCTGACTTGGAGTTTCACCGTCTCTCCAGCCTCCCCTACTTCTCCTAGCAGGCGTTAGAGTTAATAAAGGATTTCTTAATTACTGAGATCTGTTTGCTCACCCAATCCAGCCTCCCTTGTGGGCAGCACAAAGGGATGCTATCAGCTGTTAAACTCATTTTGCCCAGCCACTGGGTCTCCCTGAACTGGGGTTGACCAGCATCCAGCTCAGCTGCATTAGGGCTGCTGCGTGTGTATGATACAGAGCCAAGCTGGGGGAGTGCTAGGGCTCTGGTATTTGGGACTCCTTCCAGGAGCATGAGATTCCCTGAGCAGGGTGACCTGATACCGGCAAGAAGGTGCCTTACTGAGGCAAGGCTGCAGGAGCTGGATAAAATATGAGTATTTCTAGCTAAAAGCTTATGGTCCTTTTTCCTTACCACCCTCCTAATTAAATCCTTGTTTTGAAAAAACAGGGAGTAATTGACTTTCTTGTTTTATAACAACTACCAAAACTGACATATTTTGTTTTAGTTGTTTGTTTCCGTTAGTGTTGGCTTTTTTGATTTCATAAAAAAAGATGATTTGGGGTCTCCTACCAAAGACAGAATATTCTGAATCATTCTCAACTGGTTTTGAGTCCACAAGGGGATGAAAAAAGAACAGAAAAGTTGATAATGGAGACCAAAGCAGAGGTACATCTCTAGCTAGTACTCTCCAACAGCTGGTATCTTTGGCTGAGTGGTGATTTAACTCACGCTTTACAAACATCATATACTTAAAGGCAGTGGAAAGACTTCAGCATTGTCAAGGAAAAGCAATAAAACAAGTGCACCTAAATTCATGGTTCCATATACTTTTATGCACCAGTGTAAAACACTCACAGATGACTACTCTCAACTGCTTTGTCTCTGTTTTAAAGTAACTGATGTTATTAAAACCTTGCATGTATCAGGGGAAGGAAAGAGAAATTTTACCTGGTGAGGATTACACCTGCTAACAAAAATAGAAACCTATATTAAGGAGCTGTTACTTCATGCCTGGTTAATCTGGAGTGCATATCCGGGAGAGCAACTGGTGCTAACCAGTCTGATAGTGCAATGCCTGCAACAATACGAAGTTGTTAAGTTTAAAATAGATCTCCACCAGTAAGTCAAGTTAACTATGTTTGACCCAACCAGTTTTATCTTAGACTGTTCATTTCATCTCTTCTCTTTCGGTGCTGGGAAGACTTGACCCTAATTTGATGCTATTTCTTGATGATTACTCAGCCTGCACCAAATTGTAGAGACATGGAACATTTAGACTCTTCAGACTGAGCTCAGGAGAGTTAAATGAAACATCACACATCTAAATTCAAAGACCTTTTGGGCCCAGAAATGTGTCTGTTTTGGTGGCTCTTGAAGCTGAAATCATGTTAGCTGTGGCTTTCATTGAAAAATTGGTTTACCCCACTGATGAGATTTAGGAAAAGTTTACCTTCTCCCATCTTGAAGCTACAGTCCATACCATAAAGGGCCCTAAAATTGACGATAATGATAATCTTTTGCCTGCAGGACAAAAGCCTTCATGAAGTACCAGTGAATATCTGCAGCTTTTTTTTTTCTTTTTCTTTCTTTTTTTTTTTTTTTAATTTATTTAGTAGGATTTCTGTGAACTTGAGTTTTGGAAAGACATACAGTGTGTTCATAGACACCTCAATACAGACCTCAGAGTTTGATATAAATCTCTAAATTGGAGAGTACCAGTCATCTGACAAAACAATACAAATTAATCTCTTGCCAGACATTCCTGCTCTTAGGCAAAAGAAAGAGGCGTTTGAAAAACTGAGCAACAAAGTGTTACATTTTAACTTGTTTTTAGCACTTGTTAACAACTTCGGTTCAAAGCACACACAAAAAAAATCACATTAGGCTTTCATTTAGCTTACATTATTAATAAATTTACTCAATCTCAAGAGACCATCAAAGTTTTCTGTATCACAACAGTACGATTCAGAAGACCCAAACTTTTCCTCTAGAGGAGATTTCAAATACCAAAGACATAAGGTTGTTAGATGGAATTCAGACAAAAAAATATAGCTCATCCAGAAGAAGCCTTAAGATATTTCCTTCTTAACACAAGCATCTTTGAGTTTCTTTTTTCTTTAAATAAACTTAAAAAAAAAAAAAAAAAAAAAAAAAAAAAAAAAGTTTTTTTCTCATAAGATATTCTCACAGCAGTGAGAATATCTCCCTGCTTGCTGAGGTGGAATGAAGTGGGTATTGGTCCTTCCAGCTCCTGCCACCAATGGCTGAGCCCACTCTTCCCCAGCACAGCACACGAGTGGATGTGCTCGTAGGTTGCTGCACACCCTGGGTGGTATGGGTTGCCTGTGAGTGTGAAAAGCAGCAGTCAAGCTGGTTTGATCAAATGAATCATTCTGCCTCCCAAAAGCATGTTTTTCGTCTTTCACACAGACATAATATGCCTACTTCGTGACCATTTGAAAGGGAAAGGATGAATGACTTCCCAAGAGCTATGGGACTGGGTACATTACAACCATATTAGTTAATGAAAAAGACCTGTTCTCAAGATTTAAAGACTTTCAAAAAACATTTGAGACTGTCTGCAGACTTTTCCAGACTGAGGCAGTTTTTCACTATGCCCTGCACAGAGGGTAAATGCAAAAATTCTGCTTGAACTTTGGTTAAGGAAAGGGGGATCACTATGGATGGGACTTAATGAGACACATCTTCCACATACTAGTCTCAGATATGTTTTTATCATCATGATTTTAAGAGAAAGGTGTTGCTGTGTGCTTGTGTCTTTTAAATATGTGGATATGACTCATAATTACCGGTGATCTGCCCTTGAAGAATTCACCATTGAGAAGCTTCCGCTGACTTTTTCACCTAAAGAATCCAGACAGCCCACTATGCTATCCTGTGAAATCAAAGCCTCCTCCCACTTTCTTGAATTGTATCTGCTTTGTACATCACTTTTAGGAACAGATGACCCTGAAGATTTATGGGTAGCAAAAGGGAAGAAAGTGAGTCCTGTGCAAGAAACTGGAGAAGATCTTTGTGCTACAGCTTTTATATCAATATGCAAAGCATCAACAAGGCAGACATATACATATGTTTACTGTCACTCTGAATTAAAAGAAGCCACACTCCAGCTTCCACATAACACATCCTCAGCTGACTTGAAACATTAATTATAAGGACTAATACAGCTATATGCAATTGGCTTCTCAATGGAAAATGTTTTATAGTGTGAAAAAGATTGTTGTCTGTCACTAGAGAAGTGCTGGAAAGGCTTGTTTATGTCTTTGATAACACCACAAAGAAAAGGGCAAGTCAGTCCAAAAGGCGCATAGGCTATTCCTAAAGTAAAGAGAAAAGTGCATCTTCAAAAGAAAAGGAGAGAGAGTAAGAGCAAGATTTTAGTTAGGGGAGCATAGCTCCTTAGGGTAACTGCAGGACTTGAGTGGAGCTGGGCAAGTCATAGTGTTGGCACAAATATAGCATGTCTCCTGGCATGTCTGTCCTTCCACTTGCAGAATGATTTCCAGAATTGTTACTAGAGCTCTGTCTACAGAGTAGACAGAACAAAACAGGGGTAGTTTGTCTTCTCACAGATGATAGGAGCTCAGGTCATGGAGAAGCAGGGAGAGGAATAAGGTTAATCTCACAGCCTCCCCAACGTTTCACAAAGGCACACCACAGCTGGTGTTAAGCTAATGTTTTGCTCTTTTTTGGGTGGTTTACTCAATTATTTGTAGCTTTCTGGGAGACTTTCCTCTGAACATCATGGTCAGCAATTTGCACTTCATTTCAGGTCATGAAGGACCTGGTTTAGAGGGGATAGCTTTTATCAGTCACTTTTGCCCTCCATGCTTTTCCATGGCATGGAGCCAACTTCTTTCTTACCCTCTTCCAGGTTGTGGGAAGAGTAGGGACATGATGAGAAGCAGAGGGATAGACATTTCAAAACAGAGCCATTCTGACACTGAGCAACTTATTTAGCCAGCAAGGCATTGCTGAAACATTGTAGGGACCTCGGGCTATTGCACTCCTTCCAGTGCCTCTGGGCCACGCTCACTGCAGACCAGCTGGCACCTGGCAGCCAGCCCAGCACCTGAAGATGTGGGGTTTCCATGCCCCAGGTGAAGAACACTACTGCAGCTAATAGAGGATAACAAGGAAAAACTTGTGAAAAATCCTGCCTGTGGGACTCTGGAAGACAAAAGTCTTTTGTAAGTGCCCCTGTGCCACTCTCACAAACAAATGGGGGACTAGGAACATGGAGCTGAGGTCAGTCTTGCACTGCAATTAGGAGAGACTGAGGGAAAAGCACAGACAAGTAAGTTTGTGTTGTGGCAGGAGAGTGGTTGTTTCTTGTTTTCGTGACACATGTTCTCATGTCTGAATGCTAAACCTGGTGAATTGGTATGTTTGCAATGTGAACCATCACATTTCATTGATCTGGTTAGTTTATAGCTATTTAAATATAGGATGAACTTTTCCCAATTTACATTGCTTTCACTTGGAATCATTGCTTCCATCCAGTCTAACCAGCAGCCTCACCTGTAGCTACTTCCATGCCCAAAAAGATAGAAAGAACTTTGTCATTAATGTAATGATGGTAGGTACTAAAACCCCTCACTCAGCATAAGTTGGACTGTACAGCTTTTAAACTTCTGCTAGCTGCTAGCTGCACAGCAGCAGTGTTGCAGGAGGCACTGTGGGAACAGTACAGCAGCCCAGGCACAGCTCAATAAAGGAGGAACAAAGAACTTTGTCAGTTCGGAAAGAGGGTTTTGAGTCTGAAGTTGTAAACTGATAACAAGTTGGACACACTGCACTGTTGTGTTGTGAAAGCCTAACGTTTATCTTCTGTTTGCTCTGACTTGCTAACATTTTCCATTCTCTGGCTGTTGTAAATGGCATTTCTTTCCATGATCATGAGGAGAGGCCTTGATCTTTGCTCAGAAATGAGTCTAGCTCCTCCATATAATTGCAAATAATTGCTGCAAACCTTGGACGTTTTTTTTTAAGTGTTTATATTTTGAAGTGTTGGAAGGAAAGCTTCTAATCTTGAACCCTAGAGAAAGCAGATAGACCAAATAAAGTAAAATAAATGCTTTTTAAAGTATCCTTTACAAGCTTCCAAGAAGCAGCTATACTTACCAGACACTGATATAATTTCCACGAGTTACTTAGAAATAGTTGTCAATTCTCATCAAAATGCCTTGGAGATTTAATACAGAGATTCCTTACTAAACTTCTCTTTTCTGATATTGAACTCATCTACAAAGTAAATTATTTACATTTTTAAAGAACACTAAACATTTTTGTACATCAGAGAGATGGAAAATACTCAGCAAGTCTGACTTCCCAACGTAATGTTGATAAAACCACATTTTTTTTTTTCCAGTCTGGGAGAAAGAAGGGAGAGAAGCTGGTAAAAACATGAAAGAAAAAAAAAAAAAGAAAAGAATTTGTCAATCTTTGTAAAAAGAGTTCACATCATTTGGGAGATAAATAGCAGCATGTGGAAGAGTTATTTTCCCTTTGATATGCAAGTTTAGTAGCCATTGATCTTCAGTGAGAACTGTAAGAATGGACCATACAGCAGAACTACAGTTGGCAGTTTGCACAGAAAATAAATAAATAGTTACGTGCCTATTTCTGCAGCCTTACAGCCAGAGGCTGAATTGATTTCTGCCAATACCAAGAACTCACACTGCTGTGTATCAGCATGCAATTACTGAGATCTTTATTACAGTGGCACTTATGACATTTTTGCTGAGCTAGTTTTGAGTTCACTAGACCTGAAAGATGAACTTGTTCACCTCATAATATTGTTTGCTTTACTTATTGTTTTTTCCATATTACACTTTGAGACTCTTGCCATGTAATTTTATGGCTTTGAAGTTGCATGGGTTGACTTATAACTATAATTAAAGAATTTGGAATGAGATAATGCAAGTTTTTCCATTATTTACAAAAGGTTGAGGTTGCCTATTGAACACTTCCACAGTTCATAGTCCTGTTAAAATGTCTAATTTTTCAAGCAGCAACAAGGTTGTGATAGACCCTTACAGCACAAAGACTGAACAGGACAGAAATTGTGAGCTTCTGAGCACAAGCAAGAAAATATTCCAGTTTATTATTTTTAATTCAGTTTTTCTGGAGAACACTGCATTTCCTAGTTACAAATTAACAGTATGCTTTTATCCTACACAGCTGCTCTAGGACAGTTTGTGTTTCTCTTGATTCGTTCTCTTTACATTAACTTTAGTTAAGGGAACATACAGAGAGGAGAAGATTTCCAATCCCCTTCTGTTTGTTGGGGACTGATCCCAAACACCATTTAATGTTTCTTTTCCCCAAAAATTGGTGCTCAGAAGCCAAGGACTCTGGGAATAGCGGACAGTGACACACATCCCACTCTGTTTCCCATTGCAGAGCCTAATTGCTAAGCCAGAGCAAGCGTACTGTGCTGTGAACTGCACACAGTCCTAAGTATTCAAAAGGCACTGCAAAATCCTCCAAAGAAGAAACCCTCCAAAATCAGGTAACTAAGTTTCTAGCAATCTCCTGGTAAGATCACTCACAAAGATGAGGCTCTGAAAGATTCAGTAACCAACCACGTAGCAGGTTAGTAGCACAAACTCTCCAGTTAACTGTTTGCTGGACTATTACATTGTGCCATATTTGCTTGGGATTATGTGAAAGTACATATTATCCATAATGAAGTAAAAGATAATAAAAATACAGTCTTGCATAATGCAACATAAGCCACAAAAAAAAAAAAAAATCCTGCAGAAACTTGCTGGAAAGGTGGTTGAATCATCAGCCCTGAATGTGTTTAAAAATCCTTTGGATGTGGTGCTCACGGACATGATTCAGCATAGGGTTGTTAGACCTAGGGCAGCACAGTTATATAGTGGTTGGATGTGATGATCTTGAAGGTCTTTTCCAACCTGAGCAGTTTTCTGATTCTATGATTCTATGAAATCAAGAAAAAGACAGATACTGATTTTAATAAGTATTGAATCTGACTAGCAGAAAAGCACTCAGTCCATGAGCAATAGCCCATCTCCCCTTAGAAGTGCTCCCTCGTGCAGGGAACTCAAGGCACCAGCTGAAGATTTATTAATGCCAGGGGTAGCTTTCCTTGCAAATATAAAAGACCACACACTCCCTCAGTATTAAGATACCGTGGGAGATAAGAGAGAGCAGTTCCTTTCTCCTGGCAAGGGTTAGGTCATCTTGGAGCATCTTTCAATTTCATAATTAGGCCTACAGAGTAAAAGAAAAAACACCAGTAAACATCACCTTGGAAAAGATAAGATTTGATTCAGGAATATAATTTAAGTTTCACTGTGAAGAATTGCTGTCGTTTCCCAGATTTTCTATAGTACTGAGCATCAAACTGATCTCACCTACCTCAGGGTCCTTTCCTGGTGGCACTGGGATGCCAGCCCTCCATTACAGCTTTTTGTACATTTGTAGAGCTAACATATTGATGGATTCCTTCAATCAACAGGCTGTACCCCCAGGGCAGGAGCTGTGGGCTCACATTCCCTGCCCTTGGCATTTGTTGGGCTGGAAGGAGCTGTGCTGGATGGAGCCGTATTGAACATCCATGTTGTCCTTGAAGGAAGTGAGCTGCAAAGAAAGAAATGCTCCGATGGCCTCAAGGATCATACAGGATAGCAGATGAACTCTCTCCAGCCATTCTGTGTCTTTCTCAAATTGGACCCCAGAACTGGAACCCAGTACTCCAGATGTGACCTCACTTGGGTAAGAGATACACTGTCCAGTAGTATTATGGAAATATTTTGAGAATAACACATTCCTCAACCCATGCCAAGCCACATGTGCTGGCAACTAGCTGCCTTTCTGAGCACAGTGCTACTTGGCAAACTCTGCCACAGTCCAAACCAGGTACCAACGCTGTTCCAGCTTTTCTGTCTGGTCGATGTGTCACAAGTAAGCTTGGAAATCTTATCTGAGTATCTGGATCAAAGATTTGCCAGAGAAAGAAGTTTTCCCAATGTATTGGTTTCCCAGGATAAAGTTATCTATCTGTGCATCTATCACCATTAAGACTAGCATTAGCAAGACTTTGTACACATAGAAGTATTTGTCTTTGTTCAGTATTGACATCATTTATATCCTTTTTCTCTGATGAAAAGGTGCATTTCTCATGTAGGATATTCTCATTTGAAAATACTTAAATTTGGGTGTCTCTTATACTGTATGCTTGTCAAAATTCAAATTTGTGATGCTTCAAGCCATGATGAAATATTTTTGTGTTTTTCTCCTTCTCCATTGATGCTTCTTGTTGTAAATGTCTGACCTTGCCATTTCTTGCTTTTTATCTGGGCATATTTTAGATTGAGTTGCTGTTGTGAGTAGTGTATTTGATTTCTACACATCTTGAGAAACCGTTGGGATATTATATCTAGAACCTCTTCAGAGACTGAAGACAGAAGTCTGGTAGTTATAACTAGAAAGTTTCAGAAAGTCTAAATGCAAAATATATTAATTAAAAGCATTTGATGAACATCTATGAACAACAAATGCTTTCAAAGAAAATCATATCCACTTAGATTCTGGGTTAAGTTCCCAGCTGGCTTCACTGTAGCTTCCATGACTTCTGCTGGATATGGATCTGGCTCATTTTTGTAATGAGAACTTCAAGTAGCTCTAGCTAAAATGAATGACAAAGCTTATGCTTCTTGGTGAAGTAATTCATTAATTAGTGTGTGGATATATGCACATTACCACACATATAATTTCTGAAAATATGAAGAACTTCGTCCTTGTACAAAGCTCTCTAGAGTCATTGCAAAAATTTGCATGGACTTCATTGGGTTATGGATCACATCCTGTATATATCTGCATTTTTAGACCTTTTCTAGTGCTTTCTCTTCCAATGGAAATTAATAGCTTCATGGAATTGAAATGACCAGTTTCTGATTTAGTTTTGCATAAGAAGCAGAGTCCAGTAGGATTAAATATGAATGGTGGCTTGGTAATTCATTAATCATGAAAATATGATGTGCAGTTAGTTATATAAGTGGTTATTTTTGCATGGAAATGTCTGCTACTTTTATGTCTGTGCAGAATCACTTCAAGTGCCAAAGCAGGAACATACAAACCCACTCATTTCAATACACTATTTTAGACACAATGCACAATAATACATAAATGCTCTGTAGACAACAGTGATTTTGTAGTTGTTAGCACAACAGTGCATCCAAGTATCCTACCTGCACATGATTATGCACGTTCCTGGTCAGAGGAAGCAGAGTATTTTCAAAGTTTCTATGAGACCTTTCCAAGCCATCTTGGCCACATGTGACCTATGCAAAATATTTTATTCTGAGAACTTTTGAAAATGTAAATATTACAGCTCCTTTTCTCTTAAAAGTCTGAGAAATCAGATAAGAAAGGTTGGGCTGGCTCCAAACAATGCTGAATTCTTCTCTATCATCCAGAAACAGACTTCTGGGTCAGTGACAGGTAACAAGGACAAGGTTTGATGCGCCATTTGAAAATGGTGCACAGCAAGGAGCAAATCAACATAAGATGCAAGTCAAAGAACTGTTGAAACACTCACTTTCCATTTGAGCATGCTGTTGGAAGCTGAAATTCTGCACTGAACTTAGTAATTCAATATGCTTGGCAAATACAAGAGGTTGCCTCATTGGCACAGATCTCTTCTGTGTAAAAATGATGGAAATGCCAATTCCACCTTTGTCTCCTTCCAGTGTCCTTGCGTCACTAGCACCCTGTTGTCTTTCCCAGGTAAAAGGATAGTCCCAGGCTCAATTCACTATACTTCCGCTGTCATGGTCAGGGCCCTGCCAGGTACTTGCTCTTGTTAAAAAAAAAAAAAAGCAAAGAAAAAAAAAAGCCTCATGAATGCTCTGTTTTCTTGTCACCACTGTTACTTTCTTGAAATGCATTAGCATGCGATTTTTCATTTCAAGGCAAGATGTAGAGGCACAGAAGTTTCAGGATCTGGCTCCCATTGAAGTCTACTTCTCTGAGAAAGCTGTTTCTGAAAAAGAATGCCTATATGGGAAATTGATATAGCCATGATTTTTTATTTATTTATTTCTTACAAGGCAACACAAAAACAGATAGAAAGTAAATATTTAAAGTTATTGTAGCCATTTCAAAAGCGCATAAAGGTATTTGCGGCTGTAAAGTCCTTGTGAACATTTTTCACTAATACTTACAAATATTTCGAACTAAAGAGATGAATTATCAAATACTTGTGCCTTTCATTTTACCTATGCTTAGTTCAGCAGATCACAAAACACAGACCTACATGATATATCTCCTTGAAGAGCCAAATAGCAGCAAGAGAATGAGCAAAAGCTGCACATAACAGGTGGAGAAACAGGAGAATGGAAAGATGAAGGGAATCAAGTACAAGGTCTCATGATTACTTAATTGCTATGCCCACACCTTGTTCCATAATGCATACAAGATTTCAGCCACCCAATCTACTGAAATCTCTCTCAGGACATGTCAGACTTTAACTAAGCATCCTCCTCTCATCCTGCTGGGTTATCCATTCCCCTTGGCTTTTTGCCATCTTCTGTTATGCATTATCCCATCAATTTTGGTCCTCACATTACATATGAGACTTAACATACTACTTACTGCTGCTTATGTCAGTTACTTAACACAAGGAGATTCCCAAGCTTCCCAGCTGTTCTCATCCCCCATCTTAACTGTACTACCTATAGTATTTGGCAATGTTCTGTCAGCCAACCCTCTTGGCCATTCAACTCTGCTAACTCAATGTAGCGTGCGAGGGACATTGTAGGAGAAAGAAAGGCAGGTTTAGCATCTAAGAGCACCCAAGTAAATCTAAAGACTGAAATGATCCATCCCAAAGGGAACCTAATCATTATTACTGGTCGAACACCATGCTATCCTGTGATAGAAAGAAGATCATTGATAAGTTACTCCGTCTCCTCACGCCAACCTACTGCTAGAGGAGGGTAAATATTCAAAGATTGTGTACCAAAATAACTCTCTTAGCATTTAGAAGAGGCTGTGGTAGCATCTGCAGTGAGAAAGAGTAAGCTTATGTGGTATTCCATTCCTACCTGCTAGGATGACATTAGGACCAAATATTTAAATACACCATCTCTGTTCCCAGGCTATGGAGCCAAAAATGGTGTGATCAAAGCAGATTCCTTGCTTCCACATGTGGGTTTTTTTGTTGTACTGGGACATCCTGCAGGGCTCGGACACACAGGACTCTTACCCAGGCAGAAGCCCAGTGGCTGAACAGGGAGATCCTCTGCACCTCATGAGCACTCTACCACGGTGAGGGGCCCATAACAACTTCTCTCTCTGCCCGGGGGCCCCAAACGAGTACCCCTCACCTCGCACTGAGAGGCAGCTGCCCGGGGGCAGGGATGATTGGCGAGAACTCGGAGCCCCTGCCGCCGGTGGGAGAACTCCGGCTACCCCCGCCCAGGGTGGGAGGCAGCGCCGAGGCCCACGGAGAGGGAGGGGAGCGTTGGGGGGGGAGTGGCCGTGCCGGGCCAGCCCCATAAATAGCCCTCTGCGGGGCGGCGGCGGGAGGAGCCCTCGGAGTCGTCGCCGCCGGAGTCGTCGCCGCCGCAGCCGCCGCCGCCGCCGCCGCCGCTGCCGCCGCCGCCGTCGCCGCTCCGGCAGCGGGCACAGTCAGCACCGCGGACAGCGCCCCCACTGAGCCCCTCCGCACCCCCACCATGACGGCGGAGACGCACCTGCAGGGCGTGGAGATCTCGGCCGCCCAGTTCTTCGAGATCTGGCACCACTACGACTCCGACGGTGACTCCTTTCCCCTTCCCGGGTTGGCGGGGGGCGGCCGGCGGGGGGTGTGCGAGGGGGAGGCTGGGGGTCCCACCACTCCCTGGCCGCCATCCCGCAGCTGGCACGACCGCACGGCTGGGGTTGAGGTCGGGCGAGGAGTGCGGGAGCAGCTCCGCAGGGAGAACGCGGGCTAGAGACATCCCTGGCAGCGCTGAAGAGCGGAGAGAGTTTGGAGGGAGCGGTAACCACAAGCGTAACTCTTTTTGTTGTAGGCAATGGGTACATGGATGGGAAGGAGCTACAAAACTTCATCCAGGAGCTGCAGCAGGCACGGAAGAAGGCAGGCTTGGTAGGTTAACCTTTTGCCCCACTTTTTCCATCCCCTCTGGGAAAGAAGAGTTTTCTTGAGCAAACCCCAGTGCCTTTGTTCCTTCTGTTCCTTGTTGCTTTCACACAGTTCATCCAGTAGCCTCACGAGGCAGAGAAGTAGATGGGTTAGAAATAAGCAGGTTTTAAATGAAACATGCCCTCTGATTTGGAAGGGTGATGTCAGGGGTGTCCATTCAGCTGGAGAGCAGGTCTTGTTCATATCTCACCAGTCTGTGAGCTGGTACTTCTCAAAGGGCTTAACAAGAAAAGTCGGAAATGCATGGACATTATCCTTTTGTCATGGGTGGACTTTGTCCTGTTGCAACCTGATCCAGATATGCACTGATACTTAAAAAAATAAATAAATTTATTTTAAAAAGAGAGAGAAAATAGAAAAGAAAGCCCAACTCTTCAAGTTAGTTGGGCTCTTTTAATATCATGCTTAATGGACAGTATGGGCTGAAATGCATTCCTGCCCCTTGGTGGTCAGTAAATAGATCTGCAGATGACTGCTAAACACTTTTTGCCCTTTGCCAATGTTGCACACCAGGAATATGAGTACCAAATCCTGGTAGTTCAGATTGCTAGCAGAGACATCAATTTTTTGACGCTGTTGTCAAATACCGGCTATTAATTTTTTAATTACAAATTTCCTCCAAATTATTCCCACTTGGGGAAAAAAAAAAAAAAAAAAGGAGAGAGAGAGTGTGGAGAGAAGGAGAGAGGGAGAAAGAGAGAGGAACGGGTTCCATGAAAAGATCTGAATTTAAATAGCAGTGAATGTTTTTAACAAATAAATTATGGGTCATCAGTTTCTAAAACAGGCTACTTAGCACCATGTTCAAATATACAACATTACCAAGTCTACTCAAGTCAATCTATGCTAAAACACTTCCAAAGTAACAGAAAGGAAAAAAAAAAATAGCCAATTAGCATGTGTGCTTTGTGGAAATAAGCTATTACTTAACATTAAAAACAAAACAAAACAAACTCTGAACTGAGCAATAACCTTTCTATAACTTACTTTAATATTGCTGTAGATTTTAGAAGCAAATTAAAAAAAAGAAAAAAAAAACCAACAATCATACTCTTAAATTTTGAGGAAAATCTTCTTGTGGTTAGCTTCTTAGTAATTCTATGAGTGCAGACTTCACACACTTGAAAATCTGTCTCCCAGCAATGCCTCATTTTTAAGTCTTAGTATCAGTCAATTCTTATAGCAATTGCTGTAGACACTCATTTTCATGAGTGTTAATAAGAACAAACTAAAATTTCAAAAAGCCTCAAAAACCCATACAGAAAATTGGTTTTCAGAGGGAATAGGTGGTTTTGTTCTTTCTTTTTTTGCACAGAAAAAACTAAGTACAACTTCTGTGCCTGTCAGATATTATAACAGAAAATATCTCTTTTCTGTAGAGAAGTGAAGGAAACTCCTGTTTGTTAGAAAGAAGATACTAAAGCCTGTTTATATTTAGTATCAATGACATTGTCAGTAGAAGTGCTGACGATATTTAGGAATTTGAAAAATGAATTAGAAGCTTGAAGGAAAAACGCTAGTTACTTCAAAATCAGAATCTTTTCTCTCTCAGAAGGAGTGTGCATCTCTTAAAAATAGAGCTTGCTCAAAGTAACACAGAAGAACTTTGCAGAACTGTTCTTATCTGCTACACTTCATCATTCATTCTATTTTTTGAGTAACCTTTCCTTGTATCTCACATTCTGTTTTGAAAACATTCAGGAGCTTAATTAAGCTTTCTTTTGCCATTTCTCTGAATCAAGCCTGGTTTTAGGGTGTTCTTTTGAGAAGAGCAACTCACGGTAGCAACATCAAATTTGGTACATGGTTTATTGACTCTGCCTTTGGTAGATGTTACCTTGACCTCTGAATTTTTTTTTCTGGATTATGGATGTATGTCATTTTAGCTTTCAAATCTAAGCTGATTCTTGGATTTGAAGGTTCATTTGCCAAACAAGCATCTCATTAGTTCAAGTCTTGTCTCGTGGGATGCTAATTCAGTAGCTTTAAATTTCTTTTCTTTTGCCAGAAGGGACACATTGAGAAACTAGTGTAAGTTATATGTCATTTCCTCATCTGTCCTTCCCTTAACACGCCAAAGCTTCTTTGTCATCATTAACTTTTGCATTTCAAGTCACTTTCCTGCTCACTATTTTTGAAATATTCAATTATGCATTCTTCATAGCTGGATTTTACATCAGTCATGCCGTATGCATTAAAGAATCACATTGATTCTGTCATTGAATAGGATGGTTTAAGATTTCTAAGTATTATTCCCAGCTACAGAGAGCTGTTCTAATTATGTTCTAATTCTAATCTTTTTATTAATCCACACAATAAGCCTGTACTACTTTCACAGTTGCTTTTCCTAAGATGGAGCAATAGCACGCAGCTTGGTTGCTGTTAGCCCCATTGCTGGAACTGCCAGTGCTCCAAAGGATAGACGTGTACTGGGTTTAAGGGCCTGGGCTTTTCTCTGGTCACACTATGTGTTTTCACTTCATGCATTGTGATAGATAGTGATTTGATCTGGCATACTTTCTGACATTATGAAAGATCTGACAGTTTTTTAAAGATAAAAACTGTATAAATGTATAGACAGAGCTTCCATTTGCTGTGCCCTACTTTTTATGCAATACGTTCTCTAAGTGTGCAAGTTACGAGAAGAACCTGTGGAGTGTAAATGAGTGACACAGAGGTCAGTAGAGTGGATCTTGGAAAGTTACTCCACATTTGTTAACTCACTTGCCCTGCATATACAGATGAGGACAGTATTTCTCAATATTCCAATATTAATTCCAATATTTAATAGATGTTTATCAATGCAGTCATGTAAGCGCTTCTGTAGTGCCATCTATCCTTACATTTCAAAAATCATCCCAAAACAGAGCTGTTTTTTCTACAACTCCTCTTGGTTGAGTAAGTGACTCTTAAGCTTTAGGAGGGGAGATGAAGGTGCGAAGTTTCTTAATTTCAAGCATTAAGCAACTACACTTGATTAAGTTTAAACAAGTTTTTTTGACTGAACATGTATTTGAATAACATGACTTGTCAGCTACCTCAGAAGCAGCTGAAGTGAGCACCAAGAAAAAGAAAAAAGACTCTTTCTGGACTATGTACTAGGATGAGCATCCTGTTTCATGTAGCTTCTAAGCAGCTATGTCTCCTTTAGTGGCTGACCACTGTTTGGCACTGTGGAGGTGATACTAGAAGAATTAGCAAAATATTTAACAAGGACTAATTAAAATTCAGGTGTCTAAATTCTCCATTCCAACTGCTAAACAAATCTGTGCCCACTTTGGGATCATTAGATGAGAGGTGACATTGAACTGCACTGTATTAATAACTACATCTCTAATTAAAGCTGTGGCAAATTACTAACCTGCCATGGATGACTTTGACATAAATAGGATACTAGGCCACGATTGTATCATCTATAAAGAACTGACATTTAAGTTAGCATTTGAAGTTGAAATTTGGGACAAACTTCAGCAGACTTTGTACAGCTGATAGTTCCCATGTCTCCAGTGAGAAATTCACCTAGGTCCTGTATAATCAGAACTATTATAGCAACTAAAACTTTAATTTCTAATGACAGCTATATCTTCATCTAAAAGCATAGAATTTTCCATTATTTTAATATAGCTGTAGTCCTGATTCTTGCTGCGTGGTTTTACTGTCTTGGTCTGATAAGAAATACAAGGAAAAATAGAAGTTTAATCAGTAATGAAAGTTGATGGCAGCTCATAGCAAGGCAAAGCAAGTCCAGTTGAAGTGTCAAATCAGGTGTATAAATATTCATCCTGAGGCTGGCACCTTTGCTGTAACTTAGGCTGAAGATAGTATTTGAGTACAAATGTATAGTAAGAGAGATAATTTATACAAAAAACAATTATGCTGGCTTTGTTATGTCAGATTTACGGTGCTGCTCAAAGCGTCTCTCTCCCAAGCCTTCTCTCTCTAAATTACAGCAGTCACATTTGGATTCTGTTTTCGTGATAACTATATACTTGACAGTGAGGAATATGATATTATGGTTAGTTCTTTTAGAGCTAAAATAGCATCCATTGTTCAGGTAAAACCAGCTCACACATGAGGAAAGGCCATATTGGTATGCAGAGGTATTGTACTGAAATGTTTCTTATTTTGAAGGATTTTGCGCTGGCTTCAAGTTAGTCATTTAATAATGAAAACTGAGAAAACAGATTAAGAATTACCCATGAACTTCACTGTCATCCTCTTCAAACAGAAGAGCTGTTATGTCTATCTTCCAACACATCTGTCTTCTCAATTTCTTTATTCTGTAAACTGAAATAGGAGTTCTAAAAATTTAGAAACCAATCACTCACGTTGACTATAATATCACCCCTTAGGAAATACAACTTATCACAGTGATGTTACCTGTCCTAAAAAAATTACTCATTTTCACTTCAACTTGAGAAATCTAGCTATAATTAAGTGTGAATATTTAATCAAATGTAGTAAATTTATTGACAACTGATGGAATATTTAAGTACTTTTCATACATTTCTCTGCATCTGAAAAATATTGATTCTTTCATTATAACTTTACAGGACTTAACACCTGAAATGAAGGCATTCGTGGACCAGTATGGCAAGGCTACTGATGGAAAAATAGGAATTGTTGAGGTAAGATAGTTACCATAAAATAAATGACTAACACATTTACTTATAGAAAATACACTTAGCACAGAACAGTATGGGCATATTTGTAAATAGTTTGGATTTTTACTAAAACAGAAAATTTCCTTCTCTGAGAATCTTTAGTGTTTTTTTTCACTAATGATTTTTTACCTTACCCAAAAGCAAAATATTCCTTAGCCTTTGCCAGATATTTCACTACACTTCATTTAACTTTGCATACTTGATTCAGTATGAATAAGCATCAACACAATGCAGTTTTCCTGTAAAGCAGCTAAAAGCTCTATTTTAGAAATTTAAATTGTGAAATGTAAATATGATTTATCTCTGCATATGATTTTGAACTAACACTCCATCACCGCTCCTGTAGTAAGGTAACTTGCAAGTGAATGTAATTGGGCAGTCGCTATAGGTAGTCAATGCACATATATGGCAAAATATGGCAAAATAGGATGTTAATCGTGGCAAACTTAAGCAAAATTTTAAGAGTAGTTGTAATCCAGCCTTTTCTTTAACCAAACCTGAGGCAGAATATTTCCATTCCTTTCTACCACTTTCTAAAGAGGACAAAGGTGCAGTCAGCCAACCTTTTCTACACTTGCAGACTCTCAACAATTGTATAATTTAGATGACTTTCTGGGAAGTAGGGAACCATTGTATTTTCTCATGCTTTCATTGTTCAGTGCTGCAAATCATTGGGTTACAGCTTGAGAAACCACTATTTCAAGCCTAAATCTACAACTCATTTATGTCACGCTGAGTGCAGTAAAGACTGCAGTTTTATTATTAAATATGATTATTATTTTTTTCTGATAGTGTGAAATATGATCTAAGATAGCTAATTAAGAAACAGCTGAAAACAAGCCAGGTCTGCAAAATTTCTACAGTGACCAACCTTGGGTCAGTAGCTATTTTTAAAATAGAAGAGTGATTAGAGTCTGTAAAACTCAGTAGGATGTATCACTAGTGATATAATACATCATTTGAAGATATTTTTCCTCCTCAGTCATATGTTTGAATTGAAAATACTTATGTATATGAAAACCTAGCTATGACTAAATTATGGAAACACAGTTTCTTTCACTTGCGGCTGTAAGCAATTTTAAAATACGTCTTTTGACAATACTTAGCATTACAAATTATTTTTGTGCTAACAACTGCTTATTCATTTATTATTGAATAATCCCACTTAATTCAGTACTTTTGAATTGTGTAATAGCAAGCATTATGCAAGAAGAATAAGCAGACAGTGCCTGCAGTGACTGTTGTTCTTTACTTAGGGAAGATAAAGGAGAGTTTTGCCTTTCAAGTTCTATTTCTGATTGTACTATTGACTTAATGCGTAAAGGTGAGCAAATCCCACAGGGCCTAATACGGTAAGGTGCTTACCACCTCCAGTGAGCTGCCAAGCATACTCAGCATCCGCTGAAGCCACTGAATAATGACAGCACTCAGTCCAGTGACTGAAGGGACTCTCCCTTAATATAGCAGTTTCCTAACCCAAGATCTATATTTTATTTCACTGACATCAGCACGAAGCTTGATTTGGAAAGTGCTGATGGGACTCAGCCTAAGTTTTACAAGCAGTGTGATTTTAAAGTTGGTATTTGAACTTGATTCTCCTTCCTTATAAATAAGAATGCCCAGTAATTCCAGATTGCTCCCAATTTACATAATACAGTAAACACTTTTTTTTTCTGAAATAAAGAAGTATGAATGTTGTTTAAAAAAATTTTTATGTGAATGCATTTGGATTCCCAGCCATCAGACCGGATACCCCAGCAGCTGAAGGAAAATGTCTTTCACATAATGAGTTTTGTGGGCTGAGATAAAGAGGAGACCTGGGTGGCTTCATAGAGGAAGGAGTGGATTTTCAGTTTGGTGCTCAGATTAAATGTCAGCTTTGTCTTTGGAAGCACATTACACTTAGTCCTCTAGATCTTAGCCAGCATTCACAAGCTAAATGCAGAGCCAGACCTCTATACTTGCTTATCATTTTGTAAGAGCCCTTTCTTTCACTTTTTGTGTTCATTCAGGCTAATGCTTGGACTAAAATGTAGATGTGGAACATGGATTTTTGAGACTCAGGACAGTATTAATTCCACATTCACATCCTTTGACAATTGCTTCTGCCATAAAAATAACCACTGACTACTATAAACGATTTTTACTCCCATTCTCCATTATAGGATTTTGAGAAGAAAATTCACTGAATTATATAAAAGGAATCTTAATTGCCGACATTTATTTAAAGAATGATTTCTAGAAAATAGTTCTTATATTGTCTTAATAACTGAGAGTATTTTTTCCTGCTAGGTAGCGTACAAAGATCTACCTCAGTCTGCAGCTGAGTAGGGAGAGTTAAGTCGAGCCTGGGCTTTGATGTTGTCCTCTCTTACTCATGAAAGCAGCAGGGTGCACAGAAGCACTAAGTTGCTATTGCTGTTTGTGCCTCATACACAGTTTGGTACTGCTAGTAAGCTGTTCCTGATTCTTTGGAAAGGTCCCATTGTGATAAGCAATCTCTTCCCCAGACTGTGTTTTTTTTTTATCAATTCTTCCATTCAGTGTTTGCTGTTGAGCAGCACAGCTGATCTACTCCAAAAGTCAGAGCTTCCTCTCATGGGAGAAATAAGGAAAATTTTCCATAAACCGGTACTAAATTCCACACATTTAGCTGCTACACCTATATGAATGCATACTTATCCACACATTATTTGCTATTTATAATGGAGTAGATTTCAAAAGCCGCTGACAAAAACATATTGTTTAAGTTGATTAGGTTTTCAATTCAGCCATTTAGCAAAAACACTCAAAACACTGATGCTTGGCAGTCTGTAATCAGTAGCTCTGTTCTCTAAGAAGAGTACTTTGACTTGTGTTTTCAGTTGTACAAGCACTTGATGAATATGACTGACTTCTTGAGCAAATAATTTTAGAGAAACTATGTTGTGCCTATACAGTGACAGGGAGAGCTGAAGTCACCTACAGCACCATGGGAACCCCCCAAAAAGCCCGAGCAGTTGGGTGATAGCACTAAATAAGGCAATGGCAAAACAAGAAATCTGAGCACGTGAAATGAATGAAGCAAAAATGCGAATACAAATTTTAAGATGGAGATACAGGAAGTCTGCAGATGTCATTTTTCATAAATAATGCAGCTAAGATATCTTTCTTTCCCTGTTTTCTCTTCCTAGTAAGCACAGCTGGTCTATTCTTCAAGTTAAAAGTTTTCTCTAATCAAAAAATATTTCATACATTTTAAGAACAGAAAAAGAAATATTGGGCTTTTGTTAAAAACAAATCATGATTTTACTTTAAATTATATAGCATACTCTCCATCTTCTACATTTGTCACTTGTCAAAATTGAGTTATAGTAAATGAACATTTTCAAAAAATCAGTACAATAATGTCTGATTTTAAAAAAGCCTTTTGTAACACAGACATTGGAAAAAAACACCACCCCTGATTCTGTAGGGCTAAAAGTAGTTTTGATTTCCTTCTGATATTTATAGCTCTTCTTGAACATGTTTCTGTATCTGACAAATGACAGCTAGTTGCCATTTCCTTGCCCTACCAACCTTTATATACTCTTTTTTTTTTTGTTTTCCTGGTTTATTTTTCTGCTTTCCTTACATACATGTTCTTGCCTCTTCTTCCTCATATTCAGTATCTATTAGTGATTTTTCTTCCTCATTTTCTTAATTTTCATGGTCCTTCAAACTCATCCATTAAATATCTTTGTTTCATGCTTTCCCTTTCTCACTGATTGTGAGGTTTTTACCACAGATCCTGACTTTGAATAGGTCAATTTTTTCCTTTTTCCTTCAGTAAACTGCTGTTTCATTGCCTTACCTCAGTCCTCACTTCTGTTTGACTTGGATGAATATGGAAAAGCTGCAAGCCAGAAGCCTTTCAGAGGCATCATCCTGATGTTTGGGCTTATGGGATGAAGGTTCTTGTGAGGGTATACTAAGACAGTAGGACCATGCAGAATTTCACACGCTTTTAAAAGTGCCATACTCATTCAAAAGCTCATCTGGCCTAATGGAAAATCAGAACTTAATTTAATTTTTTAAAATCTGTCACAGCTTGCTCAGGTGTTGCCGACGGAGGAGAATTTCCTGTTGTTCTTTAGGTGCCAGCAGCTAAAGTCGAGTGAAGATTTCATGCAGGTACACTGTGAAATTTTTCCTTCTGTAAAGTCATCCGAGACCTGATTGCCATAAATTCATTATCAAATCATCTGATTGCAGACATGGAGAAAATATGACAGTGACCACAGTGGCTTCATTGATTCTGAGGAACTTAAGGTAAGCCGATACTAATGAGTGTGCACAAAATGAGATTCGAGATTGGATTATGGACACTGGATCTGTTTGTTCGTACTCATTGGTGCATATTTTTGCATTTCAGACACGACTGAAAGCAATATGATTAGATGGTGTTTTTATCACCAGTAAATCATTTAAAGTGCATCTCTAATCTGATAAATGTTTCTAAAAATGTGGTTTAACTCAGATGAATATTTGTCTCGAGCGACTTGAGATGGCTGATGCTCTCACTGAGAAGTAGGAAAGATTATTTCTGCCCTGGGAAACCAGACAGTCCTGTGTAAGACACACTGTTCTTCTCAGAGGCTGTTTAGGGTAGAGGCTGATTTTGTGATGTTGTTTGTTTTGTGTGTGTTTTTGTTTTCCTATGGGCATAATTACTATTAATCATTATCCTACTGGGCTGCTTGTGCTCTCTCAAGTATCATCAACTTGTTCAGTTTCCACTGCACTACTGTTAACACAGCTGGAATTGTCTTGCCCATGCTCAGCTAACTTGGTGGGAGGTATTTTTAAAATGCATAAAAAGGGCAGAATAATCATCTCAGTCTTAGAGAATTAACAAAACTTGAATGATTTACTCTTGTCATAAAACTAACATAAATTTGTAGGTGCTGAATCATGGTTGCAGGATCACAGAAAGGCTGAAGCTGGCAGGGTTCTCTGGGTCCATCTGGCCCACCCGTGCTCCAGCAGAGACACCCAGAGCAGGGGGCCCAGGCCCATGGCCAGGTGGCTTCTGAAGGTCTCCAGGGAGGATTACCCACAGCCTCTGGGCAACCTGTGCCAGTGCTCTAGCAATGCACAGCACAGAAGTTCTACCTGCTGCCCAGAGGGACCTCCTGTGCTCCAATTTGTGCCCATTGCCTCTTGTCCTCTTTGCACCCTTCCTTCACATATTTATAGACACTGATGAAATTCCCCTGTGTCTCCTCTTCTTCAGGCTGAATAATTTGAGCTCTCTCAGCCTTTCCCCATATACCCATATGCTGCCATATACAGCAGACTGAGTAGAAAGGAGCTTTTTTCCACCGTTCGGTTGCTGCAGATTATATTCAGAGAAGTCAAAACCATTCGTAGTAAGAGACTTAGCAGTGTCTATCCATCTAGTTTGGACTGTTTTTTTTCAATTTATTCCTTTTCCCTTCTTTGAATTTTGTACGTGTATGGCACTTACCAAGGAATCCTCCTCAATGTAGCCCGCAGACAGACAAGCCCATTCTTCTGCTGCCTGCTCACAGCACATTTATGTATCAGAAGTTGTCACAAGCAGGAGGAGGCCAAACATGCAGCTCTTGATTACTCTCCAGTTGTTAGACAGTTCTTTACAGACTGTTGCCAGCTGCTATAATTTAAAATAGACTTTAAAAAGGCAGGGCTAACTTAGGAATAGTTGAAGAACTAAGAAATTTTAACTGGACCCCTAATGGTCCTATCTCTCAAGTGCTATGAGATCTCAGAGAAACAAGTCTCTGGAAATAAGACATAAATGTGAAATTTTAATTTTAGGAATAATTGATATTTTTTGCCATGCCCAAACATTTTAAATATTTGCTGTGTGAGGAATACACCTCCTTAATTACTTTCAGCGAGCAATTTAGGTTGGAAATGAGCAAAACTTTCCATCAACAATTCTGGCAGTGGAATATGTTGTCTCAGGAGGAGTCAGACTCTCCATCACTGCATATTTGGAAAAGGTTTGGTAACAGCTCAGATCAGACAGTGACAAAGGAAAGTTTAAGTGTAAATTATCTTGTCACAAGACATTCTGATGGACAGGTTAGCCCTATTTTCCATGAGAGCACATAAGATTAAACATATTTCTGTAGTAATGTCCATTTACAAAGAGTACAGCTGGAATTTTGTAACAGTCTTGTAACAGAAATTTCAACCTCTGCATGAGTAGAATCGGTAGTATTTTTGTTAAGTAAAAATGGCTGTCATTCAAAATATCTGATTAGAAAGCCACAGGATGCTGCATCCAATTCTCATTTAAAAAAAAAAAAAAAAAAAAAAAATCTAGCAAAATTGGCCACACAGATTTAAAGTATGAGGCGAGAGGGAGTGACATAGGTTAACATGTTCACTTCTAGCATCAGTTACTGCCATAGGCAAGGAGGAAAATGATTAATCATTAATCTTTTCTGTAAAATTGTTCCTGTGTTGGCATCCAAGTTTTCCAAGGAGTCTCAAGGTTAATTGGTTTAATTTACTGATAGAACTGATTATGAAGAGGTATGTCAAGCCATTTCTTCCAAATTCTCATTACAACAAATGTCAGACAATGTACAGCGCTTTATGAAACTGTGTAGTATAGTTGAAATGATCATAAAGAAACTGTTACAGACATAACTGTTAATTGCTATGCCTTTTCTTACTTATTTTGAACTGCAACAATAAAAATTAAATTGGAAGTAGTATTTCCCAGTACTTTAATTTGAAGTTAGCAAGTCAAGCATTTTATACCATAGATAAAAATTCACCTGTTACACTCTCTTTATTTCAACAGAGTTTCTTGAAAGATTTATTACAGAAAGCAAATAAGCAGATTGAAGACTCAAAGCTAACAGAATATACAGAAATAATGGTAAGAATCTATAAAGGCATATTTTGTCAAGACTGTGTTTAGCTTCAGCTGCTAGAAGGTTCCAAATTACTTGGGCCCCACTAAGTCATAATTGGGACAAATGAGGCTGCTGTGTCATTGCAGCGCTGAGATGACATCAAGCACTGCAAGTACCCCAGTAGCTGTGTAGTTTTCAGAGCTGCTACAAAAAATGATCAGGAATTTTGAACCTTCATGGTGCTTATTAAACAGTAGATCCTGTCATAGTGTGGTGCAAAGAATGTTCCCCTGTTTTACTTCCCCATTCCGTTAGGGGTAAAATCAAAGTTAGGGATAAAATCAAAGACTTCAGAGTTCAAAGGAGAAAAACTCTGCTTGTCATAATTACATTATCATACTTTGATCAAATCAATTTGAGACTACTCTGTATATTTTCCCTGTTTGCAGTGTTTGTCTCTTGTCCTAAAAGCCATCAATGCATGATGAATTCTTAATAGATTTACAAGCACCACACTCTTCTCACTTCCTGTGTGTAATTATAAAAGAATAATATTCCTAATATGCACTATAACCAAACTGTCATTTCTCTGGCCTTAAATCAACTATTTCCTTCGAGCATTCCTTCTATCCACCACTACTGTTCTACATGGTATAGACCACTACTGGCATCTGAATGGAAATTTCAAGATGAAAAAGACTCAGAACTCTTGTTTTCATGAAATTTCTGACACTGTACTTTGGTTTTCCTACTTTGGTTTCATCCCAAAATATTTTTAGCCATCAAAAACATGCTAGGTTTTTGATGCAAGCACTTGAAGTGGCCTGAAGTCAGAATGGTTGATCAAAACTTGTTTCTTTCCTGACAGAAGTCTGCTGGTTTGTTGTACAAGCCATTTATCTAAATTTACATTTAGCAATTGTCACTGTTTATTCCCCAGTGAAGATAAAACACATATCCTATTCATTTAGTTTTGGACCTTCGTATTAAAGTGCCTCTGCAGAGAGACACATTGACAAAGAATTAAGAGCAATAAGGAAGAACTTTTAAAGCCAACACTTCCATAATCTCCCCAGAAACTCAGAACTAAGACTGATGGAAAACACACAGCATCTAGAACCTGCAGGCAGGCACAGTTACTAACAACCTGTTAAAACAATTGACTTTACAGCTCCCACTGCTTACCTCCTCTAAATATAACTCCTTCATGTGAAATGCACACAAAGCAGATGCTTTTACACAAGGAAGGGAGGTGTTAGAAGGAGCTAGGGTGTTATACAGAAACATTTATAGAATTGGTCTCTTTTCTGTTCTCCATTGCCATTCGCTGTATCTTAGAAAAATGAAAATGAGTCTTCCGTCATGGCATTTGAAAGGATGTTCACTTACCTTGATACCCAGCTCAACTTTTCCTCTTAGCTAAAAATTACATCTGGAATTACTGTGATTGAAAGTGATGGGATGAGTGTGGGTGGTGGTATTTGTTTTCAGTACAATGCCTAAAAATGCTTTGTACAGCTGCTTTTGTGTCTCTTATACAGCAAAGGCAAAATACTATTTGAAAGTAGAAAAACTGAACTATACAGACAGAAAAAATGGGAGAGGAAGTTCCATGCAGGGATAATATCTCCAGCTACTTCTAATAACAAATATATGCAGCACGAGCTCATCTTTTCAAGGGCTAAATGGAAAGCACTCTAAAGCAATATGATGATTAAGAGTGATTAGAAGTAGTATTTGCCTATTTTGTCAAATTTTATATATTTTTATTCCTACAATTTGATTAGAATTATTTGTAGACACTTGATTTCCCATTTTTATACTACCAATAAAATGTCTACTGCACCTCTTCAGTCTTTTATTGAAATATATCACAGAAAAAGAATGCAATCTTTACATATTTAAGCCCAGCAGCCAATTGAATGAAATGTCTATAATTTCCTAAGAAATTGAATGTCTGGAATTCTGTTGAACTTTACCTGACTATTGTTCCAGCTCTATGAAGGGAGAATAATGATGCTATTATTATATGACATGAAGTAAAAAGTAAAATGATATCATGTCAACATTTCTATCTTATAAATAATTTACGCACATTTCTTATATGGGACATTCATCACTCTAGGCAGGTTAAGACCTACCTTGGAGTAGGTTAATCAAAATTGTTCATCTGGTTTCTTATCAGGCTTTTGCAGTACAATTAATTACTATAAATTATTTCTTTCGCACATTAAAGACATGTATTACATGGTAAATGAGACAGTTAAAACCTGGGGCCATCACTTCAGTGTTAAACAAAGGCTAAATTTCATTAAGTTTGTTTTCCAAATAAGTGTTTTCTTTACTATGTTAATTAATTGCAATTAGTAATGTAAAAACATGTACTCTTTCAGCTCAGGATGTTTGATGCAAACAATGATGGAAAGTTGGAGCTTACTGAACTAGCCAGGTATGCCTCCTGTCTCCTTTCAGAACAAATGTTATATACTAATTACAGTAAATATGTTGACCTTTGTTTTTTATGTCCAAAGGCTACTCCCAGTACAGGAAAATTTTCTTATTAAATTTCAGGTAAGAATTCATTGTCTTATGGTTAAACTGTTAATATTACACATATTCAGTGTCATAAATGGATTTTTTTTTTCTTTTTGGTGTTTAGGGTGTCAAAATGTGTGCAAAAGAGTTCAATAAAGCCTTTGAGATGTATGATCAAGTAAGTCTTTAGAAAGCCTTTTTATTAATTGATTAGTTTAATGGCAATTGTTTTCAGAATTTGGGGAAAACCTCTGAAAAGAAGAATAAATGCTTGATGTTCTCTTTAATGCTATTTTTCAGGATGGCAATGGATATATAGATGAAAATGAACTTGATGCACTACTGAAGGATCTCTGTGAAAAGAACAAAAAGGTAATCCCAGAGGGCTTTTTTCCCCTTAGAGGTTACATTTAATTTGGATTTTAAGGACACTTTAATCCACCCAATTAAGATAAATATAGAACTTCTAAGTCATAATTCCTGAAGTCAAGGCAAAACTAAAAATCTTGGCAGAAGTCATAGCAGTGTAAAGCCTTAACTAAGGGAATTGTGATTACACAGCAACACTGTCAAAAGCTTGCTTATTAGGCATCAGCTAGCAGCGGTCTAACATATGCCTATAACATGGATCATGTAAATATACAACAACATTTTCAATGTGTTACTGTTAGAAAGGCTGAGAACAACATTATTTTTTTTTCCCCTCCTTATTTTCTGCTATTGGCAGCAAACTTGTTCATGCTGGTAACTAAACAGGATTATAAAGCATTATCTGTTCTTTAAATAGGAATTAGACATTAACAACCTTGCGACATACAAGAAAAGCATCATGGCCTTGTCTGATGGAGGAAAGCTTTACCGAGCAGAACTGGCTCTCATTCTTTGTGCTGAGGAAAATTAAAACTCTTCTCTCATGTCCACTTAACTAGTGATGTATTCTATCTACACGATAACTGTGCACTATAAGGGAGTAGGCTGTATTTTTAAACTGCATATAGAAAATTAACCAGGATGTGTGGCACATTCCTTTAAGTTTGTTTCGATAGTGTTTGTAATGTACAGTTTTTGTAACAATAAGATTGATAAAGAGAATGTCTATGTTTGGGCCAGTCTGTATATTCAAAAGAAACTAAAAAACATGTTGGGGTTGGATTTTTTTTTTGCCTTTTTTTTTTTTTTTTTTTTGCTTTCATGAACATGCCTGAAAAAAAATTACACCTGCTGATGTTGTTGTGGTTACCATATCCTTTGACACTTGCAATGTTTTTCCTTGCTGATCTACATAACAAAAAGTCTATAAATTTCTCTTCCACTTACAACTATATGTTTGGGTTTTTTGTTTGGGTTGTTGGGTTTTTATTTGTTTTTTTTGTTTGTTTTTTTGTTTTTTGTTTTTTTTTTGGTTGTTTTTTTTTTAATGTAAGATACAAATTCAGAAGAAATATGATTTAGGCTGGAAAAGGAAAATGAAGTAGGCATGTCTACACTCCAAAAGTACACTCCAAGAAATATTTCCAGTTGTCAAACCACCACTTACAGGTCTGTGCTCTCTGCAGTTGAAAAACTACTCTTCTCATTATGAACTCCAAGTATATAGAGGAAGCATTTATCTGTGATAGATCTCCACACAGTAGTTGTCAAAAATATGCTGTTCTCAATCTTGCTGTTTAACTTTACTGAATTTAAACATAGGCACTTCAGAAACAAATGCCTTTAAACTGTCTTGGAATCCTAATTAAATGACAGATAGCATAGTTAATACACAGATTAACATATGATATTATAAGTGTACCTTTCATGACTATTGCTGTGTCAGAGAATATGACAATCCATTTTCTAAACTATTTTCACATTTTGCAGGTTATATTATTCTAGTAAATTGCTGTTTTTACATCATATTCTGTGTAATCTATGATTAAATTTAATATCCTAAGACTATTGTTGTCTAGTTTGTCTCTCTCCTGGATGTTCTTTTCTGTACCATGTAAAGGACAAAACAATTATTTTGAAAAATTGTGCCTCCTTGGATCTTACACTGACTTATTAATCTGTAATAATACTAATAAAAGTTAACACTAAAATAAATATAAGACCTAGTAAAGATTTTATAACAGTTTAGTAATTCAGTTTACCCATGCTCTGCTTTTTATTAAGCTAGAGAAGTATTTTTTTAAAATGTGAAATATAATATGGAACAAGCTCTTTCCTCTTCCTTTTTTTTTTTTTTTTTTTTTCTTTTTTTTCTTTTTTGGCCTGGCTGTTTTACTTTACACCACCTTTGTACCAGCACCTCTATGAACATCCAGGCCAGTATATACTGGTGTAGGAAGGAAATTGGGCTGTGTCTTAAAGTTATTAAATCTGTGTTGCTTCCATACACAGAAAGCTGTTTCAGAAGCAGGTTAGAAGATTAGCTGGTTAGCTTTATATAATTTCTCAAATGCATCTCTTACTTAACAAGCAGTAGGAAATGCATTTTATTTGAAATGTATCTCAAGCAACGAGGCGCAGATCCTCCAAGATTATTTTGGCACTCAAATCCAACTGAAATTCATCCGTGACCTCAGGTGAACTCAGGCAACTAAATGCCATTTCAGAAACAGCCTTAGGGCCCCAGACTCCCTCAGCCTTGACATGTTATGGAGTGCAGGATGGGGCCTTGCTGAAGAAAGGCACAAAAACTGAAGTGAGATTAATTTAGCTCATTCCCATGGCTTTACTCCCACTCCACACAGTGATTTAACTTCTCACCTGCTTGTTCACTCTATGCAATGTGAAATACAATTGTATATGTAAAGTGAAGGAATAGTGAAAAGATTATCTGCCTATCAGTACAATAAATGATTGATATTGTTCATCTTGTGCAGTTGAAATCCTGAATTTTGCCTTATTTTAACATTTTAACAGTGTAAATGTTAAAAAAAAAATGGTATGCAAAATATGATGTAACATGACTGTTTGCTGAAAGCATTACAGTGAAAAATAAGGTAAAGCGTTTTGACAAAAAGTCATCACAGAAACTGAGATATGCGTTCCTGAGCATGAGCAAAGTTGCTTGTTCTGAAGCCATGCTGCTCCTACCACTGTTTGCAATTTTCTCCCTCATACAACAAAGCTACCTGCAGAGCGAATGTTTCTTCCAGTATGTTCTTGTGAATAAAAGACAATGATTTAAAAACACCATTCTAAAAAAGATGTCTATTCTACCAACGAACAACTAAATTTATAGCAAATACAGCTAAGTCTGCTGTAAGATCTCCATGTTTTCAAATCTCTTCAGTGCTCCGGGACAGAACTCTCAGAACTGTCAGGGTTGAGGCTGAACAAGGATTAGGTCAATAAGAGAGGCAACACTGAGAAAGACTGCAAGCTTCTTTCTTCTGGCAAGCATTCAGTAAAACAGATTTTCTAATCATTTTACAGTAGAAGGCAGTAAAAGTTTCCTAATTCTCAAAGAAAACAAAAATCCAGCAACCATTTGGCCTTTTAAAAAACCTTTGACATTATAAATGCCGCATCTGCTAATGCAAACTTTAACAGTATCCAGATGTCCCTCAGGGTGTCTCACCTGATTGCAAGTCATCAACCACTGAAGCTTTGATATAACTCACTGCCCGTTATAGAGAAGAGCAAGAGAGGTTTCACTGATGATTTTGTCAAGAACAAACACAGGCTTTGAAGCAAGCGATTTAGCTTTTCTTCTCTGCTGCACATTTCTATCCTGAAAAAAATCACGTTCATAGCATCACTGCTGTGGTCTAATTGCCACAGATCGCAAATTAGGAAACCATACATCTTTGCAAAGAATACCCTAGCAAGCTTCAGAAGGTTCTCAGCAGCATATTCCACACTGTGGACATGTCAAATAGAGATCAGAGCCAGCAGTGCTTTTACACAAAATGACCCTCATCTCACAGAACAGCAATACACTGCTGCTAGAACTCTGCATTCACTAGGATTGTTTATTCCATTAAGCAACATTAGCATTTTGTGATTAATTTCCATTTGTTATCTTGTGCATTCATATTAAGCCCTCACTGCAAGCGCTAGATGTAGTCACTGGTAGCTGAGGTGTAGCAAAATCCACACATACTTGCAATGTCAACAAGAAGGTTCAGAATCCATACCTGGGCACCTAAATATATGTGGCCTGAATTTCTGTATTGTGGAGCATTCCCAAACCCCTCTGAAATTAACTGAAGCTCTTCTGCACCAATTAAAAGCAGGCAAAGCACTGAAATCCCAAAGATCATTTTATTTTAATGCACATTAAATTATCACAAGAAAGACTGGGATTTTTACTTGGGCTGGAGTGACATTCCAAATTTACTCGCTACAACACAAAATTGCTCCATGGATTAAGTTAAAAATTTGTGCTTCACTGACCTTATTATGTGAATGTTATCAGCATGCAAAAAAAAAAAAAAAAAAAAAAAAAAAAAAAAAAAACAACCATATAATATTCTGAGTCAGAAGGGACCCACGAGAATTATGGAGTCCCATTCTTGGCTCCCTGCAGGACCACCCAAAATTTAGACCCGGTGTCTGAGAGCGCTGCCCAAACGCTCCCTGAACTCCGGCACTGGGGCCGTGCCCACTGCCCCGTGCAGCCCGTTCCTTGCCCGCCGCCCTCCGGTGCAGCCCCTGTCCCTGACCGCCACCCGCCCCTGCCCTGACGCAGCTCCATGCCGTTCCCTCGGGCCCTGTCGCCGTCACACGGAGCAGAGCTCAGCGCTGCCCCTCCGCTCCTTGTGAGGAGCTGCAGCTGCCGTCAGGCCTCCCCTCAGCTCCTCTGCTCTGGGCTGCAGAAACTCAGGGACCTCAGCGCTCCCCACCCATCTTGCCCTCTTCATATCTTTCCTTTAGATCCTCTCTGATAGCAGATCTGGACCTAAAACATGTAAAGATAAATAAGAAGCTCACGTCCCAGTGAACTTCCAAGTCAGTATGGACAGATAGGAACCTATGGTACTGGAAGGCTGCTATAAGGTCTCCTTTGAGCCTTCTCTTCTCTAGACTGAAAAGTCCCAGCTCTCTCAGCCCACCCTCCTAGGGGAGGTGCTCCAGCCCTCTGATCATCCTCATGGCCCTCCTTTGGACCAGCTTCAACAACTCTATGTTCTTCTTGTGTTGGGGACTTCAGAACTGGATGCTGTACTCCAGGTGGTGTCCCACAAGAGCAGAATCACCTCTCTCAAGCTGCTGGTTACACTTCTCTTATCTGAGGATACAGTTGGCTGCCTAGGCTGCAAGCACACATCACCAGCTCATGTTGGGTCTTTCATCCACTGACATCCCCAAATCCTTCTCAGGGCTGCTTTCAAGCCATTCACTGTGCAGTCTGTATTTGTGCTTGCCCAGACCCTAGCAAAGAACGCTGCACGTGGAATGCAGATACTATCCATCTCCTAGTATTATTACTGAACTCTTTATGTCAAACTATGAGAAACGCGCAATATGCAACCATGGACTATGTTTGTGAGTAAGGCACCTCACGGGACTTATCTTATGCCTCTTTCAGGACAGTCTAATTCTCGCTGGTATTTAGGAAGAGGTTCTTAGGAGATGTTCAAACCCAGCTAGACACTGTCTGGGTTTGGTGGCTGCTGCAAGTCATTCTCTTGAGGCTCATATATCACATCTTGCTACCTTAGTAACAAACAATTAAACTGTATTTAGGTAAAACATACATTTGAACATAAACTCTTCAGAGTCCATAAAAAGTGTAACAACTCTTTTAAGGAAGGACACACATTTAAGAGAACTGACTACTCTGCACTCTTGCAGAAATAGGTTAGAGATCAGAGTTACTTTTTTTCCCCCCACTTCACTAAATCCATATATTAGGAATAACATGCAATTCTAAAACATGCTATGTTGCACTCAAAACCTGCATCATCACCTTGTATTCATTTTGCCAACACAACTTTCAGAATCTAAAAGCAGCAAAATTGCATAAATTGAAATGAATATAGTTGGTATAGATAACAAACTACATTCTTATTATAGATTCTCAATAAAATTTAAAAAAATGTTTTCTGCTTGTTACTAAATAACATATGCTTTAAAAATGTTTGCCACAATTAATTATTTAGCTACAGACAGTAAACAGGTACAGTAACATACTTTGGAAGCAATGCCTGTGCCTGCAAGTAATGAAAGTTCTCAAATATTATCAGATACCTAATAGTTACTTACAAGACAGGTTTTAATAGGCTTCCCTTCAGTGTTCTGACTTCATGAGGTATAACAAAAGAAAGCAAAACATCCTTAAAAGACATGTAGCTGTAACTTTGAATGTTCAGGAAAGAGTGGTTGAAAGGTTTGTTATGAATTATTGTTATATATTGTTATAAATTAAAGCGAGCCCTAGAAGCAATGGCCTGAAACTGACGAGCATGGCAATGAAGGAAAGAAGGATTTTCTTATCTTCTGTAGCACAGGTTCACCATTCTCAGGATAAAGATGGCATGCGGAAATTGTCTTTATTATTACACAAATTCCACCTCACATAGTCCACCATTGCAGCAGAACACATAACTTGCTTCATCTTCATTTTAAGGCAACCAAATAATCTCAGAGTCAGATGTTGACATGCTAATGCAGCCTGAAGCATGGGTAAAGCAACAAGACAGCTGTCAGCACTTGAAAGGACGCATTTTTTAATTTCTTTTACATTCTGGATTCTTAAGTCACTCTATCAGTTTCAAAACACATACAGCTCTACGTCCATATTTTTATGTGTGGATGGTGAAATTAAAGAGAATTTTTAAAAGGCTTGGCTTTCAGGCTGGAAAGGTCAGACTGTTAATTTCTTTGAAGAATTCAATCCATTATTTAAAGCAGAGCAGGAGAGCGATCACACTAGGCAACCCTCTAAATCTAGGAACTGTACTTTAATCACTTGCTTATAACTAGTTTGAATCGTTTTGGTTGCAGTGAACTGACTAGAGTCAGAACTAACGCAGTCTTACAGATTCTCTGGCAGCTGTCAATTCAAGCTGAGTGTAGGGACTCCCCTTGTCTCATACACATTAGTAGCAATTGATTTTTAGTTTTCCAAGAACATTAAGTTAATCATGCTAAAGAAAGAGCTACTTAAGAAGGCATTACTATTTCTTAAATGTCATTTCTGAAGTTCAGCATAACAGACTGAAAATGTCATCAAAAAGCTGAGACCAAGATAGTCATGTATTTCAAAATGTATGTAACCATAGGAGTTGCATTTCATGTAAACATATGTAGCATTGCTAATAACTTGAAGTTTTGTTACTCACAAATTTAGGTCTTATTACCAAAGTGCTAACATTAGGACTTAATGATTTAGGTTTTCTTCAGACTAACAATTATATTTAGGTAGAAGGGTAATTCCCTTAAATAGTGGATATATCTTTCCATAGATGTCCATTTACTTTGATGAAACATCAAGTCTTCCTTGAAGGGATCTCTCTCCCTTAGGGCTGTTAAAATTCAGTTTCAGAGGGTGTAATCTCAATTCTGTTTTCTACTAATTCCTCTGATATTGGCTGGATCCCTAATAGTACCTACTAGCCAGAGGGCTTCTTTGCAATCTAAATCCACATTACTGGCCCCAGCGTCCCAAAACCAGAGCGTCCAGGTGACAATGTTCTCATTTGGATGTTGTGCAGTCTTTCACATCTTGAATCTCATCCATTTTTATAGCTCAGATAGTGATGACGGTCTCCTCATCTTAAAGGACTCCACATAGCAGCTTTCCACCTTCAATACTTTCCCACTATATGTCAAAACTCATCAGAGAATAAGTCATACCTCTTTTCAATCTCTGGTAATTCGTTGTATGGTGGGGGCCTCTTCCACACCTCACCTCTTCCCCTGATGGTATTTCAAAGTTCTTACTTTCAGGCCAGTCCATGATCACTTCCAAGATTCCTGAATGATTAATGTTTCCCATCCAAGCCCACTATGTAATCAATGCAATCCACATACTCCAAGTACCACAGTGCGAGGAGAGGACCTTCCCTTTAAATATCCAATTTAGCACCAGTAGTCAAGGCTCTAAAATAAGTTGTGCTTCAGTACCAATCATATCTGAAGCAGCCCCAACCCCCATGCATGCTGCAAATACCTCTTTTTCAGTTGCACTGTAGCACTCTTTGGATCCTCTACATCCTCGACTCCAAAACTCATGAAGTCAACCAAGTCTCCTCTGAAGTTTTTTGCAAAAGACTCTAAAAGCGAGGCCCTTCTCCCAGGCTGCAGTGTTGAACATTTTTTTGTTTGTTTTGTTGTTTTTTGTTTTTGTTTTTTTTTTTTTAATTAAAGTAAAATAAAATTTTAGAAAATTGTTTGCTATTTATAAGGTTAGACTGCAGATGGAAAAAGACAAGTTATATTCCAAATATGAAGACTTGGAAATATTTTACTGCAATCAACATACAAAGATTTTGAAGTCCACTTTCTCATTTGGTTACTTCTAAGTATTTATGAATTAGTAGTGGTTTATTTCCAGAAGTCAACATCACACAGTTGGGCACTTTAAGAGCCTTTTGTTTTCCTGATCATTGCTTCCATCATATCCCACTGCTCCTTGGTAACCTAAAAAAAGAAAACAGCATTTTATTGGGATTTCATGTAATAATTACACATCCAAATACTTTAACAGAAAATAGCAGGCAAGAAGTTTAGTACCTTTTTCAAATCATTGAATTCTCCTGCCATAGAAACATATTCTCCGCCATCCATTCTAACAACCTAGAGAAAGCATAAGAGGTGTATTTAGCAACAGCATTTTTTCTGTTGCATTCCCTTGTTCTAAACATTTGTAATGATTTAGATCAAGCAAATTCCAAACACACTCAAAATGATGCAATTCAATCTTTTTTTTTTTTCCCAAGTTTTTGAAGGTGCTTAGACAGGTTAATAATTAGAAGATTAATCATGATTTCAAATTTCGAAGTAATTTACTTGTTTCATTTCTGAAACACTGTAATGTAACAGACACTTGAAAAAAAATTCAGAAAAACTCAGACCATCATCAGGTTGGCTGTATAAATGGAATCAACTGTAACTTACTGCTCCATTAACCCAGCTTGCATAGTCACTGCAGAAATAGGCAGCGAGATTTGCAATTTCTTCAACAGTTCCCAGGCGGCCACAGGGAATCCTCTCAATCATTTTCTTCTCAAACATGCCAGTTGGGTCAAGGCGGCTAAAAGCACCCTGAGAATTAAGAGAAACAGATGAAGAGTTTTAACTACATCAGACATCAAAACCATAGAGAGATTTAAGCTTAACATGGAAGTTAATGTTTGTGAGCAAACAGCCTACATCATCTTTGTCAGCAGGATTTTTAAAAAAGTATGACAGAAAAAACAATTTACTTCTATTGCACCAGTGTGCATCTATACTGGGTGGCCAGCTGGAATTTAATACCTGTTTGGGAGAGGCACACAAACAAAAGTGGTTACTTTCCGAAAACACCTTTAGTATAATAATATGCTATTTGTAAAAGGGAGAGAAAGAGTAGCAAAGTTACAGAAAGAAAATAATATGCAACATAAAGGACAACTGAAGAGCGAAAAGGAAAAAACACCCAAATTGTTGCATTGGCTAACGAATTAAACTAAGTTGCTCTAAGCTTCTAATATCTGAATAGCTTAGAACAGCATGGGAAATGGAAGTTTTCTGACTTCCCAGCTCCTAGACAAAGAAACAATTCCTCAAGCAGCATCAGGAACATTTATCTTAGGTTACTGAAGTTGTTAAAGCGTACTCTAATTCAACTAATTACAGCTCCACTCATGCCATTTAAGCCCTCAATGGCCATGCTTTTAAATGGCAGTTTATAAACTTAGTAGTATTGCTCTCGTATGCTTTTTCCCTTTCCCTCTGATTTCCAGCAGCGTTTTCTAAAGACGCAGAAGTAACCCGTAAAGCAGAAAGTCTTGATTTTGCAATATGATTTTTAAGTAAAGCCAGTTCATAGTTTTAGCTTCCAGAGAAATTTTAACTTGGAACTAGTATGATAAATGCAATGCTTTATAGAGAAAAACAGAGCTTATCGAGGGGAAATATGCTATTAAATCAGAAACATTAACGGGAAGTAGCAATCTGGACGTTTAAAGTATTTAATTTGCCAAAAATTCTGAGAATCTATAAAACAAACTCATCTTGCTATATGATACAGCAGATGCTAAAAGTTTATACAGATTCAAAAAGGAATAGGACAAAGGAATAGGATTTAAAAAAAAAAAAAAAAAATCCATCAAGATAACTACATTATGAAGAGTTGTATATATCAAACTCTTCATGCCACAGACTACCAGAGGCTGGAAACAAAAGAATAATTATCATTACATGTTTTTCTTATACCTTTGGCCACAAGTCTACCGGGTACAAGGCCTGGAGAGCTTTCAGTCTGATCCTGTAATGTCATTTTAACAACATTGCTGATACTGTCACTCATCTATCCTTGCAGTCAAGAAAGCTAAAGATAAGCTATCTGGAATAGCATGGAAAACTGACAAAACAGAAATGTAGCAATGCACATTTTTGCACATGCGCCCCCAAAACAACAGTAAAAAAAAAAAAAATAATCAAGAAGCACTATACAGATAGTTGAAATATGATTATTAGCTGTTACTGCTCATAACTGTAATATTTGGACTCTGAAAGGGATTCAACTCTCTCTTCTTGCAGCACTCATCCCTTCTTCTTCCTGCTCCAGATGGTCTAGATTAATTCCTTTAAACCCTCCAGACCTCCTTTTCATTCATATCAAAGCTTCACATGTCCTTGATGCATTATGCTTTCCTCTTTCTAGTTATGTGGTTTCCAACAAAACTAGTGAGTTTCTGTTCTCAAAGACCTAAAAAAGACTCTGAAATTTTGGAATTGAGATACTTTGTTTAAAGAATCAGGAGTTCAAATAGAAATAGGCACTTGTACTCCATCAAGAACTCGCTTCACTTGAGAAATAATGTATAGTCTCAAATGCATACAGAAGAAAGTAAATTAAAATATTTTGGCATGTACTTCTTTGAAGCATTCAAAAAAAAAAAAGTTTGTGTTATATTAGTATAGTAACATTCTATTTTATAAACTAATTATTGAAAAAGTTATTTACCATTATTCCAGCACAACCTTGGACTTCCAAAGAACTTATACTCCAATTTGGTGGTTATAGAAAAGATTAGACTATCTTAAGTGCAAGCCTGTACTACAAAGCATATTGAAGGCTGTGTTTCACTTCATGCTATGTACCTTTGTTTTTATTGGACCTGGTTGAATCACATTGAATCTCATGCCATATTTACCCCACTCGGCTGCAAGAGACCTAAAAATGCATTAAAAAATGCATCAATATTTTAAACACATTATTTTAATAATGCTATTAATAAATAAACAACCAAATCTTATGTGCAAATACTAAAATTTGAGTCCTCAAACAGGCATTTCCACTTAAGGGGTTCTGATGTTTTTCTTAAGAACAACAACATTTCAGAAGTAACAAAACAAAACCACAATCAGAAACACAAGAACACTGATTTAGGAGATGCAGTTTAACTTTCTTGTATTGCCTCTAACACTTCTGGGTTCTATGAGAGTTTTTCCAACTCACAAATCCGCAGGAAAAAAATACATCTTTAGTCACAGTGTTGTTTTAAAGCAAATTTACACGCTTAACAGGCTCACTATACTGGCTAAGTACCACAGCCCATGCAAGTTAAGGGGCAAAAGTTGGCAGTCATAAAGAACAGCTCTGCCAAACACAAAAAAGTTACATAACAGCCAACTCTAAGAGAGACAAATTGAGCAACCAGTGGAGAGGAGTGGGCAAAGAAGTGGGAAATACATGCAGGCGATGAGGAAAAAAAATGCACCCCAATGGGAATGCTGCTCCTATAGCAGCAATTGACATAAGATGTTATAAAACTATAACTTATTCCCAAATGCATCAGATGCTTTCCAGAGCCATTGCAAATAGAACTATTTCAACCAAAGAAACACTGACTCCATTGTTATTCTCTTCTTCTAACCACAGAAAATGGCTTTTGGCTGATTTTGTTCCATTCAAAAGTAATAGAGGGGAAAAAAGAAAAAAACACTCACCATGAAAACTCCTAATGATAACATTTGCTTCTACAAAATACATGCACCCACATTTTCACTTTTTTGTCATGATAAAAATTATCACAATAATAGCAGTTACCACTTCATTCTAAAAGAAGCTGTCAGTATATCATTTTGTTGCAAGGATAATAGAGGCTGGAAGGTTCTCTTATCACACTGCATGGGAGGACTACATTAATTGTAACAACTAGCTCTGTTTTTATATTATCCTATCGCATGGATGTGTAAAGCAACTTTTTGTCTATTACTCACTTGCTCAGTGCTTCTACACCAGCTTTGGCAGAGGCACTTGGCAACACAAATCCTGAACCACTCTCTGCATAAATGGTTGTAATAGAAAGGAATGCAGCTCCTGGAAATTGCAACAATATTAATAAACAAAAAACAACACACACAAAGATCAAACTTAGATAATAAGTTAAAAAGCAAGCTCAGTGGTATAGAAGTTTGCAGTTTCAGTGTAAGGGATGCCATCTGCTGAGTTGAAAAAAGACTTTCAGAAGAACTAGTCTTTTTTCCCCCTTCAGTTTCCCCTATTCTGAATGTTAGTTGTTCCACAGACATGAAAACGGGCCTATTTTAGGCTATTAAAGCCTAACTTCAGACTTCTACTGATAATGGGCTCAGGCTAAACAGAGTTGTATTGAATGAACCTAACACAGAAGCAAGGATAATAAAATTACAGCCCGTAAGTTTGAAGTATACTTCAATTCACACATATATTTTATTTCCAAAGTTTACACTCATAAGAAGGAAAACACTTAAGCAATTTACTCTTCTCACTTTGTGAGTGAGAATGCGTAAATAATACACTTAGCAGATTACAAACCTCTTCTACATGTCACTGCAAACTTACAGTCCAAAAACAGAGCTCCTCTATTATTTATTAAAGAACATTTAATACAGGTCACCCTGCAGTCCTACAGTATGTGCTTTGTAACTACCAGATGTACAGCACTGTGATAGAGAGTCTTAAAATATTTGCATTGGGTGGAATTTCTATCACTTCAGAAATTAAGGTCTCTGCTCAAATTAAAAAAAATAAAAAAGCAAACAAGAAACAAGAAAATGAAAGCAGATAATGAAAGGACAAACAGATACATTTTTGCAAGTAAATCAGGTGTGTATCTAAAAACAAACAAACAAAAATCTTTGTATAAAGGATGCTTACATACAAAATCACCTAGAAAGAAGGTATGCAAGAAACAGCAAGAGAAATTTCTGTGTTTTGTAAGCTTAGTAGAGAAGTAAAGAGAGACAGCATGAAAGTGAATGAACTTCTATAGCTTGCAGAATTTGAAGGCAGAAGTAGCAAAAGTAGTTTTAATTCAAGAGCAAAAAAGACACATTTTTAAAGCTATATTTTACATTACTATAAGGATATGCTGTAAGCATCCATTAGGCCACAGAACAAACTATGAACATATTTGCTAGAATGATGCAATGAAGCAGAGCTGGGGATGGAACATTAAGTAAGAATGAAATACCTCATCAAATGACCAAAACTACTACAGACTTGCAGAAATACACATACAACATTAAGTTTATATTGTTACTATTAATACAGTACAAACTTTATAGGAAGCACAAAGCACTGAGTACATTTTGAGAGTTTACTCTGGAGTTAGAAGAATACAGTGCAAATACTAAAGGCTTAATTCAGCACAGTGGATGTACCTAGAGAACATCATTTGTAGGGCCATATGAAAAATCACAACCTGCCTTACCACTTGAAATACTATTTGATGGTACCATATTAGATGATCTTTAAGGTCCCTTTCAACCCAAGCCATTCTATGATTATATGACACCAATTAAAAAAAAAAAGCCTCAAAGGTCGTATTCTCTAGCACCATTAGCCCAATACTACAGTTGTGAATTTTAATTATTTATATATGTACAAGTCTAGGAGGAAAATGTTAAGTGATATTCTTTCTTGTTGTTCATTTAAATAAATAAATGTCACATGCTGAGCTTCTTAACGAAACCAACACAGATATAGAAGACCTGGGAGAAATAACATATGCTTTAGACAAAGTTTCTTCAGTCTTACAAATGTTTTGCAGTTACTGTAAATTCTGCAAACAGATTTTCAAACGCAACCTCTATATTCTGGGTCCAACCTTAAGAGCAGACTCAGTGATAAAATAATTGCTAACTAGTCCTGCTGTTTGATTTTTAAGCGTTGCTTCTTTCATACTCACAAAACTGGCTATTACACATAAGCACTGTAAGGGAAGGAAAGCAAGTAACAGTATGCTACAAGGCTTAGGTACTACTTAATGTAAATTGAAGATACCTTTTTGTGCTTTAATGAGTTCCTTTCCAATTTCCAAAGTTACAAAGGCAGTACCGTTAAGTACAATATCAGTTATAGTTTTCCATGCATTAGCAGAAAGTCGTTCAGAAGGGGAAATAAAGTTCCCTGCTGCGTTGTTTATCACAACCTGAAACACAAGGAGTTAATTAAAAATAACCCTTCCTTAGAGAAGGTCTCTCTAGATTAGATACATTTTCCATTACAGTGATTTCCTTCGTACTTACTCAGAGCATTTTCAAAGACAGAAGTTGTTCACTTTCTCTACAACACTTACATTAGGATGTCCTGCCACTTGAATTAATTCAGCAACAGCATTCTTAACAGAAGCTGGATCTCTCACATCACACTGGATGGCATGGACCTGTATAACAATAGAAGGGCAGCCTTAAGACTTCAAATGCTTATCCCACAAATTAAACAATCCCCCAGAACCATATAAATGCATTAAAAAAAAAAAAAAAAACCAAAAAACTATACCCATTTAATGTGTAATTAAAATTCCCACTTCTATAAAATTTACCTTATTCCCTGTTTTAGAAGAAATTTCTTCCGCCGTTCCTTTCAAAACATCAAGCTTTCTAGAAATAATCATATATCAGTGAATTTCAATTAAATGCAATTACAATTCAGAAAAATAAAAAGCTGATGAATCCTTTCTTAGCAGACATCAGCTAAGTTTTAAAAAGTGATGCGTATGTGTTTGTGCATAGTGAAAGTTTTCATGAAAATAGCTTCAAAATGAAAATATTTAGTTACTAATTTTCTGAAAGTTAATCAAAAATCTAAGTACCTTCTGTTCATTACTACTTAAAAGTAACTAAGAAACGACAAAGGAAGAAGAACAATCTTAGCTAACTTACTACATTTGATTAGTTTAAGTACTTTCCTATTCAGTACATCATGATAATAAACCCAGCTTTATCTACTGCTCTGCTAACACTTTGCAAGGGCCAGGTTTCAAGTATCTAAATTGCTACTTGGAAGAATGTCAGAACACTAATTTTGTTTCCAAAATGAAACTGCTTTTCTTATTTTTATTATATCACTAACTGAACTGTATAAATATTATCTTTGTTAAGAGGAATTATTTTAATTCTTTATTGCTATTAAAATCTGCATTATGAACACCCATATTAATACAGAAGTGATCAATAACATGCATTTCAATTTTGTGCTCTCTTTTATGCTTTAGTGGGATTTATGTCTAATATTCTGGCTTGTTTATTTTCCTGCCCCAACACACAAGATTTTTCAAAGTCTTCTCATCAGGTCTTCAGTATTTCCCATGCTACACTCTAATTTAAAAGTGAACAGTGTAAATAAATTAACCAGAGTAAATAAATTAACAGAGTTTATCCAGCTTGCGAAGAAAAGAAACCAGATCCATTCAGCACTCAACACTAAAAGCCCTAAAATGTGTTCATTAATATTTACCGGCTTGCTATGACACACACGGCACCCAAACTGGATAAAGCTGTTGTCATGCCTTTGCCAATCCCAGTACCTCCACCAGTTATAAATGCCACCTTCCCTTGAAAGGAATTTGGTGGCAACATCACTTTTTGAAGAGGTGAAAAGAATGCAGCTTGTGGAGCTTTGCTCTCTTGCAGCAGCACATTTGGTCCATGGCTGAAGAACTGAAAGAAAGAAAAAAGAAGAAGAAAAAAAATCCATTTCCATTTACAGAACTGCTAATAAAGATTAGATTTGCTCGTGCAAGTAACAACTTTATAGCTATCTTCCTGTTACACAAACTGAATACAAAAATGATTAGCTTGCATTTATGTTGAAGTTACTAAAAGCGCACCATAGCATAAAACAAATCCTAAACTGGTAAAGTAACTAGGCCACTTTTAGGCATTCCATTCCAACTACAAAAATACCGAGAACACATTTTAATCGCAGTGTTGGTTATTTCAAATATTAGCTATCCTTACGGCTGTCTGTTTTGTTCATGTATGTGGAAATACCTTACTGGCTAATTACTAGATTTACAGTAGGATTTGAGATTCACATTCATATACGTACTGAATACCACTTACAGCAAGTTAGCCCTAGATTAGCTAATTTTTGCAAGCAAATGTGTGGTTTGTACTTACTAAAAACAAAACAAAAAAACAAACAAACAAAAAAAAACCACACAGAAACAACACCAGAGAAGAAAATTCATTATTACATTCAGTAATACATTTTCTAAGAAAACAGTATGCAATACAATCCCATAATACTAGTGTATGCAATAAGTTACACAACTCTAGTGTAAGCAGTAAGTAATCTGTAGTGTCACCAAGAAAAATAGTCAAGAGGGCATTTCTGTAATCCTCCAATACTGGAGTACATCCTCAAACTGAATGACATGACTTGGCACAGCAGCATTACGTAAACAGTTAAGAAATTCACAAATTACTTGGAACATGAAAGTTATCTCAATCTGGAACTGAAAACATTTCTAAATACAACAAAGTTCGGTTATTTGTTTAAGTGAGAAAAAATAGAAGAACTTAAGCTATATTTATCTTTTCCAATACTAATTTGTAATTGAATCTTTAATGCATCCTTTTGACTACACAAGCTTGTAGTATAATTTTAGGAAAACTTTGTGTTTACTTTTATACGTCACTGCTCATAAAAACATAACATTGTTATGCCAACAGGAAATGTGTTGAAGGAGAAAAGGCTACTTTAAAACAGTACAAATAGAACAATAAATAGCTTGTGGCATGTACAAACTCCCCTTTGCAACACTGAAATTAACAGGTGACGCTCTCAGCAACAGCCGAATAGTCTATTAGCTGGAGTCAAGGTGCCACTGGGACTCTCTTTCCATCAGGTCAATGGATAAACTCTCCAAAGGGGTTTGGTAGCGATGGACACAGCCCCCTCCTTTGCTCACCACCACAGAGATTTCGCAAGCAGCTCCTGCTGAAGGAGGCAGATAGAAAGCAGGCCAGAGAGCACGGGGTATTGCACCAAAGTTAATAAACGACTCTGAAAGCATCGAGCCCACGTGTTAAAGCAGTCTGCTGGGGGACTCGTCACTACTTTGCACAAAGGGCTTCCTTGAGAAGATTTGTTCCAAGTAATCATTCCAGCACTTAATGCCAAGATTCTAAATTAAACTACAGGCATAAAGAAAAGCATAAAGAAACCACGCAACGTGAACAGGAGAAAAAACAAACTCCCCCGTACCCAGGTGGTGGAAGTAAATCACTAAGTTACCACAAAAGGCTCCCCCGGAGGAAGTCTTTCGTAAGAAGGCACGCCCCCACGAAGCGGCAGCGGCACCGCTCCGACCTTTCACCCAGATGGCATCGTGCGCTCCTGCAGCAGATACCGGCGTGCCCGAAGGGGAGCGGGGAGAAACAGGCAGGAGGCGCGTCCCAGGGAGCACGGGGCGCTGAGAGGGTATCGGGGTACCACAGCCCTGAGAATTTCTCGGCCCACCCTCAGCTCTATGAGAGCGGGCGGCGCCTTACCCGTCTCGTGCCGGAGAAGCGGATCGAGCCATTGCCGCGGAGAGCGGTCCGGCCGATCATTGCCGCCGCCATCTTGTGCTCCGGAGGTGGGGGTGTGCGGTGGGGCGGTGCGGAGCGGCCGTTCCCCGGCTCCTCTCAGCCCTGCCCGGCCGCGGGAGGGGCGCTTCTGCCTCTGCAGCTGGGGCGGGCGGGGCGGCGAGTCCGGGTCTGCAGCGCCCCTCCGGCCTAGGCTTCTGCCGTCACCTCGAAATACGTGCTGTTAGAAAGATACTGACGCTTTACGAATAATCTTCGGTTTGGGTGCTACTTCGGAGTATAGGAAGGATTTAAGAATACTTACATTCAAGCACCCAGTCTCTGGTTGACAACAAGTTGGGAGGTTTACAGGGCAGAAAATACCCATTTTTTTATTTTTAATTTTGTGGGGTAACCTGAGCAATTGTAAGAATGTAAATGTAACATCTGTAGGTGAAAAACAAGTCATTAAAAGCAGTAACAGTTAAAGCATTGTCTGAAAGCATCTAACCAGCACTAGTCTTCTGCAGGGATAATTGCCTCAATAACATGTTGCAGAAATGCCATGAGAAAATCAGTATGTAAGTGTTGGCGATGATTCAGGTTTTCAAGGTCCTGGCCAGGTGTGACAATGGTTGTAAACTTGGATTCCTATAGTTTCTGCTGTTCAAAGTACCCCAGTGAAAGAAACAGCCCCTCATGATAAAGTTTAGAAATAGTCCAAGAAGCTGTTGATACAAAAGGGTACTAAGAAAAAAAATCCCCAGCCGAGTGTGAGTATCAAGGAGAAAGCAAGTGCAGTGAAGACATGGTGATGGTGAAGGTCTATGTTTCTGTTCAGGGTAAAAGATGAATGGTGGATCACCTCAAAGTTCTATTTAGATACTGTTTCACTGGGTTTGATGGACTTTGGTGCTAATTCACGAATTAATATGTTGAGTTAAGCTGGTTGCCTATATGGGTATCTGAAAGGCCTCTTTCTGTGCTGGTCGTCACTGAGGAAATTAAGTTTTGAACCCTGAGGAAAATAAAGGAATATGTGGAGAACCAAAAATTTAAAGAACAAGCATTCCTTTGATCAGTCGGGATGGGAGAGCAGTGAGAAAGTCAAGAAGTCTAGAAAGTATATGGGAATCAATAGGAAAATGATAGCGGAAGATAAAATTGGATAAATGCAGGGAAATTGAGGGTACAAATATTATAATATGGTTTACAGGATTCATACAGTTTCTTATGATGATCATTTGTCATATGAGATTGTTATCACAAAAGCCAAGCCAAAAGGATAAATAAGCCAGAAAAATGATAATGAACTGTACAGAGAATATTGAAGTACCATTATACAAAGCTGAAATATTGCCTCATCTATGATACACCATAGATTTTTGGTTGCCCTCGTGCAAAATGGAAGTTGCAAAATTATGAGGGACTGAAAAAATGAGTAAGGGCAATGAAGAAAACATGTTCCAAAAAGTATTAAGGAACTGGGGTCATTTATTTCAGAGGAAATGCAGGAGAGAAAATATTAAAAGGGAACATTTAAGGACAAAGAATGCTTGAAGTCATCATATATGGAGGTTAGGGCCGCAAAGATGATCAGAGGACTGAAGCACCTCCCCTGTGAGGACAGGCTGAGAGAGCTGGGGCTCTGGGGGACCTTATAGCAGCCCTCCAGTACCTGAAGGGGATCTGCCAGAAGGCTCGAGGATATTTTATACGGGCAGGCAGCAACAGGACGAGGGGAAGTGGCTTTAAACTGGAAAAGAGTAGATTTAGGCTACATGTTAGGAAGAAATTCTTTACTGTGAGGGTGGTGAGACACTGGAACAGGTTGTGCAGTGGAGGCTGTGGATGTGCCCCTTTCCTGGAAGCATTCAAGGCCCGGCTGGATGGAGCAGTGAGCAACCTGGTGTAGAGGGAGGCGTCCCTGCCTATAGCAGGGGGTTGGAACTACGTGATCTTAAAGGTCCCTTCCGACCCAAACCATTCTATGATTCTATCACACAAATTAAGATTCCACCAAAATAACATTCCTGATTCACATCTCCGATAGGAGGGCTCAGCCCCAGGCCGAGCGGCGCACCCCTCGCTGGGACGGGCCGAGCCCTCCTCGTGTCGCCGCGCATGCCTGCTGGTGCCGGCTGTAGTGGCAGCATCGGCTGTGCCGCCCGCCCGCCCGCCGCCATGCGGCGCTCCCTGCTCTCGCTGCACGGCCGGGCGCGATAGCCGGGTGGACGGCAAAGAAACACTGGCTCTCGGTTACCGGCCCGGCCGCCGGCAGGGCGGAGAGCACCGGGAACCGCAGCTCCGCGGGGAACCGCAGCTCCTCGCCGCGGAGCTCCCGCCGTTCTCAGGATGTGGAAGCTGGTGCCCGCCGCAGGACCAGGTGAGGGCACTGCGGGTCTGGGGCCCTTCCGCGCCTCTCCCGCGCCTGGGCTCGGGCCGGCCCTTACCACCTCCTGCTTGGGAAGCTGCTCGCCTAGAGGGTCGACTTTCGCTTTCCATTCTAGAAACCGGTGGGGCTCCCTTTCTCACTGAAACCCTGATCGCGGAGGCCACGTCATGTTACCGTTGCTGGCGACAGTGCAGACGTGCCCTGTTACCTTTGCTGGTGATGCGTCCCAGCGTTGCTGCAGCCAGCGGGGTCAGCAAGGTGCTTCCTCGCTGAGCCCAGAGGCAGAGGTCTCTCAGTCTCTTCTTCCAGGGACGATGGCTGACTTTGTACAGACTTTTATTTTTTACTTGATGTTTCAGGGACCCAGTGTTGAACTTGAAACTTTGTCTTGTTTTTTGAATGCAGTTTTCAGACAGTCATCACTGCACCGTTGTTCCTCAGTTTCTTTATCCATAGCTTTATCCATAGTTTTGATTTATTGACCAGCTTTGAAGACTATTGTTTCATAATGCAAAAGCAGCTTTTTCACTTGAATGCTTTCTCTTTCTTATAAAAGGCAGTCACAACACTGCTGTATCTCTTTTTTCTTGCTTGCTTCATTGGGAGTGACTTAAGGATGCTTGGAGTGCATCTTAGTGAGAGCAGTATCTATTTGTACTGAAATGAACAGAGTTTGATCTCTTACTGTGTAGAAACCACATTGGTATCGTCATTGTAGTCAGGATGATGAGTTCTGCGTTGTTCTTATTTGGACAGTTATCTGTATTAGAATATCGTCTCTAATTCATTCATTTTTATCAAGAAAAGCTTCTGAATCACTGCTCATAGGTGACCCATGCCTTTTGGATGTCTTCGAGCCATGCACTCTTAAATGATCTAGATGACAAAAGCTACATCATAGGTCAGAGACCAAACTTCCTAAGTATCTATCTGATTTACAATGCAGGTCTTTCAGCACCCTTTAGGGAGGCATTTTTGTCTGAAACACTTAAATTAGTCCCTAAGTTATATACTGCTAGTAAGTTATGTACCTGCAAAATTTGTGTTTTTGTACTTCTGTGAAGAAATAATGTGAGATAAAAGAAATAAGGTATTATGTAAGGTAATATGTAATACCATTGGTTTTGTTACTGCTTCTTTTTTTGTTTGTTTTAATTATGAAATCCTATCCTTTCATATCAGACAGAGGAAGAAACAGGTTTAGTCTAAAAATTAAATGCATGATTGTGATCAGGCTAATAAATGATACGTGACAAGGTATAGACAAGGATTGGATACTTTACAAACTTCTGAATTGATCCTAAGAACTTTGAATGTTTTGGAGTTTCTTGTAAATTGATATTTTTCTATCTCTTGTTTATTTTTAGGAGAGCCATTTCGACTTTTAGTTGGTGCCGAATATGTTGTTGGACGCAAAAATTGTGCTATTTTAATTCAGGATGATCAATCAATCAGTCGAAGTCATGCAGTTCTGACAGTAAGTCGTCCTGAAACAACCCATGTAAGTAACCAGCATTTTACTGCATTAAAAATACACAGCATTGTTAACTCAGAATACCATGACAGTACAGCTGGAGTAGAACCATTGAACATCTGCCTTTTCTTAGTCTTGATTATTTGTTTTTTATTCCCCTGGGTTGCTTGTCTGTACTGATAAATCCATATTGATAAATCCGTTGACATAGTTCTAATGATCCAAGGTCCTATTTGGGCATTTTTCTCAGAGTGAAAATTGATTAGAAATTTGTATTAAAGTAACCACAGCGGGAACATCATGCAATTACATTTCAGTTTGTAGAAGAACTTCAGAACTTGGTTCTGGAAAGTGCTTCCATTTTATTATTGTGGACTTGATTCTGTTATGCGTGTTTCACTCCACATCATTAATTCTGTATTTGTTTAGGGGAATGTGGAAAAGAAAAATGTTCCAAAGAGAATCGGCAGGCAGCACTTCAGTATTGATGACATATTGCAATTTCTCTGGATATTTTGAAGCCAATCAACCAGAATCTCTTTTATGTAACCTGTTTCTGATGAACTACCAAAGCTTATTTATGTTTATTTTCAGAGCCAGTCTGTTTCAGTCCCTGTGTTAACAATCAAAGACACCTCCAAGTATGGTACTTCTGTTAATGGGTCAAAATTGAGTGGCACTTCAAGGACTTTGCAGTCTGGTGACAGAGTAAATTTTGGAGTCTTTGAGAGCAAGTTTAGGTAAGACATACTCAGACTGACAATAAACTACTAAGTGGAAAATAACAGCTTTCAAAAAGAGTGTTTTAGCACGTCGTACAACTTGATGGGTGATAGAACACTAAGGGAATTTACCTCTTGAGTTTTTAGAAAGCAGAGGGAACAAATAATACTTTCCTGTGTTCTGCATCCTGCTTCTGAAACCCTCTTTTAGTACATATTTTTATCATAATTCATTTTGAAATTATTTTAATTTATTAAGTAGTTTATTTATTATGTAGTTTATTTGTCGTTGGTGTTTTAAAAGATGTGTCACATCATGACTTCCATGATTGATATGATTATAAAAATATTTTCTCCTTTGTAGCCTACGCCAAATCAAATCACAGAGTTTGATATTCTGTAATTCTAAATGGATGATCTACAAATAACAGTAGGTGTATGTTCAAGTGTAAGAGCAGTCTCAGAAAAAAGTTTCTTGAACTTGCATTCTACAAAACTCATGTCTTTCACATGCTAATCTGTTAATGAACTGTTCTGTTGAGCATACTTCTTGCTTTTGGGAATACGTGCTGGATTTAATCCAGTGTTTCTGGTTCTCAAACCTTGCAGTGTTCTTCAAGCACTGATTCTGATAAGGGTGTGTGCTCTTTCTTGAGATCAAAAGTCTCAAGAATAAACATTTGAAACATCAAATCAAAATTCTGCTTATTTTTCTCTATAAAAATCAGTTATTTACTTTCATCAGGACAATTTATAGCACAGTGTCAGAATCACAGGGGTCTCTATTTATTTATTGGAATTCTGTGTGAGACAGAAGTGATTCATAAGACAGCTTTGTTTATCACAGTTATCACAATTACTAAAGCATTTCTCTTTTACTTGTTCTTTGCAGAGTGGAATATGAATCTTTAGTCGTCTGCTCCTCATGTTTAGATGTTGCTCAGAAAACTGCTTTAAATGAAGCCATTCAGCAGCTCGGAGGTCTTGTTGTGAATGAATGGACAAAAGAATGCACTCACCTTATAATGGCATCAGTAAAAGTTACTGTTAAGGTATGTCGAGTTTTCTTGTTAATGTGAAATCTAGACCTGCTCAAGACTGTGGCAAAGCTTTGTTTTATTTTAGGTAGACAGAATTTTCCTCTGTGAAGTCAGTTCTTCCAACTTCATGAAGAGATGCGTGTTGGAGGGAAAGAAAATGGAAAAAAATTTTAAAAAAGGTTAACTAAGGGAGTGAGAAGAGGATGGGGACAGAAAGGTGTCTCTCTGGCCTAAATGCCATTTTAAAATAAAATAAAAATGGAACAGGGGAAAAAGTTGCATTTGAAAATTAAGAAATTTAGAGAAATGAAGAAAAATCTTTTTTCCTCCCTCTCAGTGTTGCTGTAGCATTTGTGGGAAATCCTATCTGTCATTAAAAAAAGGTGACCTTATTGATTGGTTGGTTCTTTTGTGTATGCAGATGTTCTCTTCGTTTGTTTTTTCTGGTCTTTCTTTTACTACTTTGTTAAATTTCTCACCGATTCAGTTCCACAGTTCATGAATATATTGAGTCTCCTCCCACTGTGCTGTAGCTCCCTCTCCTGACTGTGCCTTTCATACAGCAGTACAGTAATTAGGATCAGAGAGCTCACTTGGAGGAAAAGCTAACATCAGCCTACTGGGGGTATTGGGATGGTTAAAAAAGAACAACAACCTTTGCATTTTTTTTCTTTCTAAGTTAATAGAAACATTAAAGTTTACATTATTCTAGTTGTGTAAGATAAATCTGTCTAAGCAGGCAGTATTTGCTTAGATTTTAATCATTTTAAGTATTTGCCTAAGGTAGAGGGTTGGGGTTTGGTATATGCTGTTGATTTTGTGGGTTTTTTTTTCATTGTTACTGATGTTTTCTACTTTTAAATGAAGGACAGAGTTTTTAGTATTCATCTTGCTTATCATCGTCTTTCTTTTAGTTTTTTTATGTTAACTTTCAGGTAGTTTCATATTTGAGGAGAATGCTTAGCCTTTACAATTTCACTGATTATATCCAGTATAACTGTACAAATTGAGTATTAATGTTTATTTAGTCACTTTGTAGACAAAAAGAATCAAAAAGACAATAAACCAACCAAACAACAACAGCAACGATGTACTACGACTGCTTCGTGTACTGGAGCTTTAGTTCTCTTGAAGACTGTTGCTGATTTTTCATTAGTTGCCATATATAATTTCAGTGACAGCAGCTGAAAGGTGTGCTGTTAGAGGTAAAATTGACATTTTTTTACCATAGCAAAATCAAGTACAGTTATATCTGTGCGAAGCTGTTCATATCACACAGATGTGATTTGATGTGTACAGATGTCTGTGTGATCTAAGATATTATAAAGCTACAGTCATTTGAACGATATTCTAGTTAGGCTTTTTCTGTATGTTAAATACGTGTCTTCTCTCTTCTCAGACAATATGTGCTTTGATTTGTGGACGACCAATTGTAAAACCAGAGTTTTTTAATGAATTAGTGAAAGCTGTTCAGTCCAGGCAACAATTGCCAACTCCTGAAAAGTAAGTATTGCTTTCAATGTAACAGAAATAGTTTTATGTGAGTTAGATTATCAGGTAATTGCACACTTACCTGCTGATATTTGGCAGAATATGTGAATTACAGTAGCTTTGTTTGTGGAAGAATGCCTACCGCTTTAATCTTTAGGCAATTTTCTTCTCATATCTAGACTCACAAGGTGAGCTCTTGGGTTTGATTGTATGCTTAGAGATGTTACTAGCTCTAGACAGGAACTTGTTTTCAGAAAGGTTGCTATAGCAATCTCTATGGTGATGTGTTTGAAGCACCACAGAAACTCTTTTGGGAGTTGATAGACTAAAATGAAGAAAATTAGATTTGTGTGAAAGACACCATATTGACCCTGTTTCATTATAAAAAAATATTTAGTCCAGTAAACAGTTAGATTATGAGTTTAGTCACAGAATTGTAAAACTCTTTAGATTGGAAAAGACCTTCAAGATTATGAAGTCCAACCATCAATCCTACCTGACCTTCCACACTTCCTTCACTAAAACGTGTTCCTCAGCGCTACATCTACCTGTCTGTTGAATACCCCCAGGGTTGGGGGTTCCACCTCTTTGCTGGGCTACCTGTGGCAATGCTTGACCACTCTCTCAGTGAAAAAAATTACTTCTAATGTCCAACATAAACTTCCCTTGGCACATCTTGAGATCATTTTTTTTGCATTCTGTCACTTGTCACATGAGAAAAGAGCTTGTAAATTTTGATCAAAGCAGGTTAACTTGACCAAAATAACAGATTTTTCTTTTCTTTTCTTTTGAGAAAGTGAGACTAATGTGAGAATCAAATACTGTTAAAATAATTTGATAAGTGTATTTTTACTACGGAATAAATAATTGTTATTTTGGTCACTCTATTTATTCCAAAGGTACAAAAGATCATAATAGCCATTTGGTCATTCTGTGGTCCATGTAGAAAAGCATAAAATAATCCCTTTATTGTACGAGAGACTTTCATCTGAGTCTGTATTGCTATTATTTGTACCTTGAAAAGGTATGTGTTTGTTAATTGTGTACATGAAGCTTGAGGAGTTATTTGGAAGAACATAAGAGGGTCATTTGAAATTAATCTTCACCGTGGTGTGTTGAGTCTGCTGTAGCAGAGAACGTGTGGCTCTGGGAGCCTGTAAGTACTGTTGCATTATCAGTAAAATGCTTGTCTTTATTCTAGAGGTGTTTTTTTATGATGAGTGCATGCTGTCATTAACTGGAGCTGAGATCACAGATCACAAAAGTTAAAATGTCAGATTAGAGTTTCTCTTCCACCTAATCTGAGCCCCAAGCACAGTATCATTTTCCTTGTACTGGACAAACACTAAGAAGCTGCAGAGTTGATCAGTTCAGTTCTCTATGCCCCCAGGAAAAAAAGTGTGCTTATTTTCTATCACATTAATAGGCTGTCACACAGCATGGTAGAACACGATGTTCTCTGTCCGATACAAGAGAAACAGGAGTGGCTGTCGCAAGTGAACAGTAGTGGAAGCAATATGTTTGGGCAAGCACAGAATGAGATGGCAGTCTAGTTTGTCCGTGTTGTTAGTGGAGAATGTAGATGTAGTTGATGTTTTAAGATTGGAAGGTTGAGTACTTTCCAAAAATTGTTCCTTTACTGAAGCAAGTGGAAGTGTTGGTCTAAGTTTAGATATTGAGAAATGAGAGGTTCTGTTTTCTCTTAATTCCTTGAAGAAATATTTCTATAAATAGCTTTAACAGAAACAAAGCAGTGAAGTATTTTAACTTCCCAGCTTAAAGCTAAAACAGAAGGGACTATCAATCAGTACTGATACAAAAATCTCAATTTTGTAACTTTAATGTTTGGTTTTTACAGCTTTTATCCTTCAGTTGATGAGCCTTCCATTGGTATTGATAACCTGGATTTAACTGGACGTCCTGAAAGGAAAAAAATATTTAGTGGAAAAACTTTTGTATTTCTGACTGCCAAGCAGGTAACTGGGCTTTACACTGCAAAGATGTTGGGGGACAGCTAAGCATATATTCTGTTTTCTCTGGATCCAGACTCATTCTGGGGCCATCAGGAAAGATTTCTGTGTATTTTATCTTTTTACAAGACAACAGCCTAATTAAGATCAAATGCAGGAGGAGAAACAGAACACATCACTTCTGCATTAATACATGAGCAATGAGATTTGTGCTGGTAGGTTAGCATACTTCTCAACGGACTGTATTTTAAGATTGTTTTAATTGTGTTCTTTTCTTAGCACAAGAAACTGGGTCCAGCAGTTGTTCTTGGAGGAGGAGAAGCAAAACTGATGACGGAGGGAAGAAAAGAAACTTCTTTACTGGTTTCTCCTGAAGTTTGTGTTGTTGATGTTGGGATGACAAACTCTCAGATCCTAGGATCTGAGTCCATGAGAAACTGGACTGATTCCATTCTGACTGTCTTGGAAAGGTGAATAGTTGTTCTCTTGCGCAGGAAGGGGATTGTTTAGAATTTCTGCAATTATTTTAGTCACTGTATTTGCATATGTATGAATACACAAGTATACTTAGATGGGCGTTGTTTTAATACATAGCACAGTAACTAAAATTTCTTGAAGCAGGAAAGAAAGGATTTGGCAGTTATAAATTCGGGTGGTTTTTTGGAGGCTTTTGTACTCATTGAGTCGGTTTGAAGTTAGAGAAGGCAAACTTCCTTTCTGTTGTTTAGAGAAAGTTAAAAATGAATGTATTCTAAAAATGGGGGAATATATCATTTTTTTATTCTTTTTTCAATAGTCATACATATTTCATGTTTCCCATGAAATCCGGGGCACTTTGAGGCCATGTGGCTCCTTGCTGTCTATCTACTCGCATATATTGACTGTGAAAGGCCACTTGTGTTCTGTATAGATATATATAAATTATATATATATATATATATATATTATTTTTTTTTTTTTTTTTCAGAGAGCAGTTTACCTGTTTTGTGGATGTTAGTATTTTTGTAGTACTATAATAAACAATCAAAGAAAACATAATCCCAAATCTTAACCTAGTAGTTAAGTCTCGTCACCATGAATTGCCCTGCTAAACAGAGAAAACATTTATATTCAGGCTCTTCTTGTGGCTGTAGTACAGTAGCAATGCATGATGAGCATTTTGTATCTTGACATATATGTGCTTGTTTGCCTCTTCAGCTTTGAACCTGAACTGAGAAACTTATTTTTACGTGTTGACTTTCTGTATGTTAACAGCAACAATCTCAGGGCTATTCCTGAAGCAGAAATTGGATTGGCAGTTATCTTCATGTCTACAGAAAGATACTGCAACCCTCAGAGGCAGCCTGATAACAAAGGTAACTGGAAGAAGGGTAGTGCTAAGTTAACAGCAGTAAAGAAGTAGCATTTCTTTTTGTACAGAGCATCAGGTGGTAATGCCAAGGTTCCTTTATTTTGCAGTACCACCAAAATAGAATGACACTGAATGAAAAATGTATGCTAATCTGAAAAGATAAATGTTTTCTCAACAGCTTGCTATAAGCTACATTGAAAATGATGTGACCTACAGATGTAGATTTAATATTAAAAAGACCTAACTTCTAAAGTTAAAGTGAAAAACAGATGCAGTTATTTGACGTTTCAAGGAAAAATACTTCAAGACAACATTCTGAAGTTGGTAGTTTTAGTAGCTGCTAAATCAGTGTGTATAGTAGTTGTGAATTCCAAGCTATTCAATTCTTTAATGAAGAGACTGGGGTAATGAGTTATAACTCATAGTTCAAAACCTAGAGAATAAGAACTAAATTAATTTGTAAAGGCTTGCTTTCTTTTGCACTCAGAAGAATTTTCTTTAGGGAAATCCCCTCCACCCCCACTTCCAGTTCAAAATCAAACCTAATCTTAAAGTAACAAGTCAAGACAGTGAGGCAGCATTGCCACATTTGCTGAAGTAACAGTATGGAGAATGTACATTTCATTTTTTGTCTTGAAACGTGAGTTATATTTGCCAATAGAGCAGCAGTGAAAGTCTTTGAGAGTCAGTTTATATATTTTTTTGGTCTAATTTTCTTTTCATGCTGCTTCCAAAATTGTTAGAGGGCAGTTTGTTGCACATAATTCTGACAATTTCATAGAATAATTTTAGGTTCTGTTCTTTTCTACAAAGTGATAGATTAGGTAGTAAATCCTACAACTTAAGTGTAGAATTTTGGTTTTTTGTTGTTGTTGTTTAACTCAACTTTTACTTTTTTAACTTTACATATAAGAGCATTTCTTATTCTGAAATGTATTTTGAAGAGAGAAAGATATTGCAGCAGTACTGGCAGAGGCCTGATAAATGTTCTGATTGACTAGAGTTCTTGTATGAATGGTTTATATGTAGTCTGTTGTCTGTCCAGTGAAGTTTAGAAAACAACAGAAAATAAATGGATTCTCACATTAAATTTAATGCTATTAACACATCAGACAATTAAATAAATTAAATAAATTGCCCCTCCTCATCACAACCTCTCTTCAGGAAGTTGTAGAGTGCAATAAGGTCTCCTCTGAGCCTCCTCTTCTCCAGACTAAACAATCCCAGCTCCCTCAGCTGCTCCTCATAAGACCTGTGCTCCTGAGCCCTCACCAGTTTTGTGGCTCAACAATGAATGTCAAGATACTAGTACCTTGCTCATCTAACTTTATAGTAATCATGTAAAAGCATTTAAGATGTGGAAGCTCGAGAAAGAGGCCGAGATGTTTCTGTAGGTCATTCCTCTGTGGGTTACAGTGGCAGGAGAAAATACATGTACAAAACGTGTCATCTGAAAGAAGGGATAATGCTGGCACGGACTTAACAGAATGAGATGCAGGAAAATTGTAAGGGACTGAGTGGTATGTTGTAAAATAAATAAATAAATAAATAAAAAATCTTTGGAAGGACAATGATGTGACGTACATATTGAAATAGTTGACCTTAGTATCCTTTGTCTTAGAGAAGACAAAGAGAAGTGAAAGGGCAAACAATATAAAAGATGGTATATATACATTTCTTTTGGTCCTATAGAACAGTAATGCAAGTAAGTAAACAGAGCAGCAAGCAGTTTTTTATGGCACTCCTTTGATGACCTAGTTATGGCCAGTTGGCCAAAGAAGACATTTATTGTGAGATATTTTGATAACAAACAGGAGTTTAGTATTTTTAGGGATAATCCCTAGGATGATGATTGTTGTTAACAGATGATTATACAAAAGTAAATGTAAACAGATGTTGGACTTCGTGCTCTGACAGTTTGGCAGATTTATATATCATGACCATAAAATGAAGTAGTTTTCCATAGCACTTCATTCTTATTTAAGCAAAATTCTGTTTCTTAATTCAGCAGAATATTTAACCAAAACCAAACCCTAGAATTTAGTCATTTAGAATCTGGTTTCTTCTAGTTGGGTTTTTGTTTGTTTACTTGTTTGATCTGCATGATTTTTTAAAATCTACATGATTTTTTAAAATCAAAACTGCATGCATGGGCTCCCCAGGGAGGTGGTTGAGTCACCATACCTGAATGTGTTTAAAAACCATTTGGTTGTGGTGCTCAGAGACATGATTTAGCAGTGGGTTGTTAGGATAGCAAGGTTAGGCTGTGGTTGGACTTAATCTTGAAAGTCTTTTTCAACCTGAGCAATTCTATGATTCTGTGAATACCATTTTCCAAAAGTCTTACCTCATTAGTTAAGGTGGTTGTGTGATATTACATGCAAAGAAAAACATTGGATATTAATCTTTTGATTCTTCTCTTGTGTTGATCTTGCAGCTGTAACTGCAAATGCTGCATCAGGAGTGGGGCCAGCCATTTCTCAGAGCTTGGCTGTGGATGAAACAATAATGCCAACAGCTGCTGCAGATAACAGTGCATTATATGTAGCTGATACAGAAATTGAAGACCAGACATGGTAAAGTATGCATGAAAATAGTTTCTGAGCTAAAACTTGCAAATAATGCACTCTTGTGGTAGAGGGACTTCATCAGCGCCGTGGCAAAGGCACACTGTTCAAAATGGCACTTAGTAAATTGCTGTCAGTTGTCTGCAGTGAGCTGATTTCTGCTTTCAAGTGATAAGTAACAATACGGATTAATAAATAGGAATGTAGGTGTTGCCTATCTGACTATCTTAATTGTATTCAGAGTTTTTAAGCCATGAACCAATTTCATTACCAACGTAAGGTAAATATTTTAGCAGATTTTACAGTATCAGTTGTTAGCATAAATACATTGTTTATATTCAAAGAACAAGTGAGTTTTTTTAAAGAGCAGTATTATGCAACATGTATAGCAGTGGTAACTTTTTGTGTTCACCTAATGCACGTGTTTTTTCTCTCTGCTATAGTATGGAGATAGAAAATAAGACTTCCCAGACAAAGAGGAGGGAAAAAGGAGCTTTCCAGCAAACTTCTGTAAAGGAGAACCCTAGCACAAGTGGCACTGCAAATACAGGAACATTGATATCTAAAGTGAACAGAACATCTGGGTTTAGTCAAAAAAATCATCCAGCATCTCCATCTAAAATTTTGGAAGGAGATAAACCTAGAGAGTGCACTCCACGTCAGCAGTCTAATTCAATTACAAATTACTTCCACGTTGCTAGGAAAAGGTAGGTTTTTGATATTACTTTTCTTATTGTTATGTTATTGCTGTTGCTGCATAGCTCAAGTGGTGTAAGTTTTGTTCAAAACAGAGTTAATGAAAAGCTTCTGAAAAGAGAAAACTATTTCTCAAGAGTATTTACACTCAAACTTCACAGTGCCATCATTGAAACCTCAGGAAGCTGTTATGTTGCAGATCCAGCAAATCATATTCAAAGACATTTTTGTAATTTATTTTTTATTTTGTGATTACTTTATGGCTAAGGGAAAGAGCTGAAGAAGGAGAAGAAACATCTGTACCCAAACTAGCAAAACTGGAGAAAAGGCCGTTGCTTGTTTCCAAGTGCACTGAATCCTCAGCTTTGTCAACGTGGGACAGTGAAAAAGAACAGCATCGAAAGGGAAATAACATCCAGCTTGGAAGGGAAACTAGTGAAATAGCAAGTGATAAAACTGACACTAAAATTACTTTTAGTGAAAATCCTGCACCAAAGAAAAGAAAGGAGTTAGGTGATGTATCTGAAGATTTAGAGACACTAGAGATGGTGTTTGAAAGCAGAGACTTAGACTGGGAAGAGCAAACAGCAAATGGTGACCAGGAAGCTCAAAGCAATAAACGAAAGAGGAGATGTCTGGAAACCAAAGGCAGCAGAACAGAAGAAGGAAATACAAAGCAGAGAGAGGAGAATGAAATGTTGGTAAGTTACATTCTTTTTACATGCCTGATCTTGAAGTTTATGACTGTGTTTGAAGGAAGCAAACGGCTTCTTTAAGGATAAGGAAGGTTGTTCATACATTACAGCTTTACACCCATCTACTCTTTTTTTTATTTTTATTTTTAATTTTAACACTGTGTCCTTGTGAATTGAAAACTGCTCATATTCTGAAGTTTTTCCTCTCTTTGCTCGAAGCAGTGCAAGCAGAATGGCAGAATATGTCAGTGGTTCAATAACTTCTCATGGCATGCATTGTTGTATTAATTGTAATGCTAATATAATAAATAATATGCAATTATATAAAGAATTTCCTGAAGAAACTTTATGGTGACCTCTTCTGTTGAACACCACAATAGCATCCAACACCTTTCAACTGGGAATCTCTAGATGTGACATGTAAGAGATCATTAGAATTCCAGCATGAGGCAATTCAAACCCTTCATGCCCATTTAAAATAAATAGTGCCACTAAGCAGTACATGCAGAATGTCTGGTAAAGTATTGACAGACTCAATGTCACGTTTTAGAAAGTAGTTCAGAAGTTTTGAAAACATATCACTTGAAAGAAGAGTCGGGGGGTGAGGTGTGACTCATGTTTGTATCTGGTAACCAGATGCCAAACTTCAGAAATTCCAAAATGTCAGCCTTCAGATTTATGTAGCTTCATCATAGTGTAAATACTCTTCTTCCATTTTCATTCCCCGGTTTGCAAATTGATGAGCCTTGCAAACTTAAAATTTAATCTAAAAAGTACATAATTTTAAAAGTATATTGCAGTTCAGTTTCTTTTTTTTTCTTAATCTAAATATTTCTGTTTAATGGAAAATGGTTATTACCCTGTGAGAAGCAGAAATGTGAATTAGGCTAGAGAAAAGGATACAGTATATTCATCATCTAGTAGCTTATAATTCCTTTTTTTTCAATTTTCTTTTTCAGGATAAGATATTTTTCTAAGAGAAATGTAGAAAAGCAGCCACTTTAGTGGGAGGGGGGAACTAAACCAAAGTTTAGCAGTAACAAGAAAAAAGGAAAGATTTCTAGTTGAAAAATTCTAGAGCTCACTTCCAGCCAATTCTTACATGGTCTAAGCAGTATTTAAATACTGTAAGAAATAAATGCACAATTGAGTAGCTGGAGTTTGTAAGACAGCATTATCAATCATGCTTCCATAGTTGATACCAACTTGGTGCTCTTCTCCTGATACTTGAAATTGCTTCTGTGAATTTAGAACTTTGGTATAATTTTATAACCTTTTTTTTAATGTTTATAGCTGGCAGATTTTTAAAGACAAGGAAATAATCTAATTGTGGAGTTGTTTCTTTGTTATTTTGTTTGTTTGGTTTATAATATCAGAGAGGAAGTACTTTCTGTTGGGTCTGACTGTACTGAGACTCTGAAATGGTTGCTTGGTATAGTCTTAGGCTTTTTTTATGATCTGAGAAGTTTTGCTCATCTGATCGTGTAGAGTCGTAAGGGAAGGAAAATTCTTAAGTATAACTAAATTGTTCTTTTATTATTTTAACTATGCACACTGAATTTTTGCTGAGAAAAAGTCTTCTGTTAGATGCGGATGCCTCCTCCTTGGAAGTATTCAAGGCCAGCTTAATAGGGCTGTGAGCAGCCTGGTCTAGAGGGAGGTGTCCCTGCCTATAGCAGGGGGTTGGAATTAGGTGATCTTAAGGTGCCTTCCAACCCAAACCATTCTATGATTCTGTGATTAATTAACAAAGATCTGTTTTCTTCAGATAAATTACTTTTTTTGTGAAATAGGAAGGGTTCATGATAAAGCCCCACAGGCACATTACCTGTTTTCTTTAAGCATAGAAACACTTTGCTTGTCTGACAAGACAGATGATGTGGATAACTGGCTTAAAATCTATGGGGTACATAAAGCTGACCTGATTATCTTCAACCACTGAAAGCCATTTAGAAGAAGCAAAACAGATTTAACCTTCGAGATGAAAGCAACCATCAAAATGCTTTCCTGTCCTGGCAATGAAATTTACTTTCTATGCACGCACGCTTTAATGAAATTGAAAATTGTACTGTTTATTATATTCATAAGCTTTCAGAGTATTTTGTAGAACGTGGCAGGACTTTGAAAACGTGCACAAAACATTTGCTACTTGTGTCAGAAAAAAACATGCCAGCAAAAAATCCTCATTTCTATCCCAAACCAGATTTACTGCAGTGTACATAAAACCGTATGATTTTCTAAGTACAAGCATGCCTCATTACAATTTATTTTCTATGTATTTATATTGATCTAAACATGCTTATTCCACAATAAAAGGCAGAAAGTGATTTTACGTAATTTATAGCTCTGCAATTTATGTTTAATTTCAACATTTAATCAATAGAGAAAAGATGAAGTTGGATCAGTTCTGACTCTGGAAGAGAAAAGTGAGATCAAGGAAGAATCATCGGTCTCAGTAAGAAACAAATTTATTGTAAGTTTTGTAACTTTGAGAATTGTTAAGAAAATACACAAAAATTTTGCTGTTAAGAACGTAATACTGGGAAATCATAATTCAGGGTAAGGAACTCTGGAGATAGAACTCCTGAAAGTAATCACACTTAAATTTGAATAGTATGGGCCAACTACTTACTCTGTAAAGGCAGAACTGTTGTTTATATTTACATAGAGTTGTTTTTTATGGATATGTGAGATTACAGGAACCTGGTGTAATTGTATTCACTTTTCAGTGTCGTTAATACTGGTACAGATGTTTATATTAGGTCACTACTTAAAGACAGACAAGAATGAGATCTCCTTGGCTGCTCTAAGGAGGTTCATTGGGAAATGAAACAGATGGACCATTGGGAAAACTAATGTAACGTATGGTGCTTAATAGCAAATAGCATACTGTTATAGGTGAGATTACTGTGGGAGGATGAATTAATGAAAGAGAATAGGTGGGAATGGCAGTGCATCAGAAATGGAAAGATTCTGTAGAGAGAAGAGTGCAGCTAGTCCACAAGCAGCAGGATTTTATTTTATTCTTCATTTAGCGTGGGTATGCAGTACAATTCAAGAAAAGGGAAGTGCAAGTATACCAAAGTGCAGGGTCATCTTAGATTATATTACAATGAAATAGCAATGCTGTACCTGGGCTACACCTGTCCCTGAAGATATTGTCTGTTACTTGTCTTCCACCCAGACTTCATTCTTAATCTACGTAGATCAGATCCCAAGGTACAAAGTAGTCATGCAGACTAGCTGACAGATGAGTGTTTGCATGTACAAGATAAAGTTGTTTCATTTATCAGAGTCAGTTTATCATGACAAAGTTGGTCTAAAATTAAATCTGTAGGCTAGAATTGAGCCGAAGACATTCAACATATTCTTCCTTGGAGCTTCTGTTAGAATAAACAATGTTTATTCTGTTAGATTAAACAATTAAATTAGTCCAGGTTAGAGGCAGAGTGGAGGAGAGAAGTAATTCTTAGATAATAGCTTGAAAGAAAAGTATATATATTATACTATATAATATATGTATATTAAGTTCTTTAAAGGGAGAGTGATGAGGTGCTGGAACAGGCTGCCCAGAGGTTGTGGATGCCCCATCCCTGGAGGTGTGCAAGGCCAAATTGGATGAGGCCCTGGGCAGCCTGGTCTGGTGTTAAATGTGGAGGTTGGTGGCCCTGCCTGTGGCAGGGGGTTGGAGATTCATGATCCTTGAGGTCCCTTCCAATCCTGGCCATTCTGTGATATCCTAGTAAAATGAGGTGCACTAACTTCATGATTATGACTGCAGTTTTTAATAATCCTGTGCTTTCAGCAGATGTAAATGTGGGAGAAATAAATTCACGTAGCATCAATCTCTGATGGTAGTATACGAGAAGGCAGTGAGAGATACATTTTATGTCATTTCACACACTTAAAGTGCTCCGTTCTTTTTCTTCCCATATAAGAACCACAACAAACTTGAAGATGACTCCAGCCATCTTCCTAGCAAACTTCTGTTGACTGAGTTTCGATCACTGGTTGTCAGCTGTCCAAGACCAAACAGCCCGACTATTAGAAATACCAAATACAGGGGACAGAACAATTTCAAAACGTTCAGAAAGGTGCGTATTTGAAATGGTCACAAGGTGGAACTGTTTAAAATGTTAGGAAGTACTTCCTTAATGCTGTAGAAATGTTCCTTAGTACAGTAGAAAAAATATTCTGAATATTTTTAAATTGATAATAACCACAGAAAACTAAGCAGTTTCAGTGTCATACATATTATTAACAAGTATTTTTCTAACTCACCAGAAAGTACTGGGTTGATAAAGATTCTTTACATCCTCGTAATTTCTTCCAAGCTGCTACTTATTCTAAGTTGCTAAGTGATGCCCAGCATAACCTTAGTAAAAGCGTAACTTGAGGTTGTACCTCCAGAAGTTTGCAATTAAACTTCTCCAAAGAGAATGTGCTGATTCTGAATCTTGCATTTTAGAAAATAACATCTGAATAATTAAATGGAACTGAAATTAATATCTTACTTTTATAAGACTATTGCTTGCTTGGCTCCTGAGGATAACTTTAAGAAAATTCTTAGTGATTAGTGTAAAAGTACCTATTTATATTAAAAATAAGTACAAATATATTTGTATATATGCCATAAATATTTCTAGTGAGGATATATGGCTTAAGATCACTGCAATTGCATTTCACTAAAATATAATAATGTTCATCAAATAATGAAGCTTCCAGCTATCTGAAAGTAGTCATTTTAGAAAATATTTAAAATTTCTGATAGTATTTTAGTTGCCATCCTTCTGTAATAGATGTTTATGTATTTTGATGTGAAATAGATTCTATCTGTAAAAATCAGTTTATAATGTTTTCAGATTTCATTTAGTGTATATCATATTTATTAGCTATTTTTTGTTTCCTTTGGCAAAAGGAGGGAATCAGTAGCTTGCAGTAAATACTTTTTTCCCTTCAGTCTCTTTTAAGTGTAATGTCTGATAAATGTTATTCGGAGAAAGACTGACTTTCATTGCTGAACTTTTTCCTGCATTATGCTTGCCTTGCATTGTAACTTTAAGAATTTATTGTCTCCAGGTCCCTTATCCAGGGGCTGGGCAACTTCCATACATTATTGGAGGATCAGATTTGGTTGCTCACCAAACTAGAAAGAATTCAGAACTAGAAGAATGGTTAAGAGAAGAATTGGAGGTAAGGAATTTTTTCTCAAAGATGAGCAAAACCAAAACTTCACTCCTGAAAATGGTCATCCTGACCTGTGGTCATTTCTGAAATACTTGGAAATTTTACTTTCGAAATAAAGCTCAGCAAATTAGCTGTTACATGTGCATTAGAAACATTACTGAACACCAGAAGACAGACGTAAGGCTTGAGTTTTGGTTTTTCTTTTTTTGCTGATAATTTGAATTCATTTTACATTAAGAATTCATATAGTCAGTAATAATGATTTAAATCAAAATCAGTAACATGAAAGAGTTTTGTTTTGTTTTTTTTTTTTTTAGTAACTGAAATAAGCAGGATGATAAATTGTGGTTCCTACAAATGTGACAGAGAGGCAGGAAGAACTTTTGTGTAGTAATCTTTGTTTAAATTGTTACAATGTGCAGTTGATACTCTGTGTTCTCTTGAACAGAACAGAAAATACCTGAGTAAAATTCTGTTGCAATACACTAAGAAATGCACTGGGAAGTTTTATGCCTTTTTTCTCTTTTTACATAGAACTTTATGACAGCACTCACCAGCACTTTATTTCTGACCAATTCACAAACTGATCTGCTAGTTGGCATCAGTAGCCAGCCTTGACTCATGAAATATATTATCCATCATGAACTTGCATGGAAAAAGTATGTTAGTTCTTAATATACAGTGTTGAAAAATCCTGTTTTTTCAGGAACAGAATCGACGTGCCAGAGAAGAATCGCTTGCTGATGATCTCTTTAGGTAAGAGGTTTATGTTTATGTTTATAAAAGATGTATCTTTCATCATGTCTCCTTTTTTTTTTTTGGACAAATGCCAGTTCTGCAAAGGCTGTTTCTTTGCCTATTCTTTTCAAAGTCTCTTGTATTTCCATGTATGGAGTTATACTCCAGGTAACTTTCAATTACGACTCTCAGTTGTTGTTTGTTTGTTTGTTTGTTTTTGCTTTAAACTTCCACTTCAGAATTACCCTAATAATTGTAAAAGAACATTCTCAAACGAGAATGTTGCCATTTCCTGTCTCTTGTCTTAGTTCTGTGTGGAGCCAGAAGTTGAACTTTTGGTGTTCCTTTCGGGTCCCTTTCAGCTCCTCAGGACACTGCGTGATTCTCTGGCTGATTATTCACAAAGACTGGAAGAGATTTCCAGAGTCAAGCTCTGTGCCATTAGCGTTTGCTTGATGAAACAGTTTGGTGTTAGATTTAAGCCGGTCATCTGAATTCCTAAGGAACAGTTCTGGAGTTTGTGACTTTAGTGCTAGCCGTGGTACTTATCTGTCTTGTGCTGAGGGACCTAAAGCAAGGAATGATATCCCTGTGAAAGAAGGGATCATCAGAATGATGTTTTTTAACCTTTGAGGTAGTGACTCCCAAAAACTTAACAATGTATAAATACACCTAAATGTTATATTTCCTATGCTTTTTGGCATAATTCATTGTAGTAGTGGTTTTCTTCCATTTTCCCTTGTTTCAGTTGCTTACTACTTTTCCTCATCTCTCTTTTGAAAGAGTATGGAAAATCATCTTATTTAATTGATTTCTTGTCTGGCCACTTTCAACTCCAGTCTTAAATTTCAATGCTCTATAACTGCTTTCCAGATGTTCTATGCCAAGTTTGCTATCTTATCCAGGTTTTATGTTCGCAGTACATTTAAATGCATGACAATTACAAGTACATTTATACAAATACATGGTGCAGCTTGATTGCTGTGCTAGAAAATTAACTGATCTGAAGTATCTTGATTAATTTGAACCTTTCAAAAGCAGTGGAAGCTTAGATAATTCACGTGCATTCATGCTTAGAACGGTTTTGACCTTAGTGCCAATTTATTTGGGATAGTGGCACGTCCCGAAGTTTCCAAAAATACTCAAACACGTAATTTAATGTTCAGCAGATCATAACCTACTTCTAATTTTGTCCTTAATCCTGAGCAAAACTGGTTGGTGTGATGCTAATTTTAACAGCTGCAATTTCCCCTGAAAATTGCATTTGAAAATGAAATTAGCAACACTCATGCTCCAAGGTAAAGATGAGTTGGAAAGAAAATCCATACCTTCATCTAGTTTTGATTCGGTACAGAGAGAAATGAGACAGAAGGGAAGGAAATATCTTTCTGCTAAGACTACAAATAAATTGATTATGCTTGGTAACACCCCTGTGCCGTTCATTCCCTTTTCCCAGCAAAGCCTTTTGTTTCTTTGTACGTTTATGCCAGCGATAGCTTTCTTTCTGGTCCAAGCCACAGTCACTGTAGAGTTTCCTTTCTCAGACACTGTTTGATTTCATTCTGTTTGGAAAACATCATCCAGGATTCGTTTAGCATGAAAAATGACTGAAGGTGAGATGGAGGATTAAATAGAAAGGTGTTCGTGATGGTCAGTGTCATCTTCTCCATAGACAGTCTCAGATGGAGTTGAAGCTGGAACCCTGCTATCAGGATACCATGAAATGTCTCCTCTGATTTTATCAGTTCTTCAAGATCTCTGAATGTGTTTTGGTGTCCAGGACATCCTTAAGTGTTACAATTGATTTGTAACAATGTTCTAGCAATGAAGTCAAATGAGATTGAGTATAATGGTCTCATTTTGGTCAGCAAAGCTTTAATTATTCTCTCATTTTTATGTGAAGAAGCAAGAAACCACTGTGTGTCTTCTGACCTGACATGCATTTGACAAATTCTAAAAACTGTACATTTTGGTAGGAAAGTGTAGATTGTGAAGAAAGTGGTGTTTGTCCAAATGACTGTCAAAATGACATCATACTGAGTATCAACATGTGTACAAGCCATTCAGAAAAGCTTACTGTATTAACAGCTTGTGTTGTTCATTAATAGTTAATAATAGAGCGTTGCTTTCAAAGGATACACATTTCATGTGTTAGAGCAGTAAATTCTATAATAGCTTTGTAATTATATGGTGATGTAATTTGGCTCAGAAGTTGTGACATTTTCCTGCCTAAGCAAAAAAAAGTCCTGATGAATGAGCTCAGAATGAGTGGAAGTAAAACTGCCTGATCATTTGTTGTGTCCATAAGTTATCCACGCGTGAGTACAAAGCATATCAGAATTTCAAAGAAGGGACATGGGATTTGGGGGAGTGAAGCACAAATGAAGAAAAAGAAGGCCAAGGGGTGTAGCACAGGAAAATCTTAAATATATTGCTGTAACTCAGAAATCTAATTTTTTTCCAGAAAGTAGATACTAGTAACTAGAAGTCAATCAGAAGCTGTATAAAGAAGATAAAACAGGGAATTGCTGTATGGGTGTAGGAGGCAATAGAAGGATTTTTGCTGAATGAGTTTTGGCCAAATGTAGATTGCTGTGAATGTACAGTACTCTTCTACCCCTGGCCTCTGGACTTTTTTTGCAGGGTGTCTCAGTTATATATGGATACATACAGGCTTGGAGAATCTTGCTTATGTGTGGGATAGACAGAAAGATTTTGAGTAGCTAGGAAAGGAGCCAGGGAAGAGTGTTACCTTCAGTTCATGCACAGGTTTAACTTCTCCATTCTTCAGTCAAATTGTAGCAACAATAATTAATCACAGAGGTGCAGTCAGGGAAAGGACTGAACGTTGCCTAATCCCTTGTTATAATTGTACAATAAAATCATTTGCGTTACATTCTTAAATTTAAATATCATGGAGCCATGCTTATTTGTGACAACTTTTTTTGTTGCAGGTATGATCCTAACGTGAAAAGGAGAAGATAAATTGTGACCTGAATTTACAGCAATTCTGTATCAAAATATGCTTTCTGCTCCACTGATGTGTTTGCTGGTTACAGCATGTAATATATACACATGTATGACTATCTGAGCTATGTGCTACTGTATGACTTGTTTTTAAATCTTGCTTTTAATACAGAAAAAGAGAATTTTCTTTCAAGGATTGTACATTCAAGACCTTAACGTTTTTGTTTCAGAGTAATGCTTAGGAAAATACTGCATGTATTTAGGATTTAATTTTAGGCAGCTTCTTTCTAGTGTTCACTTGTAAATACTATTGGAGGGGGGGGACAAGAGGGAGAAGAAAGGAAGCTAGGATCAGGCCTTGTTAGTTAATTAGCTTTTTGTCTGTTATCACATTTGCCTTGTGAAAGTTTTTGAAGAGGGTGTAATCAAGACAAAGAAGTTACACTAAACCTTAAATATTTCTTATTTACTCAGGCACAAATTGAATACTAATCAACTCCAGCTTCTTCCTGTTCTTGAAGTTGGTAACAACAGATTATTTACACATAAACACCAATTTTTTGTGATGGCAAATATTTAAACAAATCTTAGTATTAAAAAATGAGAGCTCTTGCCTCATTCTCAGTATTCATATAGTCAGTATTTGTTTGAACATCTTACAGCTGGGTTAGAAACAGCCCTGTAAACTCAAGAAAATTTTGCAACAGCAACAAGCAGTTCAGTTATGTGTTTTTTTTTCTTTGAGAGGGAAGAGAGGCAAAGATTGTTTTTTTCTCCACCTATTCTCTTTCCTCTGCAAATAGGAAAGAATTGTGTTTGAAAATGGCTGCTGTTTCTTCCTCATACAAATTGTTCTTAAAAAGTTACACGATGACAATCATTGTACAAGAGTTTATATACTTTCCTATAGTATCACGTGAAAATCATCATAGAATCATCACAGAATGGCATGGGTTGAAAAGGACCAGAGTGATCGAGTTTCACCCCCCCTGCTATGTACAGAGTGGCCAAATCAGTCTTATTAATTTCTCCAGAGTATAAATTTGTAAATTGTTTTCATTTGCAGTAGAACTTAAGACAGATGGGGAGGAAGACGAGATTTGATGATTTTCACAAGTACAATGAGGAGACTTGTATTCATTTTTTTTTCTTAATTCAATAGAACATTGTAGTTAAGGGAACTGAACGTAAGTCTTGTGCTAGCTGATAAATACAGAGTGCTGTTCCTTTCAAGGGACATGATCAGTTCTACTTTCTGAGCTACTCAGAATTTTTTTTAAATAAAATTCATTTAACAGAAAAGAAGTATGCTTCAGGTTGAGAAGCGTGAACCACTCCCCTCTTTGAGCTGACAGTTACTACTCATTATTTTCAATAGAATAGAGGATTTAGCTTTACTCCATCCTCCTTTTATGTCAGTAGATAACAGCTGTCCCAATACTGCTTGTAGAGACTTGTCCCTGATTTTTAGCATTGTAGGAGCTTTTCCATCAATGAAAGAAGAAAAAAGTTGAAAATTCAAGATCAAGTTGTGGCAGGGAAGCCAAATAAACGCTGCTCCTTTTTGAAATAATGTCATTTTTCTAGTCTTGATGATTCAGGCCAAGAGAAATAGAAGGAACTGGTCTCACGAGGGAGAAAAGGGTGTTAATTGAATTCTTGAGCTCGTTTTCAGGGATATTGTCTTAAGAGTTAGGAATCTATTAAGAGATTTAAGCGTAGCTAATGCCTAATGATGGTAGCCTTCTCAGTGGCTCATTAAGTAGAGCAAGTACTAGTGCTACTGTTCTAAAAGATTTTGGAGATGGAAATAAAACCGCTTTTCTTCGTCATACTTAAGTTCAGCTCAAAAAGCCTTGAAGTTGTTCATTTACATAAAGCTGTGATGAAGGTGGACAGTAGTTCTATCACTGTTCATAAGATGGTAGGATCGCTTTTCTTATGTGATGTGACTGAATCTTTAACACAGCAGTCAAGGTGAACTAGGCTATTTCAAACCACTGTGTCATATTTCAGCTGCGAAGAACAGTGCCCCAAGATCTATGTATGTCAGTAGCAATTATCCTGAAGTCAAACTGGTTACATGGTCTCAAACAAAAAAATATTTTGTGTTCAAAAAACAGTTGTTCCTCATTTTTTTTCTTTGTGGATCCTTGACTGCTCAGGGATGGCCAAAAAGATACATAGATTGGAAGATCGATAACTCTGAATTCAGCAGATGGCCATAAGGTACGTTGGTACTGTAACTTACATCACAGCAGGGGCAGATCTCATCTACCCACCACCTTTAGTGGTTCTTCAGCTATTGCAGCATTTGCTGGAAGAGATGTACTTAGTATTACTCGTTGTACTCTCAACGTGAATTTTTCTCATCTCAAAATTCGCATGTTTTTATGTTTAAAGCTCTCTGTTCTAATGGATCTGAGTCCTTGCAGACTGCTGAGGATGACCTTTTTGATGGTAGTTACTAAGCAGAATATCAGTGGACAAGATCCTTCAGAAAGCTTTTGTTTACCTTTGTATATAATTGATAGAAAAAACCAATTCTTTCTTGAAAAACTCGTAACAGAACATACCATGGGCCTTGTAAAAGAACGTAAAAGCCAAGTCTTCTGCTACTCAGACTGCAACTTGAGCAGCCCCAGAGGCACAGCTGAGACCACTCTTGTGTTTAAATTGTAGCAGTTAGGGCTTCTCACATCCAGTTCCCCACATAGTTGATTTAGCAGCCTTGATTCTTTTTTTCAGTTTAGCATCATAGAACTGATAGACTCACCCATCATGCAATTAGGTGAGCACCTAAATTGAAGCCCTTGGAGGGTTCTTCACAAATCTAGTGATGTTTCTCTGTGCCAGCATTTCTCTGCATTCTCTCACAGGCAGCTGTGAAACTACTTTAGTAGGGAAGGTGGTTTCCTATTTTCTCCCACTGTATTAGAAATTACTGCTCCTGCTTTGGGGCTGCAGTTCTCTCCATGGGGAGATTTGTAGTCACACATTTAATTTCCCTGTATCACATCTCTGTACAGAGTGACTTTTCGTGAACGGTAGCCTTTTACTGAGCATTGTGTAGTTCAGAACAGCTACTGCTGTATGCTTTGGTTTTACAGATGGTTTCTGCCCTTTGGTTTCAAGATTCAGATGAACTTTTTTTTTTTTTCCTCTTAGTGAACTTGTATGGGGTTAACTTAGCATCTGCAACTAAAAAAAACATTTACTAACCTAACTTGGACCTTTAAGCTTTCTCTAATCCAAATCACAACCTAAAAGCATAGCACACTTGACTAAACTCTGCTTATAGCTGTATTTTTTGGATAAAAAAGCAGCAGCTTTATCTACAGCACTTTCATTTTTCTGAGTAACGAACACTGAGGGGCTGTGGGTCTGCTTTTTTTAGAACCATCTTTGTTCACATTGCTCACAGGAAGGAGATGCACACAGTATACAGACTAAATATACTTTTTATTAGCAAGGCTTTTAGAGTACAGTCTTGCATCCAGCAGCTTCACTGAGCATGGTTCCACACAGGCTGAATTAACTCACACACCCCTGGAGCAGGGCCCAGGTGCTGCATCTGTGCAGGAGCATCATCCTCACTCTCAGTTTCCACCAACTTCCTGCCTTTCCCATGTCTGTTTGGGAAGCCACTGCCTTGGGCAAAGCTACCGGGACTTTTTCCCTCAGACTGTTGAGATTCGTGTTCCATTTCTTTCCACCAGTGACAACCCACATCTCACTCCTGCCCTTACTTTCCATCTCTCAGGGCTGACGCAGCAGGGGGTGAGGGCAGGGCAGGCTTCTCCTGCGGCACTGCACTAATTCCTGTGGTCTGAAAATGTGTTTCCCATCAATTTCACATTCGTCTGCTGACCACCATTCCTCAGTCAGAGGAATCAAATCACATTTCACACCAAGCTTCAGCTCATAGCTGGCATACCAGTCAAAGGCAGCTCTGAGGCCTACCTCCACCCCAACCAGCTCTCCTAACATCAGTTCTTTTGTACAGAAAATTCATCTTCTCCCCCTTACTTCCCCCCCATACACCTTGCCCTTCTCTTGCTTCATTCAATGTATGGAATCCCCAGTCACATTTGGCCATACCCAGTATTTGAATCACAAATTGGCCTGATCTGACTGCACTCTGCTCATTCTAGTATCTTCATTCCTAAACCAAACAGCAACACGTGTATCATCTTCCTTACTGTTATACCCCTCACACCTCCTCTTAACAAGTTTTGATGACCACCATCACCACATTCCAATCTGCCTACCATTTCTATATCTCCCCAGCCAGCAGCATGCCCCACCATTTGCTTTAACACTGTTTGCACCATTCCACCTCATCTCTGACCCTCAGAATCTCTCTTTCTCAAGCATTAGTTGCAGCACCAGATCAATATAATTTCCTCCTCCCGAACACCATACAATTTTGCCTCACCACATATAATTTGACTTGAAAGGCCAAAGGAAGTGGAGAACCCTCAATTGCCATCAGTTTTCACACCTGAAGATGAAACAAGGTTTGTATGCAAGCCTTGGGAAAGTTTATCATCTCATCAAAACTGAGGTTTTACTCACAACTCAAAGGAGAATCTACTTCAGCTGACAGCAGATACCATCTATGTGTTATGTTTACACTGAACTTCTAAAAAAGGATATGACCTAAACGTACTTCAGCAAAAGCAGAAATAATGAAGCCTGACGCACTGTAATGTTTACTTGGTACCTCAAGCTCCAGCTGCCTTGCATGAGAGCAGGAAGCGTGGGTGAGTGAATATAAATCTTCAGCTCATTTAGAACAGGAAATCCGCAGCCAGAGCATCAGATCTAACAGGAATGGGCAATACCAAAGCAATGACTTTCCAAAATTTTGCCAAACAGATGTGAGGCGACAGGATTTTGAAAAGGAGCACCTCAGCGTTCATACAGCTGGTTCTACCATTAAACATGAAACTCTTCCTTTTGCTCAGGTCATCCCCTTGAAAGTCTACAAATCTTTCACTTCCTTTCCTCTAGAATTGTGGACAACATTCTAATTTATATATCAAGTTTAAAAAAAAAAAAAAGCCAGGATTCTGTACTGTTTTTTTAAGTAGATGCAAGTCCACAGGCATCCAGGAACTATGCTAAATTTTAGTTGGTTGAAGCATCCACCACAGGCAGTATGGTTGTATACATGCACGTTGCCACTGATCTCATCATGAAGAGATGGGGGAGGAAAATGTAAATTTATTGAATTTACATTAAGAGTTGGGCTTAATATGCCCTTTAAGTAAGAAATTATCATTGCTATAAAGTCACTAGCATGCAGACAGGTGTAACAGGATATCAGGGCACTAAGCCTGAAACATTTCAATCTGCATTGACAAAACCATCCCTGGAAGAGTGCTTAGCCTTCCTGCAATCACTACTTCAACCCAATCCTTGTTCCTTACACCGAATGTGTGATTTCTCATTTCCTAGTGCAATTCAGGCTTTGAGGATTAGCTCAGACATCTTACAAGTGTACCATATTCCCCCCCAACGACAGTACTGTCTTGCAGAAAGAGCTGTTTGTAAAGCAGTGTCTAACTTTGTCACCCGGTGTCACCAAAGCCTTCCTTTGTCAATGGCATTTCAGATTCCTTTGTTTCTGCTCAACAGACCAGGCATTGTGGTAACCTCAAACAAAGCATGCATTCATGCATTCTCTTCCAGGTTGTGCAAGGAAAATGAATATCCAGAAAGTTCTTCTGCCAGTGTGGCTACTATGCTCCCATCTGGCTCTAACCCTCACCAAATAATCCACACTGGTAACAGAAGATCAGAGCCAAATGGTTCTAAAATATTAGCCAAGTGAAAATGTAACAGCATAAACCTTACAGAGGATGGGAGCCCACTACGCTCTAACGCCGTGTGGGCTCTTTTTGCACCTGTAGGCTTTTAAGTTTACGTTGCTCAGATTCTTTACTGCTTTCTTCTATTGTTACTTACTGGTCATTACTTGTTAATTAGCATGAAACCATTGGGAGCTGAAAGAGTTCACACCCTTTCTTTGTCTCTCAAGAGCAAGTTACCTAAAAAGAAGGTAAATTCCTTCTCTCTCCAACTGCCTGTGCAAAACAGGCCTGCCTCAAAGTCTAGGTCTGTTCAATGCTGTAGGAAATTAAACCAAGTACTCCATTTTTCTGTCTCTCATCTTTTTCCCAGTTTAAATGTTGCAAGAGAAAAGCTACAGCCATCTCCTTCTACCAAACTGTTATTTTTCATTAGGCAACCATCACAAAGAAATTAATTGAAGAGTGCCTACACAAGAGGCCACAAGGACAACATGACACCTCCCAACAACCCCTGCAGTGTTGGGGACCAGGGACCCATAGCTATGGAATGCTCTCTGGTGTCCTTTACTCAGCATACAGGCCCTGTTTGCAACCTATGCATCTGGGTCCAACACTCTCTCCATACGTTCAGCAGAAAACCAAGGCTGCTAGCTCCAGGCAGTGCTTCCTCTTGAGATAGAACAGCCCGACGTTACTGTGGATTTCTGCACTTGCCAGGGTAAAATGAAGCCAATCCTGGCAAATTAAGCAGAAGTTCATCCATCAGCCACTGGAAGCCAACAGAAACCATGCCATTTGTTACCACGCAGCTAGGTACCTTCATTCAGAACTGCCTATCATTAAATAATCACATACTAGGAAACCTACTATGACACATCTTAGTCCCAGTTCAACACAGTTGGAAACTAATTAATCTTAGCAATAGTTTTGGAGATGTATTCAGCATTAAAGAACCAAGAACAACTACAAAAGACATTTTCCCACCAGCCTATTAGAAAACACTTAGCATGATTATTGCACCTTTAGAAGTTCTATAAATCTAAATAAAATTTCTTCAGCCAACAGTTATAATCTTTCTGCATATTAGTAATAAAGCTTCAGTAATAAGCAACATTTTTTTAATGTACAGTATTTGAAAACTTGCCTTCCTCACTGAAAGAAATGCTGAAGGAAGCAAAGTTTCCCTTTGGGAACTATTATGAAGAAAGGAAATTTAAATACATATATTGAATGTGTATATATTTGAGAACTGAGAGACAACATGTTTCCCCCAAAGGTACCTATTCAGTGCTCCCATCTAATCCACAACAAATGCAGCGTGATCCAATTCTTTAGGGAAAGCTGTCCTACGGAAAAGCTATCCTAACTGCATTAACTTCTGCATATCTTTTTCCTCACAGCGTATCTAGGAGAGAAACGGAAACCTCACCAAGCAGTCAAAGTCAGAAACCCAAATGTCTGGCTGAAACTTCAGAACTGGCAATTTCTAGAAAAAGAAAACAAACAAACAAAAATAAAAACAGGGTGCCTTTTTGGAACACCTTCAGTTAAAGGCTATTATTATTATTTTTTTTTTATACTGACAGCCTAACAAGAGTTACCACCGAATAAACTCCTCTGCCCAACTAAAGCATCTCATGAATTTTCATCTTAGAAATACTAAGGAAAACAGAAAAGCAGCTAAGGCTCAAGATGTTGTAAATGCTGCTGTGAAATACACCTGTACGAAGAACAGAACAAATATCTCTGACCATATTTCCCTCACTACAAACACAGCCCATTAGCAGATGCAGCAGCTGAGGATGGAGATTCGGCCACTGAAGAGCTTTTATCCTTCTGGCCAAGTTTTTAAGTATATTCCTCTGTTTTGATGGCATTTTGTTTCACGTAATGAAGGCAAGTACTCTGATGTGCTGCAATATGCTCTGCTTGGCCACTTATACAAAACTGAAGGAATTTAATCACAGCATAGAAATATTCTCAATATGTTAATTGCAATAAGATTTTGTAAGCAAGTATTAAGCAGTTCTAAAATATCCAGTTCTATTACCTGCAGTCTAAAATCTAGCACTTCAATGCTAATTCTTAGTTAAATTATTGGGTAGCACAGATTTAGGATAGATGTATATATACAGTTCTCACTAATGAAGGCTAATTATAGAATCTCAATTCAATTATCAACAAAATAAACCTAGAATAATTAAAACCAGTCCAAATGTCACTATTAAAAATACCTCCACCACTGAAAACGTACAGCTGAATTCAATCGTGTAGGCAATAAAGCAAATACGAAGTCTGCCCTCCTTATACTTAAGCAATTATCTCTAAAATTTGTCAGTAGTAGCATCACTTCATAAATAATTTTGGATTTCCATTGGAAAAAACCTCTCTTTAATCCTCACATACTTCAGCCTTTTTGACTTTAACTTCTGTGATCCAAGCCTGATTACCTTCCTCAGGTACATAAAGGCTGACGGTAGGCACAGAACTCTGTAATTCAGTTGGCACAGAAAACAGGCATTTGTCACTATAGGTATCTATAACTTGGGAAAGTGAGCTGGGATACCAGCAAGCACTGATAGTTTCAGACCAAGTCTAAACCTCGTTTCAGTTTTAAAACCTACTTAAGTTCTGATATGAAGATTTCAATCACGCAAATACAATACCTTACATGAACATGACATTCTTTAACACAGAAAAGGGCTAATGAAAAACTAAGAGTCTACCCAGGTTATTCTGCGAATTAACCTGTTTTAAGTGTTTGGTAATGAACTGAAGCACTTGATTTGTGAGTTCTGGAATAACAGTGAGCTGCTGCTTACTATAGTCAATAATTCTAGAGCACGCTCAAACAAAAATCCAACAAATGAAATCTAGACCTTATGTTATGGAGGATAAATGTAAAACTTCAGAGGTAGTTACACGTTAAATATTTATATCTTACAGCAAACTGTAAGCCTTCGTACAAAGTATGGTCGTTGTTTGTTTTTTGTTGTTGTTGTTACGCTGGCTGTAAGATATAATCCTTTCCCATGACATTTTAAAAATATGCAGGCTGCAAATAATCCGTATTTGGCCAAATGGGAAATACTACCACCTATCACCCACCTTCATCACTCAAGTGATCCCAGTCTTCCTGAGCTAGGAGGCAAAAAGCTGAAAAGCTTTCTCATGTAGACTTTTGCACCGGTACACTAAATATTCATTATACTGACACTGTAATAAGAGCACTTACATCAGTACTTTATTGTTTATGTTGGTGAGTTCTCTCAGAATGTACATATCACCGCAGGGGAACATCTCAGGTCACGTCTTTCTCTACTCACCAAAATCTAGGCATTGCATGAAAAAAACATTAATGGATTGTCAAATCATGCACTGAAGATTAAACACGAATGCCTATTCTTTTATTCCAATTACCAAATTGGGTCACTTGGGACTCTCTTGGGACTCTCTCTGCTTATGGAATATCCTTCGTATAGTAAAGACCATTTTGTAAGTGCTCATTCCAAGTATTACTATGGCAAATAAATAAAATTCCCACTTCAAAAGGCTCCAAATTTGCTCTGGGACCAAGCATCACTTTCTACTAACAGCCTTCTGCTTTTTGAAGTTAATTTCAGGATAGGAATATTTTGTCAAGTTTGACACTGAAAGATGAACCCACACTGGCAGGCATTGCTTTTCCCAGAGGAAGTCTGCTCTTTCAGCTGAGCAAGAGATGACAGGTAGGTCAGTAAGAGTTAGTCTCATTTTCTGTTTCTCTGGAATTAATTCCAGTAGATAGAGATCAGTTGTAACAGCAGATCAAATCTTTGCATTTTGAAAAGGAAGTATTATGGTATCAGCATCCTTTATCAAACAATACAAGCACAGGTTACTTGTATACAGAAATATGACTGCTAACAACTTTTGCTGTCAGTGAGTGTTTTGTTAGACTAAGTCTAGTTCCATATGTGAAAAGTTTCTAATGCCTTATTTATGGTACCCCATCACCTCCTCCATCCTCACTTCCCATCAATTCATGTTTCTTCTTTTGTCTTATTGCCAAGCATCGTGCAATGCCCAATGCACCTCCTTTCAGAAACCGTACAAAGTTGTCTCCCACCAGGGGACCTAAAGCAAAGAGGTTTGCTTCCTTAGTGCATTCGTATGTATATGGATCTATCTCAATAGGATTCCCTTTGCACGTGATGGGCTGATTTAAGTGATGCCCTATGCTATGTCCTTGGTCCTTTAAAAAGAAAAGATTTGGGTGAGAACCTATCAGAACTAAGGCTACAGAAAACTTCAAGATTTTCTTCAGTCCAGAGGCACTCTGAAGAACACATTTCATTTCAGGCTTAAAGGAAAGTACATTGTGTTCAGGGAAACTAGTGTAAGCAGAATGCAGATGAGAGTCCCCAGTATGTGACTGAGTGCACATCATATGATAGACCTTATGGTACTCAGGGTAAAGCTTTTTAGGCAATTGTTTGAAAATCAGACTCGAATCAGTAACTCTTCTACGAAACACATGAATTACTGGGATGTTGTTATTGTAGGCACACAGTACTGCATCAGCTGCAGTAAGTCCAGCACCCACAACTAACACAGGGTCTGCTTTCCCACGTAGCTTTCCTTTGCTTACAGCAGCTCCGAAGTCAGACATGGAATGAAGGACAAAAGGAAAATCTTCACCTTCAATGTGCAGTCGGCCAGGAGAGTCAAAGGTTCCCGTGGCAAGAGCCACGTTCTCAGCAAAGAGGCAGAAGGGCACATGAGAACCATCTGTTGCTCGCTGATAACCTCTGACTTCCCAGTTTCGCTTAATCAGTGGTTTCTGTCCATCTTCCATTTCCAAATGCTGCGTCGGAATATTTTCATTCAGCTGACTTCTATCTTCATCATCTCCTCGGTAAAGTCTGGATACTGATGTTATGTAAACATTGTCCCTGAAGTTTTTTTGGAGGCCCATGACTTTAACATAGTGTTTATAGTAACAAGCTATTTCCTCCGGCATTACTCGGTCACTCTTTATATTTCTGAAACAAAATTGAATGTTTCCAGTTTATATAAAGACCTTATCAATACTTTCAACATCCAACTATGATCTACGACACAACAGTCAGATTTAAGAGCACTGAATCTGCCCAGTGTAACTGATGTGGAGTTCAGTATATTTAAACTCACTCAATTTGCTTTATTTGCTCTCTTGATTCCTGACATAAGAGACAAGCTATCTCTTCTTAAAAACAATGTAAATATTTAATTATAATAAGTGCTAAGGCGATGAACAAATCAAAAAGAAAACTGCAGTATTACTTAGGTCTATATGGAAGTGTTTTACAACTCACTTTAACATCATGACCATCTACAGTAGAACACCAGCTAAAACAGCACTCAATGACCACTAAAATAAAGTAAATAAATATCATAATTGCTAAGAGCCAAATTTGAAACTGTAGGTTTGGTATATTGTAAAGTGTAATGAAGAAAAGGGCTTAACTCAAACGAATCACTCTCCTGTGAGTACAGATAAGCTCAGTAAGTTTCAAATTAAGTAGCTCTGTAACAGAGAATTAAATCCTACCTGAATGAATAAAGTATCACACTGAACCTTAATACACATTTGAACAGGATTACAATGACCAGATGTTCAAGAAAAAGCGTTCTTGCACTGGAATCCTCATACTACCTTATGTTTGACCTATTTACAAAAAATTTAAGCTGTCTGAGAAATTGAATGAATCTGTTTGCTTCTTTAGAAAAAAGCTCCAGGAAAAGCCAAAAGAAACAGCAGCAAATAACAGGTTATCCACTGAACTAAGCTGAGAAGTGTGTTTACATGAGACTGGGTTGCTTATTCTCAATGGTTAAAAAGACAGCATACGTGCTTTCAGTTTAGGTTACTACTCTGAAAATCCTAATGAGGTATTTAATGGATAGGATGAATGTCAGTGTGACACCTGGTATAACAACACTATTTCATATGACTGTAAGCATTAATTATCACTGATATTTCTAATTATGCCTGTTTAACTGCAGTGAAACAGTTCAGCATTTCTTTTTATAGTATTGTTGAAAATTATAATATAAACAAATTAGCTCCAGATAATAAGTAGCTTATGGGATTTCAGTTAATGACAGTAATCTTGTCTCCTTATTATCTAAGAAAGCTATTACAGAACAAAGGTACAGTTTCTTCATTTTAAGTGTTGTCCTGAAATGAGTAACACTGCTCTTAAAGACATATGCCCAAGGAATCCTTCTACTTTTTTTGCCTTATGTGTCAAAACAACTTCCTTTCATTTTGCTAGAACAAAGTTAGGAAAATTTGTTTTAGAACAGGCTTAAGCAGAGTGCATCTGTTGACACAGATCTTTGGGAACTAATCGCAGCTTCAAAGTAAAAGCCAACAGATTGTACAAGACAGAGTTTTTTCTTTAACTTGCCTTCCAAGGAACTTAGTACAAGAAAGTAACTTTGGGAAGCAATGAATTATTCTCTTAAAAGTACAGTTAATAGACTGTAACATTTCAGATGCTACAGCTTTGTCTGTGAAGTAAATACTGAGAGGTACAGACTTCCTGAATTGCAAGTGAGTATCCACAGCAACTTAAGTTACTCAAGTTAACATCCACATTGAAAGAGGAACTTCTGGTATACTTTGGTAGGTTTTAAATGACTGAATCAGCTTACAGTAACAGCACTTATTTGAGAAATGTTCAAACACATCACTGTTAGTACACATATATATTTTGATGCACTGAAAGCCATCGCTCTGGCCAACTGCTGTCAATTTTCTTCCACCAGAGTACATAAATCATTTCTGATGCCATTAGGCAATTTAATAAACAAAAGAAGTTTTCCTGTAAAGAATGAAGCTCAAATATTTTCCAGTTCTTAAAACAGTTACCTGCATTCTTACAACTTATTTCCCAGTACTTTAGGCAGTATCTTTACCTGCGCTTGCTAGCTGCCCACTCCTTGAAAGTGAGTCCAGGCAGTTCCATCCAGTCTCCAAAACTGATTGTTAGCATAGAGCCTTCCATGGCCTAGGGTGGAGGAAAAAAAAAAACCAAGATGACCAGATGCATTCCTAATAGATACTTTTATGTGAAACAGCAAAGTTCTTCTCACTGTATTCCTTCAGACCAACATAAAAATAGAGCATAATACATCTGATGAAATATTTTTGCCCTACAGTTAGATGTTTTAATGAGCAACTATGTGATCTAAAAAAGTAGAAAGAGAGGACAAGCGAAGGGGAAAATAAAGGTTACTTAAAAATATTGTTATTTGAAACAAGAAAAAAAGATTAAAGCAAAGGATGCAGCCAAAATCTTAAAGATTTAAGATTTTGTATAATTGCACCTGAAAACAACATGAGAAAAGTTAGAGAATAACCTTTGTTATAATTTAAAATAATAATAAAAACAAGACAGCAGTTATGGCCACAATCCCCAAAATTAAAGAACAACTTATCCCTCTGCCAATCTTTAACATACTTGACCTTTGATAATGGAAACTGCAATTGCCATCATTGACATTTAAAACAGCCGTTCTAAGAAAAGCCCCAATCCACAAAATTATCATGATATGAAATGTTTACTCACATGCCAAGCCCCACCAGGTGGTCCTTTACCAAGCACTACATGGGGAATATAATTATGCTGTTCCAGCTTCCAGTGCAAAACGGATGGGTAGTCATACCCAAAGTCAGCTTCAGGATGAAGGAGTGTATCAAAGAGCACTGCAACTGGGTTTGAAGAGCGTCCCTCCAGGCCTTCAGACAGATACTCTAGATCCTGAAGCAAGAAAGTTAAGTTTTATATATTTTCCTAACTTTTACTGTTTATCATACTGTTCTGATGTACAGACATTGAATTTGATACGCAGAAAATATAGTCAGTGGAAGTTGCATTTTAAGTATTTTATAGATAAACACAATCAAAACAGTTTAGAAATAACTGCTATGATTTACTCCTGTAACTCTGAATATAGTACATGTGCCTCATTTGAAAATTACATACTACTAATGCAGGGCTAGGTGGTATTTTAACAATTGGGACAAATAGAACAGAGCAACCTGGTAACATTTATACTTACTGATACTGCACTGCTTTTAACAGAGAATTGCTAGTGTTTCCAGTCATGTAACTACAACACATATCTGAAGCATGTTATGAGCATGTGGCATTCAGCCTTAAACCACCACACAGCTGCACCCAAACATTGTAGGACATGAGAGCTGGAAGGCCTGCATCAGCTCCTCACTGACATAGTGGTGCTTTTGATGCTTCTGGCAAGCGATAATATCATTACAAAAGGCAGATTGTAAAACCCAAAAATACCACAAACAAAAAGATCTCTAGAGCTACAAAACAAACCACCTTCACAAACATAGCAGCCTTGGACCACGAGCCTTAGATCATTTAAATCAACAGAAGCATGTTATCACTGCACTGGAAATGTGATTAGCTAAGCAGGCTACTTCTACATATTTTTCTGCAATCTGCTATTTATTTATTTATATTTACGATAATTAATTTATATTTAAGATAAGCAGTTCTCAGAACGTACCATTTTTCATCTGGAAGTGCCAAGTATATAATCTGCTAATGAGACACTGAAGAAGGTATGCGCTGCCCTTCAGTTTGCAGGTAAGAAGAGCATAGGTCAAGTGGTAAAGCTAGTTGGCTGAGGCCACACAGCTACTTGAGCTGTACTGTGGTCTCATTCTTGGCAGGATAAGAACATTAAGCCCTTTTTTCATCTACACACTACTTACGTAAGTTACAAAAGCATTTCAAATAGGCTCACTAAAGACAACTGTTTCATAATGTAGTTTGTAGGAAAAGAGCTGGACAAGACTGCAAAACAAGCTTACCTGATCAACAATGGAAAGATGCCGGGCTTCCTCTAATTTTGTGTGGAGAATGGGGTTTGGATGTACAGCTTCAGGAGACAAATACGGCCTGTATCCAGACAGTAGATATGAAAGACAAATTCCTGAAGGTCCATTTCCTATTAAAGAAAGAGGAAACTGCTTTAGAAACTTTAGGTTACTTCTACTAAGTAATTAAATAAGCAGCAATAAAGTTACAGTGAAGTGGCATAATGCATTACCATCCCAATTCAAAGCAGCTTATAATTATCACAGTAAAATAACACCTACCCTAGAACTTCTTCCAGATAAGCCAAGCACAGTTTTTATCAGGTAAGAAAAAATGTGTGTGACAATTAGCACTATGAAACAAAGTGTACATAAAGGGATTTCATATTTCAGCATGTCAAGTTCACTGTTCTCATGCAAATAGTCTGATGGATAAGATCTGCTCTACTTGTCAATCACAGAAATACCCGAATATTTCCATCTTGCATTTTTGCATTCACACTTGTACTAAGTACTGTAAAACACAGAATAGAAACAAGCTGGGGTATATGCTCTTTAGGTCTTATAAAAGAAAAAAGATGAGCAGAAAGCTGAAATGATCCAAGACAATGAAATATCACACACACAGCACAACAAAGTAGATGCTGACACACATACTACATATGTAGCACTGTACAAAAAACTTGCATCAAACCACATTCAGCATTATGCTTTATTGCAGCAATATCAACTCAAGCATCTTTTTGTTTTATGGCTTTCTATAATTTACACAAATTATTGTAATTAATAGATGAACTTATTTTATAAAAGGTGCAAAATGGATGGGGCCAAGACATTACTGTAAGGAAAGTATTTGTTTGATTAGCATTGAATTAAGTACGGGATCACAATAACATACGAGTATAGAAGTAGTGCTAATGTTGTAAAGTCAAATATAAAAATCCAGGGAAAGTTAATATCAGAAAAGCATGTGCTTTTCTACAGACTGTAAACAGGTGACTACGTGCAGTTATTTCGATAGGTTTTCCTCATTAACTGAACGAAAAGTAGTGAGCAGTGTTCTCCCACTGAGACATTACTCAGTATTTTGTCTTTATTTTCATCCAGAGGGGCACACGTGGCATTTACTACACACTATTTAGATCTGATGCTGAAGTTACCAATTTATTCATGGTTCTATGTAGCACTCATCATTAGGATGCTAGATCTTTGTATTATTTTAACTCCTGATCTCAAGAGTTCATCCTTTGCTTCTTATTCCTCATTATCTTCACACACCTATTTGTATCTTGTATTTCCAATCTCACTCCTGCAGCGCATGTCTCCTCTTCCCACTTACTGGATTTTTTGGCCCCATATTTCCCAACAAGTTTGCTCAGACCTCATCTTTCCTATTCACTCCCAGGTCTAGAACCTGAGTAAATAACCCAGGCTGCAGAGTGCCTCAAGGGCTCTTAATGCAGCTTTTGTGTGAGTATATGGACATCAAAAAAAGTGTTAAAATGCCTGTGCATTGTAAAACCATAAAGCACTGGAAAGAATGAGAGAAAGGGGGCGAGTTCCCACCACAGACATCTTCTAGATGAAGTTCGCCTTTCTGTACCTAAATATGAAGTGGATAACCAACTTCAAAGATCCCTGCAAAGCCCTGTTATTTGGATGAAAATAGAACCACACTGTGTTTACATGTTAAGATCAAAACCAGTGCACATGATAAAGCTTAGCACAGAACATTCTCTGGATGTTCTCTACCACAAAATTTACCAATTTTACCTCATTCAAATAGAATTTAACAGTTTCTTCCCATTCTCTTGAGCAAAACAAGAACAACACAGAAGTTACTTAATATTATCAGAGTAGTTTTGTACACCCTAAAGTATTACAGTACACTGCACAGCACAAACCTAAGAATCTGATCTTAAATTGGGCCTCATACAGGGGAGAAATGGAATGGTGAAGCTAAAGAGAAGGCAACAGAAGTTGCTACTCCATTATGAAGTCACTAATGAACTATGCCATATTTTTCCTCCCCATTGTTAGAACAGTGCAATGAAAAGACAGCACTAGGAAACTTAAAGATGTTAAACTCCACTTACACAGGAATAGCACACAAGATTAAGCCAGTAGAGATTCTGTTTGTGCACACACACGTATGAGGGAAAAACAGTGGTGTTCCATAACATTACGGATCAACATAGATATCTTTTAAGGCAGCAAACGAATTAGAGATAACGTGCAGCTGAGGAAGATAAACTTGAAACATTTCTCAGATGTATGTGTGAAATAACTTTCGGGTAACTTTTCCCCCTCCCAAGTAGAAATACTCAAAGCAGCTGTGTTTGGTATCAGCACAGAGGAAGGCACTGTAGACAAAGTAAGTATTGAGCACAGGTATTTGCATAACACATATTTGCAAAGCTAAACAGTGAAAACTGAGTCATTAGCCATATGGTAAACTTAAACGAAGGTTGATGAAATGCCAGGAAGCTGTTGCTCTTCAACTGTGATGCAGAATTTAGCAAGTGATTCATGTCTGTCACATTCATATAAAATACATTCCATGAACACTATTTTACGCCATTGTGAAGAAAGCTTTGAGAACGTGCACTGTACAAACACTGATCTTTCTGAGTTGTGGAGATTTAACATGAATGTATGTTGAAATATCATTCTTTGGAATTTCTCTGCCTGTTTACATGTACAATTAAAGGTGTTGATTTGCTATAGTCCTAACAGCTTTGGACTTCGGAGGTTTCTGAAAGCCTCTTTTATTTCAGATCTTTTCTTTAACCCTTCATCAACTCACGGCAGTAAGGAGCTAGTTGCTCAAGAACAGCTGTTGCTCAAGAGCCTTGGCTCAATACAAACCAATTTATGCTGTGTACCCTGGGAGTCTGTTCCCTCTGCCATCCTGTCATTCAGCAAGATTTTACAATTACAATCCTTTAACTGTTTCATCAAGACTACAACGCATTGTTCTCAACTGGCTGAACTGGCATGGATTGATTTGGTAAAAGATGGGACAATATTCTGATATTAGTGACAGATGCAACGGAGAAACACAATTAATAAACCAGGTTAACATCTAGCCAATACACATAGCACACACTTTACATTATGCGTTTCACTGTCCTGCATGACTCCGCAAATTTTTAGTGCCACAGCATCAACAACCTCCATGCAAACTGATGAAGACACAGCACCATGTTAATCAAGCCCTTTGAGATCAATGCTTGAATCCAAGCAGTGCTGCTAAGACTCATCTATCTGCTGCCAAGTAATGCAGCTCCATTTGCCAGGTCATCATTTCAATTCAAATGTACTCTGGTTGCAAGAACTTCAATATAATTTGATGGCACTGTTGTTAATCATAATAACTATTTTTGTAATAAGCACCTTCACCGTAAGGATGTTAAGCATTATTCATTTAGCGATAAATGACTTCACACAGCAAGCCTATAAAGGGAATGGTAGCAGTGGAGAATTTTGAGTCAAAAAACTCACCTATTATTACCACAGGCAGAGTAAGAAGAGAGTCTCCAGGCAGAACAGTTTCTTCTAATAAAGGCATTCTTTTTATCTTCTTCCCAAGGCTGTCACCAAAATACTGGCCAAAGGAATTCAGAAGCTGTCCTTCAGTTTCAGAGCTGTTGTAATTCCTAATTGAGAAGGACAGATGGAAGAAAACTGAAAATATAACAGTTGTACTGGAGTCAAAACAATCTTGTCAAAATAAAGTTGCTTCTAATGCTTTATTTGAAGAGCTACAGAATTAACAAAAAATAGACTAAAATAGATATGTTTCATCCAGTATACAGAATTTTACTCTCCAGAACAGTTTTCTAACAGTAAATCCAAGTCCATTTTCTCCTAGGAAGTCTATAGCAAGATAATAAAAAGGGACAGATGGCTCCACAGAGACACAGATTTCCAATTCAGTTTATACAAAGCCAATGTATAACCAACGAGCATTATTTTGATCCACCACACAGAAAAGCTCACTTTTCATTATCCCCATCAGAAGTGGACACACCCCCCACCTAGCCCACAAACAACACTGAGACCAACCAAAAACTGAGTGAGAAGCTAAGATGTATCAGCAGCCCCTTACATACTTTCCTACCTGCTGAACAGCACACAAGACTTCACACCAACACATTCTTGATCAGGTAGACGCGAACCTAAAAGTCAGCAGTGGTGCAAAAAATTGAGAGATTGCAATTTCTAGTAACCCTAGGTGCATCCTATGGTGGTTTTAACCACGTTAAGAAAGTCTTTTACAAAAAGAATCAAAAAACAAACTTAATGCAAGTAATTACTATGCACCAATAGGTTAGCTGCTGCATTACAGACTGCTCCCACCACTTGTCATCTCCTTAATTTGTCAGCTTTCTCTCTGCAACACCAAGCTAGCTTCCTCTCACAGTTCTTCATGCTCCACATATACATCTATGCTAAAGACGTGTTTTAAACTGCTTGCCTCTTAATTATTCATGAGCACCTACTCAAGTTTTCCAGGTCACTGAAGAAGCAAACATTTCATCAGCTTAGCTTAAAAGGCAATGGCAAATTAAAAATCTGCTTTTATTAAATCTTTAAAATGCTCAACTCCTCAATTAAAAACGTCCCAACCTATCAGCTCCCTTGGCCTGAGGGGTCTGCTGGATGCTCCCAAAGCCTGACAGAAAGCTGAAGACTGAGCTACACAGCAGTGACAGCACTGTCAGCCAGCCCCGTGACAGTCACTTCTTGGTTAAAAAGGGGGAAGCCATTCTGAAATTGTATTTACTTCTGGAAGTGAGAACTTCACTGAACCACCACACTGCTTTTTTAGGCAGGTACAGGTAGGCTCCGCTACCTGCCAGCCTGCACTCTGAGCTCACTACGGCAGCAGTGCTCTGGGCTTTGCAGGTGGACTGGCAGAGAGCAAGGGGGTTCAACACACCCTCCTCGCAGGATGGAAGGCTGAAACCGGCACAGAACTGTGCAGATCTGCCTGCACACACAAGCAGCTCCTCAGCTATCACGTGCACGAAGCAGAAGCAGCACCGCACCAGACGCGCATCCTTGCTTCTTAGGAACAGCGCAGCAAAGCTCGGGAAGATCCTGAATTAGGATGGCGGAGGTGGCCGCCCCTGAGCCGCGAGCAACGGCCCAGCAACAAGCACCAGGTTTTGCATCCAGCTCTGCATGGCGGGGACCGGTATCAGCAGCCCGGCTCAGGGCCTGCGCTCAGCCCCCAGCCGGGGATCCGCAGCGACGCGAGGCTGCCAGACCCGGCGCTGGCGCTTCGCTCTTGATTTTCAGTTATTCGCAGTTAGTTACATTTCTAAAGGAAATGTGGGAAAAGAGCAGGAAAACACGTACCGTACGTAAACGCTATCTTCCCCGGGAAGAGAACAAACCGTTCGCAACAGCTGCCGTTATTTCCCTCAAGTTACTAACGGAGGAGCCTTTCTTACGGAGCAGTTCCCAAAGCCCCTGCAACGCTGTGCGTAGCAGCAGGCTGACCGCAGCGCGCGGCTGACGGAGATCTCGTCACGCACACACGGGTGATACCCGGTGCCAAGCGCACATCCCGCCGGCGGGCTGCTCTTATCTCCCGGCGGGGTCGCGCGGTGCCCGGAGCGGCACCGTGAGCGCCGACGGAGGAGGAACGGCGCACGGCCCCGCGCGGCGGCGGGGCTGCCCGGCTCGGCGCTGCCCGGCTCGGCGCTGCCCAAGGTGACCGCGCGGCTGGGGCGCCCCTCCATCCCGCCCCTCGCTCCACACGTCTCCCGCGGAGGCCGCGGCCCCGGCGCCGCGCCGCCCCTCACCTAACGGGACCGGCCAAGGAGCAGCGGCAGCACCACACGGGCATGGGGGGCTCCGTCGGGCTCGGGGCGCCGGCGGGGCCCGGCGGCGGGGCTGCGGGGGAATGTCGCTCCGCGGCTCCCGCTCCTCCTCCTCCCGCCGTCGCCACACTGGGGCCGCGCCGCGCCTCCTCCCCGCTCGCAGGCGGCCGCGGGTCACACGCGGAAGGAGGAGCCGCCGCCAGCACCGGGAGGGAGGAGCGGGAGGAGAGCGAGGAGGAGGGCGCGCTTCCTCCTGCCCGCCCCGCAGGGGGATGCGCCGCCACGGCCGCCCGCCGAGGGAGCGGGCGGAACCCTTCGCCCAACGGTGGGGGAAGAACGACGCGTTCAGCGCCCCGCGGGGGACGGGGAGAAACGTCCTCCAGCGAGCCCCCAGAGAAAGATGAGGCCCGCTCCCCACCGCGGCCATACAGCCGCCCGCAGCCCCTCCCCTGCCGCGGATGTCCCCGCCCTCCCGGCAGGCCGTGCCACCTCCTCCGCCGGCGCGGGCACACCTGTGGGCGCCGCGAGGAAGCGCTGAGGTGCGGAGCGCGGTGGGATCCCGATGCCCTGGGCCTGGCGCTTGAACCCGTTAGGCCTTTTGTTATATCGTGGGAACCGCTGTTGTGGTTCCGTGGGAAACTTGAGAGATGTTTCCCGTCTTCGTGCTCAGTTTTTGAGTCAAGAGCCACAGCAGTTGTGTTTAGAGAAGGAAGTGCTTTCCTGTTGCTGAATTGACCCAGTGCTGCCATGCCAGCAGCTGTCACAGTGATCTTACAGCCCCGTGTCCTGTCCTGTATTTCCTTCTGTGGTAAAGTCAGGTTTCACCTGTGCTACTTCAGCCTGGAGGAAAGGCTGAGGGGAGACCTCATTGCAGCCTTAAAGGGAACTTGTAAACAGGAGGGAGTCCTACTTTTTGCATAAGATAGCGATAGGATCTGGGGAAATGGCTTTAAACTAAGAGGGGAGACTTAGGTTAGATATTAAGCAGAAATCATTTATGCAGAAGGCAGTGAAGCACTGGCGCAGGTTACCCAAAGAAGCTGTAGATGTCCCATCCCTGGAGGCATTTGGGATTAGGTTGGATAGGGCCCTGGGCAGCCTGAGCTGGTGGGTGGCAGCCCTGCAAAGCAGCGGTGAATTGGAACTGGATGGGCTTTAAGGTCCCTTCTAACCCAAGCCATTCTATGATTCTGTGCAGATGTACATGTGGGTATTAGCAGAACAGAAATCTAATTATATTACAAACTTTGTAGGCACCGCTTGGCTAATGTCCATCTACATCTGAATGCTTCATATATTTAATGGTAGCTAAACTGTATTTTTGTTATTGTAAATGTTTCACAGGTGTGCATGGTTGGGAGAAGTCGTATATTTCTCAGTCCTCTAATCACAGAGTATTTGAGGTCAGTGGGATGTTGGGAGTTCCCCATGCCCATTCCCTGCTCAGAGCAAGGTTACCTGCAGCCCGGGACCACATCCAGCTGATGTCTCAAAAAATTGACAGCACAGGCAAATTTTTGAAGGTCTCCAAGGGCAGAGACTTGACAGCATTTCTGAGCAACCTCCCTGGGTGTTGACCAACCTCACAATGAAATGTGCTTCCTTCTGTGCTAGTTTAATTTCCTGTGTTTTCAGGAGATAGAAAATCTTGATATAAAATCTCTTTTTAGCAAGTACAAAACACACCCAATGAAACACACTGCTCTTCACATTTACTTAACAGTGCTTGTCATGCATCTTTAGACCAGAATTAAGAACGTGAAGCTGCTTTTAGCTTTTTTTTCTTTTTCTTTTTCTTTTTTTTTTCCTCAAAGGATTTTAAACAGAAACTACCTTTAAAAAAACAGTGTTTTCAGTTCAGGAGAGTACATGAAGTACTCGCTGGTTTACCAGATAACACCCACTTGAATAATTCATCTTGTTTTATTAACATTGTGTCCTTCATTGAACAAATTAGAGAAAACGTACAACAGAAACCTCATGTTTTGAGAAAATTAGCTATAGCAGAAAGTTTTTCAAGTGTCTCTAAGCCAACTGACAGTAGGGTCAGATGACATTGATTTTGAAGCTGACACATGAAGGACGTACTCGGCTTTAGGCACCACACAGCCTTTGGTCACAGCCTCCTCTGTCATTTCTGCCCATCAGCAGATCTGGCCATCTAGAATATAACTCACAACTTGAGCTAGACTGGCATTATTATTAATTTTTGCCCTTCTCCTTGTGGAAATGATTTTGAGTAGAGGAGAAAAACAGCCGCCCCTGTGTCCACACCTACAGATATGTATTTTCCCAGCACACTTTTACATTTGAAATGGAAAATGTTATGCTGGACCTTCAGTTTTTAATACAAAAGAGGTAGATTGGATAAGCAGCATTTTATAAACCCATCAAAAACTCATAGAGCTTCTCTGGAAATAGTATTCTGCATTGACAGTTATAATTAATTACATGATTTTCCCAGAAATAAAATTTTATGTTTCCTTGAAATTCTGAATTTTAATATAGCTGTCTCAAATGTCTTGGTTTTTTTGGTGGTGATTTATTTTAAATCTGTGATTGCATCAGGATAAGGTATGTTTCAGATGTGACTTTGTCAAAGTGAAACACAATTAAAAACTAAGGAAACAACAAGTGAGAGTGGAATAAAACATGCCAAGCCATAGAAAATATCCTCCCATATACAACCAGTAATCACACTTCAAGGGGATTTACATGTCCTGTTCTGCTCATTTCTGTTAATGCACTCAGGCAGTTACTGTGTACTAGTTGTATTACAATTCTCTACATCTTAAATCATGTTAACCAGCTTAAAGTTCCTGTATTTCATTAACACTCAATAAAATTGTGCATTTGCTCAATAAATAATTTTTAAAGTATTAAAAGATCATTCCCCCAAGTGATCAGTAAGTCATTATCAATGTGTAGAATATCACTTTTTGTTAATCACAAGGTTATTTTCAACATTTTTTTTTTTTTAACCCAAATCTTCTTGTTGTGTACATGTAGTACCAGCTTGACACTGCAATATTCCTGAAAATCCTGTGGGCCCACAGGATGGAAGCATCAGAGCATGGGACTGGTATCTCAGTGGAACATGAGACACATGACCTGGAACAAGAGGGCTTTGTCCTCTGTGGCAAAAGCAGTAAGATCAGTGAGTAACTGAAGAAGGCAACCTGCTGGTTGTAACACAGCATGGAAAACAGTATGTTGGTAAGATTTCTGTGCCTCCACCCAGTGCAATATGAGATTAAAGTATAAATGGAGTAGAAAATAGAGCTGTAAAGCTTCCAATGTCACTATAGCAGAATGATCAACCCTGTCCTGATAAATAATGCAGTATCTCAGTGCAGAGCTTACTCAGGGCAGATGTCTCATTGATGACAAACCTGTTCCCTGTAACATCAAATGACTGAAAAATGTATGAACTGCAAGGCCCAGTAAGCTACTGCGTAATGAAACATTTTCAGAGACAAGCAAACAAGTTTTGCTGCAAGTCTGTAGCAAAATTTCTACTCAGCCTGATGTACCAAGTCCTGAAGAAAGTTGTGAAGAGATTACGAAGGCTTCAGGTTGTTTACTTTTATATTATTAAGCAAGATAGCAACTGAGAAATCTAGCTGCAAGACAAGTCTCTGCATGGCCGGGGAAAAATAAAGAGGAGTCTCAATCAAGAAGCTATGTTGCAAATAGGACAGATCCTTCCAAAAAACCTAGTACTTACTAAGAGGGACAAATATGAGACATGGAGCTTAAAAGAGCAGGTCTGACAGCTTCCTGGGATCTTTTCGCAGCCTGGTTTTCTTCAGAAGTTTCCCAATACTCATAAAGTAGTACTTGCTTGGAGAATACAGATGCAGTAAGTTGTGTGTCAAAGAATTAATAACACAAAGAAAATGACATGAGCGTCTTTAATGGCCTTTTTTTTCTTTTCAGAGAGAAATGTGGCTGAATATCTCAAAAGGAGCCAGTATATTATTCTGGGATATACCAGGATATGAGAATTCTGATGGTATAAGGTCAAAAACTCTCAGCCAGTGGTAGACTACTTAGCTGTGACAGTGTCATGTGCACACTGAATAGTATTTCATAATGCAGCACTGGGCTGCTTTGGAAGATGGACAAAGTCAGATTGGAAAAGCCTGTAAGATCATAACATGACAGGCCTAAACGATCTCTGGAAAATAGAACACTTGGAAGAAATTAACCGCGTGGGGTCTGCTGGTGGCATCAGTCTTGTCGATATTTAGGATAAGAACTCATAGATCCAAACCTCCATGCTAGCAGTTAACTTCTTCTTCTGTATATTTTTGGAAAAAATGAAGATGATCTTTTGCACGATAATTCTAAGCAGACATTATTAGATAGTAGCAAAGCAATTATGGGTTTTGCTACTTTAGAAGAAATAGGAATGTTGCAGAACCTTCTTCAAATTGCTTCACTGTTAGGGAGTTTGCTGAAAATCAGCTTCCTAAAGCATGAATGCTTGAAAAAACCTACTAATAGAAAAACTTGTAAAAACTTGGTAAATTAGGAAAAAAAAATCAGATTACATGTACTTACGGGGAAGGATGAAGAAAAATGCAAAAAAACCAAACCAAACAAACAAAAAAAAAGCATTTAATTATGAAGATAATGTCAGATATTCCAGTTACAGATGGTACAACCTATTTAGTCTCTTGCAAAGGCCCAACTGGCAGCTATTGTCTTGTTCTCACAGCCATGGCTGATATGAATGGGCAGCTGCATGCACTTGTACCGAGCGCTGGAGATGAGCCACTCCGAGCTACCAATTAAACCACAGTCTCAGGAAAATGGATGTTCTTTATCATCTTTCAGTCTTTGGAGGAATTTGTAATGGCTTTGCCACAATGGTTCATCTCAGATAAGTTTCAGAATGACATCAGTAGGAGGGAGAATAGCCAGAAGGCTTTTGGTTACCATTCAGTGAGTCTGGGAAGGAGCTTGATGCAAAAAAAAAAGTTGTAGAAAGGAGCAGGCATCATCCAGACTGGTGAAAGTGGTAGGACTAGAATTTAAAAGCTTTGAGAACTGTAGAAGTTGGTGATTAGAACAAATGTATGGAAGTAAGCATCTTGAAAGGTGTGCAACAAGTTTTAAAGCATATCTCTAACTAAGGCAAAATATTCAAAATTGCTGTAGATTTGATTGCAAGAGTATGTTTGTATGCGTGGGAAGCTCTGACCAAGGACATGTCCTATGGCATGTTCCAGACATGTTCTGTGCAATTAATCAATTTAATCCCTGAGGCAACTGTTTCAGTATTAGAACAAATAAACCAAGGTTGTATTGCATTTTGGATTCGTGAACTGCTCTGGTTGTAGTGTACCACATTATCTGTGGTAAAGTAATGTAAGTAAGAGTAAGTATCCCGCAAAGTAAAGATTGTGTCCTGCTGTGTCTCTAATGGATGTGTATAGCACATTATCTAGTACAATTTATCCTTAATGAACATGAGGTTTTATTTAGAATTTTTTCTCTTTCTCAACAAAACTGTTGACTCTTCTCTATAACAATAAACAGATGTTGATAAAATATGCCAGTGGTATTTTGTAAATATAATTAGTCTGGAAGCTCTGTTTCCTTTTGCAGTTCTACAGTTGTCTGCTATGACTTTGAAAGAGCCTTCTCTGTGTAGTAACAAACACGAATGGAATGTATGTGAAAGTTATTTTCAATTGCTCCACAAAAAACATTGACTGTTTGTTGCATATTATTGCATCTATTTTATTTATTTGACCAGGACCAGGCCAAATGTATGTTCTAAGCCTAAAGTATAATAAATTACCAGTTCATACTTTGTTCTTGTATCACCCTGTTTGTCTTTTGTGTTCGTTATAGGAGCTATCATGCCTGGATATATTTGATTTATGTTTTTAATTGTTCTGACATAAAACTAGGCCTAGCTGGCTAAAGAAGAGTTCATAGAAAATATTCATTATGTGGCTTCTTGTACTAATACAAGTGCACTGTTTCTGTCCAAGCAGTCAGACAGCTCTGAATCTTTCCTGGATGTCGCTATAACTTTAAATGCTTTTGATAGCAAGCACAAAGTGTGCTTGCTGTTTGTTTTCTGTTTGTAAGAAAAAAGAATAGAGCCTTTTCAGTGTTTATCTACACAAATGAACATCTGCCCTTCCAATTTTAGGTTATTTTTGTTTTACATTAAGGAAAAATAGCAATGACAAAGCATTCTGCACAAAAAAAAAAATTCAAACACTTCATGTAGCTCATCTGAAATACAAAATGCTGTGGTGTGGGAGCAGGTTTGGAAACATTGGAGTGGAAATGACTGTGGGTCCCTGCTATTTAAAATTTGGATCAGTGACTTGCTTTGAATCGTGTTGCTATCAAACAATCTTTAAAACGTGTTTGTGCCAGAATTGTGAAGCTCCTTGGTCACTTTAGCAAAGTGAAACAGTCTTCTGGTTGTGTCACTCTCCTGAGAAGTTTGCATTAGTGTTCTTCAGGTAGGTATTATGGAGAATAAGTATTTGGTCCGCATTAGTTATTTACCCTTCTTCTCTGTGGTAGCACACAGTATGTTTTATTTTGTCCTAAAAGGGAATGTGATACCAAATGGCCATTCTGTAACAACGAGATTCTCCATGAAGAGAAATCAAAATATTCCATAGGCTGGACTCCCAGTACTGGAAGCTGCCATTACTGAGCCCACTGGTGCAATCCTGCTGTGATGTCCGTGCCCACTGTCCTGCTGATCTGTGGAAGCCCTGGATGGAGCTCAGCACTGACCTGCATGCAGTGCAGCTGTGCTTCCAGTCTTAGGCAGCCTTTCAGCAAAGCTACACTCCACCTACAATTGATAGTTCTTATCTTGTTTATTTTGAAAGTCATATTCTGGAAGAAATCCCCTCTAAGCTAAAAGGTAATGCTAATAGTAATGCTACTTTTTGTCATATATCCACTGTCTATCATATATCCAGATGCACACTCATTTTGGGGAAGCAGTTCTGTGTTTTTTAATTAGGAAGGACTTCCTGTTATCTCAGACTTTTTTTTTAGAATATGGGTTTTCAATTATAAATAAGTTGTTTTTTTGTTTTTTTTTTTGTTTTTTGTTTTAATAAATTAGAACTTCCCACCTCATAGTTCTGCCAGGTCTTTCTCTGTGCTTGTTATTTTACCAATGTCCTGCTCCTGGACACAAATTATTTTGATGGCTGCTTCTAATCCTCTTTCCTGAAAAAATACACATATATATATATATGAAAAATGTAACTCAATCACATCTAATACAAAAAAAAAAAAAAAAACCAAAACTTTATCAAATGTAATTTCTTTAAGATAAATGAATTTTGGCTCTGTATATTTTGTCTTCCTCATAATTTCTTATATACTTCAAGCTAGCTTCCTATTGCATTGCTTTAATTTCTTTTAGACATAGCATCATGATGCAAACAGCATTTTTATATAAATGTGACAGCATTCTGCTTGTTCCTGACAGTATCCAGTGCATGTCTCATGCCACCTTCTCAGTCAGCAGCACACCCTGAAGCTTGTTGTGGGGGAAGCTGGGGAAACAATAACATGCTTGTAAAGATGTCAAAATTGCAATTGAATTCATCATGAGCTTAACGTTTTTCCATTCTCCTCTTACGAAATAGAGGTTGCACCTGCATCTTGTGAAAGTCACATTGCACCTCTCAGGAGCTGTGCTGAATCCTTGGGGGGGCATTGTGTGCACCAGAACTGATGTTCTACAAGGGCTAGGAGAAACTTGTGAGAGAAGCACACTGGTCAGGGCTGCCGTGTATGGAGCTGCGAGGTATCTGGAGCATGATATAAATGAAGATATCAATGGTTTTCAAACAGACAAAAACTCATTATTTAAAAAAGCTGAAATTCTTCAGTTGCAAAAGGCGGCAACATAATGTTCTCCAATCTGTTTCTTTTTGCTGTGACTTCTATATTCCTTCCCCCTTTAATCTATTCAAAAGGCAGCTGCCATAAGCGTCCTAATACTTCTGCTGTTTCACACATTTCTTTGAATCACACTTTTCTTGTGTTGTCCAAATGGGAAGTGAAGGAGAGAGTGGGTGAGAAACATCAAAACAATGGTGTTAAGTACTGAAAAATTGGTGTTCAGGAATAGCTCTTAGAGGCATTTGGATAAAAAAGGAAAGTGTAAGCTTTCAGTCACTGAACTGGGCAATGTAATTATGTATAGGGTTTTAGAATTCGCATTGATTTTTTTTCTGTTTCTCTTGTTATCCACCACAGCTATTTGTAGCATTTTTTTTTCTGATTGCATTCTTAGGAGAACAACACGTGCCAGTGTGTTCGGGCAGCTCCTTCCATGCTGGAGCCTTGGCTCTGATTAGGGCTTTCAGCTTGTTCTGTAACCCAAAGTCAGTAAGTGAGAATGAAAGAAGAGACTGCATGACCAGAATACTTTGGTGAAAAGTATACTTACAACTGGTTTGGCTTTTCAGTTATCTTCTTAATCACTTGCATGGGGTCAATCTCACAGTTAGTGTGGATAAGACTGTCAGTGCTTCTTTGACTCTGCTGCAGGATGATCACGACATCGGTCTCTATTTTTAATCTGACACCCTCATTTCCTAAAGCTGACCAAAAATATTTGATAGTGACAAATGCATTTTTCTCACTGTGTTGCCAGTGACTTACAGCTATGTCACAGAATGGGAGATGCAGTTGCTGAAAATCAGCAGAAGTCGTTTTTCACACTATCCAAAATACATCATACGCTTTTATCACACTTCCTGCTTTTCAGTAGATATCAAAGGAAACCCCCAAAAAGGACTATACAAAAGGTTTTAATCATTTAAATGTTAGATTTCTAAAATTTAAGAATAGCACAGTACCCAATGACAGCTTGGTTACAGCTACACCCCCTTAGCAACTACGCTTTGACCAAACTTTGCGGTTGTATATGAACATGAATTCCAATTTATAAACCACTTTTTTTTAAATTGTCATAGTTATTAACCATTTCATATCTGTAAAAGACAGAATCCTGCAAGAACTGTGGGATTTATATACTGAAACAAAACATGAGATTAGTCATAGTATGTGTGTTACAAATGAGACAAGTGTGTGTCCTAAAAAGGACAAAGTCTGGTCAAAATAATCAAGCTGGTCAGTGAAGAAGTATTGCAGAAAGCTTTAGAAAGAACAATGTGAGTTAATGTTGTGTCTCAAGTGTATTATCGTACCTCTTATAAGATTGCTTGATCATGACATTTCTCACTCTTTTTTGACACTTAAGCTTTTGTTTTGTGTCCCGTATTGTTTTTCAGACCACAGAAATGGTGTGCAGCTTGCCCTTAGTTTCACGTGTGTTTGAAGACAGAATGGATTTGACTTGAGGTAACTGGGCAGCATTTTTGGAAGCATTTGCCAGTACTGATTGTATTTGTAGCTTGTTTGTTTTTACTTAAAATGTATGTGGTGTCCTAGATGGGCATTTTTAAGGACCAATTTGAGAAAACATGTAGCTGGAAGCACATAAATAAACACTAACTCCATGCTTTTCTATCTGAGAATAAATAAATTATTCCACAAGCCACTGAGGTACATTATGCTTTTTTTTATTTTATTCTTGTCCTGTTTGACTTCTTGTACATGGGCTAAAAGATTATTTATCTGAATGTGTGATTATCCTATCATTGCTGTAAATCCAATGACAGTTTGTATAAGATGTGCTGTATTTACTGCATTGTAATGCAGGTGTTAATCTTTACTTCATGTGAGACAAAACCCATAATCACATTATAACATATAATGTATTATGACTTCAAGGACATGTTTTCAGGGTAAATGCAAACGTTTGGCTCAGGTCCATAGTCTCCTTCATGCTGTTTTGCATTACACAGCCTGTTAAAACCAAATTACTCGACCCAATATTATAGTATGTAATATCAAATATGTTATAATATGTAGTAATCAATATGTTATAATATGTATATCGAACATGAGTAGTAGTGAATGCACCTAAACCACATTGTTGTTAAGACAATGGAAACTCAGACAGTATCTGCTGGCTTGCATGTTTTGTAAAATGAAGACAGACCAGGGCACCAGACCATCTGCAATAGCAATGATCAATTCCATGCAGAAAGCTTGAAAATGCTGTTCTTTAGAAGCCTTGAGGTCAGTAATACATAAAAATATTTCTCAAAGAGCACTGCAATCTGCCAAAATTAGCTGTTCCAACAACAGAAATCTTGTAGGCTTTTTTTTTTTTTTTTGGCAGAACAAAGAGAAAAATTAAACATTTGGCCACCTCCTACTCCTTTTTTTTTTGTGACTGAAACCTGTGATTTCATTTATGTAGTTTTTCCTGCTTTATTCAACCATGGAAGTAAAATAAACCCTGCCCCAAGTGGACTATATTATTTTGCATTTTGTAGTAACACAGCAATGGTGAAATCAGATATACAAATCAAACTTGGCAAAATGAATCCACACAACAGTAAGACTTGCTTCACCTTATCAGCTGTGTCTAACAGAAAACAAGTCGATTGTTGGAAAAAGTACAGAATCCAAATGTAGTGGATATTCAATAATAACACTTCAAAAATTCTCATGAGAAATATGATTTATTCCAGTACTTACAAAATCAATTTCATCACTCTATCCTTCGTCTTGTCAGTCAAATACTGAATTCTGCAGTTTGAGGGAGTGGTAGTATTTTCTTCTTGTTTTGTACAGCATATGGTACTGTTACCCTTGAGTCTGGATTATAATCCTGGGGAACACTGCAATACGGGCACGTGTTTATAGTAATCTTTTAAATGAACAAGCAGCATTCAATTCTAGATGAGAACAGCTGCCATTATGTCCCCAGACTGTATTTATCTCAGGAGTCAAATATAGTTTGCTAGTGACTGAATGGACTGATCTGAATCTTCAAAGTGTATTTTTGTATGAACACTCGATGGAAAGAAAGTTATCGTGCTCCGCAGTGTGATTGCATGAAAATCAAATTTACTGGGACAAGTTAAGGTGAGTAACTGGCACAGAGGCAAGCATGGCTTGTAATTCTGTGTGTTCTTAAGTGGCTTAGCTTTTCTGGTGCAACTTTGTTTTGGGATCAGTGCTCAGTAATATGTACAGGTCTCTGCATTTGCTTGAAAAGCCCCATGTTACAATACTGAAACAACAGGCAAAAGACTCCCTGATAATAGCTTTATTCAACCTTGCTGAAAATGTTAAGTCTTGTAACAATAAAGGCTTAACTGTTCTACAGGCTAGCCAACTGGTCTACAGGACACAATTGCAGGCATTTAGCATTTCAGGACATATAAGCTAAAGCTACTCAGGGATGCAGGATGTGAATATATATCCCTGGTGCTTCCACACTGTTTGTGGAATGGCAGACATGGACATTCCTTTAGTCCATAGTAGCAATCTCATCTTGAAAAAATACAAATTGCAGAAATTTCAGTTTTGCTTTCATATATTCGGGTGAGACTGATGAGATTGTTTCTCACACTGTTTATTTGTACTGGTGGTCACCGTGGATTCCTGAATGGCTCATGCCATTCCAGTAATTTCAGTAATTTCATTCCAGTAAATTCTGCACTTAAAGATGGTGTAAAATAAATCATAACCTGGATAGGGAGAAAAAGCAATGCTTGATTTGAGTTTTGTTTCTGTGACTACTTTTTCTCTGAGTTTGAATCACTAGTTACAGTTAAAATTAGTCATCTTGTTAATTCTTAGCATGAAAAGCAGATTTCATATTGCATTTAGTAGCTAATGGGTACTTATATCTTTGTTTTCCAAAAGTTGCTTCATCTAATCTGGTCTAATTTGTTGTTGCTCCTAAACTATGTTTTTCATAAAAAATAGTTCCCACTTACCCTCAGCTGTTCATAACTTTGGTTTAAATGCTTGAAGATAATTATGATACTGCTTTAATTTTAGAAGTCAATTATACTCTTTTCCTCCTCTATGATTTCAAATCTTGTTCCATCCCTGCAGTTCCTCTTCTCTGACCTTTCTTCCTTCAGACCCCTGGCATGTGAAAGCTGTGTTCAGATCACCTCTATTCTTACTAAATTCTTTTGTTTAATTCTTTCCTACATGAATTCTTTTTCCTATTGTTTGTGCTAATTCACTGCCTTTATTCATCATGATCTATCTAACGTACGGTTTAGAAATGCTTCAGCTGGGAACAAGAGAATTTAATCAAGTTAGGAAATTATCTTTTTATCTTAGCAGAACGTAATTGTGCATGTCATTTCAGCTAGAATAAAAACCAACAGCACTTTTCATTATTTTTGGCAGATCCCCCAGCCCAAATGTTGCCTCTAATACCTTGGCATTACCAACATCAGTAACAGGTATCATGCTCAGTATGACAGAGAGGTCTTATCACAGGTAATGGCAGATAATGACAGAGCTTTTGGGGAAACAAACAAACAAACAAACAAAAATCATACATGCATATATTTTCATATAGGTATATATTTCTCACTGTATTAACAGGAAAAGCAATTTATTTCCAAAATCTTCCTCTTAGAAGTTGCCGAGATATTATTTCTATATCTTGTTCTGGCATTCACTTACAAAGTCTACTAACTTCACAATTGCCTGGGATTGCTTAAGGACCAAGGAGCTGAGGGTTTGGTCGTCCACTGTTTCACAGTGCCTGATCCCTGCTCCCTGGAAGCCAGGAGCTGTGCTTGTAGTGCTGCTGGTTGCAAACTAGTAGTTCTGAAGTTAGGTTAACAAGTATTCAGCGGTGATATTGGGATAGCATTACAACAGCAACTGTTTGGTTTAGTTGCTTTTAGAATCATTGTTGAACATGTGATTACAATCTCTTTTTGGCACATAGAGCTCTTTCTCTTTGAGTTATACACAGAGAGCCAGTTTAGGCTCTTTGGAATTTTTTGTTTGCTTTGATTTCTCTATTTTTCATTTGAGAAAGCCAGTAGGGCCCCTGTTACTAGCTTGGTTTGCATTTCTGATTAAAAGCATTCCATTATGTGAGAGGAAAAAAGGTGTTGCAGATGCCCAGGCTAGATTCATCAAATCTCCTAGGAAAAATCACTCCATAGCTGTATCCCAAAGAGAAAGAATGTTTTGCTGAGGCTGGTATCACAAGATCTGCACTGCCAGTGTCCTTATCCAAGGCAAACTGAAATGCTTCATTGCATCTATAAAAGCCATCACAGTGCTTGGGGCAATGAGGCATCAAGTCAGCACCTTCTAAATCACTTTTTTCTATGGCAATCTATATGTGCTAGTGTAACAGCATTTCTCATGTTAGAAAAATATTGCAATATTTTCAAAGTTGTGCTGCTTGGTCATTTTATTTTTGAAATCTGAGCTGTAAACTGAAACAAAAAGTGCACCAACATCATTCCCTTAAAAACCATCTATTCTTGGCATTCGGGACACATCCCCGAACAGCTCAGCTGCCTTGTCACATCAGATGATGATCAAAAGGCATTTTGACATAATTTAGACTCTAACCTTCAATTTCACTCTCCATAAACAGAAAACCAAATGTTCCCTGCAGTACACTCAAAAAACAGAAGCTGTGCCTGTGTCACTCCGAAACAAATCTATCACTACAGATGAGACATTTCCCCGCCTTCACACAATAGATGCTTTTATTTCTTACTATCAAGACCGGAGCCAAACAGAACAGTATTTCTTTGTGCACAGATATTTCTTTTAAATTGTTAGTGGGATGATCCTTTTAAAATTGCTAATCAGCTGAGCTATGATTAATATGACTCAAGTAACTGGAAAAAAATCTCATAGTTTTGTAATCACAGGGCTTTTCAACTGACTAGTCTGACAGTATTGCTCTCTCTCCTCATAAGTAAAAAGGTGTTTAGCCTAGAAAAGAAAAGTTAAATAATATGTATCATTCAAATTGATAATAAAAGAAGTTATTCTTATAGCATTATAACACTGTCTGTACTTGCTGATTAAGTGCTCCATTAGTTACTTTAGCCAAAAAATATACTAGTTGCCAAAATTATTAGATTACTTTTAGCAGTGCAGATTGCTCAAACAGGTTCATATTACATACTTTCCATAATAATTTACAAATAAATAGTACATCTTGCTCCAGTTGCTACTACTCTGTATGTAAATCATGGCATCATAGGATCAAGGAATGGCTTGAATTGGAAGTGACCTTAAAGATCACATACTTCCAACCCTAGCTTGCCACCCAGCAGACCAAGCTGCCCAGGGCCCCATCCAACCTGGCTTTGAGTGCTTCCATGGATGGGACATTCTCCAGGCTGAACAAGTGCAACTCTCTCCGTGTGTCTTCATAGGAGAGGTGCTCCAGCTCTCTGACCACACTCATGGCCCTCCTCTGGTCCCTCACCAACAGCCCCACATCCTCCTTGTGCTGGGGGCCCCAGGCTTGGACACAATACTCCAAATGGAGCCTTACAAGGGCAGAATAGAGGAGGACAATCCCTTCCCTGCTTTGCTAGCTGCTTCTCTGTTCATGCAGCCCAGGATACTATTGGACTTCCAGACTGCAATCATGCTCTGTTGCCTAGTTTTTCATCCAGTAGGAAGCCCCAATTCCTTTTCCACAGAGCTGCTCTCACTGAGTTCTTCTCCCAGTCTGCATCTCCGTTTTCCCTGCTCCCCTGTGCAGAAACATAAGAAGCTGCTGACCCCGCTGAACTGCTGGCTGGCAGCTTTGAGCCTTTTGGGAGCCAGCAGCTTTGAGAGGCTCTTCCTACCAGTCAGCCCCTTTGTTGTTTCATGAAAGTCAACTGAGTTCAGCTTAAATCACCAGATCTGCAGTTGGTAGTAACTGGTGTTAAGCAAACACTTCTTTTCCTTGAACCCAGACCTTCCTTTGGTAGAAAAGGCAGGAATCCAATAGTTTTCTAGAAATGTATTCACTGAGGAGAGCTATCAAATTGGAACAGAGGGCAGTGGAAAATATAATGTGCAAGTGCAGCTAAAACACTGAATGGTAAATCACAGCTTCATAACCAAGCCAGCTACCTCTAGGATAGAACATAATCTGTTTAATTAAATCAGATGTGCATGATACAAAATATGTGCTTAAGTCACCATTGCAGAACTGTTTTAGTGAGTAATACTGCCAAAGCTTCATTCATATAGAACTGTATTGGTCTAAGCAACATCATTTTTAGTAAGGATTCTCAGACTCATCAGCCTCTGAGTCTTGCTCTTCATTAGGCTTTCAAAAGATGTCCTTATTGAAACTCCTATAATATTACTCTACTCATTCTCAATTTTAATGCTTTGCCAATACCTGGAAAGAAAAAGCATGCATGGTATAAGGCATCTTGTGTCACTATAGACAAATAAAGTGATATATCCAGCTAGGCAGTGGGAAATTGGTGAGTGTTTGCTCTCCTCACAGTCTGTGCTGTCAGACTTTAAGTCTGGTCACTTCTGAAAGCAATACCTTCTGGGAGACCTTACTAGCAGGAGCACCACACTGCTGTAATGGAGAAGCTACACACAGCCAGGTGAACTGTCCACACCTATCAACGGACCCTAATTATACTTAAAATAAGAAATATAATCTGATAGATACATTATTGCTCAATCTGTCCATGGGCAGAAGCAAGGATGAGATGGCAACTGCACAAATATTGCTAGCTGAAGCTGCCAGTGGTAGAATTTTTTTCAGAATTTTAGTCCTCGGAGCTTATTTATGGAAAATTTCTGTTGATACCAACAGGCTCATTAAAATGAAGACAGCAGAAGGTGTAATGCAGAAATCTGCCCAGCAAGTATTACTAATAATTAATTTCAGAATAGAAAATGATGATTAGGTGGGGACCATATTTTATTGCAGGCCCTCTTTTCATTGCATCTGCAGTTGGTTTCCAACTGGGTCTCAGACGTGGCTTTACATTCTTGACATCTGATCCCACACTAGGACACAACAGTTTGAACAGACACTACCTGCAAAAAAGCAAAAATATTAATGAGTTTTCCGTCAAAAGCCACAGGGAATTTGTTACTATGGCTCAGTTACATAAAAGAGGGCAGTGCAGCTGTATTTTTATAGGTGTTCATGAATTGCTTTAGTGCATGCTGTTTAAAAAGAGCTCATATAGAAATAGATTTTATCTAATAAAGAAGATGTAAATTTTGTCATGTTGCCTGATATGAACCAATACTGATACTTTGTTAATGTTTTGTGGGTTTTTTTTGGTTTTTTTTTTGTTTGTTTGTTTTTTATTTTATTTAGGATCATCTATAATGAAATCTGTGTTGAGGACTGTATGAATTTTAATACGAAATGTGTTGATTTGATTCCTTCATTTTGGATGTCATTTTGAATACAATATTTTGGAATTTTAATGCATCATTCTTAGGAATGATTGCTAAGTGGGCATGTTTCAGATTACAAATGAACTCAGTTAACACCATTCTTGATAAAGAAAGCTGTTATCCAAATAATTTGTTAAGATGATTACGTGAACAGAGAATGAAAAGCATGAGCAGATAATCCAACATGACCTCTTACAGAAAATAAGTTTGAGTTTCCCAGAGGCCACAGACTGGTGCCTTTGGTCAATGAATTGGCTAGACATAATAAAAACAACAACCACAGCTCCACAAAATGATTCTGACTTTTTTGTGTTTTTAAAGATAAGGTGAAATAAGGTTGTGACTTCTACCTGCCTGATTTGGTGCTGGATTCCTCAGGCCAGCAGAGGTCCTGCTAAAGTCTGTGGTAGTTGTGTCCACCATATGCTATGAAAGGACACCAGTAGGATCTGCCAAAAGGAACCTTCTAATCTGAAACCAATTCCCTGAGGTTTACAGCAAGAGTCTGACTTTAGAAAAGTTTTTTGATGCATTTTCATGGCAATACAGATTCTTTTTTCACGTGTTCTAAATTTTAAGGAAACATAAGAGATGAGATTTCTTGAGTTTCATTGAAAAATTCAGAAGAGTACAGCACTCAAGTTGATCACTGTTAAAAAGGAAGATTTAGAGTGCAGTTTTCAGAGGCACTTGACTTCTTTTTTGCTCCAAGGCACTCATTCGCTCAGGCACATCTGATGACACCACATAGTCAGTGACTGTAGTTTTTTAAATACTTTAGAATCATAGAATCACAGAATTGTTTGAGTCGAAAGGGACCCTTAAAAGTCATTTAGTACAGCTCCCCTGCAACAGGGGACTTCTGCAGCTTTCATGTAGCATTGTGTGGTTTTGAGACCGATGTGCGAATGATGTATGGTTCTGTATATTCACATAGTGCATCATTCAAAACAAAAGGAGTCTCATTACAGCTATTTATTAATGGCTGAAATCTGAAATCCACAAAATATATATTAGTAGAGAAAAAGTCAACAAAGCAAGAAATAGCACTTATTTTAAGAAATCAGAAGGATTTTTTTTTTCCTGTGATATGTTAGTGTCTTTAGCAATTGTTGATCCTCTTGAGAATATGCTGAGTGGTTTTTATTAACCCACTGGTGTAGTTAGCTCAGTACTCTGTGGGGACATGTGGGAATTATTAATAGGCACAGAAAGAATGGCTGTACCTGCATAGAGCTCAACAGGTCCTTTCCAATGATTATTCATTGAGGAACTAAATTCAGGCTCTGTAGCCATAGAGGTTCCTGAGGCTACATGAGGCAAGATGGTGGCTAATGTTCATAACTTTATTCTAAAAACCTACTTAAAAGTTTCAATTCCACAAAGTTTAGGTTTTGGGGGACTTCCAGTTCCCCATATTTGTTGGAGGCAGTAGGCATGTGAATTATTTGTAGGTGTTGTGGAACCTGGAGAGGAAAGAAAAAGGTGGTGGTATAATTATAAATATTTAAGATTTGAGAGAAGTTTATGTTATCTGATTGATAGAGCATTCCTTTCAGTGAAAAGCCATCACCCTACAATCACTTCCAGGTCCCCATTTCTGAGGTAATACTGCGTGTGCCACTCCTGTAGGTTCCACCAAGTGTCATCTCTTCATCTCTCCATATTGTTCTCTACTGAGTTCCTTCTTTGACTTGTGGCAGTTACCATTCTATTTAAGGAGTCTGCCCCTCCCCAGGAGGAATGTCTGACCTCGTTAACATTTAAATCATTGTTTTCTGGGGAGCTCAGAACTGATGTCTGGAATACACTGAAAAAGAGAATGAAATAGTCTTTCAGATATGGTAGGTAGTGAGTATCTGAAAGCTTTTATTTTAAGCTCCCCACCTTTGTGTAGTGTACCATTGAAGCAATCATTGTTGATCCTTTAGTCTAATCCCCTTTTTATAACACTGTCGACTCTGTGAAATTACTTCTCTCTTCAGTGCTGAATACAAATGCATCTGTGCACAAGATGATGCTTGTAGACATGCATTTATGCTGGAATTCAGATGTCTGCTTCTTCCTTTAAAGAAGGGTGAAAAGTGAAGGCAATGGATCCAAATGAATGTTTGAAAATATGTGTGCAAATCATCCCCAATATGCGTCCTCAAACAGGGAGCTTATTCAAGGAAGCAGATACTTGAGGAGTGGTTCTCCATTACTCATTAAAAACAATACAACAGTCAACAAAAGATGTTTGACGTGGTAGCATCTGCTTTACCTTTATCAGATTAGACTTTTAACGAAATAAACTAATCTGCAAATGTAAGATAGTCATCGGATTCAGAAGCAGTTGAGGTCTTTAACATGTGCTGAAGCATGAGATTAAATTTTATAGCAGAAATTATATGAAAACAGTGGTTAAAAAACAGCTTTGAAAATATCTCTTCCTGATGCGTCATTAGTAAGACTATTATTTCTGATTCTTTTTGTTGTATGATTTTGGATGGAGATTACAATCCTGACACAGATGCCATCTTTCTCTTTCACTGACAAGCCATGGCTTGGTCAACACATTCCCTTGCCTCTCCTTCACTAGATCCTCTTGATCTACATCAGGTATCTAAGAGTCACTCATTTTCTGTACATGTAGCCAAAATAAATACATGCCTTTTATTTCCTTCCTTTTCCCTTCCCCCACTGTGTACTTATTCAGACAGTCCCAACAGACTGTCTCTCTTGGTAGACTTGTTTTCCTTATGTCCTTTTTCACTCCATGCTTGTATTCTCCCCCGTCTTTGTTTGGCAAATGATCTCCTTATACAGGGTTTTCTCTTTCTTCTGTTTCTCCTCAAAAAAGTATCCCTGACAGATGTCAGCCTTTAAAAACAGAAGTAAAAAGAAACCTGGAAGCAAAAGTATTCAGCCTTATATCTTCTATGTTTGGTGAAGTGTAGTATTCAATTTGATTCAACATTATAAAGAATTTTCCACAAATAATTCTGGTTTATTTCAAGAGTTTATTTGGCATTTAGGTGCTATTAGTTGAATATACTTCCCTGTGCTTGCCTTACTCTGAATTTAATTTTTAATTCAATTGTTTGTTTATTTCTTTTGAAACCACAAATGATGGTTTATTTTTGCTTTACGCACAGCTTATGGAAAGACAACATGGATCAATTGGTTGACTATGTCACGTGAAGAATAAGGATGGTGCTGTTTGTTGTTATGACAGCCTAAAGACATGACCAAGACAGTTTGCTGGCAGACCAAGTATCTCTTATTATATGAGTGTGTACCACTGGGAGAATTAGACAAGTTTTTTCTGCATGTGACTCATTTTAAATGCCTGAAACTTGAAGCAGCAGCCTTCAGAGCTAAGCAGAAGTTGAGATCATTGTCTTCTGGTATATTTGTTGTGCCTCAGATCATCTGAAACAGAAAGTAGCTGACGCTTTTGAAGAAAAGAGGGAGGAAAATAGAAAGAAATAGAAGAAGGAGGAGACCAAGGAATAAAGACGTCTGAAGATGAAAGGAGGTTTTAATCTAAGAAAATGACTGTCTCTGAGTTCATGGTGTTTATTATCCAGCAGGTTTGTGAAAGCACCCATTTTTTTCTTTGGAAAGAAATGTAGGATTCCTCGAGGAGCATCCAAAATAAGCATCCAACATAAAATACAAGATTATTTTCTAAGAAACATTCCCTCCCTGAAAACTGGGTGCTTCTGTCCTTTGCAGCTTTTCTGTACTTCTTCTTTCTGGTGCACAGTAGTTGCTTCATTTCATCTTCATAGTTATCCTGAGAGCACTTGATTCAGTTGATGAAATGTGTTATGTCCCAGAAGTACAGATCAAGGGCTGCTGATTGTTCAGCATTACAGGGTATTAATTGTGCTGGTAGCTCAGAGATGATGGTTACATTTTGTACTCAGAAAAGGCCTAAATATATTTAGTTTCCTTTGGCCACAGACACCTAGCTTTTCATAATGGGCTAGTGAGGTTGGGGCCTGCGTAATCAGAAGAGTGGTTCTGAAGAGCAGTATTTCAAAATAGGACTCTTTTAATAAGTCTTTCAACGATTGCCTCCATGTAATTTCCTGTATATAGAATTGCAAGTGAGAAGGATGTGTAATAGCTTGATGACGTTCTGCTACCACTGTGCTGTTTCAACATCACTTGTACCCAACAGTATGTCTTGCTTTTCTTCTATATGTTAATAAGCACTAACAAAACTTGCCTTTTTAAAAACAGATCCTAGCAACAAAAAAGGATAAATGATACTGACATGAGCTTTTTTGTGTCAAGTATGTTGATTTCATTATGGCTGAAATGACATTTATGCAACTGATTGAATCACTCTGCAGGGGAGGATTTGCTAATACTGTTGCATTTAGCCTACTCCCTAAACTTTCTGTTTACTTATGATCTTGACATGGTAATGAATGTGTGGTCAGTGTCAACACTGCTTAACCTCAGCTACAGCTTGACCTTTTTCACTTGTTACTTATGCTCATTCTAGGTGACTAGAGGCAGTGTTGAAATATTATGCGTATGCTGTTTGTGTTAACATCCCACACTATCCTGTTTCCTGTGTCCAAATAACCAGAGAAGTGTATATAGTACTTTGGCTTTTTCTAAGAAGTGCCTTGTCTGTCTGGGTAATGAATGATAACCCAGTCCTCTTTGGTTTAACATAAAGACATCCTATGGTGCTGCTTGCTGTTTCAGCCAAAACTTTTCCATCAAATTCTCATTCTTCAAATCTCCAGATGTGTGTTCTGCCCTTACACAATGAAATTCTCCACAAGAGGGAAGTCTTGAGAGTTTCATAGCAAAGATAATTGTTCTACCTTTTTGATGCTCGTAAGTATGAAACTGAGTAACTCTAACAATACTTGTATTAAACCATTAAAGATTTATTTAAATGATGCTATGTTCATTTAGTTTTTTGTTTTCTTTTGCTTTGTTTTGTTTATGTGAACTTCTTTCTTTGAGTTGTCTACTGTATTACAGAGAATGTCATTTAATTCATTTGACATGACAATAGTCAATGTATGGCAGAAAATACATTACACATTTTTGGCAGTTTTTGTGAACAATTCTGTACCAACAGTGAATATAAGATACACAGTCCTGGATGCTTACACAGAGTCATGGAATTGCTGATCTTGATGGGGATCTTTGGAGAGATCGCTTACCTAGCCTTTGTAGCTCTTACATATTCCTTGCTTTGCATATTGAATTTGTCTATTATGCTCTGTTGTGGTACAGGATTCTATGTACTGTATTTATTGTGGACATTGCTCCCCTTGCAGCCTGATGGTCTGGCTGGAAAATGAAAGCTTGGACCCTCCAGTACTGCCTTCGGTGGTAACTCCTGGTGAAACTTCAAAAGTCATTAACTTTATTTTCTCATTTTGTCCATCCTTTAAATGAGATCACCAGTGTTTAATTGTTCAGTATTTCTCTAAATATTATGTGCTGTACTGTATAGTCTCATTTCTGAATACTTACTCCTCTGAACACAAGTAATTGTTATTTTTTGTGTTTTTGTTTTGTTTCTGCCCCAAATTACATCTTGTATCACGGCAAAGATCCCCACAGCATTTTATATATTTTCCATCTGGTCCAGTCCAGTGTTTCTTCTTCGTTTCCAAGTGGAGACATACTTTGTTGAGAACCATCTGTAAAGATAATTATATATATTTAAGGCAACAAACAACATGGCACTTGTTCATGGAGTTCTTTGGAAGATAAAGCTGTCTCTGGGAACAAGCAGCTTATAGTTTACAGCTGCAGAGGCCTCCCAGGTGCCAGCAGTGTCAGACACTTTGATGGCCCCCTCACTCATCTTAGACCATAGAGCTTGGGCCTTGGGCTCCTGCCACAGAAGGCTGCTCAGACATTGCTGGATCCCAGCTCCTCCACATATCCCAGACTATGTGGGATTTCCTGTATGGCACAGCCATATCTCATGTGACATACAGCGTGATACAGCTTAGTGAAAAGTTACATATTCTATTCACTTAGTGTCATTTTTTTCCTCTTCCCGATGCTGTTTTTATTTGGGCTCTGGAAATCACGTTTCTGAGTGTGCCTGAGTATTCTTGTGCTAAGATATATATATATATACATATAAAATTAATTCTTATTGACTCATATAGAATTACAAAATTGGGACAGTAATTTATAAAAGAGCTCCTGTTCCATATTTTTTAAAAATAAAATACATCTTTTTTATTACTTGAGTATGTAAAGTCTTCTCTACTAAAGAATAAGCAAAAGGCTATTTATTGTATTGTAATTTATGCTAGTACTCTCCCTTTATTAGAAGGGGAAATTAGTAATGATGATTAATTAGAGAATGAAATATTAATCAGCAGTATTTGAAGAGATGACATAGAATTGCAAAAGATTTCTTCATTATATCATTTTTCATGTCTGCAGATGTGGACTTAAAACTTTCAAATATGTATTGAATATGGGGCAAACAAACAGCAAAATATCCTTAGCATCAACAGCAGGGTAAGGGTTTTGCTACAGAAACAAAATTATCGAAAATTTATAGACAAAAATTCATAGTTTTTGTTCGTACATGAATGCACTTTTTGTGTAAGCACATTCAGCTTACTTAATGTAGATTCATCTTTTTCAGTCAGTGTGAATCTTAACACCTATTTGGTATACCTGGTTTGGAAAAATCTTTTTAAAAGCAGAAATCCTGATGTACAGCGCTGAAACACAGTATTGCTGACTGATTACCTAAAGAACACTTCTGTGTTAAGACCTCTGAAGACACAGAAAGCCAAGTAAAACCCTATCAGTGTGCTTTAGGGGAAGCTGGTGACTCAGTACTTGACTTGTGGCAGTGTTCATGTACAGACATACACACCTCTGCGTGCAAGTCCTCCACTCTCCTTTCTTAATCGAGTCGCTATTGCACACAACAGTATTACTGGTAGGTATGCCAGCAACTCAGATTTAAAGCACTTTTATGACTTGTGTATGTACAGTTTCAAAACTGTTACAACAGCCTTCTGGTACTGACCCAGTTCACCTGTTTGTTCTTACAAACTGTCAGCGTTTGAGTAAGTGATACTAATTCCATTTTCTCTGTCACCTTATTTTTCAAATACTAGGAAATTAGCTTCTGCACGACTGACAAGTAGGAAGTTCTTGTCTTCAGATGACAAAGAAAGTCAAAGAGATTAAATGACTTATCAAGGACACACCAGGAGATGGGGAGATAGCTGGGAAGAGCTATTTTCTGCTGCTGAACTCCTGTGCTTTAACCCCAGGATCATACAAATGAATGCAGGCAGAAACTTGGCCTGAAAATAGCAGCTTTTCAGTTAAGATCACTAATGAGGATTTTAATTAGTTGAGTAAGCCAGTGTCAATACAATCAGTAAACCAAACTCCATGACCTAGCAGCCTACTTCTTCCTGAAGGAAACTGTATGCTAGATGAGTGTGTATCAAGCCTTTTCAGTGATAATTTACCATTTATTGACATAAGACTTGCTTCATTAACTTTTTTATTTCCTTTTTTAATTAAATGACGTTGTTATTTAGAATGTAGATCCATTCTGTACGTTCTCCACCAGGCTAAACTGGTCACCCATCACTGGCTGGTTGGGCCATGTGAACTGTCATGGACCTTGACAAGCCCTGTGTCATCTCCTCCTCTAGTGGCTGGGCTTTCTCTGCCCATGTCTCCAGTCTGCCACGGCCTGCCTTCCATCTGGCCCCAGCAGTGCATGTCTGTTCCCTCTGCTGCATGGGGAACTTACATCACTCTGCTGGTGCTGGTGGGAAGTCTCCTCACCAGAATGCCAGCATCTGCAAACAAGTAAAATAAATTTTTCAGCAGACATCACACTCTATTCTCTGACTTTTATTGTTTTAGAGTCCTTATAAATGAAAGTCTTCAACAGTTGTACAACTACAGCTTTAAATTCACCTAGACATACTCTGAAATGCAATATTCTGTGTTGCATTACAGCAGAGTATTCACCAGTGAAAACAGTTTGCTCAGTTGGGGAGACTTTTTAGTGTAATGGTGACAAATAATCAAGGACACTTTATAACTGAATGCTTTTCAATAAACAATGAAAGGAGGAATTGTTGACCTGCAAAAAGCTTAGGATGATTACATGTGTTATGCACCATAGTCTTGCACTCATTAGTGGTCACAAGTGCAATAAATTTTGCACACTGAGTAGACTTCCAGCTCCAAGTGCTTGTAAATATTACTAGGAGACAGGGAGGAGGAAGGGCCAATTATGGAAGGAAGGAGAACAGTAAGATAGCTGACTGTCATCAGCAAAGAGAAATGAGCAAAATAAGAAGGGAGTAGAAAGAAAAACTGGTAAAGAAGTTTCCTTGCAAACTCCCCAGAAAGGAAGGAGACCAGCTGGTGAGAAAAGGCAATATGGAAAGGAGAAAATAGTACTGCTTTACTGGACTCTGCTGGACGAGCTGCAGAATTTTCCTGCAATGACTGCACTGAGAAAGCTGTGGCAGCCTGGGGATATGCTGCATAAAATGCTCTTAGGACATACCTAGTGCCAAGAATTATTTCACCACTAGAATCAGCTGCCTTTTCCAATGACTGCATAGGAAAAACTCCAAACAAATCAAGTCTGCACGGGGCTAAGAGAGTCCTGCTGATGCAAATGATGTTCTGGTGAGGGCTATTGGAGGCCTTTGTTGCTCTTAGTACTACCACTGGCAGACCTGCATTTTCATACAAGCTCCCTGAAAAGGTAAACAAAGAGCGAAATATCTACTCACTAAAGCTTATTTAGCATAGTCAGTAGAGGAATATATGTACAGACACTAAGTCAAAAAATGTAAAACTTTACAGAAGGTTTCTACATGCTATTGGGAATGCAATTGTAAATGCACAAGAGAAGCAATAAAACAATAAAAAACGTTGTAAATTACCTCCTCAAGTCTTGGTTATGCGGGCTATTAAGCAGCAATAGAGCAGTCAATTTGTGTTAACTTCCACCATCATAGCAGATGATAAATTTAAAAATATCTCAGTTCCAAATAATTTTCTGAGTAACTTTGCTTGCATCATTTTAGCAGAGTTCAGAATGAACGAAGGAAAAAAAAAAAAGCAGTTGCTGCTCACCAATTAAAAGTTTCAGCAAGTTATGTGAAAAATACTACTCTTCTTTGTCCTGTTTGAAAGTTTCTGATGCAGCAAAAAAAAAAGTGGCAGCTGTTAGTGGCACCTGTAAAGGGGCTTTGCAGGGGCAAGGAGCAGGCATGAATATCCAGGAGTTGTGCACTCTGCTGAACACAACCCCCAAACTGTGGAGCCCTTTTTGTCTCTTTTTGAGCTTTGTAGAGCCTTTTCCAGTGCTTTCTTTCACCTTCCTGCTCATCCTCCTCTTAGCAGAGCAGGCTCAGACCAATCGGTTTTGAATCTTCCCTGGCTTGAAGTGCTCTCCTATTGAATCAGAGGGCATCCCAAATTGGAAGGGATCCATGAGGATCATTGAGACCAACTCCTGGCTTCGTATAGGACCAGCCAAAAAAACAAGCCCTGTGTTTGAGACGTTGTTCAAATGCTTTTGGAAGGAACTCCATCAGCTCGGGGCCATGCCCTCTGCCCTGGGAGCCTGTTCCATGCCCACAACCCTCTGGTGAAGAACCTGTTCCTGATATCCAACCTGAGTTGAATCACCAGCTCAGGTCTCAAATCACACTTTTCATTGCATGGAAAGCTGCAAGGAAGTTCAGTTACCTCAGGGAGGTCCATAACATCTGTCAGTCATCTCTTCGCTGCAGAGGGTCACAATTTTTGCAGTAGCAGTGCCTCTTGGGAGTATTCTCAGCCAAATTTTCAGCTCAAATTTTGGCTCCAAAAACACTGGTTTGGTTTTTGGTCCATAATGGTTCTATAAGTTTAGATGTATTGGCTTGAGACTGTGGTCTAAGTCTTCCCACAGTCATTCAGCTATCTCTCTTTTTAAAAGTTAAGGACATTCTATGAAAGAAATACAAGCTTGGAAGAAAACCATGGCTCTTCTTTTAGAACACTGTATCCTGCTTATGCCTAAAAAGGAATTATCTGCACTTCCTTAATTCTAAAGCTATAATGAAATCTAGAAGGGAGTTAGCAGGTGCCAATTATAATGATCAGTCTGCAATTATAATTTCCAGGTTAAATGATTAGGCCACAGAAAATCTGAAAACATAATAAAGAATTTGTTCAAACTTAATTGGGACAAGTCATTACAGCAATGGTGCGAGGGAGGATGGAAAGAAGGAGGCAGTGAAAGGAAACTGCTGTCCATAATGTTGTATAAAGTAAATTCACTCTTCAGTGAATCTGTGGCAGTGAAAAGTTAAAAAAGAAAGATTAGGGAAAAATAGCAAAGGAAAGAAACTGGAAAGAAGAAATAAACTGTTGATAAATGTAGGGACAAAAAAACAACAACAAAACAGGCTTTCTTAAACCTTTGTATGTTTTTTGCTCCCATGACCGCTGCAGAAAGGTTGATTTTGTTCTTTCATACTCAATTCTGGTTCCTTCCCTAGCTCCACATCAGCTATTTTACCGTTGGCTCTCTGTGCAGCTCTGTCACAACTTTTGGAAGGACTCTTATAGAGGAAGTAAAGGGCAGTGATGAGCAGACATGGCCAGAAGCAGCCTCAGCTCTGGGAACTGCAGGGTGACTACAGCTGGGCTCTGACTGCCCTCCCTTCTGACTCTCAGAAATAATATGATTGTCAAAATCTCTTAATTTTATTTCCAGCTTTAAATTGTTCAGTATTTGTAGTTAAATGTCAACACAATTCTTTTTATTCAACAGCATTCTCTCCTTTTAAAAAGATCAGCTAAAGGAGAACAAAGCTACTCAAACAGTACTCTTTCCATGCCTCATTGTTGCAAAGAAAAACTTGAAATATGATGAGACTATAAAGAGAGATAGCATAGCGCCCACAGGAAAAAGAAAAAAAAAAAAAAAAAAAAACACTTATTTTACATCTTGTGGTGTTTCTTTTTATTTATTTATTTATTTATTTATTTAGGTAATGCTTATTATTTTGTGAGCCCGATTTCTGATTTTTGAAGAATAAGTTGAGACAATACCAGTAGCAAAGTACAGCTGCCCTTCTCCTGTGCCAAGCCCTCCTAACTCTCCAAGAGCTATAGAGCCCAAACCCATAGGTCACACTACTCCAGGACAGTCCAGCCTCCAGTCTATCAACACAGAGGTTACTTACATCATAGAATCACCAAGAATGGAAAAGATCTCCAAGATCAGCGGAGGGCCACAAAGATGGTGAAGGGCCTGGAGCATCTCTCCTATGAAGAAAGAAAGGCTGAGTGAACTGGGTCTGTTCAGCCTCAAGAAGAGAAGACTGAGAGGGGACCTGATCCAGGTCTATAAGTATCTAAGGTGTGGGGGGCAGAATGGCGAGGCCGGACTCTTTTCAGTGGTGAATGGTGACAGGACAAGGGGAAACGGCCGGAAACTGCAGCATAGGAAGTTCCGCACAAATGTGCGCAAGAACTTCTTTACAGTGAGGTGACGGAGCACTGGAACAGGCTGCCCAGGGAGGTGGTGGAGTCTCCTTCTCTGGAGGTGTTCAAGACCTGCCTGGATGCCTACCTGTGCGACCTGGTGTAGGGAACCTGCTTTGGCAGGGGGGTTGGATTCGATGATCTCTGGAGGTCCCTTCCAACCCCTACAAGTCTGTGATTCTGTGATTCTGTGATCACCCAGTCCAACCTTCCACCTATCACCAATATTTCCCACTAAACCATGTCCCTCAGCACAACATCTAAACGTTTCTTGAGCATTTTCAGGAACAGTGTCTCCTGGCACAACTGGAGGCCATTCCCTCTTTTCCTATTGCTAGTTACTCAGGAGAATAGGTTGACCCCCACCTCAACACAGCCACCCTTCAAGTAGTTGTAGAGAGTGATTATTCATAGAATCATAGTATCATAGTATCATAGAATCACAAGGTTGGAAAGAACATACAAGATCATCTAGTCCAACAGTGCTCCCATCACCATTACTACCACTAGCTACTAAACCATATTTCGTAGCTCCTACCTTCACATATGCCAGACTGTGGATGTTCCTGTTCAGGTTGAGTATCTGTCCAAGTTATGCTTAAGACCAGAGGACAGCATTTGTCCAGTGATGTCTTATCCTGCGCTATTGGAATACTGTATCCCATTCTGGGCTCCTCAGTTGAAGAGAGACCTAGAGAGAGTCCAGCAGATCATCTGCAAAGATGATTCTTGGAATTGTTTATTGGCATTTTCTTGGGGAGCTGAGCACTGACTATGCTTGTGGAGCCACCAGAAGTATTCAGTGCTGCGTTATGCATCTTTACTTCTACACAGTTTATTAATCTCTTTTTTTGGGATCTATCCATGTTCATTTAGCTTCTGTGCAACATGATTTAGAAAGTGAAGGAAAAGAGGGAGAAATTCTCAGGAAGTTCACTCTGATGAGCAGCTAAATTGCTGTTGTACTTTCTGGAGAAAATACGAGTTCATATTACTAGGAAATGAGGGGAAATACTGAGACTAGGAAAAAAAACAGAGGGAATAACAAGTCTACCAGTTAAAAAAATCCAGATACAACTGAACAAACTCAGCCCAACCCTCCAAAATGTCTGATGTGTCAGACAGCACCAGCACATTCACTGCAGGTGTGTGGTGAGAGTACTGCACCGGGGAGGAACAGGCAAGTGACAGACTCACCCAGCCTGCAAGACAAGTCTGAGCTCTCTGAGGGTTGCTGGGCTGTTTATTCTCTTTCATAGCTCTGCACATTTGAAAGTAAGAGGGTGAAAACAGAAAGGCTTAGGAAAAATTGCTTTTTTTAAAGAAAAAAAAACAAACAGATGGAGTAAGTCCTCAAGTAATGTTGATTACAAATCACTGACTTTTCAGCCACTGAATTGGTCAGATCAAATCTTGCTCTGTTGATACGTGATAATCAGTTAAAACTGTTTGCTGTTCACTGTTAAGCTAAAATTCTATAACTCTGAGCAGATGTTCAGCTAAAGAGAGCTGGAATAGCTGCAGGATTTCAAACAATCTCTGCATTATGTTTCTCTGCGGGTTGCATCCAAGAGTATGGCAATCTGTTTCTTATAATGACTCACGAAACCAGATGTTACATGTAGTCAGTTTCTGAAATGCTTTAAATAAAGCAAAACAAAGTTGTTTCCTAGATCCTCTCCTCCATCCCATACTCCCACTATTTAAACAAGTTTTGGCAGTCATTTATTACATGACTGATCCCACGGGCAGCAGCTAGATTACTTGTGAAGCCATTTGTAAAAGTAAATGTTTTCTGCATTCAAAATGTTTACCTACTTTCTCTTGATGAATTGTAGGAGCACAAGTCAGAGGAGTGGGGATAAATCACAGCTACTTTTCTCCTTGGGATTCTCTGCATTTGTGGAAATAAATCTATGCTGCGAGTGTGCAGGGTACTCGGTTGATTTTCTTGGTGTAGCACCTTATAGAAGAAAATAATTGCCTCTTGCTTAACAGAGTAATCTTCATTCTTAGTACTCTATAGGTAATTTTTTTCTCCATTTCTCAATTATGCTGTTCCACATCTACCTCAAAGAGGAGATCTGCAGGAACATCTCAGCCTGGTCTGTGGGAGTTTGTAGTACATCCAACTTCTTACCTGGAACAAGAATGAACTTCTGATTTGTTGCTCCATTCATTCTTGCTCTCAGCAAGGAGGTAGGATAGAGGTTAGTTATTTTTATGTATGAAAATTTGAATCTTTATTGACACAGATTGTTTATTTTATAGATTACTAAATAATAATGCTCTCCAAAAGTCCTCCGAGCTCTTAAAAATTAGGCGACTTCTTTTGTGCCAAAGCTCACATTGGATCTGGTAATCTATATTGTCCCAGAAAAGCAGAAACACCTCAGTGACCTATCTCTATCACTGGCATCTGCTGCTAAATAGAGCCAATGTGAAGTCTGCTATTCCCATAGCAGATGAGGTCACGCAGAAGGTCAGGAGGCATGCTTTGGGCCAAATGGAATTGCTGCAGCATTTATGAGTTCTTCCTCAGAGCTGTGCAAGCCCATATCTAATGTGTCCCACAGGAGAAAGAAGAGGAAAAGCTCATTCAGTGTCACAGTGTAAGGTGGCACTGCCATAAATGACACAAGTGCTGTCATTCTGTTAGCAACATCTAGCCATAAACATTACAGGGTTCCAAAATTGAACACAAATCAGAGCTTGAATAGAAAATGGTAGGAGTGTCAAGCTACTACTTAAGCATCCAGGGGAAGAATAACTGAGAAACATGAAGTGAGGTCAGCAGACCAACCAAGGTGCATCTCTGCCATTCTTATTTGTCACAAAACTACAACTAATACAGATGCCTGAGAGAGAGATAAGCACAATGAAGAAAAGAATATGAAGCACCAATAACCCTTGCCACCTGCCACATTTTGCTGGTAACTGCTTAGAGAGATATTGCTCCACTTGTGCATATTATTCTCTTGCAACCATTACTGGCAGAAGCTAATTCAGAGAACCTTAATATATCAACAGCATTACTGGCAGGAGACAGGTATCATAAACTTGTCCACAGCTGAGTAAGAAGGCAAGGATGACGTGGTGTTCTACTAGATGAAAGAATTTGATTCAGTAATGATATGGAAAACAAGAGATAAGTGTACAGGACAAAGGCCATGGCTGGCCATGAACTGACATCACAGTGGCAGGAGTTCTACAGGCCGCTGATTTGACCTAAGTGTGCTGTTTTCCAAAGGGTGTCTTTATAAACTGGTCTTCACTACAAAGAAACAAAACAAAAACAAAACAAAAAACAAAAAACAAAGGGAGGGAGGGAAGGAAGGAGGGAGGGAGGGAGGGAGGGAAGGAGGGAGGGAGGAAGGGAGGAGGCAGGGAGGGAGGGAGGGAGGGAGGAAGGAAGGGAGGGAGGAAGGAAGGAGGCAGGGAGAGAGGGAGGGGGGGAGGGAGGGGGGGAGGGAGGGAGGGAGGGAGGAGGCAGGGAGGGAGGGAGGGAGGGAGGAAAAGGGAAGAAAAAAACCCCAAATAAGCATATGAAAACCCACCACTGCCCAAACAAACATTCAGTTATTTGCAGTGAGTTTTTCTTAAAGGAACTCCAGGTACTGAATTAATTTTTTGTTCCAATAAAACTTTAGAAAGTTAGCCGTGATGATGATGTAGCTGACCTAAATGCTAACGAAATACCAATTGCACGTCTAAATGGAAAGTGAAATACATAAATTTCCTCTGCAAAACGTACTTTAAGGACTACATTTCAAACTGTTGCTGTGGTTACCACAACGCTCTCCTGGAAATCTGCTTGAAGATGTCATCCTCCTGCCATCGTGTGTCAGTTTGAGGTACTGCTCCAAAGAGCTGTCCTTACTATTGAAATGTTGGTCCAGTTTTAAAACTCTGCCATTTCTATCTACCATTAAGAAATAGATGTTGCAATATAAAAATCATTTTCTAAGCAAGTGCAGTTATTAATACAATCTCATGCTGAATGAGAATAATTAATGAATGTATACAGAAATGTGATGCACTGACTGTTTCTGTTTGTTACTTTTGAGACAATGCTCTATAACACCAAATAGTTTGGGATACCATCAAATAACATGATGATGCTTGGTGCATTACCGTTTTACTTGAAGATAAATGAGTAATTACTGTCTTCCTGTGCATTCTTCCCCTGTCTCTGTCTCATTCAATTCCAATCTCTGTAGAAAATCACTTCTCCCTATTCCTACACTAAATCAGCTATAACAGTTAGTTATGCCATGTAAAATTACACAGCCTCAGCAAGCTGAGGGCACAAGGTGGGAAAAGGAGAGAAAGCTGCTTTTGGACCACGTAGGCTACAGAAACCAAAATCTCCTTCAATGCTTGAGTGCATAAAACAGCCATCTGCCAGCTCTCATCGGAGCACTGCGCAGCCACCAGCAGCCCTCACTGCCCTTTCTTTGAATCCCCATAAATCAGCACATCTTTTTCCCCCTTTGTTCTTCTGAGCAGCCATGGGACCAATCTGTCCACAGCAACCACCACTCAGCTTGTATTCCAGCCACTATGTTGGAACACAGAGCAACCAACAAATCATTCAGAAACATCCCTGTTCCAGGTGAGATGGGCTATCACTGGGAGCTGTTATCCAGTGAGATAACTCACAAAAGGGAATCTGCCTCCAACAGAGTGGTTTACCATTGGGCCAACAGAGTGTTTCAGTCTGTTGCCATCTCCTCACTGCAGTGCTCGTGCCCTCCTGGTGGCACCCAGCCCCTTAGTGACCTCTCCTAACAAAGTTTTCTCACAGAACTGCTTGGGACTCCATTTATAACAGATGATATCACAGCTTCCAAAGCTGTTCCATTTCCTCATTTAATCTTCTACTCAATTTCCTGTTGTGATCAGAAATGAGATTAAAGCCTGTCACGAGCGATGGAGCTGTCAGAGGCAATCAGCACACCCGGCCCTCTCCCTCTCTGTGACAAAGTGATGGGTTTTGGTGTCTCTGCTCTGACACTAAAGATACAATTTCTGCAAACCACTGTTCACATACATACTCCTATTGATTGCATAGGAAGTGAATTCCACAGGTTTGCAAGGTGCCCTCCTTTGGCTGTGCGTGCGCTGTTGCTGTTGCTCAGCTGTTCAAGCAGCTGATGAGGAATGAAAGCAAGTCAACTTACAGGGCAAACATCAGGGCACTGCTGCACGACCTGCATAACCCTGGAACTGTATTAAACATACATAATTAACCTGGCAGTGCTTCTTGTTACAGGTTATTACGTTTGCAAGGCGCTTCTATCTCCCCCTGCCCCTCTGCCATCCTCCAGCAGGGGCCTCCCTCTGTGATGAACATTTCTGCTGCCTTCCAGCACAGAAGGGCTTTCTCCTGCCTCTGGCCATTAGAAATAAGCAAAAAGAGAAAGTTTCATGTTTTTGTGATGTGTTGGCAAAGTAGTTTTATTGTGATTAATCCTTTACTCCAGAGATACGCCATTCTGTGAGATAATGTACATAAACTTCACTTAAATCAACTTCACAGTTTCTCCCCGCAGCTAAAATTCAACTGAAGAAAACCAAACAGCCTTAGTTCTGTGGCAAAATAGTGACATTTTCTAATACATTGACCAAGGAAAACAAAACACTTTGATTTTTTTTCTAATATATTTTTTAAAATATTGCTTAATTCACTATTTCTCTGCAGTTGACTGAGCAATAGTACCCTCACCTTTTGACCTACTCTCCAGCTGCTATTTGAATTTCTGCTGATTCTCTGCTATTTTCCTCTCTGCCATAGTAGGAAGCTTGAGGTCCTTTGTTGCTGGTATCAAATTAGAATATCCTTTTGTTGTCACTCTTGCCAGAATGTTGCATGCTGACTGCTGCTCTCTGTTGTTTCAGTCCTCCCAGTAATTTGCATTGCTTTAATTTGCTAAACTAAAAAGCATTAATTTGGCAGACTTTTCAATGGCTCTCTTTTGCTGTCTATTTACTGTTATCTGTTAATTAATTCTGTTTATGGCTTTACAGCAGGCTCTTCCTCACATTGGCTAACAGGAAACTTTTGTTCCTTTAGAGGAGCAGAGGAACTGCCTTCATTTCATGGAGGTAAGAGCTGGAAAAGACCTGTCAGACCACCAAATGAATCACTTGTTAAGTATGGGACTATTGCTTTTATTTCTGCTCCAGCTGTCAGAAACCTGAACACCAGGAAGCAATTGTTTTTGATTGCAGATTTGGCATTTATTTGTTGCTGTGACCTGGGCATTTTAAGCAATGTACTGAGCATAGTGGCTTTGCAACCAGAAACCAGACACCCACCTACCTACCAACCTACCTACCTACCAACGAACTGATTGATCTACCAACCTACCTACCAACCTGTGTACCTACCTATGTACCCACCTAACAACAGATCAACCAACAGACCAATGAACAGACCAGTGGACCGACCTATCGACCTACCTAAACAGAGCCAGTGGGCAATATGCTTCTTGGATGAGCTTCACCAGCAGTCTAATACCTCCACAAATGCTTTTTTTTTTTTTTTTTTTTTTTGTTAAAAAAGTAGTACTGTGAAAGCAAAGCAGTAAAGGTAATCCTGCAGCACTTCACACTTTCTGCGTTAATTGTTTTCTGTACCCTGTTTTAAGTAATTTGGGGGTGAGCTTTTGAGAAGCAAAGTGTGTCAGATGCCCACAAATCGCAGAGATGTCTTCTTAGTGGCAAGGTGATTGCTCCTGCAACTATAGAGCATGTACACAGGAAGTTGTATCTGCATTGAAGAGGAAATGAGAATGTATATTTGAATGAACATTTGGATACTCGAATACATATTCATTTTCACTGAAAGTGAAGCAATTTTAGAGGAAAACAGAGATGTCTTTGCTGCCTACAAATGGCAGATGAGCAATAGAAAACTACAGATTAATTGTTTTGGTTTAATATTAGTCAGGCACTCTACAAAGTAAACCTAACCTACCATTACACATACAGTCCAGGTTCAGTAACAAGCCTCAGTGACAGTGCTCAGAAAGTCTCAGGAGTCAGGCAAATAGGAAACTTAGAGACCATTTACCAAAAACATCTCATTTAATCATCACCCTATCTATTTTTCATGTTATGATCCTTCCTTTGATTTCATCCACCAGTTTTACCCTCCCTCAAACCCGGACCACACAGCTTATGGCCAGCCCCATTCCATCTCTATCTGGCATACCAAGGCACTGTCTGAAGCCAGCTGCTGCTCACATGCATACAGCGCATGTACAAAGCATACCCATATCAGAGACTGACAGCAATCAAAAACAAGATTTTAGACACCTACATACCTGCAAGAAGTTAGAGAAGCCAACACCTCCAATTTACTCATGTATTTTCTTTCCCAGAAAGATGAGGTAGTGTACTCACAAATAACTCAAGAGCAAAAACACTGCTACAGATGAAGTGCAAAAACCCTCATGAGCATTAAGAAAATATAAAGAAAAATACTGATTTTGTGAAAACAGTCTCCCAGTTGGTCTTCAAGTTTGCTCTTTAGAGCGAACTGCAAGAGTAGGTTCTCCTTTTGATGGGATTATTTCTGTTACAGTGACTGACTTAAAGAATAATTTATCAGAACTGTGATATGCAGAGATGTACTCAGTTATATAACTCAGTGTTATTGTACACTATCCTTTGTAGTGTTAATGGGTTTTTGGCATTCTATTTTCATTGTCAAGTCACTCAATTGAGTGACAGCCACAGCAGTCATTTACACAGTGACTAAGTTACGTAGCAGTATCGGGATGCAGTCATATCTAGTGACAGCTGCAAGGAGAGTTTCCATAAATTGGATGCAATTTGTGAATAGAAACATAAGTAGCATTTGTGCAGTAATGTTACAGTATTCACGTGGCTTGTAATGAGCCATTTTACTTTACTGATCATAGTCATTGGGGCAGAAGCTCCAGGGGGTGCTATGGCATTGGTGCTGTCAGCTGATGCTTCCCAGCCTCAGGCTGCTCCTGCAGGGCACTTAACATAAGCACAACTGCCCTGTTTCCACACAGAAAATCTTTCCAAACAGATCCAGTTTCAACACTAATGCCTCCATGATAAGCTGTGCAAAGCTTTTCTGAGTATCGTAAGTCAGTTTGGGCCTTTCCAAGTGGTGATGCCCAGGATACACTGCACAGGTGATGAGAAGGATGTGCTGTGCCACAGATCTGCATCCCACAGACACTGGACCAACAGGGCATTCCTAAAAGACAAGCGATAGCACTTCTCTCTGTGTGCTTACAGAAGAGAAATTCCTCCCTCTCCCCCCCTACAACCTGGAACCAAGGTTTTGAGAGCACCTTCATGCTTTTTTTGTTTTATTCGTCTTAAAAGCCTGAAGAAGTGGTGATGAAAATCTTATCCAAGGTGTTTACTGACCGTAAAAAACAGCCAAGGACAGAATACGGTGGAACAGATAAACCTTGAGGTTGTGAAATATGACTCATGTGGGTGGTTAAAAAGAGAGAGAGCAAAACACATTAATCTTAATGTGCAGAGTTTGATTCTGCTCTCTCAATTTCTGTGACAAATGTCCAGGTCCCACCTTATCAACTACACCTGTATAACAACAGCAGCTGAACTGCAGAGGGTGGGCAGAGAATTTAATGTTATTCCTCAGAAAGTCTGCCACTTCATTTCCAATGGCAAATGTAAGGTAAGATTTTCTCCCCAGTAAGTAATTTAATTTTGTTAGCAAGAATATGAAGAGAAGCTCATAGAGCTACCTATAAAAACAAATCCTTGCTCCATTTCTCTGATGGATGCTGTCCAGGCAGTCAACAAAAACATCATGGGAATTCCATAGCAACTTGACAGGCAATGCAAAATGAATTGCATTGTTGGATTAGGAAGAAGCATCTCAGAAGAAGCATGTTGGACTCTGGAGAAAAAAATAATCAGACAACAGTTCTTAGAAAACAGCAAAATTTATAAGTAAAATAACAGTATTCTGGAAGACGAAAGAAGGACCAGACTTCTTGTGGGAATGAGAGGAACATTTTTTAAAATCAAAAATAATTGAAGCATTAAAGAAATGAGGAATCATTAATGAAGAGCTGGAAAGTATACATGGAAAAAAAAATTAGACGTCACCTAGTCTATTTTGCTGACACTTCAGTACTTCAAACTGGCTCCTGGTTTTCAGCACAAGAACTGCCTTTGACATGAATTTGTAAGACTTTCTCTATTACAGATATTCATGAAGCACGTGAATAGAATCAAAGAGATGTTCTAAGTTGAACACTTAATTCCAGTGAGATTTTGCTTACTATAGAATACGTACATAGGCAAGTCAGAATGAATGCAGTACTTCAAAAGCAAGATGTACTCCAATTTTCCAGTGGCGCCCAGTACCAGGACAAGAGACCGTGGCACAAACTGGAGCACAGGGGCTCTCTCTGAGCACCAGGCAGCACTGTTGTGCTGTGCAGTGCCAGAGCATTGGCACAGGTTTCCAGAAGCTGTGGAATCTCCTCTTTGGAGACCTTCAGAAGGTGCCTTGCCATGGGCCTGGGCCCCCTGCTCTGGATGTCCCTGCTGGAGCAGATGGCCCAGAGGGTCCTGCCAGCCTCAGCCATCCTGGGTGTCCATGATACTATTGTACTAATAATTACTGCCAGTTCGTGTGGTCCAACACAGACTGCTAGCACTACACAGTGATCTCCAGGCTCTCATTTTTGTTGATTCTAAGGGTAAAGAAACATGTTTATCAAGATTCACTTTCCATTTTTTGCTTATTTCTTTAAGCTAACAACAGATAACTCTACCTCTAAAATGGAAGAACGCAATTTGTAGAACTGTATGCTAGGTATTGCTCCAGCACAGTTCTCTAACATCAGTGTTAAGTGCCATGCATTGTAAATGTTCTTCCTCAATTCACTGAACTGTGCAAATGGTTTGAAAGAAAACCTTGAAATTTTGCTTACATAACCTTCCTCCTTATAATTGAATTTCCCATCTCTTTCTGGGAACGACAATTGTACATTAAAGTTCTGAAACAAAGGCAATTGCAGAAGAAAAAACAAAAACAATGACAAATTAATTCTTATTGACAGCTTCCTGTACATCTTAATTCTCTCAATTCATTTTAGATTTATTTTTCCATTTTTTATGGATTAATATTTGGAAATTAATTTTAATTCCACAGAGCGTTTATCTAACACACATAATTCCCAAATATGCAGCTGTTCTATGAGGAGAGATATCAGTGAGTGGCATCAAGTGTGACTTTGCCCATATATATGTTCATGCATCAGAAAAGAGAATGTAGCTCGTGTCATTAGTGATAGGACCAGGGGGAATGGTTTCAAGCTACGCCAGGGGAAATTCAGGCTGGACATGAGGAAGTATTACTTTTCAGAAAGGGTGGTCAGGCACTGGAATGGACTGCCCAGGGAGGTGGTGGAATCACCGACCCTGGGGGTGTTCAAGGAAAGACTGGATGTTGCGTTGAGGGACATGGTTTAGTAGGAGCTATTGGGAATAGGTGAACGGTTGGACTGGGTGATCTTTTAGGTCTTTTCCAACCTTAGTGATTCTATGATTCTATGATTCTATGATTCTATGATTCTATGATTCTAGCTACACAGACACCTGCATAAATATAAGTCAGTGGAGATGTGGAATTTTTAAAAGTGCTCAGAATCTTAAGAAAAAATATTCTTCTGTTTAGCTCATTATTTTCTACTCTTTAATGACATAGTGCATTCCAGAAATCAGTATTTGACTGTGATCCTGCAAACACTTGCATTGTGTTGTAATAATCTTTGTGATCTGGTCCAGCCTTGGATATTCTATGCCTCTATGAGACCATGTTTAATTCTGTGTGGGTGATTTTCGCCATTAGTTTGTTAATTTAGTTCCATGTATGAAATCTCACAATAGGAAATTTGTCTTGCCAATTGTTCATCTCAGTATTCTCTCAGGCCTCACTCAGATGGGATAAAACCAAGCGCAAAGTCAGCACAGTCCCCCTGGAGTTAGAGAAAGAAAAGTCTTCTGCTCTCCTGTGTAAAAACTGGAGTATAACTCATTCCTGCTTTAGACACCCCCAAAGGCTTATTCCAAATTATGAAATAAGAAGCTACCGAGTCCCATGTCTCCCTGCATGTCTTAAATTGACCCATATTCCACAAACCCCGAGGAAAATGTGTAACGCTTGTGCCTGAAGAGTTCTCTTTCGGATTGGAGCTGCTTTAACAGGCTGTACAGCCTTTAGTTTAAAGAGATTGTACTGGAACGATCAGATAAGCATACATCTGTACCAACATCCTGATACCAGGAGTGCCAGGAGGCAATGAGCTGGAACAGTGTTTTTCATTCTGCAACATCCAGAAACTATTTAAAAAGATGCTTGACCTTTAATTATGAGAAAACAAATTAGGTTTAAATCTACTACACTGAAGTCCAAATATTTTCAGTCTGGAAATCAAAAGACCAAAAATCTATGGACCCATCTACTCTGAAAATCTGCAGGAAAAAAAATCCATTATAGGTTCAGAGTTTGAGAGAAACAACAGATGCGTGAATCACTACTTGAAAGAAGTTCATGTTTGGACCTAGATCTGACTGTGAAAATTGAACCAGTGCCTCTATAGGATTTTTTTTTTCTCTTAACTTGCCTGACTTACCTTGATACAAATGCATCTTGCTTTGTCATTGAGCTGCCTAATCCCTCCCAGTCTGTGTAAATCTACTGTGATTTCCTCTCAAGCCTTCTTGATTTAGACTCCCAGAGGATTGTTATAAGAGATAATAAAAGAAGCTGTCACATTCCTTATTTGTTCCCTGGATGACAACCATTATACTGGGGCACTGAGAAGACTGCAACACCAGATTTCATTGTTCCATAAAAAGAGATAAAAATAAATAAATCAAACAAGCTCATGTTTTCTGTGCTGTCAAGAATTTATGGAGTCCATTACGATCAAGCAAACTTTTGCATACAGAGAATATGAAGAAATATCATGTTACAATAATGACCAGAGCTCCTTCATCCTCATCCATCCACATACTTACAGGTACTTTGGCTCTTGACTCAAAAAAAAAATTGAGGCAGATGTAGGAAACTTGATACCTTTGATGGTCTGAGCCTTGGGCTCTTAGTGCTTTTTAAACAAAACAAGGTATTTTCATAATTAGATTTTTTTAAACAATGTTTTAAAAACAAATACCAAGATGGAAACAGCCTTCAGGTGCAACCATTTAAAAAACTATTCCTTCTCCCATCCACTTGGCATATCCATACTGAAAAGTACTCATAGATATTTGGACTTGAAAGCCACCGACAGTTACCAAAAACGAGACAGAAACAGTATTTTGTTTCAGCACTTTGTGCCAAGCTTCTCTATTTTTGACTTTTGTCTTAAGAACACTTCAATGGCCTCAGTGAAATTCATGCTGGCTGGCACATGCAGACAGTGAAGCTGTGGTTGCTGGAGTTTTACAACATTGGAACTGAAGAGACTTAGTGAATGAAAAGAATTATGAAGTCATATCTTGAAGCAAAAGAGCGGGGATAAAAGTTGTCTTCCTAAGGACTGAACTTGAACAAAAGTTAAATCATTTACATGAAGAAAATGTGAAATGCCTGAAGAGGAACACTGAAGTTCTACAGTGAGTTTTTTGAGGGAGTAAGCGCAATGAATTTGAACTTAAGATCTGATACAGTGGTGTTATACACAAAGGTATCTCATGCCTTTAAAAGTAATAAATAGAGTTGTATACAAAAGCAAGATACTGTAAAGGCTTGGTATTGACTTCGCCTACAACAGTTCAAATCAGAAGTGATGAAAGCGACCTTGAAAGAAAAATCAGAGCAGTTTATTTTGTTGACTTCACTGGGAAGGGCTCTCACAGTGCTATCCAGAACTTTAGGAGTCCAGAGTTAAGATAATAAATAAATAAATAAATTCCAGGCAAAACCAAGGCCTATCAGTGAAGATAAATTCTGAGTTTAGAATCAATACCACCTTGCTAATGGTCAGAAAAACCGCTGTGGTTTGAATGCAGCCAATAAACCCAACAGTAACTAAGGCTGTATCTGTGCAGGTAAATCAAACAGTTCTAAGAAAAATTCCCAGGCAGCAGAAATCAATTTTCAGTGGTTTCTGAGCCCCTAAGGTTATTTTGATTTGGATCAACAAGGACATTCACAAATGACATAGGGATACAAATCAGGAGGTAGCTTACATAGTGAATATTCTCTGCAGGCAGTTTGGATGCAGGCATCCTTTTCTGGGAGCTGAACAGGTCCAACAACTTGACACGGGCTATTCTGGGTCAGCTGGTTTCTGTGTGGGAGGATATTCCCAGATATATTGAGCTGATGAATACTGACATAGTCAAATGTTCCAGGCACTTGAAGCTAGAAGAGCTATTACAAGAACGCAAACTGCAGAGCTTCAAGAGTGGTTGGCAAACACAAGCAGCACACGAACTGAGAAATTGTCCATGCAGATGGAGGAGCTCTGAGAGATTCCAGAAAGAGTTTTCTGCCACAAGAACAACTTCCTTGTGTAACCACACATTTAGCTACAGCTTCTTATTTTGTCACTCCAGCAACTCAAGAACCTGCAGACGAAGACTGCACTGTTGGAAATATAAAAGACGAAATGACTAAAAAAGGAATTTTGTTCTTATCATGTTAAGGAAAAGCATTACAATCCCCTAGGCAAGTGCTTACAAAAGTATAATCTTTGTTAAATAATTATGTTATTAGTTGTCAAACTAGCAATGTAGCTGTAGCAGTAAAGTTTCAGGACAGTTTGCTCTGTGAGGGATATTTAGAGTTCAGAGCTTGCAGTGTAGAGTTGAGACTAGTTGAACACAAACAAAAGTGTATTTACTTAGAACATTAAAGAGTTCCTGCTTATGATGATGACGAAGCCTAATATTTTGGCTCACTGAAGACCTTCATAAGTGCCTCATGAACAGTAAAGACAGGGTTCAGTAATACAGGAAGAAATTGAGTGGAATCAATATCAAAGAGAGAAAAGGAGCAGTTTTACTTCTAGTTTCGTGTTTGCCCTGGGCAGTCACTAACTGAGCTCAGAAACATTAAATCATTGCATTGATAGTGATTACTGAGCTTATTGTCTTGAAGCTCCAGACAGTGAGGGATTGGACTTGTTGGATCAGATGTGTATCATGCCTAGGATGAATAAGCCACGTTCTCACAAGCTCCTTTGGCAGTGCTGTAGAGAGGCAGAAGCTGTTTGCTTACAGCAGGAAGAGCTCTGGGATTTCTTCGTTTCATCCCCAGGAAGACATTTTCATCTGGTCAGACAAATTGCATCTTAATTTCATCAACTCAACTGGGAATCCAAATAACTAGAGGCATAAAGGAGGGTGAGCTCAGCCACAGTAACTGGAGGGTCACTGCAGCTAGTGCCTGGAGAAGGCCAACATATGTACATGAGCTCAACTGAGTCATCAGTCAGGGAACAAGTGCATGCTTTATGCTAAGCAGAAGGAAAGTAAAGATTTGGCAGATCGTGCCTCTGCACAGATCTGGTTTAATTGGGACTGATCTGAAGGTTCAAACTTGCAGTCACAAGAGGCATCTGACTGGTAAATTTGTGCTCATGAGGGCTTCAGGCTACTCTACCGATCAGTGTGGCAGCAGATGTGGGAACCTCATACAGTTTCAAACATTTGGAAAATAAGAAATATTCACATTTCATCAGAAGAGGCTGGAGCAGCTGTTTGTTCCTTTTGTATACCTGTGGCTATTTCAGACAATATCACAATCTGAGAGGCAATGCTGCTGTCAGCAAATGTGTATTCTGCTTTACACATGGCTGGCATTACTCATTATGTGCTTCTTGTATCACAGCCAAAACTCCGGATGCTTTAGTTTGCAGTAAGTCAACAAAACATGGAAGCATGAAACTTCAAGTCATCTGAAACACCCAGCACTTATTAAATCTGCCTGTGGGTTGTCACTTAGGAAGACTGCATTATGCTGTGAGGGAAAACAAGCTCAGGAAGGCAGATGCTTTAACAGCCACTAATTGGAATCTAATTACTCTTTCAATTACCTTTCCACACTATTCAGTCCCCAAGCCAGCTACTGACAGTCATCAGCTGTCTGCTGGCACCTCATCCAGCACAAGCTGCATTGGGTGTAAAGCCAGACAAGATACTGCTACCCAGAATCAGCAACATGCCTCAAAGTGCAGCAGGAAGGCAGTGCTGAATATTTCATAGCACACTTAGAAATGGCATCTCATTTTTTTGAATACAGCTATGGTATGCCTGCAGGATTCCAGTGCATAGCTGTAGACCTCTCCCATCCTTTCACTTGCATTAAAGCAATACTTCCACCGTCATACCCTTCTTAATTTCAAATCCTGAGAAGAATTCTTGCACAGTGGAGGAATGAAAACTGAACACAGCCCTTACACCTCCAGGGAGGTTTCTCTGTATATTCTAAGGAATGGAAATCTCCATCATCACCATGGAGAGCCCTATACAACCCGGTTATGGGTTCCACCATTGCAGTCAAGTCTGGAGGTGTCAGGTAGCTGCAGGGCACCTCTGCAGTGTGTCTGTATCTGCCTGCACCACAAGCAAGCTGTGCTGCCACAGCTCCAGCACACACAAAAACTGAAACCATTTCTATTTACAGATGAGAAACAGAGCATGGAGACACTTCCCCCAGACCACAGGGGACTCATTCTCAGATTTCCTGCTCCCCATACAGTGCCATTGCCACAGGTCAGCCTTTCCTTCCTGCTTCTGTTTTTAAACATATCTTAGGTTTGTGGTGACCTGAATTTTGCAAGCTCACCATGCAGTGAGACTGTTTGAGGTGCCGAGAGTATGTCAGCAGGAGAACTTGTATCTGCGTGTGGCTCTAATGTGAGAGTCATCACGGGGACAGCACCACTGAGCTGAGATTGCAGCAACAGTGCTGCAGCCCACACGGCCTTCCCACAGCGGCTGCCAGAGGAGACTGCTTTCCTCACTCAGCACAGCACACTGTGCAGTGCAGCAAGCTCTTCCAGATCTGCCTTCTGCAGTCAAAAGCAAAGCAGGACCAGCAGGGCTCCAGGGAGCAGCCTTTAAAAGGCTCCCAGGTAGAGTCAGTGTTGGCTGATGAACCCATCTCACGTGCAGCTTGGAGGTCTTCGTACTCTTTAAGAGAAGAAGGGTTGAATTGCATGGACATAGGCTGTTTCATGACACCATGTGTCACTGCCACACAGCCCCGATCCATATCACTCCTCTTTATATACCACTGGCCTTTCTGTATTTAAAGGGAATCTATAAGAAAGAGTGGGACAGGCTCCTCAGCAGGGTCTGTTGTGATAGGACAAAGGGAGATGGTTTCAAACTTAAAGAGGGGACAATGAGGCGCTGGAACAGGCTGCTCACAGAGGTGGTGGAAGCCCCATCCCTGAAGACACTCAAGGTCAGGCTGGATGGGGCTCTGAGCTACCTGATGTAGCTGTAGGTGTCCCTGTTCATTGCAGGAGAGTTGGACCAGATGGCCTTTAAGAGTCCATTCCAACTCAAACTATTCTGTGATTCTGTGTGATTCTAAGGTAAAAATAAATCATTAGCAAAAGAGATCAAAGAGAGGAAAAATATTTTGCTGTGATTCTCTCTGCTTCTTTCATCTGCCACAGCCCACAAGGATTTTGTAATCAATAACCATCGGGTTTCCTGTGCAAATCCCTGCCTGAGACGGGGTGGGCAGGAGATTACAGGCTGTGGGACTGAGCTCCCCTCCTGACCGCACCGATCGATCTGGGGCTGTGTGCTATTAATGAGCTGCACTGTTAATCAACACCAGGAAGCTCCTAATAGGACCCAGAGGTGTTTTTATTTATTTGATGGGTTGGTTGTGTTAGTTTTTACTGTTTTTGTTGTTATTGTTGAACTCCAAAGAGACATCATTAGCACTATGAGCAAAAATGGGTCAAACTAGCAGAATACAAAGCAGTTTTCTACCCCAAAGCATCCGTGAAAGGAAAAAACATGGTCAGCCTTGCATCCATTCTCTTATTGAGGACAAATGTAGGGTATGCTGCAGATGCTCAGCTCTTTGCCTTTCTGCTGCTGTGAGTGAAAAGCTGGACTGAAAGCATTGCACAGGCAGAATGAACTGCAAAAGAGCAGCAGCTCCACAAGGGAGGGAGATGCAGGTCCTGCTGCTATGGGAGTCTCAGTGATTCCTAATGCCCTGAGATCCCAGCCCTTTCCAGAAATAAATGGATAAATAAATAAAAATCTGTAGCAAGTACTGGCCTTGTCAGCACAAGGAGTCCATTCTGAGGGGAGGAATTGGGGGAAAGGAGAAAGTTGGCTGGAATGGGAGCTGCATGAAAGGCTGCCAGTCTGCCCAAAGGAACCTGCCTTCCTACCCAGAAATGTCCCTATATTTTTAGCAAAGAATTTTTTCCTTCACTCTGACCTCAATTACTATACTGTTTCTTGAGATGTGGATACAAGCATCTGCCTTCTGTAGCTCATGGTGAATGAACATACCTTTTGATTATTTCTTATGCAGCTTTTCTCCACTTGATATTATTCTGATAATTAAAAGGACGGTATTTTAATATTGAAAGGATTAAAACAGTTCATATAATTTAACTTTTAACACAACACTTTTCTCTGAGGGACATTACACTGCTTTAAAAGCCATAGTTCTGCAAAAATGCATGAGCTTACCTTACTGTGCATACCTGCATGCTCAGCTCAGACCTTAATTACAGCAAGTCAAAACCCTGAGGTTTTTCCAGAGGTGCTGCTGGGAACATCACCCCCATACTGAAGGGAGAGGAGGGGCGAAGGGAGGGACAGCTGTTCCTATTCTTTTATTCTTTTTGTGTTAAATATTAATGACATAGTTGTTGAATTTATTTACAGCCTCTGCAGCACTGGAACAGGTTGCCCAAAGAGTTGTGGATGCCCCATCCCTGGAGGCTTTCAAGACCAGGCTGGATGTGGCTCTGGGCAGCCTGGTCTGGTGGTTGGTGACCCTGCACATAGCAGGAGAGTTGAAACTGGATGATCTTTGTGCTCCTTTTCAACCCAGGCCATTCAATGATCTATGATATGATTCTATGTTTTAATCAACTTTCCTGTATCCTAATAGATCTGTCAGACCTAAACTTCTTGAACACATGGAGAACACATGGAAAATGAAGGGGTTTTGGATTAGCAGAACCAGGAGAGAATGCAGATACAGTGGAGGAATTCTCTCTCACGACATAATTTTGTATATTTAATACACTAATTTCTTACTTAAGCATATTTGAAGCCTTTAAATGCAAGCTAGAGATATAGTGCGTTTATATATGACTGTATTGATGAAGTAATTTTAAATGCATATTATTCAATTTTACTTAAGTCATAAAATACAACTGGTTTTACTTTTATCTGCTCCATTTCAATTACACTGAGATCATCAAACTAGTTGGGCACCATCAGTATTTGAATTACTACATCCCTAAACTGTTAAATATATAGCAGAGGACACAAATCCAAACCTAACACAGAATTCTTGGAATCCATGTGAAGTAACTATTGTAAGAATACTGACTCAAGATAATAAAGCATACTACTGTCTTACTGCAGAATTTCAGCCTTTCTAAATAGCAGTTGAAGTCTGATGTTGCATGCTGCAGACTGCTGCAAAGAATGACACCCACATAAAATAAAACTTTATTCCAAGATAACCTTTGCTAGCTAATGGTATTGCCTTCAACTGCGAGTGCTTCCACCCTTGCTGTGAATCAGAGCAATGTGCTGCAGGGTGGGTAAAACCAGGCTGCTGCCAAATACAATTGCAAAGCCTGATTTAGCAGCATTTCTTCCTGATGTTCCTCCTCTCACAGACAGCATCTCAGAGCAGTCTCAGGGCCAGAGTTTCAGGCTGATTTTGTGAGGACAAGAATCTCAGAAGAGCTTTATGACTTCCAGGCTGTGCACACAGGCACAGAGTCCCACAAATACCTTATGCAAAATTGCTTTACAGATTGAAGTTGCACTGCTGCTAAGTTTCCTTGGTCAGATCAAGAAGAAATGTACTTTGAAATCCAAAATGCCTGCGTGTCTGAGATCACAAGGCTGTTAGCCTATTTAATCTGCAGCCGTGTATGTGAACAACTCATTTCTTAACCTCTTTGTTCCACCACTCCTCTCTCTTCCTGCATACGGTACAAAGAGTACAAGCAAAATGTGTCAGCCTTACCTTCAAGATCATCTCAGACATATGCTGAGAGATCTCTAGAGCCAAGTGAGATCATATATAGCAAGCAGCGCTTCTGCTTTGCATTATGCTACAGCCCACATGATTCAGCTCAGGCAATTTTAGATGTTCCTGAGGAGCAGATCTGGTTCACAGTCCAGTGTTTCAATACAAGGAAGGAATGTTTGACATCCATTGCTTGTGACTGATGTTATATTAAATATAATATAAATTAAATATTTTCAGCTGGTTCTGCAGTTTGCATTTGAATGACGTCCAGGTACCTCAGGGTTTGGCAAAATTCCAAGGAAGGTCTATCAAATTTTAATTTTCCTTTCTCAGACTAGTGGTGAGTGTGCCTGCAGGAACCAAGCAAGACACAGTCCTTCTCAAAGAGACATGGACTCTTTTATCACAGCATCTTGATTCAGCATGGGCAAAGATTCCTGAATCTCTTTAAGTCCAGAGATCGGTGGGAATCAGAAGCTGCTACTCTGCAGAAGATGCCATAACACTCCTGCCAGACTCTTGTGCCTCACTGAGATGGAGGAATACAGCAGGTCAGAGACATGGATCCGGCAGGACAAAGACATGGATCATCTCACTGTTTCTGGTGAACACACCCCAGAACCATTCGGTGCTATGAAGCACCAAAGTGCTTTGAAGACCAGTGGTACACGGCTCCTCAACAGGGTACAAAAAACGACCTCTGAGTATCTAACACTGATTGTGCATAACAGGACTTCCAGTATCACTTGAGAAGATTTATTTCATTTATTTTCATTATTATTAAAGTTCGAGATTTCAATATTTTTCCCTTGTGTTGGTAGAGCTACTATTGCCCTGCCACTGTTAAACTTCCGCTACCTCTAAACAATTTTCTAGATGAAACAGTTGCTGGGATTGCACAAGTCTTCAAATGCCTCACAGCAACTCTGCACTACCTAAAATATGTATTTGCAAATCTTTAGACATTTGCATTAACTGTATAAATACTGTAGAAACAATTAAAAGCATGCTGTTCTGAAAAGATACTCTTTTTTACTTGCACTAGATATTACTTTAAACTGATGTTGATTTTAAAAAGAACATCTCAATAAATTCAATGAAATTTATAAGGAAATTTAGAAATGAAAGAATATGATTCAGTTACTTAAATTCAGCAACTTGAAAATTCAATGTTTGGGGGCACATCTGAAGACTTACACCATAAAATGGCAAAAATGTATATTCTGCTGCAGCATAAAAAACCAAGTGAGTTTGAGATGTCACTTGGGATTTTGCTTTCCTCTTTGTTCTCTAGCTGTAACTCAGCCAGGTCAGTGCTGGAGATTCCTTTCTCCTCATCCAAGCTCTTCCACAAATAACTGCTTTGCAATGGAAATAAGTGAACAAAATAAGTGACAAACAAAACTGAGGAATAGTGTGTTTCTCTGACTTGCAGGGCTGTGTGCATGAATATGACCTTCTGAGCTTGTGGAGCCAGCCCAGCCACATGTCCCTGTCACAGCACCAGATGCCCACAAGGACGATCCCTATGGCAGCATCCTCCTTCACTTGCACACCTCCCACCCTGCAGATTGTGAATTGCTGTCTTCAGCTACCCTATGGGGACAGAGAGAATAGAGCCAGGCTCCTGCTGGAGATGCTCAGAGATAGGAGAGGAAACAGCCACAAATGGCAACTTGAGAAATCCCAATGCAGCATAAGGAAAAATTCTTTCATCATGAGGGTGGTCTGCACTGGGTCAGGTCAGCCAAGTTTGTGGTTACTCCAGCCCTGAAAATACTGAGGCCTCAACTGAATGTGGCAATGGGCATTCTGATCAAGCTGGACCTGACCGTGCAGGGGCTGGGCTGTGTGGCCTTCAGCAGTCCTTTCCAATCTTCAGTACTCTGCAATGCAATGACCCACGAAGACACTGGATCCTCAGCAGACCAACATGATTTCATTTGAGATAGAAGTTGCCAGTTCGGATGAGACACTTAAATATTAGATGAATTAGGTTTTAAGGAGAAAATCCAGCTTTTTAGCAAGTGCAATCACACTTTCCATCTGCATAGGGCATCCAAAGATACCTGAAATAATGTATCATTAAGGCTGATGATATTCATCAGAACGCACAGGTGCACTCCCAGTGGCAGAACCAACCTTCTGTTATTCAAGATCCAAGCTGATGAGAGGCATAGAGAAGAGGAAACTTCAACTACCCATGTGTCTGATCCCAAGGCATAGAACCATGGTGTGCAGGAAGAAGAAGCCAGGTACTTCTGTACTGCAGACAGTCCCAAAAAACAGAATCCCCCCAAGACTTTTCCCTGAGAGAATGTAAGTCACATCATATAAACTAGCTATAATCAACTACATGGCTATCTTTCCTTTACTGCTTATCAGAGCAGGTATAGCGAAGAAAAGTAGAAAATCTGTACTAAGCATACCTGCCACTCATAAAAGAAAATTCCTGTCTTGCTTCTGGGTTAATATTCAGTAATCTTTATGAGTCGGCATTTTCTGCATTTTAGTGCAATTTCAGACCTTCTTAAGATTAAATTGTTAATACATTCTTCTGTAACTCCCTCTCCTTTTTCTGCTAGGTTTTTAACAAGCAAAAAGTGGTGCTTTTTAAAAAAAAATACATTTAATCTATTCTCAGAGGAATGACTCATTGAAAAGGGGCCAATAACCTTGTCTAATTATAGCTGCCAGGATTTTACCTCCTGGTAAGCATACTAATACTCTAATTGCAACTTTTCCCCTCCTCCTTTAAGTTTTCAATTCCAGTTCTCAAATTGCTTCTTTATGGAAAGATTTTGAGAACTCATTACCACAAGACTGGTTTCCCCAGTGTGAACGCTGGGGGCTTTGGGGAATTCAGCTCTCTCTCTCCAGACTGTGCCATTTTCCCACCTCAAAGCTTGTTTGAAAGAAACAGTTCTACCCCATAACCACCTTCTCTAGGGATGCACAATTTGCAAGGAGAGGCATCCTTCATTAAGTTGACAGACGAGGTTGGAAAAAAGGCAGATTCCTCAGCTTCAGAATTCAGCCACACACACAAAAAAAAGGACCTGTACAAGTATTGAGCCTTCTGTTTGTTTGGCAGCAAACTGCAGTGAGGTGTGGGGGTGCTCCTCTCAGTAGGGGGACAATAAACCCAATGAAACATAGTTCAGCTCACTATCCCAAAACACAAAATAACTGCAGCCTTACCAAAACCAGTGCCAGACAAACACATCATGTTGCAGCTGCACAAAAACACAGCAGTTCCCCTGGTAAAGTACTACTTTCTGTGATGCTGGAGCTCCATGTGTGAGTATCGTTCCCATAGACCTCAAGCTCTAAAACTCAGTGCAACATTAAGATGCCTGGAAGTCAATGATCCAATACAACTCACAGCACAAACTGTAAGTGCAAGTACCCTCATAGTTACCACAGAACTACACCCCAGAAAGATCCGCAGAGGGAAAGCACACATCTTGTACTTCAATTTACATCTGTGGGAGAATATAGGGGATCTTCACTTCCTGACAGAACAAAAAGGAATTTATGATTTCTGCTGAAAGTGGGTTGGAAATAGGTTGCATGGTTTGCGTGCCTTGTGTTTTGTTTTTTTTTTGTTTTGGTTTGTTTTTTTTGTTTTAAATCAACCTCTGGCTTCTCCCTGTGTTTCTGGATGGAGGAAAAGGAAGCAGCAAGCTCAAAGCTTTGCCTCCATCAGCTTCACAAACTTGAGCAATGCTTTAGAAAGGAAGCCAGGCAAATCACCTACCATAGACTACTGCTAAGATATCAAGATGGCAGCAACAAACGTTTCTCCGCCCTTCAGATGAAAACTATCCATTGCTGTTGGCTTGGGTTTTGCTAGTCAAGGTGGTAAGACAGATGTTGGTATCAGAGGCATGCAGTCAGCAGCTCTCCAGAAGCCAACATGCTGAGGCCATCATAAGTGCTTTAGAGATGCTGTTTCCAGTAGCTGTGACATCTGAAAGTCATAGTATGCCAAGGATCAAAACAATCCTCACTATAATCCTATCATTGTCATTTCAGCATTATTTGCTTTCAGTTGTAAAAAACAAACAAAACAAAAAAAAAACACAACAACTAAAAAAAAACCAACAAAGCCCCCACCCCTTTACCACTTGGGCATCTCATCTGGCACTAAAGGAAACTGCTACTCCCTCTCAGAAATCAGAGTCAAAAAGAATTCATTAGTTTGCTCCCTCACCACCACCCACCTTTTCTCACATTTCATGGAGAATACTTGCAATCAAATTTCTAAGGCAGCGAGTAAAAAACTTGCAGTTTTTGTTCACAGGCCTCCCCTTCCTTCCTTCCTTCCTTCCTTCCACCCACGGCCTTGAAGGGAGCAGCTACAGCTGACTGGGATCAGGGACCCACAGGCAGAGCAATGCAGCTCGCTGTATGTGGGCTCTCACTTGGGCCGGGTGCCCTTGCATTCACATCACTTAGCACATCCAAGCTCCCACGTCAGCTGATCTTGGGATGTTACTGGGCCAAATTAAACTGCTCTGATTAGAGAAATGTAACTGAAATGCCAAAGCAAAATACAAACTGGACTTGCCATTCCAGCCTGGAGATGCAGGCTTTACAGCCTCTTCACTCGTTTACCTCGAGTTGCCCAAACTTAACTGTGCTACATGTAGGCAAAATTCTCTTGTATCCCCCAAAAAATGACACCCAATATTCTTATCCCAGGATTTGCACAGTTCAAATCCTTTTTCTGCTCTTGCTGTTAACTCCTTTTTTTAAAGCAAAAAAAATAATAAACAAAAATGCCTGTCTCAGAAATCTACACTACTAATTTCTCTGACAATGTATCTAAGTAATTAGAAGGAAAAAGATGGCTTGCTCGCCACAACTAATCTGCCCTGATCATTTTCCAAATTAATCAAGAATCCAGACAACCAATTACATGTTAGTCACATGACCAGGAAGGACTTAGCTTACAGTAATGAATGCAACACTTGATTAAAATCTAGTTTTAAATTTAGCAATAGATTAACTTAATGGAGAGGGACAGAAGGACCAAAACAGTTGTACTCAAGTTACTTCTACTTATCACTATAAAATTAACATAAGTTAAAAATAAATTGATACAGCAGAATAGTACATGAGTGCTAATGTCCATGAAGAGAGACTGTGTGTTGGACCCATCTCATGCTGCTGGGTAGACCATTAACCCTGCAGGACTCAAGAGGATAGAGACATCTGCCTTCCGCTGCGGCTACATGCTATCCATCAGGGCTGGAATTTCCATCAGCTTCTACTCTGTACACCATTTCCTATTTTCTCCAGTTCAAACCATTTTAATGTGTGGACGGGACTTGCACCAATCTTGAATTTACTATGAGGTTGGCTCCTGTCATTAAGAATGACCTCAGAGTGAGTGAGTGTTTCATCTTCAGCATCGCATCCTAGGTTATTTTCAAGGCTGCTAACTATTCCAAAAACCTTAGTCAGTCAAAATCCAAACAACCACTAGATGAAGAAGAGCAGTCTTACCATTCCTCAGACTTGACTTCTCAATGCTGGCTGCAGTTATGCAGAAAACAACATAAAAACAGCATGTAAAGCCCTTGGGCAAACAGATCTTTTCCTCGCAGGCAGCTACTATAAAGTTAGACCTGGGTGAAGCTGTTACACAGCTGCACTTACCACAGCAAGGAAGAAGTAAAAGTGCTGCCACATAGCTAAGATTTCCTCTTTTACATGACCAGCAATTTAGACATGTTTCATGCATAAAAAGCAGTAATCTCTCCACCACTGCAGCTACAAAAGCATGCATGAATGTGACTTGTTATATATGATTCAAACGGTTCATATCATTTTTAAGTGTAGGAAGACTCTTTAAAAAAAAATCATCACTTTTACGTTTAAACATATCAATCCTTTGGTTAGTTGGCACATTTCTCACAAGCACATGTATACTCTTATTCTTCCATTGCAAAAAGGCAGCTGCAGACCTCCAATCTCCAAACTACTTAACAGAATTAAGCAAGTATTTTTCATTTTATAGAAAATGTCTTCCCCTTGTCAGTAATTCACAGTTTGCAAAATCCATTCTGAAATCCTAACTTCAGGGATAGGCAAGTATCTTTGTGTGCATGTATAAAGACAACACCTCATTGCATTTTCTTTCCAACTACTGCTTTGTAGCAACCTGAACATTTAATACGTATTTCTTTAAAGAAATTTGAGTGAATTTATTGTATAAAATTATGGTTGGCATGGTACAGAAAAGTTCCTTTTAATGCACATTTCCCATTGACTTGTACACAAATTTTACAAGTATCAAGCAAAATGCAAAAGGTTTAAGAACTATTTCCATACTACAAAAGTGTTCATATAGTGAAGTTACTCTGGTTACAAAGTGTCATGGAAATAAAAGCACTTCAAAATACATATCTGGGAAATGTTCTTCAATAAACAACACAACCTTAAGTTAGTTTAAAAAAAAAAAAAAAAGAAGAGATAACCTCTTGAAAACACTATTGTTGATTTAGCAAGATAGAGCAAAGTTCGGAACATTTATTCAAGGATCGTTCTGTTTCAAGAAATAAAACACATTTTAACTGTTTAGTTCAGGAAGGGCTCAATCATACCACGATGACAAATAACGCCATCAAAAAGTAATCTGGCTCTCTTGTTTTCACACAGGAGCTGTCAGAGGCAGAGATGTGTAAATGAACACTTCCAGGTATATGCAGATTGCCTTCAAAAAGAACAAACAAACGAAATAAAAATGATTAAAGAGGAGACAATCTGAACATTGTTACGTAACTCGTTTGGTTCCTTAGGTCACAAGACCCACAAACAGCCGTCCACAGAGGATAAGCATTTGAAGAGCAAAACTGAACTTCACTACCAAGGATTGCTCAGCTGTCGAGTTACCGTACATCCTTGCAGTAAGACTGCCAAAGGCCATCAAATCTCTGCTTCCCAACTACCTTGAAGACTTGCTGCTCTCCTGCTATACGCCATAAGACAAGAATGCTCGGACCCTACAAACAGCCTTACAAAAAGGAGGCACAGTCGTGTTCTGTTAGAAAATAACACAGTCTTGAAGACTGAAAGCATCCTATAAATCTTACACAAAATAAATACAAAATAAGCAATACATTGCATTGTTTTTGTACCAGATGACTTGTGGGTGTTTGAGCAATTGAATGTTGGCATGTGTATCTACGGGAAACACACATACAAGAGGTCACCTTCAGGTGCTGTTGTTTTCCTTTTACCTGCACAAACATACACACACATACGCACACAAAATACTATCAGGTTATCTAGTCTGTTCAGATGCAGTGAAAAAACAGTCCATAGCACATGTAAAAGGAGCGTTATCTAATACAGTGTTGTCTTGCAAAAATGGAGTCAGAATTCCTGAGCCTCAGAAACATTACTACTTATTTTTCCAAAGAAAACCCCTAGTTTTCATTTCTTCACTCTGATGAAATTTATAATAGATTGCATCTTTAAAAAAATGTAAAACTTGTAGGAAAAAAAAAACACATAAACTGATTTTTAAAGCTTTTTAAAGGGAGGGAGGGATTCACTTACAAAATAAAGGCCACGTTCATGTAAGATTAGTCTGCTAGTATCTCATTTTGTATTTGAGGGAGAGATTTAGCTCCCTGGTCTGGAAGCCTTATTATATGCAGGCATGTGAGCTGAAAAACACCATTCCAATTAAACTATTTATAAATAGGATTAACATGGAACAGCCCTTTGTTACAATCACCACGATGGTAAAACCAATGCAACAGTTGGTTAATTCTTGAAGTTTCCTTCAAACAGAAGCTCCTTCACTGCAATCTATTATAACATCTGCACTTTCCCTTTTACTTTGCATATTACACAGTGTAACTTAAAATGTTATTTAAGAGCACTTCAGTCCCACCATGTAGGATTTAAGCTTGTGTGACTACATATGCATGGCTCTACAACATTTTCAGTGACTTACAAAAATACATTCAACCAAAAATTTATATAGGGTTCTCTCCCCACCCTCAACCCCTAAAATCAAAAATGAAGGAAAAGCCAAATGGTCCCATCGTTACCAAAATAATACACTCCAAGGTCTGGAAGCAAAAGCACATTCAAGAATACTGTACATAGAACTGCATACTTTCTCATTCATCTTTATCAGTAATAAAGTTCTACTGCATATAATTATTCAGCCTTATAAATAATGCTAAGCAGAAAAATATTTACCTCTGTGCTACTTTTCTCAGTTTATAGAAGCATTTTTCTGTTTATAGGAACAAAGAAAAAAAAAAAAAACTAAAGTGCAGACTACGGGCCTGATAGGCATAATAAATGACCAAAGGTGCAGCCAAACTTGCATTTACATCTCAAGTTACTTCACCGTGTTATTTTTCTTGCCAGAAGTCACCCTGTGTGCAATTCAAGAGCTGGTCAGTTGGTTTGTGCCATAGTACAACCTGTAACCATTTGAAATATCATTTTAAAAGCTAGCTGAATTGTCCATAGACATTTCTAGGCAATAGCTTAGGTTCACAAAAACCTTATTTTATTAATACTTGAAATCACACAATATTGACACCTCCCCCAGAGAACGCTACTGTCCTTTTGTTGCAGTATGTTGTCGAACTGCTGATGCTGGGCTGGCAGTCTTTAACAAGAGATGTCTTCATCTCCATCTCACACGCTACAATAGCTGCATTCAGTTCCACTTGAGCTCGGTGAACAACATAAAACATAAGTCCTATGCTTATAACAATCTGCAAATAAAACAAAGGAGTGATGTAGGCCATATCAACCAAATACAAAGCAACCGTTTTTAATGAAACAGTAAGTCATCAGTGCGAAGACTCACAGAAGCACCTACTGACTTAATGCTTCAAAGGCAACAGACTGAAAAGGGAAATGAACTAACAAACAAGTCAACACATACTGCTTCTAGCATACCAACACAAAGACATTCTATAGAACTTAAATAATGATTTGAATTAAAAATACAGTTTGTTTCTTCCCATTGTCGTTCACACACTTGTTAGAAAGCAATCGCTTTGCTGCATCTCTTAGCAAAAATAATTCCACACAGAAATGGATTGATGGCAGTGGAAATCACAAGAGCTGTTCCCACGTGCCTAGTGAACGACAGGTTAACATTTTAATGGTTCTTAGCAATTTGCCAAACACCAGAGGCAGAATGATGTAGAAAAAAGGAAATAAAACCTCTTGTCTTTCCCCTGTTAGCAGGGAAGATAGCAGAAAGCAGCAGTGTTGTTGTGCTTCTCAGAGGTCAGGACAAAACAGGGCAGAACCACAGTTTCTGAACAACGTAGCATGTACTTAGTTTCCGGAGGATGGCTCTGGGGATGCTTGTTATTTTCTTAAGGAGGAAATACTATCTAAAAGTAGGACTTCAGTTTATGTTTTTTTGCTCTGAATTGTATTACTGAGAATTTTTAAAGTTTCACCTCTAAAATTAACAAGAATAAATTGGGACACATTTTGCTTAGAAGTTACACGTTCAAGGACATTAGCATGGACTACACTCCCCAGAGGGAATGGTTTCAATAACACATCAGTTACTCTTTTCAGCACAGATCCTCCTTAACAAAAATAAAATCTTCAAAGAAAATAGAGCTGTCTCATAATGACAGTCCCTTTAAAAGCAAGTAAATTATTCTGCCTTTTTTAAAAACGTTTTAGGAAACCAACCAGAATCAGCAACGAGTATGACCAGTATAATTGCAGCTGGAAGGCATATGGGAGGTCTTGAGCCCAAACTGCTGCTCAAAATGGTGCTAGCTGCCAGATCAGACCAGGCTGCTCAGGACTTCTATACAATCAGGCCTTGAAAACATTCAAGAATGGAGACCTCCCCATGTCTCTGAGCAGCCCGCTCCACTGCCTGCGATGAAAGCTATTCGTTAAAGGCTTCAAAAGGCTGCTGATGTAAAAGTCAAATATACACTTGCAGACATCATGTTCTAAGCACACAGGAAAAATCCTATTCTAAAAGCTTACACAAATATTTAAACTTGACAGGTTTGAGAAATGCTACTACCAGTAGGCTCAGGTTCCCTAGACAAATCATTTAAAAATATAAACACGTTGGCAACCATGAAGTATGATTAATTTTTACAGCTGTTTACTAAATCAAAGTCCCATCAAAGCCACACAGCCAGGCAAAGCACCAGACAGATGCCATGAGAAACTGGGAGAACATAAGCAATTTCTCCACTAATGGACTTATTCAGTCAGCTCTTATGTACAGTTGTCAAGGTGGCAAGCACATCTATTTGGACATTCAGCCCTTTCAGCTGGTGCTTACCTGACCAACAGTTAACACTACAGCATCGTTCTAAGAAATCATAATAGGGAAGGAAAAAAAATGAGAAAAAAAAAAGAGGAAAGACCACTAAAAACTACTAACCCCACTGTTCCTTTGAATTGTCTGTAATTGGGCAGAACAAAGCCCAGTTCTTTGCTTTAGCTCCCACACTGCTACTCCTCTCTGCTGTCTCCAGATTGCACAAATCTCTCAATTTCCAGCTGAAAAAACCTGCAAAACCGTTCAGCTCTGTGGCTTTCTTTGCCATCTCTGCTGACGTACAGTTGCTAGATGTGGAGCATCAAGGTTTAGTGAGCAATAGTGGTGGCAGATTGACAGTTGGACTACATGATTCTAGAGGTCTTTTTAAAACTTAGTGATTCTATGATTCTAACACATAAAATAACACTTCACAACCAAAACATTAAGTTGATCAAGTAGACAGTGACTTTCAACCGTATCTATTGAGGTTGCTTACTCGACAATCACAAAGGCATTTTAATACTCAAGCCTTTTTCATTAAACCTTTTAATTACATATAAAAGTTTAAGAATGTTCAAGTTTCAGGAGAGTGATGGGTTAAAAGGAGTTACTTTATCAGTGTTGTTAAAGATCAGCTTCGTGATTGTAAACACTGAGGAAGATAAATGACTGCAGAATGAACTAGAAATCAGCAAACCGTATCAACTGCTGGTCAAACACAGTGTGGAAATGACAACACTGTCAGATGAGGTTTTAATATATAATCTTGTTCTCGTATATTCTTCACCTTTATGCTTACAACAGTCTTCAACTTAAGGCCTGTCTCTAGGATTTACTGACTAATTATTTCATCAGCAAAGCTCATGAAAAGATGCAAGACATATCTCACAAACTCGTTTCCTTGCAAAAATAGGATATTTTGATTGAGGCATTAGTAATATCCAGCCTCAATCAAAAGGCCTCAATTTCTCCAGCACCTAAAGACCTAGCATAGTTGTGAGCACTCAATGTCAGCAGTGAACACGTCAGAGGTACTGGATTTAAGAACTCAAAGCACACTGCTTTACAGCTGAGAGGCCATTTTCTTCAGTGTAAGGGTGCTTTAACAGGTCTAAAATTCAGCAACAGATTACTACAGAGGGTAACAGGACAGAACTCGGAAAGCACCACGTGAGTTCTGTTTTGTATCACATGAAGTACAAAAGAATTAAATACTTTTAACAGAAGAAAACAAAACTGAAGCAAAACAGTACATTGGAAACTCATTTGTCTGGGTTATCAAGCAGTCATTACACACAAATCTATGAAAAATTAGTATCATAGGCTTTGCACAACTAGTGATAATACCAACATGATAAATCAAACACTTCTAAATGCCCTGCTACTCAGCCACAGTTGCTTAGCTCTCAGACTACAAGAGGTTGGCTGCCTCAGACTAGGGTGTCATTATGTCTCCAGGTGACAGCTCTTAACACTTGAACAAGCATCCCTCCAAACCTCCTACAGCCCACTTCTTTTAGACTGGAAGTGATACAATCTAAAAGAAGAACCTGCAAAGCTAAATCTTTGTACGCCTCATACACATTTCCAAGAGCACACGCTCTCCAAAGTAAAGATTCAATTACTTGAAGAGGCAGTGCTATAGGAGTGAAGCTTCCTTACTATCTCCAGAAGCAAAATTCTACTTCAAATCTCACTGGTACAGAAGACAAGCAAAAAACTGAAAAGATAAAAACATACGCTGAAACCGAAGACTGTATCCAATACTCACTGCTTACTGAAACAGCCACAAAGAGAGTCATAGTAGCAACATTACTGATATCATAATGGTTTATGAAAACCATTGTTTTCACATACCTGTAAACTGAATATAAAATAGCCACTAACACTTTGTTCTGCGATCACGTCCTCCATGGTGCGCAAGGTAGTTCCCAAGTATGAGTTCAGGAGCTGAGTAGGAAGCAGCCCAACTGAAGAAGCCATCAGGTAGTTGGGCAGCGACAGATCTGTAACCTAAGTTAAAACAAAATGCGTAAGATGCCACATACCATGACAATACAGCCCACGTGCACAGCCAACTACACTACTTTCCCCAGAATCACAGAATGGCACGGGCTGGAAGGGACCTAAGGACCATGAATCTCCAACTCCCCTGCCATGGGCAGGGCCACCAGCCTCCCCATTTAATACTAGACCAGGTTGCCCAGGGATGGGGCATCTAGGCCAGAAAATAAAAACAATTTGTTTCTTCACTTAAACTTTCCACAGCCAGTGAACCTACAGTGATACATCAGAACAGTATGTGGCTAGTTTTCATTTTGTCTTTTAGAATTTACTGCATTTTATTTTGCTTCATCTTACATTATACAGCACCTCTGCGCAAGCATTTAACTAAGGATATAATTACAGTGTTCGTTTAAAATATTTACTTTGTTATGGTGAACAGAGCCCTGCAATTTATGAGAATTTGAAGAAAGTACTTTATCAAAAATGAAAGCCTAAAACAAAAACTGATACAACTATAGCCTGCTTACTTTGGGTTTTGCCCATACAGAAGCCAAAGGCAATCATTCAAAATTTTGCTGTATTAAATATGACCAGGTAAACAGAATGGCAGTGTGGCAGGCCAGTCAGATACAATTTGCCTCTGCAGCGGAAGTCATAGAGCTCACTAAGATATAAATTAATTATGGAGAGATATACAATGGCTGCTCTGAGAGTAATGTCTCCTGATAGTTAGCCCACAAAAGGAGAGGCAGATGTTGGTGGTATGGCAGTAGAGGTTGAACCTTCCCACCAATATTCTGCTACATGCTGTTGCCATAGGCAGATGGCAGCAGAGGAGGAGTCTGACAAAAAGGCACAGAATCTGACAGAAGTGCACATGGAGCAAAGGTGTATCACTGAACTCCTCTATGCAGAAAAAATGGCATCCATTGAGATTTGATATTTATTGAATGTTATGGGGACCAAGAAGTTGAGCATGGTGAGGCAGTGGGTGGTGTGTTTCAGAAGTAGTGACAGTGACATGAAAGACAAGTCACGTTCTAGACAGACACACACTGCTGTCACACCACAAAATGAAGAGCATCTCCATCAGCGCACCCACGCAAATTGGAAGACTACAACATGGAAACTGTGTACAGAACTGAATATGACCCTCAGTGAATTGGAAATGGTGGCAGCAGTGTTGGAATACTGAACAGTTTGCACCAGGTAGGTCCCTCTTGTGCTCACACAAGAACAGAAAGAACACCATAAGCAAGTTTGTCTAGACCTAATGAATCAATACGAGGCTGAAGGTGACAGTTTCCTAGATTGCATCATTACTGGTAATGAGACATTTTGTCCCCATTTTGAACCTGAGTCAAAATGACAGACCAAGGAACAGTGACATGCAAATTCCCCATCTAAGAAGAAGTTCACAATCAGCTCTCAGTGGCTGAAGTGATGAGTACTGCCTTTTGGGATGGGAAAGTGGTGATCATTCTGGATTTCCTAGAACCCGAACCATCAAATCTGATAATTACATCATGACATAGACTTAACTGAAACTCAAACTTCCTGAGTCAGGCCAGAGAAGGAGCCAACGTTTCTACTGTAGCACAATAACACAGGCCTCATACCAGTCTGAAGACCGTGGAACACTTGGCCAATCTCAGCTGGACTGTCTTGCCACACTCATCATATAGTCCAGATTTGGCACCTTCTGACTTCCACCTGTTCGGGCTGATTAAAGATGGACTACATGTGCAACCTTTTCCAAGCAATGACACCATCACAGCAGCTGTGAAACAGCAGGTCACCTCTGTTGGCATAGATTCTTTTGTATGAGTGCAGCATGTAAGCCCTTGTTCATCTCAGGCAAAAATGCATACCTAATGGTGATGCTGAAAAATAGTGAAGGTGATGCTGAAAAATAGTGAACTGTAGCTGAGAATTTCTTTTATCAGACCGAGTTATTGCGCTCTCATATCTGTTGTAGTTTCCATGAAAATAAACAGGAGACATTACTTTCAGAGCAACCCATGTAGACAGGCATCATGAAGATTCTCAGCCAAAGGTATTTAGTATCAAACTTGATTAGTGAACAAAACAATACACACAACTATAGCTTTTCTTAATCTTTCCTGGGAAAAAAAAAAGATGACAAATACTTCAAGATATTTTCCCCTTTTTTTCCCAAGAAATTTCTGTTCTTAATTGGTATGGGGACAGTTTACGTTGTACAGTTTACATAACTGAGTTGCTAACTCAGTACAGCAACCACTCAGAAATTTTAGATTTAACATTCAGGAGTTCAAAACATATTTATGCAGGAAAATGAAATCAGAAGGAAACAATGGGTTAAAAACAGTATGACTGTGAAAAAGGTCTGGTGCATTTTCTAGACAATTCAGTTGATCACAAAATAATAAAACAAGTACTAATTAAGAACAGCTCCTAAAGCTGGGAGACTACAAGATTATTGACCTTGAAAGTTTTATACAATGTTGAAGACAAAAGAATAGCAGCAAAGTTACTGGCTTCATCATACTATTCTTAAATATACTTTGATTACCATGAGAGTAACTGTCGGATTCTTGCAGCTCTAAGCACTATCAATGGAAAGCTTTGGGGGGAAGGAAGGGCAGTGGAAGAGGAAAATGCAATGAAGCATAAAGATCAAGAGTAATTCACTGGAACAAGATCCAATCAGGTGATTCCAATCTTCACTCTGCAAATGACAGCTCCCATGGACTTAACTACATAGCAGTAATACAAATAATAGATTTCTCATCTGTGCAAGTTTAATGTAGATTTGTAATGAAAAAACACTACACAATCATGTCAGAACTTCATATTTAATCAATACTTTCAAAAAATTAAAAAAAAAAAAAAAACATAGTAATTTGGGCCATGTAACAATGATGCACAACTGAAACTTCCCTTATCGCCAAGGGAATGAAGGAAGTGCTATTAAAAGTCTGTGAAACGCTAGCACTGGGACAAGATTTCCTAAGTAGGACACTGTCATTAAATCTAATGGAACTGGGAAACTTCCAAAAACTGTTTTAATACTCCTAGTCACCTCTTTCATTTCTGAATATATATTAAGGACACTCTAGCAGCAGAGGCACAGGTTTGCAACTCTCATCTGTCCTAAAGTAACTGGGCCACAAAAGAGACTGCTTCCAAATGAAGGGAGGGACTGCCAATGAAAGTGCTGGATGGTACCTTCTCATTCCGCTAAGAAGAAACCTAAGAAGAGGAAAGGAAGATTTTATTTGTGGGTTTTTGATCTACCCTTACCCCGGAAAGGTCAGGAAACAGATGGTGTCATTGCTAAGTAACCTGACAAAATTTCAGTAAAACCTAACAGCTTAGTCTATCTTTCCTTCTATAAAACTTCACCTGTCTAACCGCAATCCGCACTGCAAAACTGACAGAGACTAACAGGACACTGCATCTAGGGAGAGCTCGTGTCAGAAAAAATAACAGTGAAATCCCAAAGCAAGCATGTATACAACTGCATAACAGGCCACAGCAATATACTGAAACTAAGAACTAACTACTGCGGTAATGGGAGCATTAGCCAGGAACTCTCCCACTGAGATTTGGAAAGGCTTTGTGTGATAAAACTCTGGTGCATTCTTTACAGCTGACCCTTTTGTTTCATTTCTGTCAAAAAGCACACTTTATGCCAGGACACTGTTTGGGAGTCACACGTCTTTGGGGGATTCTCTACCCTGAATTTATGAATCCACATGTTTCAGATCAGGTAGGTTTGGAAACTGAGAGCAAAAAGACAATTCCAATGTTTTTCTATTCTCAAGAAATTTTAAAAAGTGCAGAATAAAAGAAATTGAATTATAGCTATCAACTTTCCAACAAATAAGCAGCTTGCTGCAAAGCACATAACACTTCTGGAAGTCTTACTTCACCGAGCAGTATTTCAGAAATATTTCACTTATTTCTGACATACATTCAGGTATTAAAATTTCTAATAAGCTTATATCTGCCACGCAAAGGCCCTCTCAGAAAGGAAAAAGTAAGTTATGAATTCTGATCTAGGCTACACCAGGGACTGGAGATAATCAGATTGCACAAACCTAGTAGAAGAGACCCATTAGCTGGATGAAGTGATAACCTGCACGCTGTGCCTCCTTACAGACCTACCTTCAAAACATTCAGAGCTGCAAAGGGGAGAGGGCTGAACAAACACTTCAGTCAAGGTTATCAGCACTGCCCTGGCCATGCTGGCGGCATGCTAGAGGACCAACAAATATGTGAAACCCACTTAAAAAACGTACAAACACTCTTTCACCTTACAAGTTTCTAGTTCTTCTAGAAAGGCACATGAATCCACTGCTCCCAACACTTAGTGCTTCCACAAACAGCTGCAGAACGGACTTAAGAAGCAAGGCTTTGGTGACTGGCTGGTGAGAAATGAGCAAATTCCTGCTTCTTAAAAAGAATTTTTCTTCTTAACGCAGTTTGGAAATACGTGATCCTGTCACTAGTCAAGTGCCAGAACACTCCCTTCCCTCCTTCCCTCTCTACATTCCCGTGCAATTCCCAAAATACACATCATGAAACAAGGGCTTGGAAAAACCCATCCAGCCTCTCTCAGCTCAAGGCTACCCCTGGTCCCTAGTCCTCAGTTGTCACTTCCTACATTTCCTTTAATTTTCTTTTTAGTTTACTCACAAACATGCACAAATAAAACAAGCATAAAACAGACTGCTGGAAAATTCAAGATGTTTACATTTTCTCAAGACTTCAGTTCACTGTTTTTTACTATTAAGAACAAATCTTTTCAAAATCACTGCGTGAGCTCTGAACACAGGAAATGGGTGGATGGTTTGGACACCCAAAACCCCCTTGCATTTGAAGATTTAAATTTAAAGTAAGTCAGATTTCAAAAAATCAGCATAGCTAAGTCTGCACTGATAGAACTCTGAATTCCACACTTAGCTGAAACTTCACTCTCTGTGAGAAACAGTTCCGAATTCCTAGATTTGATGCAACATCCTTATTTTTTTTTTTTTTTTGTAACTTAGTAGTTCATGTTAGACGTCCTCAATTAAAAACTGAGCACTGTGTTTTATTTGACTATGCTGTAAAATAATAAATCGCCCCATCACCACCATGGACTCAAAAAGGTGTACCACATGTCCTTCCTTCCTTTCTCCTTTAAGATGATAAGAAAAACAATAATACTGTAACTCTAAAATAATAAACTATGTAGGTATATTTGTCTAGAAGTAGGAAAGAAAAACAGGCTCTCACCAGGCTCAAACTGAGCTTACTTTTGCTGATGTACTGCACAGCTCTCAATCTGCACCTGACTGCTCTGCCCAAAACATGATGCCCCTTTCACATAGGAGGACTTTGTCCTCTACCTTCTTTCCAATACAAACATTTATATACTAACTACCATAAAGAACAACTCAGGCAAGGCTGCCTGAAAATACAACTTGTCGTCCACTCTAGTTGCTTCAAAAACATAAGTGCTCTAAAATCACTAAGCTCTTCCATGCATTTTGCTACAGAGCATCCCGATGCTTCTTTCTAACAGTCCCCGAAAGTCCGAGAGCAGAATAATGCCGCTGAACAACGTGCCTCAGAACCTGCCTCGACAGGGACGGGCGGCCACCAGAAGTGAGCAGGGGGCCGTCTCCCTGCCGCCAAAGAAACCCAGGGCCACAGCTCCCCGCAGCCGAGACTCACCGCGAAGACGGCGTTCTGCAGCCCGAAGGGGATGGGCGTCAGGCGCGCCAGGGCCACCACCTTGAGCCCGCTGCCGCCCTCCACCACGCGGACGACGGCGCTGAGCGTCGTGCTGCTCTGGATCCTGTCCAGCGCCCAGCGGGCCAGCAGCCGCCGGCAGGCCACGTGCGCCACGAAGGTGCCGACGAGGACGCCCAGCACCATCAGCCCCATGCCCAGCACGAAGCCATAGAGGTAGCCGGCGGCCACGTTGAGCAGAATGTAGCCCCAGCCGCAGGGGAACGACACGACGATGAAGCCCACGGTGAAGAGCAGCACGCCGGCAAGGCTGTCCAGGCTCTCCGCCCACAGGAGCAGGTCGCGCAGGTACTGGCGCACCAGGGCCAGCGAGGCGAAGCACAGGGCCGCCAGGACGCACACGCTAAGACAGCTCTTGCACCAGCAGGTGCCCAGCAGGCAGCAGGAGCAGCGCCAGCCGCGGGCCTCGGTCAGACCGGGCCCGCCGCCGCCCGCCTCGGGCAGCGGGCACAGCAGCAGCTCTGCCGGCGGCAGCCCGCCCTGCTCCGCGTAGGGCCCCAGCAGCAGCCCGCCGGCCTCCGCCGGGACGAAGCCGCCGGGGTCGCCGCCGCCTCCCGCCGCCGTGCCGGCCGCCCGGGACAGCCAGCGGCCCAGCTCCTGCCGGGCACCCTGCCTCACGGCCCGGGACAGCAGCTGCAGCGCCGCGGCCCCCGCACCCCACATCCCCCCGAGCCGCCCGGCCCCGTCGCTCCCCGCCTCCCCTCGCAGCCTGCGGGCAGGGGCGGCCGCTCCCTCATCGCCTCGCCATGGCCCGCTCCGGGCGGCGGAGCCCAGCCAAGCGCCGGGCGGGGGCGGGGAAGCGGCGGCGGGAGGGCGGGAAGGAGGGGGCTCTGCGGGCGGAGGGCCTCCCCCTCGGCTGCGGCGTTAGGCGGCGGCGCCGCGCTGCCCGGCCCGGCAGTCGCAGCGGCGGCCCTGGCGGAGCGCGGGTCCCGGCGGGCGGCAGCGGCGGTGGCAGCAAGCGCGGCAGCGGAGCTCCATCTCCCGGCACGCGGGGGCTCCCGCTCTACTCCGGGAAGCGCCTGGCGGAGCGGCCGTGCCGATGTGGCAGCGCGGGCGCCGCTTGCAGCAGATGGGGGAGGAGGCTGCGCTCCGACGGCGTCAGCGCCCTGCTCCGGTGCGGGGCTCGGTGCGGCCCCACGGCCCGCCCCCGGCCCGCCCCGCTCCTGGGCGGGCGGGGTGCGCCTCAGCGGGGGCCGGGGCGGTGCCTCCGTGCGGCGACGCTGTGTGGGACGGCGCCGTGTTGCCCGCCCGCGCCGTTTTGCTGCCCTACTCTCAGAGCGTCTTATCTGGGGAAGCAGCTTAACCGAGGGGGAGTGAGCGACGGTGCTCGATACCGGTCCGCCAGAGTGGAGGCTGAGGCAACACCGTCTGGCCGGTCGTTCCCAGTCCCCAGTGCTTGTTGCCACCTCGTCTTCCTGTGTTTGGATGCTGTTCCACAAACGCCCGGTTTTTTGGAACTCCAGAAGAGAGAGGAACCCTGGCTAGCCAGCACTTGGGCCTGGGGCTGAGGGTGACGGTGAAGCCCCAAAAGTCCCAACCTGGGATTGTTGACCTGTTAATCTGTTGACAGGCTGTGCAGGGGGCAGCTCCGGGTCTGGGCATTCCGGTGTTGTGCTCGGCCACCACACGCTGCTTGCAGAAAATGGGGCAGCCTGGCTGACCTGGCCACTCATCCTGCACCCCTGGGCTTAGGCATGCTTTGGGACGATTTGTGCTTGAATTTTGAGCCACTGCGAAAAAGAATGGATAGGTCTGAATAAGCAGCAGAGGCATTCTTCAGAGGGTATTAGAAGCCATGCTTCTTCTCACAGGTCTCTGTTGTCCCGGTGTTACTAATGATAGCAGCAGCACAATGCGGAAAGGGTTCTGTTTTCTCCGCAGCATTTAAAAGTACAATATGCTTCGGTGGAGTTTTATTCTTCTGCTGGGAAATTTGCAAGCACAAGTACAGTGAGAATATGTGGGAGTTGTAAAGGTTAAAGGATGATTAAATAAAAAAAAAAAAACAAACACCCAGATCTCCCAATGAAGAATGTGTCTTGAAGAACATACCACGGATGCATTCACTTGCAAACTATGCCACTAGAAATTCTATAGCCTGCACAATACCACAAATCAATCTAGGGAAGTGACAGCTGAATGAAGCCATCCTGGCTTCAGAGAAGCTGCAGACAAATACCTACAGCACAATCAGTGCTGGTGGTTGTTTTTGTTTGTTTATTTGTTTCTGTTATCTGTATCTGAAAGCAATCATTTGATTTTGTGTGAGCTCTTTATTCACAATGCAAACACAGTACATCCATAAAAATAATGTCAAGAAAGCTAAGCATCCCTTCTGGTACAGGATGATGGGCCTGCTTACACATTCAGCGGGGCATGTCAGCAAATGATGGGCAGATGATAAGATACGTTTGGTAGAACAAGAGGACAAAATATTAATTTCTGCTTTTATACTAAGAACACATATCTTATAACAGGCAGGTTCAGATTGTGTATATTTCTGTTCAGTATGGCTGCTTCCATGGATAGTGACAAAGCCCGAGTAAAGAAATCAATCACAGTTGTATGTCTTATACTTCCCACTTTTCTCTGTGTAAAGAGCATAACCCTTTACTCAGAGCTGGAGTGGATCCCTTGCTGCCACTCCTCCATGTTACAGAGTTCTGTTTTTGTAACTGTGAAAAGCAGATCAGAAAGGTTCTGCAAGTGTATGAGGAACACAATGGTCCATCAAAGTGGCAGTGTTGATATTAGATTCCAACCTACGAAATTATTTTATCTAGTGCCTTAGTGGAGATACTTCTACTGTTCCTAGGAAGATGAAGGATGGAATTCATTTGTCATCCATTACTCATCATTTTACAGATCCTTGGAGCAACAGCTCAGGAAGCAAGGACAGCACACAGTCAGATTGTGGGTGACATGGAGCATGGTGATGAAGCAGGAGCTGCAGCTTCATGGATAAACATTCTGGCAAGACCACAGGGATTCAGCAGGCATCCAGCAGAGACTTCCTGCAGGCAGAGCCAACAGCCACAAAGGCAAGGTCACAGCTGGCTCCTGTGAGTCCTGGTAGCATGCCTGTCTGCTTATCATCTGCAGGGGGCAAAAAGCAGCTGCGCCCTTGAAAAGCAGCCAGCTATTGGAAAAAATGGTCCACCTTTCATACTTAGTAGTCAGAGAATCATGAAGTGTTCCCATACTGTGGGTGATGCAGTGGCAGTGCACTGTGATAAGGCAAGATCTGTAAGTAAAAAAAACAGTTATCATTTAATAGACCAATCATTTCATGTTGGAAAAATAAAATAAGGCAAGTTCTTGAGCTCCTGGAGGAACACTGTGTGTTCCAAAAGACAGTGCTTTTTGTTTGGCTTTTTTTTGCTTCCAAGAAAGTTAATTGATTTAGTAATTTCCAGCAAATGCTGTCTAACCTGTTCTTTAAAAGAACAATTCTTGCCCTCTATATAAGTAATTGATATAAAAGCTTGTATTTGCACCAACTGGAACTACTCCTATTCTTTCTCAGATGGAAGTATTTGGGTTCTCTATAAACTTATTTGGATTACATTCCTCTCTGTCTCTATATTTTATTTTGGTTTGCCAGCAAGTTAGTCTAAAGCCTGAGGAGCACTGGGTGACAGGCAGATGATTATTCTGCTTCAAGAAAAGATGTTTCTCTAGGGAGGAGCTCTCATGATGAGACAGGCTGTGCTGGAATTTTCATCATGTGGGGCTCTGCCATGTTCATGTTATAGAGCTAGAGTATCTCCTTGATCCAAGGAATGCTCTTCTGCATTCTGCAAGTCTGCTTCTCCTATGTCATTTCTCATTTCAAGGAACATTAGCACAGAAGTACAAGCAGCAAAGTGTGAGAGTCATGGTACTGAAATGAAGGAATGACTTGATTAGGCCCATGTGTCTGGTCCATGCTGAATGGGGTGCTGAAGCCAGGGAGTAGGATGCACTGAGCCACAACTCACAAACCAACATAATTCTGAGTTATGAACTGCCAAGAACTTCTCATAGTTATTTCTGAATTACAGTTTGTGAGAAAGAAGCAGGAGTCTTCTGAGAAGATAGTGTTAAGCACCACAGCTCCAATTAGCTTCTATGCTGCTTCATTCTGTCAGAATTAATGTGAAAGTCTTTTTTTAGGAGCTGCAAAATTGACTAATTTATGTTAGGAGTCACTGTGTTTTGACTCCAGTAGTCAAATCTCATACAATTCAAAAAATTGCTGTGTTTATTTTTTATACATGTTTGAATATAAAAGATTTGGTTAATACAACAATTTTACCAAAAAAAAAAAAAGCAAACCACATTTCATTAGAATCATATATGAGGCATGAAAGAAAGTTCAATGCATTAAGCAAGGTGCTGAAAGATTTACATTGAGGAAAGATTCTGAGACATCACTGGTGTTAGATGAAATACAGATAGTGACACACCTTAAACAAGTCCACTTTAGTGGAACTATGGAAATTCATGATGGTTTACAGGATTATACTCCTTGGAATGTTCTAGCCCAGAAAAGTAGATGAGAAATACTTTCCTACATGTAAAACAAACATACAGTTCTGTGTTTGGTACATTTATAGCTGCTTTCAGCTGTTTTAGTAATGGAAAATTTATAGTAATTCATCTTAAAGACTCACGTGGGATTTTTCCTTGGAAAATGATATCCTTATGTTAACAGAATAAATTTCCATGTATTTTTCATTCCATGACAGAACTGCTTTGTTGGCAAAAAAAAAGAAAAAAAAAATTAGTCAGGGGCAATTGGTGCAATGTAGTGTAGCTAGCCAGAAGTTTGGAAATGATAGAATTTGTCTTGAGGACTGGGTGAGCACGGCAACCCTAGGAAATGGTAAGCTGTAGAAAAAAATACCACATACTACATTTGTATTCTTTTCCCAAATTGCACTGTGCAAAGGTGGGATGTACCTCAAAATGAAACCACGGGATTGCTTACTTTTACTGGGGCCACAAATTGGGAATCTGTGTTTTCATGCAGCAGAACATCTGATGCAGTTCTTGAGAACACCATGTTTAGAAATGCTATTTTGTTTAGAAGGTGTTCTTTCAGAATGGATTTTGGATGTCATGAAATAATGCACGGTGAGCAAAGAATATTTAAGAAATAGGAATTGTTTCAGTAAAGTAATTTAGTAAGGTTGTTCACATGAAGTCCATTCTCCACTTAAAAGTGACTAAAATGAGAAACGTATGTAAATGTATCTATAATGATGCCGTAAATGGGAGGAGCTTAGGAAAAGAGTAATGTTAGCATATCCCTAGTATTGTGTTCCCACACATTCGTGGCTTTCTTGCAGTATATGCTGATCTGTTTCAACAACGTATCACATTCATTTTGGTACACCTGGAACACTTAATCCAATTCCATGTGTGAAACATGTATCTGTTTCCTTTTAAAGCATGCTAGATTGCCTTTTTGCTGTTTCCATGGCAAGGGTAGAGCTCCAGCAGATTATCAACTGGAGGTCAGTTTCTCAGAATGTTTTTGGACTGGTGGTTTTAGTAAAAGTATTTGACATTAAAAATTAACCCAAGATCCAGTGACTTAACAGCACAGTAATATTTGACTGAGTTTTGCTGTTAAGCACTGTCAAGCAGTTTTAACATTAGCTTCAAGACAGCACTGAAGCAGAACATCGTATTTGAGTTTGTGGTTGGATAAACAAACATTTAAAAGTTTGTTGGTATAAAGCAGGCTATTGATCTTGGTTACAGCAGTCAAAGATCAGAAGGAAGCTCAGGGGATTATTATTTTTTTTTTTTTTTTATGTTGTCTTGATTCATAATTATCTTTTACATAGCAAAGTTTGAGCAGTGCTTTCCCGTCTTTGTTGTTACTCCTTTATCTGAAAAACCACAGTGTGGTAAATGCCGGCAGACACTGAGCTGTTGTCATGCCTCTGAAGAAGAACAAGGATTAAAGAATTCCAACTTTTAAAATCAATAGCAGAATTCTTGTTGAAGTGTAATCTTATAGCAGGCACTATTGCTGCAACAAAGCATAGTTATCAATCTGCATGTTTACAAGCCTGGTTGTAGTACAGCTATTAAAATATTTACTTTTCTTAGATTCTAGATGGACAAACTAATAAGTTTCAAACTTATCTGAAGGAATATTTATATTCTCCATTCAGTGGCATAAGATGCCACTGAAAACATGATTTGATGCCTAATTTGCTTCCCATTCTAATTATTATGATCCTATCCCCATGTGAATGAGCATCTGAACTAGTAGTCCCAGAAGTCAGGGTCTGGTAGGCTGCTGTGTTGTTTAAAACAGCGGGAAATTACGACTGTGTTTGAAAAGTGGTTGCCAGTCTCTTCTAAGTGATCTCAGCTCTTAAGTGCTGAGACTGAGAAATAGAAAGTGCAGAAGACTCCACTTCTTTCCTGCTTTGTCTGTGCTCTGGCAGCTGAGAGCACGCAACCATGAGACTCACAGAAAAGATTTTGCCAAACACTTGAAGTATCGTAGCTTTCTTCTGAAGGATTCAGAAGTCCTTGGCAGGCTTAGCGGGTACTCGGGAACTCCTGAGCAGTGCTTCATTTCAAGCAGCATAGGTGATAGACACACAATACAAACAAAAAGGATGGATAGATGAGAGAATGAGAGATGACAGGACTTCAAGAGAAGATGTTGATAAAAAAGGCATGTGAAAAAGGGCCATGTATTTTCAAGATTTTTTTTTTTTTCTACCCTCTCAAGTCACAAGAGGTGCTGTAAACACAGAAATGCCTGTTAGTACTGCTTAAATGGAGTTATACAGGAGAGGCTACAAGAACAAGAAGGACAAGGCTGTGTTTCTCTCTCCAGCCCTACTAGTGCTCTGTGCAGGGTAACCTCCACATCCCCCTTTCTGGTCTTGAGAGCAGCTTTCCCATAATAAGGAGGAACCTCTAAAACTGAAACATTCTTGCACACAGCAATTAAGATTAATGTGTTTGCTAAATATGAAACTTGCATACTGAGTGAATCACTATAAGGCATACAGCTTATGCAAGTGCGAGGCCAGGTGCATGGACTTTTGGAACAAAAGTTACCAAACAGCATCTCTATTCTATAGGGTTAGCAGAGGCAGAATAGCTGTGTTCAAACAACCTTAAGTCATGTTGAAACTGCTTATTGACTTCAAAATCGACTTAAACAGCTCTTGCACTGATAACCCACAGCATGTATTCAAACTAAGGTTATTTAGTAAAGTGATATTAGATGAAACAAACAAACAAACAAAGAAGGACACTAAGCCTAATCTTGCAAAGGCTTAGCAGCACATGAATCTTAGTAATATAAGGAGGCATTTTGGTTTGCCCTCTTTTTACAGCATCCCGGGCAAAACTCTGCCTTCTACAATGAATAAAACTCAAAGAAATATTGTACACAACAGGAGATGTTCTCCATATATACGTACTATACAAAAAAAAAAGAGGTACTTGTCACTGGTAGACATGTTCAGGCATAGACATCCACGAAACCTGACAGCACTCAGAGGTTTTTACAGCTCATCTCCTCTTCAGCTCAAATCTTTACCTGGCTTTGGACTTTGTGAAGGTGGCTGTTTGGGGTTTTAAGCCCCCTGTACCATTGCTTCTCAATCTTTATTTAAACAATTTCAGCTTTCAGCAGTGGACTACAACAAATCTTTCAACTGTCTGGTGCTCCTGTACTTTGCATCCTCGAAACACTATGTAAGCATTTTGCATTGGATTCGTTGCCTCCATCTTTCCCTTGGAACACTTCAAATTACCTTTATAAAATATGCATACATTAAATCAAACACATTATACATTTAAATGAATCTGCTATAAGTTGCTTTCAAGTCACCAAACCAAACAAGCAGCCTGCAAATCCAGCTTTGCTCTTAGAAAATAAATCCATCTACAGCATATCGAAGATAGCCCAGGACAATGTTCTCAGCTACAAAATACAGTCCTCATTATTTCTCCCAGAATAACACAAGCTATTATGTGAGCCATTGTAGTAAGTCCTAACTTAGGTAGATAGTTTCTTCTCTGTTGAAAGAGCACCTTAAGAACTTTCCCCAACACTGAGCTGGCCATCTTCATAGAACTTCTCTGTAGGAGGTAATGTGTTTGGATTGTTTACTTCTTGTGATCAGAAATAAGGCAGAGGGGTTCAATTAGATGATAGGTAGTTAATACCAAACCTGGGATTTAAAATCTCAGGAGCCCTTTTCTTCTATTATAAAAATTTAAATTTTTGTGAGTTCTTCTCTTCTACTAACAAGTTAAAAATGAAAAAGTTATTTTTCCTTTAAAAGAAGGTTTGTGCAAGAGAACTTCCCCAGAATTTCTTCTTAATTTCTTACAGTTTGTTTACTATGTCCTGAAATCATAGTTCTAAGGTTGTACTCCTTGAAATAGCATTCCTTACTTACATGGAGATATCTCATATCGCTCCATCAGTAGGAAAATACTAGCTTTCACTATTCCGTGTGGTCCTGATAGTAACATTGAACATCATCCTTTAGTTCCTCTTTCCAGTCAATTACAGCAGGAGGTCCATCTGTTTTCCTCCCTCCACTGTCTCCTTCCTGGCATTCTGCTTATGGCCATAGGGTAGCAGGCAAGTATTACTTCTTCAAGCAGTTACTTCAGGCATGCATTCCTCTTCAAATTAATTTCTCCATGCCCCTTAGCAGCTGTTGCTGCTTTATCACTTTTCTGCCAAATGGGCAGCAGGCACTAGTCCTGAGCCAGGGCCAGCTGAAATGCCATTCCATCTTTATTGTAGGGGCGCCACTAAGTTTCTCACTGGAAACTGGATAACCTAATCAGATACATTTTTTTCATTACAATCCCATTTCACTCTTGCTTATGTGTGTTAATAATAATTGTCAGTGAGTCACGACTAATTTTGTTCTAAAGGAAATACTGAAGAGTTATGGCATAGACATGTACGCATAGTTCCTTAATTGTTCCTGAATGCAAATCCACCCCACTTCAATACAAAATTTGCCTTTATTTGAAGCATATCTAATTTTCTTATTTATGCGTCAGAGCCTTCCAGATTGTTTTACATCTAGAACAATGTAAAATAATATTTTTAAAATATTTGGAATGAAATAGTTACATTTTAAAGCAGTCTATACCACCTCATCTAAAATGCACCAAAAAAAAAAACAAACCCAAAACCCTGTAAAATCATTAGTTTACAAAAAATAAAATAAACAGTAAAATATATTTGGACTTGAGTTTAATGTTTAATAATTTGAGCAAATAGTTATTATATGTGATGCCAACTTTATCCCACTGTATAATAGCAGACCAAGTTATACTGCTAAACTGAATATAGACACTGTCATGATAACCTAAAATACATTACATTGAAGGAATTGAAATGCTATTTGCTAATTATGGCTGGAATGAGACCATGGCATGCTCTATTATGAGCCTTTCCATTCCACAATACTATGCTACAATCATAAGAAAGAGGCTGTGGTTCCTTTTTTCTTGACCTGTTACGTTTTAAACATATTTCTTTTTGGTATCATATGTCTTCCAAGGTACCGAAGGAGAACTTCTAGGTTGCCACAGAAGCTTTTACTTCCTCAAAATATATGTTGTTTTCTCCTAGATCATCTTCATTGATTGTATCTAGATGCACTCCAGCAATGACAAAGACATAAATTACTTTTACTCTGAACTCATGGGCAAACTGTGCTTGTTGTTCCTCAAGACCTGTGCTGCTGTCAGGAGTAGTGACATCACATGTGCAAATGTCTCGAAGTGTCAAGGCCCAATTCAGTATACTTAGTGCTGTTTGTTTTGCTAATTCTCAGAAAATTTGTTTTACAAACACAAACCGCTTGTCTGAATTATGCATGTGCTAAAAGAGGTTGACAAGTGTAGAGAAGGACTGTGTCTTTCTTATTTGTGTGAATGTCTTTAAAAAGGCTTTTAGTTTGCTTCTTTGTTTCTGTTTTGCAGTAGCTGTTATTATTTTTCCAGTTTTTTTTTTTTTTTTTCCTTTTTTTCTTGCATAGAGGTAGAAAATGAGGGTATAATGAAACAGGAAGAAATGAATAAAATTGGATTGAGGTATTGAACTCCTGCTGAGAGCAGAGATGAGCTATCTATTATTCTACGTAATAATAGAATCATAGAATGACTTAGGTTGGAGGGGATCATCCAGTTCCAGACCCCTGCCTTTGGCACAGCTGCCACCCACCAGCTCAGGCTGCCCAGGGCGTCATCCATCCAACCTGGCCTTGAATGCCTCCAGGGATGGAGCATCCACAACCCCTGTGGGCAGTCTGTGCCAGGGCCTCACCACCCTCTGAGTAAAACATTTCTTCCTAACATCTAGCCTAAATCTCCCCTCTTTTAGCTTTAAGCCATTCTCCCTTATCCTATTACTATCAGACTGTCTAAAAAATGTGTCCCCCTCCTGCTTGTGAGCTCCCTTCAAGTAGTGGAAAGCTGCAACAAGGTCTTCCCACAGCCTTCTTTTCTACCAGCTAAATAAACCCAACCATAAACCTTTCTTCATAGAAGAGGTGTAAGACCTGCCATCTTTACTTCTCCCTCTCCCTTTAAAATCTGTCTTGCACTTCAAACTTTCAGCCTTTCATATGTTTCCTGTTATTTGAGTACCCACTTGCCCATTTGGCCAAAGGTTGCTGGCAGAAAGCTGACTACATATCTTAGGCAATACCTTAGGAGATAGCTTGAGAACTAAGACAACTAGTCATAAACACAGTATGCAGTGATGCTGTCAATCTCAGTAGCTTCCTGAGAGATACAGGGAGCTTTTTACAAAGTTATGCTCCATAAACATTCCTAATACAGGAATAAATTGCACTGACCTTTGGAATCTATAAGATATTTGTTCATTTGTTCATTTTTTTTCTCTTGTCTTGACTATCTGGAGTTCTACTTATCTTAGTTTGAGCTGCCCTTTCCAATCTTTGTTGGTATTCCTTTACCTCAGAAACCACAAATGGAGTCCACTGATGGAATCCCGTTGGTCATGCATTATTTACCTTTGGTAAATCTATGCTGGCTGCCCACATTCACCTTTTCTTTCATGCTCCCAGAAGGCTTTATTTACATTTTATGCCTTTTAGGTAACAGACAGAAAGCATTTAATCAGAATATATTTTTATTGCTGCTACACCTTTCTCCCCACATTTATTATGATACAGTGCATAAATTATGAATAATAAATGTCACCAACACATAACAACACAAGCAGAGCTGGATCCAACTCTTACCCAGATCTGGGGACTACACTGCGTGTGAGCCCTCACATCAAGTGTTTGAATTTTGATAAAGGAGGATGGGAAGGCAGCTGGAGAAGGACAAGAGCCACACAAGCTGCCCCCCTCTCTCTCTGCCATCCTGCTCTTCCCAGTAATTTCTAACTGCAGGCTGTTCCCTCTCTGAGAATTCTTTCCCTAAACGAAGTGAAGGAAGGAGGTTAATAAAAAGTCTGTGCAACAAGTAGCTACATAACTGAAGTCTTGATCTTATTCACTCGAGCGTTACAACAGCTCTAGGACAAGTTCTCCTTGGGCCAGCGGAGCAGAAAAGGGAAACACAGCAACAGTCAGATGGCTGAGTAATAACAGAAGGCTGCTTCAACAACTGATGTAATAAAGCAATTTTAATTTTACTGCAGCAAATTGTAAAGTTTTTAATCATGAAGAATTATGTAGAATTTCCCCCAAGGAGTTATTTTTAAAGAGCGCTGGACATTATGTCTAAGCACCCCTTCTAACCTGTTGCACTTAAAAGCATTCCAGCTTCTTGAATGTGCTGCTCAGGGGAATTCTTTTTGTTTTATTGATATCCACTTGGGAAAATAAGCAACAACAATATCATAAAAGGGTTGGTTTTATTGCTTATCATAAATATCATAAAAGGGTTGGTTTTATTATTTATCATAAAAGCAGTTTGCCTTTTCTAATCCTGTTGAAAAATTGCACGGTGATGAAGATGAGTGGATAAGCTGGTTCACTGACTGACTGAAGGTGGGAAAAGTCCCAGGGAAGCACACAGGAGAGAAACTCGAGCAAAATAAGTGTTTTAAAGAGGAACATTATCTTTTCTTCTTTCCTTTTCCTTTCTCTTTACTCTTCACCTCTCCTTTCCTTTTCTCTCCTCTCCTCTTTGGTACAAGCACCCAACACCTTCGTGTTATACTTTGATCTGCACGGTTTTGGCAAGGTAATTTTCAGAGCTTATAAAGCACTTCTTTCTACGTGAAAAGGAACAGGTTGCACTTGCCAGCCCTGGAAACAAGTGAGGGATTCACAGCGCACCATCGCTTCCAAGAATGCAGATTCATATATGTAACCTTTATGTCCTTTTGGCAACTTAAAAACAGATGTTTTCAAGCTGTTTGCTAAGAAAAGCATACAATAGGTCACTTGTTGAAGACAGTGGATGTATACTGTGGACAATAACTGGACAATGAGTTGCTCTTCCACATACCAGCATCTTGATTTGTGCAAAGCAAGTGTAAGAAGCCATGGAGTATTTCCCCACCTGTTTCCTGCTCTGTAACTACTCTTGTGGTTTGGGAACCAAACCAAACCAAAGCTGTGATTTCAAAGCAGTACAATATGAGCAAAACATTCAATGTGCATGGATCTGCTACGCCTGCAATCCTGCAGAGGAGTGAAAAAGTTGTCCAGCTGTAATCAGACCTTTGCAGATTCTGTATGTCTGTTGCAATGAACACCACTGTGTTGTCTGGTGCAGTATATCTGCTTTAACAGAAGGAGAAAAGAAGGAAAATCTGGTCAATGGAGGGGACAAACTATCCAGTCAAGGGATTTCTCCAGTCTAAGAACTTGAGCAAGGCAAAAATGCACCCATGGGAGGTGTAATGCTGGAGGGAGGCCAGCCTGTCCCTAGCAGACCTTGGCTTTCAGGCGAAATCAGGAAGTGGCTGAACCGTCTGCTTCTTCCTCACAGGGGAAGCTGTACCACATCCAGTCCCACTGAAGTTATTTAAGGTATAAATTAGTAAACAATACAATTCTCCATTTTCCTTTTTTCTTTTTTTTTTCTTTTTTTTAAATTAAATTTCAGCTTACTTTGAACTAGCACAACTAGTGCTACTATTGCAACAGTTACACTTTATTCCTTGTATTTGCACAGTGGGTCAATTCAAACTTACAAAGAAGTGGTTAAACTTATTTTGAGTTTTCTAAGTCATAGAGATTACACTGTTATTTACACCTTATAGTTCTGCATCACTTTTTGTTTTTCCTGATAATAGCTTCAAGAGAGAAGGGCCTCCTGTAAAGGAAGGAAGCCTACTGTAATCTCAGCAGCCTTCTGAGCTGAACTACATGGTGCTGTTCCAGTGCAGAACAGATGAGAATTTACTACTGCATCAAAGTGGCTTAAACTTGCAGCTGACCCTTCTGCTTTCTCAAGGGACTGTTATATGGATGTCTCTTGGAAGATCAGAAGCCCCATGTCTTGGAATCCCTAATCCCTTGGTATCAGCGATATCAACAAATACACAGTGAATCACTTGATCATGTAAACAAAACTCTGCTCTGACAACTAAATCTAGTACCTACAAAGTGCCTCCAGATGACCTGTTTTGTAAAAAATGGCTGGAGGTTGCAAGACTGCTTAGCAGTCATAAAAGAGAGCCTGTACAGCTTGCACAGCTCTAGAAAGCGGTAGCGGAAGCTGATTTTTCCCAGTGCTTATTTTGGACATCACTTTATAGTACAGCTAAAATAAAGCCAAAAATAAAGGAAAAAATTAATATTATTTTATGACATATCATTAAACTGTTAAATAAGTGAAGGGACAGGTTAAAAATAAAACAGGAAATTATTTTCTGCTTCCTGCGCTGCTACTTCTGCTTCCTAGCCAATGCAGACCAGGTCCTGAAAAGATATCATTTCTTTAACAACTGGACAAAAGTCAGGAGATAAATTTGAAAGGCCATCTCCCTTGCAATGCTTATGATGGGCTCTCCTCAGCATGCAGTATGACTCCTTTAAAAGCATTAGAAGTCAATCAATCAAAAGATGCTGGCATACCTTTTAGAAGAGTCTCAAAATGAAATTAATCTGCTAGAGCTGTTGTTCCACAATAATTTAGTTTGGCAGTCCTCATGTGGTGTTCAGTGTATCAGCATGCCAATTAGATTTTCTCAGAGAGCGTATTATTAATCTCTGCCCTTTATAAAGCCTTGAGTTTCTCTCTGTTTTATACAGAGCCTGAGATTATCAGTGATGTTCTGTCAACAATGTCCTGTATGGATCTCCCACAAGCCAGCAAATTGGGTTGTGAGATGGAAGAAATGTTCATTGTGATTTCCTTTATCATTTAGGAAGGAGGAGAGGGCAAATGCTCATATCTTCAAAGAAAAGGAAATGGCATAGATTACACTCCTTACATACAACAAACTGAACCAGTTTCACAGCTTCAGCTGGTTACATGCACTGCAGTGAATGCAGAAACTCTCATTTCTCTTTGTGGAGATCAACTTCTTGCTGAATTGGGCCAGATGCGCTCTTGAAAAAAGCTTTTAGGAGCTTGCAGAGCTTTAGTTCCCTTATCAAGGGAGATTTTGGCCAGTGTGAGTAGAGACAATTATGAATGAGACCTTGATGCAAACCACCAGTTTCTTACCCATCTCTAGATACTTTTGAGAAAGTTTATGACCGTGTAAGCTTGCTCAGTATCTGTAATTAAGCAGAATTATAGCATTGTATGGAATAGAAGACCTTAGATAGCCAGCTTTATGGCTGGGGATTAAAGAGAAAGGAATTGGGAACAGTCAGAGCTAAAAATCAATGCTCAGAATCCTCACAGTGGGTTTCTAAGCCTTTCCAGGTGCAGCTGAAACCTGTAAGAGACCAGGATTTCTGGCCAATGAACACATGGGATTCAGGAACTGCTCAGCGGAGGATGACTGGCAGAGCAAATCTCACAGAACAGCTGAAAGGGGAAGCTCAAGCTCTTAGAAATTCCTTAGTATGGCAGAAAACAAAAAACCTGTAAGTTTGTCACTAAATATAAAATTATCAGTGAAGTGGACAGTCTTGATGTTGTTTCCCCTCTCAGAGAAGATGTTTCCTAGAACAGTTTTGTTCATATTTACTGTTACGCCAACAAATGTGTATCAAGTGCCTTTCTACTGCTGCTTTTTCTTCTCAGAACCTCTGCCAAACCACACAAGGAAGAATTTCCACAATTTACAGACAGTTTGAGAATCTATAAACTCTAATTCCTGCAATATACACACACACACACACACACAAAAAAAAATAAAATAAAATAAAAATAAAAGCAAAGGAAAGAGAGGAATAAAAAGCATTTGCCTGCTTTGATGCAAAAATTATTTGTGCAGCATGGAATTTCTGAATTCTTGTTTTAAGTAAGTATAAAATCCTGCAAAGGATTGTGCCAATGAATGCCCTCTCTTCAGCTCTGACCTAGCTTTTCCACACAAGCTCACTCACTCGCCTCGTGTCTCCAGTGTAGAGGTTCCCTCAGCCCCTGTCTTGGACCTGATCTTCTAGATGAAATGATTGTATTCCATATTGTTTTCCTTCTGTCATGAAGAACCACACTGATCCTTCAAAGCAAAGATGGAAATGTGGATTAGTACTAATTATACTGTTATTCAAAGTTATTGAATAACAGTATTGTTAGTTATTCAAAGAACTTGACAGTGGGACTTGGGAAAGGAAGAGGGGAGGAGAAGGAGGAAGTGGAAGGGGAAGAGAAAATTTGTGGAAGGCACTTTGTAACCACTTCATATTTCTGATGTACAAAACCAAAGCAAGACCTGCACTTAAACCCAGAAGCCCGTCTGAAACCAAAATTGCTGCCAAAACAAAAGGCTGTTTTGGTAGCATTTTAGTAAACAGTAGTTTCAGTGTATTGTTTTCTTATCCAAGTGCCTATGAAAAAGAGTAACACTAGCAAAATTTTGGAGAAGGAAACAATGTAGAGCTAAGCGCAGAGGCAAAGGCAACTTGAAACCTATGCATAGAAGAGGGAGACCTGTACTGGGATGTCATCTCAAAGCACAGGGAGGTAAAGTGAGCAGAGCAATATGAAAACATTATCCTGACATGCAATTCTCACTGACAACAGTAAACGCAATTTAATGTATAAAATGTAGAACGTGTAATATGCATGATGTGTATATGTACACATATTACAATATACATACACATTATTGAGCACAATGCTCAATAATGAATAATCACCATCTTGATAATTAAAAAGTACATGTTTATTTTTTTACATGGTTGTACTGAAAGTGTTGACATAACTGGTGATGTGCTAACCCGGCTGAAATTTGTGCAAATCTCATCAAAGATTAACCATGCTTTTCTGTACGGCTTTGTTTGAATTTGCTTGTTTTGAAAAAAAAAGCTTTACCTTCCTTTGTTAAAACTGTATAAGCAGCAGAACGAGGCAGCATTTTCTCTGCCTCATGAGCTATTAGTAAGGTTCCCAGAATCAGCAGATTTCCAAGTGCAGAAGTTTTAGCAGATAATGATGCAGGGGACAGAATGGAGCTGTGGGATGTAAGACTACAATGATATACAAAATACCTGGTTCTGATGTTTGTCCCAGTGGTATATTTGACCTACGCCTCACAGAAATGTGCTGATGTAAAATAACACATTTCTGCACGGTAAGTCCCTTCTCTAAGTCCCTAGCATTAAAATGATGATCAAATAGTTGGGTTCAGTCATCACTTGCAACAAGATCTGGATTAACATCAATATTAAATCTAGATCAGCAAAAGAATGAGAAATGAACAACAGTTTGCATCTTCAGTACTCCTATCAGCAATATTTTGTTTACAAAGACAGCATTTGTTATATGAAATTTTCCCACAACACATTTTTTCCTACAAAGTCCTTTCAGATTTTCAGAACATAGCAATATTTTTCCATGCAGTTAATTAATTGTTGGCATTTAATTATTTTTTAACTTTATCTGTTGTGTATCATTGTGCTTTTTAACAAAAGAAAAGTTAACCTGTAACTACGTTTCAAATGCACTCATCTCTTTGAACATGGACAGTTGTATCAGTTCACATCAAGACAATTTAGTGATCAGACCTGGAGCACAAAAAAACCCAAAACATTAGCATTATTATTCCCATCAGAGGAATTGACAGAAGTGATGGAAGAATGTGACTCTGTTCTCCAGCCTTAGAATTAATTTCTAAACATGTTTATCATCTGCAATGAAACTCTCAAATCACTTCTGTGATAGCATCATTCCAATCGTTTGCAGCTGCTCCATAATGAGAACTCGTAGAAAATTCTGATTCTAAAAGTTCTCATTCTGAATGGGAACTTCTAATAATTTCTTAAAATGTAAATTTCTGGAGAAGATGCTGTTTCAGGAAAACAAATGCATTTCCCTAAGATAATTAACTAATAAATGGCTTTGAGTTTCAAATAGTGAAAATATATGTAATCTATAAAGGATGAGAATTAATCACACTGATTTTATTAAAGCACTTAGCAGTTCTTTTCATTGTAGTATTTCATGAAAATCAGTGGATGTTTTAGAAGGTTCAGTTGTTAACAAAACTTAATTTCCCAAAGAAGAATTTAACCTGCAGTAAACTTCTACCTTTTAAATTTTATCCTTTGTTTTCTACATTCCGTTCTTCTGAAACTCAGCAACAGGAGGTCTAACAGTCACTTTCATCACCGCTTTTTCTGGATGTGAGTCTCTTACTCCATCTGCCTGTATAAAAGTGTATTACAACAAAGATATTTTTCTATATGGCATTATATAGCTAAAGATTGTCTAAAGGCTTAATATTGATATCAAGATACAGTAGTAAGATGTATATGTAGATGTGAATCTACAATATACTCCAGCTTTATATTTAGCTTTGTATGTTGGAAGGAAGCGCTCACTAAATGAGACCTTTCTGAATTTCAGAGATGATTGGAATGATGGTTAGATTAGGAGGAAGAAGTAAGGCTTGAAGTTACAAAATACACATACAGTATCTCAACTCATATGGAAAAGCTTTCCAAAGAGTGGGTGTGCTTGGAAGAGGATGAGAAAATTAACTGGTTCTCTTTAGAGAATTAGAGAGAGGATGAAAAAGCACTAGAGACTGATGGTGTAATTCCACTGTCTGCTCTTGCAAATGAAGTCAATGGAGATTTCCTCTTGTCCCGAAGATAGTGAAAAATTCTGAGAAGCAATGCTCAACTGTAGAAGCAGGCTGGATACAACAAGGCCAAAGGGAGCCAAGGCAGAAGATTGGCAAGCAGGAAACAGGCAAAGGTAACCACTGACAAATATTTGCTGACTGTTTTGCATAGATTTGGACCCTACATCTGTTCTGAAGGACAGGAATGAAACAAGTGGAAAACAAATACCAATAGAAGAATCAAGGCTGAATTGCAGGAGATTACAAGATTTATTGCATTCACATGGACACCTGACCTTTGACATGAAGGTATGATCAGATAGAGAAGGAATGCAAAGAGCACTATGGCTCACCCACTGAATGGCTGCTAGTACCAACAGTGGCTGAATCACTATGTTTAGAACATGGACACCTTCTGGCCTGTGGGTGTGACACATACTGAGTAAAGAGTATGTGTTGTCCTAAGGTGCAGGAGAGGATGCACCCTCCCTTTGCAGCACCTCAGTGTCTCAGTAAGAAAAGATCTGTCTGCAGCATTTCCAATGAACCCAAGGTCTTCATCTTCTGCAGACACATCATTTTCCTTAGTTGAGATAGTCCAGAGTTATTCCCAGACTCACACAGAAAGTGATGTTCTTTTACTGAATGGCTTAAAGACGCCTTAAATATAATTTGCTTCCTTTCCAACTGAGATCCCCCTGGTAGTTAATTATGCTTACTGTTCAATTGCCTCTACATTCCTCACTGCTGACAACAACAAACAAGGCAAGGTAACTGCACTGCCTACCTTCCAGTGGTAGAAATTTAAAGGCGAAATAGAGAAAAAGAAAACAATATAAGATGGGAAACAGATGTGGCTGATAAATCTCTTTCCCTACGCAATGGCTTTCTCTAGGCTGAAAAAACCTGCTGAATGTCATGCAGATAAGAACATGAAGTTAGCTTTGCACAGCTCAGTAGGTAAGATTCAGAATTTCTTCTAAAGTGTAAAGTTTCAAGCACTCATTGGAAACGACAAAACCAAGAAATTAGTTAAATTGTTCAAACCACTTTTGTGCTGCTAAATGATTACAGCTCTGATTTTTGCTTAAATACATAATAAGCTCAAAATCGATTAAAATAAATATAAGCACCGTTCTTATACTTCAAAATGAGAGATTTTCAAATAATTATTCATCCCTTTTAAGTTACTAAAATCTATTTTAAAAAAGGTGCAATAAATATCCTGTTCCTCCTACTATTTAAGAAACAATTATCTGACTATTTGTCAATGTAATTTTAACACACATTACAGATCTTGTCAAATGTATTATTCACAAGCATACTTGTCTAGTTTTGAGCAAACACTGTTACAGAAGTTGGAAAAATTATTCAAACAGACTGTTCAACAAACACTGAAAGCAAGAATAAGGCACATCTACTGAAAATATGCTGTTCTAGCACTTTAATTAGGACAGACTGGAGAAAATTCCCTAAAGCTTTCAGTTAGACAGCATTAAGCTGCAGTGTAACGAGTAAAATCCACATTAAACAGGAGCACTCCTCCCATAGCAGATCAGAGTTCAGATGGAAGACCACAGCATGCCTGCAGCCTGGATCATTTTGCTCTTAAGCTGAAAACAGTTTGATTTTGTTGTTGTTGTTGTTGTTGTTTGTTTTTTCCTGCAAAATTGCAACAGAGAAAAAAAAGAACTGAACTTTGAAGTATAAGAGTAGACTATTTAAGAAATAAATCTGAGAAACACATACTCTTCAAAGACTTGATAGTATTGTCCATAAGAGGCAGAGTTTGTATCTGTTGCTGGAGACAACTGGTGGTTCTGCTCAAGGAATGAATTTCAACGTCATCCAACATGATGAGGTTGGATGCCCATGCCCAGAGGCATAGCAGGACCAGCCTGAACCCTGTTGATTGTTTCTGACCAGTTTGGTGTATAGCAGTATAAGAAATTGTATAATCAATGAATATACAGATGTTATAATTTGGAAATGTACAAGAGAGTTTGGGTAAGCAGGCTATTACACCAAAAAAGAATACATAAAGGACTAACCCTTGTTCTGGGCTTGCTGGAAAACTCCAAAAGCAGAGATCTCCAGAAAGAGATCCTTCCCCACTGCTAGTCAGCTCTTAAATGGGGTCTAAGAGAGGTGAAGCCAACCTCCACCCCTTCTGGCAGCCAGGTGAATTGCCTTCACCTGTGCTCCTTTGACTGACTCATTGCTTATCTCAGGTGATCAATCAGACACGCAGGCTGTGATTCAGCAGTTCCCATACAGAAATGTATCAGAAATAGCGTTGCTAGCAGGAACAGGGAAGTAATTGTCCCTCTGTACTCAGCACTGGTGAGGCTGCACCTCTGTGTTCAGTTTTGGGCCCCTCTACTGCTAGAAAGACATTGAGGCCCTGGAGTGTGTTCAGAAAAGGGCAATAAAGCTGTGAGGGGTCTGGAGCACAAGCCCTGTGGGGAGCAGCTGAAGGAGCTGGGAGAAGAGGATGCTAAGGGGAGGCTTTGTTGCCCTCTGTAACTACCTGAAGGTAGAGATTGTGGTGAGCTGGGGGTCAGCCTCTTCTCTCATGTAATTGGTGACAGGACTAGAGGGAATGGCCCCAAGTTGCACCAGGAGAGATTCAGGCTGGACGTTAGGAAATACTACTTCTCTGAAAGAGTGGTCAGGCACTGAAATGGGCTGCCCAGGGAGGTGGTGGAGTCACCAACCCTGGAGGTGTTCAAGGGATGTCTGGATGTTGTGTTGAGGGACATGGTGTAGTGAGATCTATTGTTGATGGGTGGATGGTTGGACTGGGTGATCTTGTAGGTCTTTTTCAACCTTGGTGATTCTATGATTCAGGACAATACACAAAAACTCCTTTTGTCTCAAAGATTGTTTTGAGATGCAAGGACAACCAGATGCATTTCTGCCTGCACAGGGATGCCAGCAACAGTGCAGAAGAATGTCTTGATGCCTATTGCATTCCAGACTACTCTGAAAATGGGGCAGCTCAGCCTTGTGTGGGGTCCCTGGCTGCTCTGATGTCAGTAGGCCTGCACTGGACTGCAGCGCCTGCACTGGACATGCTATTACTATAGGCAATCTGAGAAGAACTGGACAGTTTATATAAGGACTCTGCCAACAAAGATGTGTGCTTCTTTTGCTTTTTTTCGTGGTGTGTTTTTTTCCCCTTCCTGCAGAAACTTCCCTGTGATTGACCAAGAAAGAGAATGTGCACCCCTCAGCCCCACAGCCCATTGGAAGACTCGTTGACCATTGTGGCACTGCAGTGGTAGCTATTTCTGCATTACTGTAATGTAACGCTCCCCACCCCCAAGCCTAGATAACCAAGATAATATAATAAAAACAGTTAGGCAAATATTTGAGTATTAATCTTATGTTGAGTATATTCTTCACTAATCATCCCACTTCTGTTAACTGGAGCAAAACAGGCTGTTGAGTACAATCACAGAATCACAGAATGGCCAGGGTTGGAAGGGACCTCAAGGACCATGAATCTCCAATCCCCTGCCACATGCAGGGCCACCAACCTCCCTATTTAATGCTAGACCAGGCTGCCCAGGGCCGCATCCAGTCTGGCCTTGAACACCTCCAGGGATGGGGCATCCACAACCTCTTTGGGCAGCCTGTTCCAGCACCTCACCACTCTCTCTGTAAAGAATTTCCCCCTGACATCCAACCTAAATCTTCCCTCCCTCAACTGAAAACCATTTCCCCTTGTCCTGCAGTTATCAACCCTTTCAAAGAGTTGATTCCCCTCCTGTTTGTAGGCTCCCTTTAGGTATTGAAAGGCTGCAATGAGGTCACCCCGCAGCCTTCTTTTCTCCAGGCTGAACAAGCCCAGCTCCATCAGCCTGTTGCAGATGTTGTCTTCTAGGCCTTTGCACCTCCTTTCTGTCCAGTTTTCTCTAGTGCAGTCTGCAACAGATGTGAGTGCATTTCCTAAAGCTGTAGCCTGTGCTGTACCTGATGTGTAGATTACTGGCGTTCAGCTGCTCAGCTGTTAATCCCCTGCCTTTATACAGAGTTATCTGTATATTTATTTAACTTCATGTTCATACTCATGAGTGTAAAAGCAAGAATGAAGGGAACAAAAGGAAACCATTAAAGCAGAAATAAAAATAAGACTCGTGGGAACTCTGATTTCTAGTTAGAAACACTGCACATCTATTATCATTTTAGCCCATGGAGGTTAATAGAAAATGAGATCAAAGGCAGCATGTGTTTACCAATGGTAGATCATGCCAGGCTATGCTTCTTTGATATGCTAACCGGTCTGCATAGGAAATGCAGATCTCATCTATTTGAATTTCAGGAAAACATTTAATGCACTGACACATGGGACCATATCTGCTAGATGAATGAGAAAGAAACTCATAAAAGAACCATAAAAGTGAATGAGATTTGGAAGAGGAAAGATAACAATCTGATTCTATTGAAAAGAAAATAACTGTGCCAGAAGAAGGTCACTGGTAGAGTTCTCTAAGGATCTGCAGTGGGCTCAGTCGTCTCTAACTGTACTCACAATTTTTCTTTGCTCCAGCCCCATAAGTTCATCAGTTGTTGCTTACCAGATGCTCTAGGGCTGCTCAGCAAATGAATGCAACAGTACCCTGGACCCTGAGCTGCACCACCCTGCTGGTGGGAGCTGGTTGGGAAAGCCTTTTGCATTCCTCCTCAGGAAATTCTCACTTGGGTTGCAAGTGATTGCAATTCTATGTAAAACTATCAAGATCCTCTGCTTAACAAAGTGCAAACATTTGATTCAAGCTTTCTTGCCTCTGGTTGGTCATGGAATCCCAGAAATAGAATCACAGAATCACAGAACTGTAGGGGAAGGGACCTCCAGAGTCCAACCCCCCTGCCAAAGCAGGTTCCCTACACCAGGTCGCACAGGTAGGCATCCAGGCAGGTCTTGAACATCTCCAGAGAAGGAGACTCCACAACCTCCCTGGGCAGCCTGTTCCAGTGCTCCGTCACCTCACTGTAAAGAAGTTCTTGCGCACATTTGTGCTGAACTTCCTGTGCTGCAGTTTCTGGCCATTTCCCCTTGTCCTGTCAAAATACTAATGTTGGAAAAGACCTTTAAGATTACCGTGTCCAACCATCAACCTAATACTACCAAGTCCGCCATAAATCATGTCCCACACAGCCATGCCCACGTGTCTTATAAATACTTCCAGGGATAGTGACTCCACAACATCTTTTGGCAGTTCTTTCCAATGGTTAACCATTCTTTCCATGAAGAAATTCCTTCTAAAGTCCAAACTAAACTTTCCATGGTGCAACCTGTTGCAGTTTCCTTGTGTCCTGTCACTTGTCATGTGAGAAAAGAGAACAGAATCACAGAATCACAGAATGGCCAGGGTTGGAAGGGACCTCAAGGATCATGAATCTCCAACCCCCCTGCCACAGGCAGGGCCACCAACCTCCCCATTTAATACTAGACCAGGCTGCTGTGGGCCCCATTCAGTCTGGCCTTGAACGCCTGCAGGGATGGGGCATCCACAACCTCTCTGGGCAGCCTGTTCCAGCATCTCACCACTCTCTGTAAAGAACTTCCCCCTGACATCCAACCTAAATCTTCCCTCCCTCAACTGAAAACCGTTTCCCCTCGTCCTGCAGTTATCTACCCTTTCAAAGAGTTGATTCCCCTCCTGTTTGTAGGCTCCCTTTAGGTATTGAAAGGCTGCAATGAGGTCACCCTGCAGCCTTCTTTTCTCCAGGCTGAACAAGCCCAGCTCCCTCCGCCTGTCCTCACAGTGGAGGTGCTCCAGTCCCCTGATCATCCTCGTGGCCCTCCTTGGCCCTCCTCTGGACCCTCTCCAACAGCTCCCTGTCTTTTTTGTACTGCGGGCTCCACACTTGGATGCAGTACTCCAGATGGGGCCTCACAAGAGCAGAGTAGAGGGGGGACAATCACCTCCCTGTCCCTGCTGGCCACCCCTCTTTTGATGGAGCCCTGGATACCATTTGCCCTCTGAGCCGCAAGGGCACACTGCTGGCTCATGTTAAGTTTTTCATCTATCAGGACACCCAGGTCCTTCTCCACAGGGCTGCTCTCAAGGACCGCTCCTTCCAGCCTGTACAGATGCCTGGGATTCCTCCAGCCCAAGTGCAAAACTCTGCACTTTGCCGTGTTGAACCTCATCAGGTTCACCCAGGCCCACCTTTCTAGCCTCTCAAGGTCCCTCTGAATGGCATCCCTTCCTTCCACCGTATCAACTGCACCACTCAGCTTGGTGTTGTCAGCAAACTTGCTGAGGGTGCACTCAATTCCCTCATCGTTGTAATTAATAAAGATGTTAAAGAGCACCGGTCCCAAGACAGACCCCTGGGGGACACCGCTTGTTACTGGGTTTCACCTGGACATAGAGCCATTGATGACCACCCTCTGTCTGCGGCCTTTCAACCAGTTTCTTATCCATCAAGTGGTCCACCCATCAAATCCACATCCCTCCAATTTGGAGATGAGGATGTGGTGGGGGACCATGTGAAAGGCCTTGCTCAAGTCCAGGTAAATGACATCGAACCACAGCTCCTTGTTGCAAACTCCTTTCAGGTAGCTGTAGAGAACCATGAGCTCTTCCTTTATCCTCCCTTTCTCCAGACTAAACACCACCAGCTCCCTCAATCACTCTTCACAAATCTTGTTTTTAATTCCTTTTACCAGTTCTGCTGTTCTGCTCTGAGCACTTTCCAGCATGTCCTTCTTGTAGAGAGTGGCTCAAAAGTGATGACAAGTTGTTACACTTTCAGTAATTTCTGTATGCAAAACCTCCCAGCTTTGTGCAGACCACAAGATGGCACAGCTGTAGTAGCTATATGCAACTGGATAAGGCACCATGATGCAAACAAAATTAAAAATTAATATGGTGTTTTACATGAATTAGAGGTAGATGGGGGGAGATGAACAAAATATTTTAGTCAACGAGCTATTATCTCTAATTGAATAGCAATGCTGTTTGAGCCCATAAAGCAAAGAGAATTCTGAAATCTTTCATTTTCAATAATCACCTACTTATATATTTAACAGAAAAAAATACAAACCAAAGGATTTTTGAATAGAAATAGTATAATTTTTGACTGAAATGGGATAGAACACTGCAACTTTAGATTACTTTCAGTAGATTGTTACAATGATTGTAAGATAGCTTTCTAGCAAAATATTTTTTAAGCTAGAAAATTCTTTAACGCCAACAAATTCTCGCTGTCCCTCAGACCATTTCATTTGCAACTACTTTCCATTTTTGAATAGCAAATAAGTTTGACAGCAATTCCTATTTTAATCCAGTACTAATGAATTTTAAAAATCTTTTTATAAAACAATCCGCAAGGCAGTGAATACACTCTGGGAGACAACGGCATTTCTGATATGGATTTACGGGACACAGATTCACTGTTTTGAATGACCCAGAAAATATTATGGAAATTTAAGCCCATCATTACACCATCAGTGTATCTCAGGGAACTGGATGGGATAGGCCTATTATCTCTAACATATGTGCTTTTATTATAACTTTAACAATTGAAGAGATAGTCTGAGGTAAATGGAAGCAGACATATGTTAGGGACTATGCAAGGAGGTGGAATTTCACCCTAATACAACTATGGTGATTTGTGTCTTTCACCAGTGAGATTTGCCATTTGTCCCACACCTGTCATCTAGCATAGCAGGATGATGATCCCTTATTAAGATTTCTAGGAGCGTCTGCCATAAAAATATTAACTTTTCATCCATTTATGTACTGCTGTATTCATTGCTAATTGTCACAAATACCAGAGATTTGGAGAGGTCCAGAGAGATCCTTTTATGGCAAAATCATCAAAGTCTAAACATAAACTTATCTAAATAGTTTGATATATGCTTATCAGAAATAACTATACCTAGTCATCTAATCTGTATCTAAAGGGGAGTGATATAATAACTTCATTAGTCACATTCTTCTGTAGAAAATCAGAATTCTGACTAGCACCCAAATGAAAATCTGGCCTTTCCAAATTTGCTGCATTTCATCCAGGCAAACCACTCTTGCCATGGAAAATGGAGGGAAGGGAAGGGTAAAGATGGAGATACTGATTGATTCCTACAAGTCTCACGCTAATTGAAATGAAAGAAGCCAACTTCTTTTCTCATACCCTTAGATCCTCTACTCACACAAGCAGTATCTATTCAGGGGACTCTCCAGAGAGCAACGAACTCACACCGAGGGATATAATTCCTCTTTTCTTATGTTAATGTAGCTGAGCACAGAAACAGGCCAAAGAAATATAACCTATTTAGTTTTTAATGGAGAATAAAAAAATCTTTAAAATTTCACAGAGAGGGTAAGGATTCCATGTTGAAAACTCAGTCTTGCAATTCCCATTAATTTAAATGGAGTTTTTACAATCAGTCCCCAGCTGTTAAAAATGCCTCTCACAGTGAAAAATGTTCGACTTCACCATTGTTTTCTTGCATTCTTTGATGGTATGGTTTGTGTATTTTGGCCTTTGTAGAGAATGGATATCCTTAAGTCTTGTTTACGGTTCCCTGCTAGTAACACAGAGAGGGAACACACTTTGAGATCATATATTGTAGCAGTCTGTTTTCCTCTCTCCCTCTATCTGTGCATTCACATGCACTGATGAGATCCCCCTTGAGCCTCCTCGCTCAAGGAAGACTGGTCCAGGCCAGCTGGAGGCCAGCCACTGGTGGGGTACTCAAGGACTGGTCCTGAGGCCAGTACAGTTTAATATCTTCATTAACGACCCAGATGATGGGACAGGGTAATTTCTCCATCTGGGGGCTCCTAGGTACACCAGTGCTACTAAGCTACTGGTCTAGGATCTTACAGACAGTCCGCTGTATGGCCAGGAATTTAACCTGGTTGTCATGGTGTTAGGCTAGCACAGTGGCATTGAACCACCCTTCACCGTCCTGTCTCTGTGATAAATACAGCATTAGTGGGAAGTGTTTCTGCAGATCATTTACTGCTATTGTCAGTCTCAAATCCCACCCGTAAGTAGAACTTCTCTAGGAATAATTTATGTAGAATTTCCCTAAAAAAACACAATATGCAGAAACAAGTGAACACTGACTTTCATTACTAGAAATTACCTTGAATTGTAATCCCAAGCTGCAACTGAATAGAAAATCATCCAGGACAGAAATTTCTCCAAAGCTGAACTCCATCCACATTAAAGGTTTTGGTTCTTTCATTTAGCTGAACTGAAACATTTTCTTCAAAGAGACCTCTATTAATTGCATTCATTATTGTTAAAATCAATAACAGATAACATCATACCTTAATTACTCCCCTCCTTTCTATGTATTCTGTTGCATTATCCTCAACTGGAACATGCCAACAGCTGGGTAGCAACTGAACACTTTATTCATAGATAGATTACAAAGATTTGTTTTGAAGTAAGATGGCTCTACATGTACTTTTCCAGCATTCAGTCCCTGAACAAACTCTTCTGAAAGCAAAACAGAGAGTGAGCTACAGCTGTAATAGTATGATCACAAACATATTGGAATGCCTTTGGGTTTCCTTCAGGTAAGCAGTACCAGCAGACGTGCTACGAGGTTGTGAACATCACCTGTGGAGGCTGAAAGGAGAGGGCACTGCCAGCAGCGTGGAGCTTCAGCTTTCATTACATGACTGTAATGATGGAATAAGGCAGGTGACTGTTTCTGAGAGCAGAATTTCATCAACTGCCAAACAAAAATTCTTCATTTCACAAAACCACTGTGATAATACAGTATTTCTAAAAAACAAAACAAAAAAAAATTCTAATTTCTCAAATCTAGATACAGAAATGGATTTGAGAAACTTTTTTCAGATCTACGATTTTGCCATTAGATTCATACAATTAAAACTGTTGCCTTTGAGGGACAGTGACCTGCACCTAGCAAAAGATTTGATCACTGAAAGCAGAAGTTAAGCACCAACACTTTCCTGAAATCCCAAACTATAATTTAGCTCAACAAAAGTCCAGAAGCAGGTCAATCCTTTGCTTGTCTCACTTGGTAATCTCATCATTACATCACAGTAATCTCAGAGCACACAAACTGCATGCCAACACAGTGATGGTTCAAAAACACACCTAGAAGAGCCCTCTCTCTGTTCCAGCTCACCCCAAGGTGAGTCACAGCACACTCAACTCCTGAAAAATAACTTGTGTTGAAGGTAACCTGCCTTTGACATTTCCAGCATAAACAGTCATAAATAAGTGAATCCAAAACTCACCCAGTATCGGGGGAAATCAATACAAATCACTCATATGAGAACATTGGTGGGAGGATACAGAAGCATGGAACTTCTTACACACCCCAGCAAACTTCAGGCACTTGAATAAACTAGCCAGCCTCCTAAAATTATTCTGTAGTCAATGCTGAAGAAGCATTCACCTCTGAAGAATTCTCTTCTTCTCCCTCCCCTTGGCTTCTTCAGTGAACTATCCCCCCTGGTTTTACAAGTAATGACAGATAAAAGCTTTGTTATACAGCTAGACATTTGATCTCCCTTATGAAGTGAAAAGGAGCTGAGGCTTAGGGTCTGCTCAGGAGCATTGCTTATATCTCAGTACTGCGAACTGGACTTCTTTGCATTTGGGTTCAATGTTTAAATATTTAAATATTTAGCTTCAGTCTAACAACTGGCATTTTCTTCTACCTTTTTTTTTTCCCAAATACAAAGAAGGAAAGATCTTCTCTTTTACTGCGCTGTTGCACTGTCATGCTTCTGGTTCTGTCATGTTTTGATATTCCCCTTTGTTTCTTTTCTTAGATCTTTAAAGTAAATATCTGACTTAGGCATCCAGCCTCACAGCAGGCTTTTTCTCAACATGAGACATACTCTCTGCTGGGTGCCCCATTAAAGTCATTTTACTACACTTTGTTTGTTCTAAAGTGCTCCTGCAGGACTGGCTGTAAACAGAGAATGCATAGAGAACTCTCTGTGGTATATTAATTAACATCACACATCTTATGTATTTCACAAGTCCCTAAAACATTGTACTAAAAACATTGTCTGGCTGTATCTGAGAGTGTGTGAAAATTTTAAAAAGTTTTACTTCTTGCAAGGAAAACCACTATGCTTTGTACAGTGATGCCTATCTAGTTTACTCTTGGCACCTTGAGTGCACTGCTGTGCATTACTGAAATCAGAATCATACCGGTTTTACTATTTTTATAATTATACTTTTCCATCTCAGAAGTCTTGTTTATCTCCTACAGATGGAAAGGAGGGGGCAATAAAGAGAGATAAGGTTCACAGCTGTTGCTCTGAAGGCTGCCTTAGATCTCAGGAGAGGTCTCATGTTTCCTACTTAATGGTAAGAGTCAGTCCAACACACAGAACTGCTTGGAAAAATAATACTCAGAGCCTCTATGTAAACCGTGATTTTCCCAAACAGGTATAGAAAGAGCATGCAAATAAAAAAGAGCAAAATAATGTTTTAGTGCAAGCTGTATGAAGCATCACTGCAACAAGGAAATCAGCTGCTTAATTCCATGTGTTATTATGGCTTTAAACCATATTTCTTTTCCTGGTGAACAAGAAAAGAGCTCCAGTGCACACAGACAAGATTCAACTCACCTGCTGATGTACATTCTGCATCCCAGTTGTCTACTCTGGATTCCTGTCAGAGGAATTGGCTTCTCTTTTTTTTTTTCGTTTTGGCTTCTCTTCTATCAAACAGTGGAGATGGGACCAGAGGAAAAGGAGCAGGCCATGGGTCTGGGGGATTTGAGTTTTGCCTATAGAGCATTAGGCCAGATGTTCAAACCATGACAAAACACCATGTTCCGAGAGCTACAGAGAGACATCATATTATGCTAGTTCAACTCTTTCTGTAGCTACCATCCCACTCCTACAGTTAAAAAAGGAACATAAAGCAGATATATTTCTTCTGCCAAAGAGTACTTTTCATTACAGACCCGTGGGCTACCATAGCGTGCAAGCTAGTCTTCAATTGGAAATGTTCTACTTTGACATGAGCATTTTCCTGACATTTAGAGGCAACACACATGGCTAACCATCATAAAGTGACTTAGTAACTGTATTAGAGAGTCAGAATGCTTACATTTCCTCAGTATAAAGGAAGCTGTTTCATTTATCCCATTGCTGAGGGCTTCTGTTGTACAGCCCACTACACGGTAAGTGTAGGGCAGCTGTCGGTGCTGTTTTTCTTCTGTTTGTTTCTCAGATAAAAGGGCAACATCGTTAAGTACTGGCTGGTCATTTCCTTTCATTTCACAGGAGTGAAGACATTGGTACAGTAGGCTGGTTCCTAAATGCAAGTTTAATGGTGTGACACACGGCAAGAGAAAGAGCAGGCAGCTTTATGCTTTATTCTCACACACATCCCAGACAGCTCCATTTCTTTTAATTGATTACGAGCCGCACAGCTTTGTGGCTGCTGAAGTGACCAGATCACTGGTCACTAGCTTCTGTTAACCTCCCATGGGGATTTCAGAACGTAACTGCATGTAATTGCACTCCCACGTCCTCATATGGCTTTATCCCCACAGCCCTCCTCCCCATAGCCTCCCCACTGCCTTTTGTTCAGAGAGGAATCACTGAACACATTACAGAAATCAGTGAAATTCAGTTTTCATCCTCCTTGTGCTGTTAAAACTCAGGCACTCTAAAAAAATGTTTACTGGTATGAAAAGGTTCCATCAGAAAGTCATGCAGCTACTCCCCTCACAAATTTATTTGCTCATTTAAACCTTAAAACTAAATGGTCTCTGACAATGTTCATTACTTTAATAGTTCTTACACACTTCTATGTCATGCAAAGGTGCTTTGCAAGTAATATTTTTTAATGATGGAAATATGACTTCCTTGTATTCCTGCGTGGTTTGTTTTATTTCTGTAAATGTATATTTTTGCCAATAAAATTTCTCACTAATTTTAAGAAAGATTTCTCTAGACAGACACAAAGTATTCCAGTTAAGACCAATCAAATGGGAAATATATTAGTTCTTCAGAAAAAGATGCTTTCATTTCAAGATAGTAATTCAAGTAAAATATGCATCATTATTATTACTGTTGTTATAACAGTTAACAAAAACAAGCCCATATACAACCTAGAGAAGCTTTTCCATATCTCTATTCATCGTCCTGGCTCTTGAGACAACCTTTGGACTTCTTTCTCTGCCTGGAAAGAAACAGCAATCCAGACTTCTGTCACAAGAAGCAGATCACATGGAAGCCTCTCAGTATTATTAAAAAGCAATAATAGCCTGGGATGATTTTCCATCTCTTTCAAGACACCTTTAGTAAGCAAGACGCAATTTTCTCACCCTGCAAAATGCCCAGTTTTCCCTTTTGGACAAATCTCTCTCTGAATTCTTTGATCTCTATTAAAATTTGAGAACAAAGTAGAAGCAAGAAAATCCACACAGAACATGCCATACTGTATCAGAGGCTTTTAATACAGGAAGCTGTTTTAAAGTAAAACCTTCATTCTCACATTACCTATGACATCATATCATGATTGTGACGTGTAGTAGATAATTGCATGTTATCTGCCAGCAAGAGCAGGAGCTAAAGGGCATCACCTGGGTCAAGAGGCTCAGTCAGACACCAGAAGTACTGTCAGTAGTGAACGCATTATAAATCTTCCCCAGAAAGTAAGTTTGTGGAAGTCACTACATTAGGAGGAAATGTTGAATCCCTTGAGAACAGGTCTTGTAAAGAGATCTTGATATATCAGCGGCTGTGCAGCCTCACCTTGAGCACTGGGTGCAGCTTTGGGTGCTGCAATAGTAGGACATCAAGCCATTAGAGAGCATCCAATAGAGGGCTTCAAAGATGGTGAAGGCTCTGGAGGGCAAAATGTATGAGGAGCAGCTGAGGTCCCTGTGTTTGTGCAGCCCAGAGCAGAGGAGCTGAGGGGAGGCCTGACGGCGGCTGCAGCTCCTCACAGGGAGCGGAGGGGCAGCGCTGAGCTCTGCTCCGTGTGACAGCGACAGGGCCCGAGGGAACGGCATGGAGCTGCGTCAGGGCAGGGGGCGGGTGGCGGTCAGGGACAGGGGCTGCACCGGAGGGCGGCGGGCACGGAACGGGCTGCACGGGGCAGTGGGCACGGCCCCAGTGCCGGAGTTCAGGGAGCGTTTGGGCAGCGCTCTCAGACATAGGATCTTATTTTCAAGCCCATTTGCTTTTGGTTATCATTACGTCCATAATGGAGAAGTAAAAATATGCTTGGTCCTCATTACCTATCCACACTCCAAGACTACAGAAGAGGCTTAACCCAAAACTGACCCAGAGAGAAATGTCAGAGTGCCGTCTTTCAACACATGGTCTACCGCATCCCTCGAGCTCCCCTCCAGCCTCTTTTGGGGCATTTTTTCTTTTTCTCTCTAATGATTTGCCCAACCCAGTGGAGGGAGCTCACCCTCGGCACCAACAGACGCACACAGGACCCAGCCCCCGGCGGGCGGAGCTTGCGGCCCGTCCCCCGGCAAAGCATCCAGCCCCGGGGCCGGGACGGGGCCGGGGGGCGGCGGGTTTCCCTCCGCGGTCCAGGCGCTGCTGCGGGCGGTGGCGGCGGCTGAGACGGGCGGATGGCGGCGGAGCTGGGCGCGGGGCTGCGCATCTTCCGCGATGTGAGTAGGCGGCAGCCTTGCCGGGACCCCCTGCATCATTCGCAAGCATCTGGGGATGGGCGTGTATTTATTGCTGTGGGTTTTTTTCTTTGCCTTTTTTTTGTTGCGGAGCTACGATTTCCTCTCCTGTGTGGAAGGAAATGAAGCTGAGCAAGGCTATGGGTCTTTCCCTTTTCCCTTTTCCCTTTTCCCTTTCCGTTTGCCTTTTCCTTTTTCTCTTCGCTTTCTCCTTCCTCTTTTCCTCCTGTGTTGGAGAGTGAGTTTGCTGCCAACAGTGTGTCTGTATCAAGAGAGCAGGTTAGCAATGAGGGAAGGTTCAGAGAGGCACTGGATGAAAAAGCCATCATTTGTCAAACTGCATTGCTTGGCTTTTTACTTTATTTTTTTTCCTGGGCTTTCCACTAAGAGTATCTCACCCTGCAGAAGTGTGGAGTTTTTCCCACTGTGTCCTGCTAGAGCCTGATGGGTTTGAGGTACTGAGTAGACCTGAAAAGGAAGCCTGGTGAGGGAGCAGCCCAGCATGTGCCCATCCTGCTCCTCCAGGTGCAGTGCTGGACTGTCAGCTCAGCCCCTCAAGATGCAGGTGCAATACTTGTTGTCTAAGCTTGCTTGGCACCGAGAGTTCCTTTTATAGGCAAGCACTGCATAAAAGGCAAACTCCATCCCCAAAATCTCTAACGTATCCTCTGCATTTCTTGAGACTTGAAAATCTTCATACCTGCGTATCTACGTACCTTCATAGCATTCAAACACTACCACCAACTGTGATCTACTTCAGATCATTCTTCACTCTTATATCAGAGTTAATCCACAGTATCTGCTCGAAAGGACATGTTGTGTATTAAAGCTTGTTTTCAGGATCCTCTATCTACATGTTTTATCCAATATGACCATGTTAGCTGTAGATGTCCCTGTTCATTGCAGGGAGGTTGGACTAGATGACCTTTAAGGTTCCCTTTCAATTCAGAAGAGTCTATGATTCTATGATTAACTTCCCCAGGTTGTTGCCCAAATTATTTCAAGCAAAATCAAACCCACATCTGCTCATCTAATAATTTCTCTAGGCTTCATAAGAACTTCTTTAAATCTCTTCATCAAGTTACTGTTTCCATTTGAGTGCATAATGAAAATACAGCAGTCTTGATTTCTAGTGCAGCCTCCTCCCTGCTTTTGTGTCAAAATACCTACCATACATCCAAACTATTTTAACATTTTTATATGGTGGTGGTAGTGTTATTTTCATTAAAAAGTATTTTTATGCAGATTTTTTTAGCCAGCTTTGACCCGTATCTTTGGGGCACCTCTAGTCAATTGATGCCCCCGACCCTACACATCTATAAGCCAAGATGGAATAAACAGCACTCTTGGTGATGTAGATGCCTTGCTCCAGGTGCAATGTGCATCCCTACTGTAGCTGTACCACACATGAGGCTCTGCTGCTTGTGACAACGGCCATTTTAATCTGTTAGTAATGAACCTGCAAGGTGAGCAGCAGGACTTCAGCACTGCTAGCACCTTTGATACGCTTCTGGTGGTGGGCACCCATCGTTCCTTTGAATTGCCTGTAATTGGGCAAAACAAAGCTCAGTTCATCACTTTAGATCTCACAGTGCTGTCTTCAGACTTCATGAATCTGTCAATTTCCAGCTGAAAAAAACCTGCAAAATCATTCAACTCTGTGACTTTCTTTGCCATCTCTGTACACATACAGTTACTAGCTATGGAGCATGATGGTTCAGTGGGCAGTATTGGTAGTAGGCGGGTGGTTGGACAAGATGACCTCAGAAGTTTTTCCAACATTAATGATTCCATGATTCTATGCCATTTTGGCTGATAGATACACTGACATGCATGCTGACTTTTCCTCCAGGTGACAAGAAAGGAAATAAGAGTGCTTGGCAATGACATGGGAGAAGGACCAACAACAGTCTCCCAAAAGTCCAGTTCAACCTGCCAGTAATCCAAGACTTTATATTACCCATTAGGAACCATGGAAAAAGATTTTATTTTATTCCAACAATTCTCTGAATGCTCTTTCCTTTGCTCTGCTCTTAGCTAAAAGTTTTATGTTAGCATTAGGAGGAAATTTCCAGTTTAGAGTATAAACTTTAAAACCCCAAACAGTCCAATCCTCATACAGAAAACTAATTTATCTGGAAATACAAGGAGGGAGGGTGTCATCCTGATAAGCCTCCTTCATACTGCACATGATGTAAACTGACCCAGAGGAAAGTTCAGCTTAGAGGTCATAAACGAAATTCTGTTGTTGGTCACTGTTTTGTCATTTCTGCCCTGACACCATATGACAGAATTCAGCAACAAGGATGATCCAGCAGAACGTGGCAGCTGAATCCTCAGGTTTTTCATTTAGCTACAGCACTATAAGCAGAGCACACTCCTGCCGTTGGCAGCTAATCAGCAAAACCACCTCACCCTGAGAACAGGTACCTATCATAAACTGCTGATCGAGGAGTGGGCTGTGGTGGTGGTACCTGCACTGAGACCCCAGCTGAGATTCCACTGGTCTTCACTGGGGGCACCCACTGGGGTCCTTCCACAGCCTTTGCATGAGGAGACCTTTCTTCCACCTCTGTTTCCTATCATCAGAGGAATCCTGAGATTTGCTCCCACTCAGCTGACACTGCTGCCTGCCACCCCCAGTCTGATCACTGTGTGCTCCCCAGCTCCTCTCCTGCTTCTCCCTCCACACACCCAGACCCTGAGTCTTTCTCTGCGCCTCAGATGTTCAGAGCACGCCCCAGCTGCCAACTGCCCTTGTTCTGCTTCTCTATACGGCTTCTCCCATCCCCAAGTCCATAAGCACAGCAGTTTTGTGGGATCAGGTTTTGTGCCTGAACATGATCCCTGTAAGCCATATGTAAACTAGTAAATAAAGCTGGTTCCTAGGGGTTTGGTTTATGTGCATGCAGCACAGGAGGAGTTAAAGAAAGCAGTATTGTAAGAGAAGAATGGAGATACACTAAAGGCTTTTCAATTTTTATGCAGCATTCTGGAATGTGAATGTAGCACTTCAACTGTGAATGCCCATTAAATACAGCCTTATATGCTTTGAACTCGTACCAGAAAAGTAATTCCTTTCTCTCTTTTTTCATTTAGATACTGAGAAGAGCAGACAAGAATGGTAAGACCAGTCACCTGTTTCCCTCTTCCCTTTGGGAAAAATACTCATCACTGATACAGTCTTTAAATCGTGCTTTAAACATCTTGATATGAAAACCAGCCATCTCTCACGCCATTTTATGTTTTCTACAGGTTTTGTGCAATGTGTATTGTTGTGCACTGATTCTCCCAATGGATTCCTTAAGAACAGGTCTTTTGCTTTCACAATTTAGCATGTGTGTTTGATTTGCACTTCTGGTGTATGTGGGAGTTTTCATAATAACATTCTGTTCCCAAAAAGTTTTGATCTATTTGGTTCTAGCTTCATTTTATTACTTTTTAAAAACACTATAGGCTATATCCAGCAGTCAAATTTGCATTCCCTCCGTTTGTGTTTGTATGTTTGTTCTGTGTGTCAGTAGGCAGAATAAAACTTTAAATTCAACTTGTGCATTTATAACACAAAAGTGAGGTTTTTATTACATTATTGATTGAAATTTTTCCCCTGGTGCTAAAGACAAATCTTCTTTCCACATATGTCGCTCCCCTGTTTGAATACAGGAATTTGGACCGTGTAAATCTTCACACATTTTGGCTATAGCAGGGGAAGAGCCTGGCCATAAAGGCCACAAGGTTCATCACAGGAGTTTTGGCTGGTGTACGTATTCGTTGTCTTGGACCTGTCTTTAACTCCTTTTCTCATCTCTGAACTACTGTCCAATTTTGGTCAAATCACATTTTCATTTTGTGCCACTTTCCTATTAGAAAAATGATGTCACTGCCACAATGTGAGATTGAGTACTTCTGAGACTATGAAGTCATACTACGATTACCATAATAGTACTTATGCTATCACACATTATTAGGTAACCAGAGCTAGATCACACAAGACAGGAAGAAAATACAGGCTCCCAATTACTTATCACTGTAATGCTAATGTATAAGAAGTAGGGAAACTAAGGTTCTTAGAAAAGCTCAGGCTGCACTTTGGCATTTTCCTGTGAGCAGTGCCAGACCCACAGCTCAGTGCTTACCCCTGGCAGGTTACTCCCAGTCTGTCCTCAGAAAACAGATATTGTGCAATTTTGATAAAGCTCACTCTGGTAGGTGAAGGCACAATGACTGTCATTGGGAACATTGGTGAGGACCAATGTTCTTTCAAGGAAGACCTGCTGGGCACTAAAGCAGCTCCTGTACATTTGGATGGTATAGCTGGGGACATTGGGTAGCCATTAGCTGTTGCTGGGAGGACACCCACCCCTGGCAGTGTGTTTCTGCCCAAACTTGTGTGCAGCAACTGGTATTTCCCACTAAACTACAGCAGTCTCATTCAGAGAGCTCAGGGGCACAAAACCAGCCCAATGTAAGGTTTTTTTGTAGTGATTTTTTGTTATCTCCCTCAGCTCACCAAAGACTCTCAAGTGCAGTGATGAATCAAACTGAATCCCAACGTGTGGGATGTGTGGGATGCTGGGAAAGGGATGAAAGAGGACCTTCACCAGCAGTGCCTTGCCAGCTTAGCTTCACACCAACTGCAGCATTGCCAGCAGACTGCTTGTGGCTTTTGGGAAGATGCTTATGTTTGCCCGAAGATTGGTACGAGACTGAGTGCATGGTACAAAGCAGCAGTCAGCATCCCTCTTGAGATCTGAATGTGACTGAGCATTATCCAGATGATTACTCAGTGACAGACTTTCTATTTCCTCTCCTAGTCAGCCCTGTAGCACTCATCCATGGCCAGCTCCTGCTGAACGCCACTGTGGCCATCAAGAGCCCTTGGGGCTTCAAGTCTATGTCCCAACATCTGAATTCATTCTCTGTCCCAATCCTGTTGGATCCGTAGCACTTTGATGGTGAGGAGGACTTCCAGTCCTCCTTCAAGTTACTCCCCAGTTTATTACTTACACTTTTCTATTAGAACAGAGGAAACTTCTCACAATCAGTGACGAACTTGCTTGTTCCAGTAGCCACATGAGCCCTAGAGACTTTGGTCACTGGAGTTCACAGCTATACATGGATGCTTTACAGCATAGTACTGGAGGAACTGAGATCAAGCACTCCAGTTCTATTAAGTCTATAAACTGGAAGTGGTTTCATATGTGCTTAATTGTGTTTGCTCAACCATCAGTAGCCTGTGGGACTTCCACTTTGCTAATCTAGCAGAGGTTAGTGCTGAATTATTAAGGAGTGGATTTGTTTTAAGGCCATGATATTAAGTAACTGCTCTGAAATGTTACTGGAAATTTGAAGACATACCTAATATGTTTACACTGTTGTCAACACAGATCATTAGCTTTCATTAATGAATAGGATAGTGATAGGACCAGAGGGAATGGTTTCAAGCTACGGCAGGGGAGATTCAGGCTGGACATCAGGAAGTATTACTTTTCAGAAAGGGTGGTCAGGCACTGGAATGGACTGCCCAGGGAGGTGGTGGAGTCACCGAGCCTGGGGGTGTTCAAGGAAAGGCTGGATGTTGTGCTGGGGGACATGGTTTAGTGGGAGCTATTGGGAATAGGTGAACGGTTGGACTGGATGATCTTTTAGGTCTTTTCCAACCTTGGTGATTCTATGATTCTATAGGATAATTACATTTCCAGTCACCTTTCTGTGCTACAGAAACTGAGTGTTGGCTTACAGTAACAGATACCAAGTTGCTGTCCAGGATACTATCTGTTAAGCTCTTCTACACTTCTCTCAGAGCTGCCATAATAATTCTATGGGATTACAATACCCCCAATGCAACTAATTATAAAAACCCTACTTGTTGCTTGTTTGACAGCAATAAAGCAATGCAATCAAAATGTTGGATCAAACTGAAAAATAGGCTACGATAAGAGAGGGTGTTCTTACTCTGAATTTAGGGATTGTGTGACTTAAGGCTTGCCTTAAGCAAAGGAAGGACTGTTTAAGAGCTACAGAGCTGAGAAATCCTGCTGAATTTCTGTTACTCAGAGACATGACAGTCGTTTATGACAGATGGGTTTAAGTGAGAAACTACTTTATCAAAGTCATTCCCCTCATTTAAAAGAAGGCATATAAATTTTAATTATATTGTGGTGGCGGCTTCTTTCTCTGCCATCATTCTGTTGCCATTCCAATTCTGGAAATATCTACAATTTCAACAGGATGATCAGCTTCATAAACTCTATCTGTAGGTTTGTATTTCATGACTGAGCAGCTCCACTCTGTATGGATCAGATACATGCTTTTCCTGCAACTGAAAGAGTCATATGATTTTCTGAGAGAGGGAACTTGGCATGGAAAAGGAATGTCACAGTTTGAAGAAATATATGATTCATAATATTGACAAAAGCAACAGAAAATCCTGAGGAATATAAACAATTTCATAAGGGTGAGATGTTGCACACTGACCTATCTGGAAAGGAGAGGTTTCGGTTTTGCATGTCAAAATGAAGTTTTGGTCTGGTTTACTTTACAAAAATCCCTGTGTTCAAACTATTTGACACAGAACTTATTTTGAAAATTCCCAACTGAAAGTTCTTCATTTATTTCACTTCTTTTGCTACTTACAACAACATCAAACTCATGAAATTCCTCACAAAAAGTAAAATCTCCTCCCCACTTAGCAGGGGAGAAGTAAGATATGCAAACTGGAGATAATCTACTGAAGGCACAGCTCCTCATCTTGCAAGCGTAGCAGTTCTTTTGTCAAAGTCTTTCTGCTTTATCCTCTCAGGATTTTTCTTGAGGGGAGCATGGCTGCTTCAGGTCTATTCTCTATGGAGGTGGAAACAAATGGCTACAAGCATAGCAGCATGCTTGCCTGGCTACTGAGTCTCAGAAGTTAAGAACCTGTGCTTGATGATGGGCTTGTTCCCCCCTAACCCTGGAATCAAACCCAAGCAGGAGTTAAGTAAAACTGTTCTAATACAGCTGGTTTGAAAAGGTGGTGTGTATGCAGATGCTGTCATTGATTTGGAAATACCAGTCAACTCTTATGAAAAAACACTGAGCACAAGCTTTGTCTCAGACATCTCTGAAGCTCCTAAGAGAGAGAGATTTGAAAACACTGATGGTAATGATTTCTATAGAAGCAGAGACTTTCTGAATTCTGGATTCCCCACCTCCCCAAATCCCTTAGATGCTGTGGGGCTGGGCCCTGCATTCCAGTGTCCATGAGTGGGTCCAACCCCACTGCCAGGAGTAGGGCTGCCACCCACCAAAGGAGGCTGCCCAGGGCTCCAAACAACCTGACCTTGAACACATCAGGGATGAGGCATCCATAGCTCTCTGGGCAGCCAGTGCCAGCATCTCACTACTCTCTCAGTGAAAAATTTCCCCTTGACATCTAATCTAAATCTCCCTTCTTTTAGTTTAAGGCCATTCCTCCTTATCACTACCTGTGTAAAAAGTCATGCTGCAGTGAAAACAAACAGGGTTTGGCATAATCAGTAGACAAAAGGTAATCATAAACAGATATTAAGCATCACTTAATATTTGTATTTTTTCACATTTTCACATATTTATATTCTTTCACATTTCGTAAGTTCCATTCCAGTGGATTTTAAGATTCCAAATTTTACTATTTCTATTAAAAAAAAAAAAAAAAAAAGTGCCAACTTTTAGATTCCAGCCTTCTTCCTATTTGTCCTACTCTGCTGGAACCACACAGTTACATGTGCTTCTCCTGCACTAGATTCTATTGATTGAATCTACCCGATATGGCTCAAAATCATTATATCTGGTTATATCAACACTTGATGCAGATCAGAGTCAGTGAAAGCACAGAATCTTTAAAGCTTCAGATTTAGTACTTTTTCTTACACATCCTCTTATGTCTGAAACCTGGAGGATATTGCTAGCCAGAAGTGAAAAATAGGGGACAGCGGGAACTGTTTGGTTGCCTTCAGGCCTTTGCCATCATCTCTGCAAGGTACACTGCTCCCCTGATCACCATAACCTCTGAAATTTATTATTTTACCAGCACTTCCTTTGTCTCATTCCAGTCTAGGTGCCATAGGGCAACAAATTAAGTTTTTTCAAGTCTTTGAATCTGGTTCTATCTTCACCCCTTTCCTGCTCCCTCTGTGTATATCGCTGAGAAATGCCAGTATCTTTTAGCACTCAAGTGCTCTGATTCTAGCATCTCATCCATCCAGTAGTTATGGACTTGCAGTCTGGTTGGGCTGGCACAGTTCTATTGTCTGTGCTTTTGAATTCCCATCTCATCAGGTTGAATCCTGGGATCAGTTTTAGTTTTCCTTCCCTCAGCTCTTCTGATCACAGTAAGCTATATGAGCCATCTGATACTGTTTCCTGCTATGGAAACATTGGCTGGAAGCTCATCTGTGAAGCCTGTAGATTACTTTTGCTGCTGGAGGCCTATGCTGAATGAACAAAGGCAGTATCTGCTGGGAAGGGCTCACAGTCCTACCCAGAAGTGAAAAATAGGTGACAATGGGAACTGTTTGGTTGCCTTCAGGCCTTTGCCATCACCTCTGCAAGGTACACTGCTCCCCTGATCACTATAACCTCTGTTGGCTTCAAACTCATCATTTGCCATTACCTTTGGGAATGGAGAATCCAAATACATCAAAGGTACCTTGTTCTGTTTTGTTTTGGTTTGGTTTGGTTTTTTTGTTTGTTTGTTTTTTAATTATTATTTTGTTTTGCTCACTGGGATTATCTTTCAACTCAGAAAGAGAGTACAAATGTGGCTTTCTTTTGTCAGATACACTGTAGTCCTTTGAAATCAATTAGACAAGATAGACAATTCGCAATGTCTCCTGGCTGCCCAGGGAGGTGGTGGAGTCGCATTCCTTGAAGGTGTTTGAGAAACATTTAGATGTTGTACTAAAGGACATGGTTTTGTGGGGAAATATTGGTGGTAGGTGGATGGTTGGACTGGATGATCTTGGAGGTCTTTTCCAACTTTGATGATTCTATTATTCTATTGGTAGGAAATCTGCCAACATCCACCTCTTGATGTCGTGGGTCAACATCATAAAATAGAAGGCTTTACTCTTGGAGCTACATAGGGAGACACATTTTATTGTTTATACTGCCAGTCAGGAACCTTTGGGCTCCAAGGAGGTTGGGGAACTATGCTTGTTTTTGAAGAAACTTCACAAATATGCAACAGCAAGCAAGGCTTGCAAAACAGCTCCTGTGAGATAATGTTGCCAAGGCAAACACTGCTGAAGGCTGAAGGATTTGTCTGGTTTGTCCAAGGGATGTGTGCCTTCGGAAAAGTTTATCTTCCATGAATCACCCATCCCCTGTCACTTTGCCAGTGGCAAAGACTGAAGTATCTGTAACAGACGGTTCAGCTCTGCTGCTTTGGAGCTCTTAAACCAGACAGTGTTTATCTGGAAGCTCTGCGGGCAGTGAACCATGCCTCCAGGGAGGGAGGACTGAGGATATGTGATGCAGTCTTTTAAATTAAGGCTCATGCTGGAAGCTGGGAAAGCAGTTGGCTAGGCAGAAGTCTTCAATTAAACAGTAAAAGGAACACTTGCTAGGGATTGGGTCTGAACTTCATCTGAGTACTCAAGAGGAACAGATCTACCCTGGCTGCCACTTACAGTAGCAATCAGTTACACTTATACCAAATGAGAGAAATGCCTCAAATAATCAAGTTGTTGTTTCAGTAAGTGTAGCTGCATGAAGTCTGTAAGTAACCAAATATGTTCAACGCTCCTTAGCTTTTGCCAGCAACAACCTTACTGAAGTATCAGACTGGCTTTTAAAACTGTTACTGAAAATAACAGTGATGAATCAAAAGGCAGCCTCTGCTGTTGGATAATGAAATACAAAGCAAACAGCTGATGTGCCCAATCTGGCAGTTGGCAGTTCATTGATTTTGTGGATTGATGTAAAACCAATGATCCTCAAGAACAAAGATAAATAGGCAGATGTTTCAGGTTCTGTGTCACAGCCAGGCTGCTCTGTGAGTAAACACATATGCTTAATACAGGAAAGTTGCCAAAAATCACTGCTTTCTCGTGTGCGTGTGTAGCTCACATGAATCCCCTGCGCAGCAGAGGCTAAAGTTGCAGAGGCAATTTAATTAAATGATAAATTTTGTCAGCATAAGCCAAAGAAAGCATAGCTGTGAAAAGCAGCTTGTTGGTATTTGTACTCTGCAACCAGTGCCAAATGGCAGATGTATTTAGATTCTCAATTAGGTAATCATGGCAGTTCTGTCAAAGGGAGTTGCCTATCTTCACCACTTCAACACACTTGTGCCATCTTGACTTAGATTTCTTATAGATCTTGCCTTTTCATTTTAATCATAATGATGATTATTGCCAGCTACAATCTGTCTTTTCAAGTGGAAACTTTCAAAATGTTTTTGTTGAAACAGACACTCAATTTGTCCAATTTTGAATCCTCTTGAAGACAGCGCATTTGAAGTCATATATACAAATCAAAGAAATTATGAAATAAGAGCAAGTAAGAGATTGAAGATATTCCCTAGCTCTGCTCTTCAAGTGAGCATGCTACTGCAGAGCTCATAGTTACAGGATTCAGACACTGCCTTTGTAATGGATGCTTCACTGCTGTAAAATTAGGCTGCAGTATTGTAAACTTGTTGGGTGTTAAGGGCATCTCAGCCTTTTGCTCTACAGTTGTTTTGTGTCCTATGAATGATAGGCTATGTTGGACTTTAGTCCATTTCAGAAGTCAGAATTTTCATTATTTTTTTCATTTAATTAATTCCCTCTCCTCAGCCTTGAATCATATTCTCAATAAAAAAATAATCATGCTGTCTAATTAGAGGCCAAGTTAATAGACTCCAATGATCCCTGCATCCAAGAGTCTTACTTACAAGAATAAATGATTGCCTGATTCTGCTGCTTCAGTCAATGCAGTCATGGCCATCCTATGGGTGGGACAAGCTACCCAAACTATGACACATTTTATCAATTTCTGATTCTATTAATTAAAAGAATAGGAAAATCTGTTTATTAGAAAGTATCTGCAGCTTAGCACAATCAGTAGGATTTTTTAGACGTACGGAAGTATATGCAGTTTAGATGTAAGGAATTAGAAATACCATCCCTACTTCAGCAAAACAGTGTAGTATTTATTTAGAAATTAGAAATCCTTTAGAAATTAGTCAGGATTGTGCACAGTTTGACAAAAGGAGGGCAGAGCCTCAATCTAAAGTGCTAACATCTTGAAAACACCAATTAACCACTTCCTAATACATCTCAGTGATTTTGTCTCACATAGACAAAGTCTTGCTATAATTAAAGTGAAATCAAGAAAATGACCTGCTAAATAATGCAGTAGAAGTTGTAACAAGGACTCTTTCCTCTTCAATCAGTGTACATGCTATTACTGTCCTTCTAAATTTAATCATATGAGACTTCTCCTTGCTTCCAGTTTCATCAGCCCTGAAGACACCTCCTAACTACAGGGAGATGTATCGATGATCAGGATTGACAAGATCATATTGGTGGTGATCGAGATCCACGTGGTTATGATTGTTCTTGTTCCAAACAAATGGTAATAGTAGGTACTTAGACAATATAAAGTCAAATTTTTTTATAGCTGGGCTCCACTATATGTTACATGATCAATTTGAATACTGCCTTAATATTCGGCTGACCTCTGATATATGCTCAAAACAGTTTCCTCATTGCATATTTTTGGTGTCATCTCCAGACTAGTCACACGCTGTCAAATATAAAACTTATTATTTTCTATACTGACCAAGAAGATGAACTGAAATTCTTTCCATTGGAAGAGGACATGGAGCTGGCTTCTTACTCACAGAATCACAGAATCATAGAATGGCCCGGGTGGGAAGGGACCTCAAGGATCATGAATCCCAACCCCCTGCCACAGGCAGGGCCACCAACCTCCCCATTTAATACTAGACCAGGCTGCCCAGGGCCCCATCCAATGTGGCCTTGAACACTTCCAGGGACGGGGCATCCACAGCCTCTCTGGGCAGCTTTTTCACCACTCTCATACCACTCTCATAGTAAAGAATTTTTTACTCCATAAAAGTCAAACATTTCTTTTTTCTTTTGTTAGTTCTATACCAAGCTTGGAGCTTTTTTTTTTTTTTTTGAAAATCAAAATGCTGCAGACCAGTGCAGTGTATTGATTAACATTGCTAGCCACACAGGAGACCCTACTGCTATTGAATTGTGCACTCCCTTTCATTCTCCTTTTTAAGAGGCAGGAAGCAGTAGAAAAGGAAAATAAATAGATAACTATAAATAGCTGGAGTAATCTTCACTGAACCTACATGTTCCTTCAAGAAATTATTGGTTTTGTAGTTTCCCAAGGTTTCTTTGCCCCAAGAGGCCACTGATATTCCATGCAGAGGTGAAGACATGGACATGGACCAAGCAGGAGGAAGGGTGGGGAGGATGGGAAGAAGACACAGTGAATGGGATCAAGGCAAGGACAAGAAGATTGTCTTGATCTGTTTGACAGTAGAGACTTACAAATCCAAACTATCTTTTTTGAAAGATGAGGAGGAAGATTAACAGAGTTGTCAGTCTAACTGAGAATTCTTGTACAACAGCTGATGCATTTTACATCATATTATTTACATGTCTTGAATATAAAGTTTCTACGTTTACTTTGAAGAGGTAGTGGTTGGTGTTTTTTTTAATAGCTTCCTCCTTTGTCGCATGGACTAAATGAGCAGAACCATAAACAAAGCTGACACTTTCTTCTTATTTTCTTTTTTCAGATGATGGAAAACTGTCCTTTGATGAATTCAAAGCTTACTTTGCTGATGGAGTTCTGAGTGGAGAAGAACTGCATGAACTTTTTCACATGATTGATACACACAATACAGAGTAAGTGTCCCCTTCTTACACTCAAAGTGCTACTCCCTGCACCTGAGAATGGAAAAAGCCATCATGGTGATTTTAAAGTCTAAGAAGAAGGCTTCTTTAGGAAAGCTAGACTGTCATTCTGCTCTAAGCTGTTCAGCTGCACTGTTTCTAAACTCTTTAGAAATATCTAAGTTCTGATGTATGTGATTTGCAGAGCAAATTTTCTATGCTTTCCTCTCATGTTAATAAGGAAATGAGGCTATGGCCTCCAGGATTTAATCCTCCAGGATTAAATATCAGTTTCTCCATTCTTTACCCCTCTTCACTGACTCATTACCTAAGACGAGTACTTGACCAGATGTTGAGCTGGGAAAAAAGTAACCAAAACACTCATGAATAACAAAGGGCAGAAAAAGACATTCCATCTGGTGCTGGTTTGGGAACGGTGCTGATGTCATCTCTTGGGTAATTCTGATGTCTTCATTATGAGTGGGCTAAGCAAGACAACAGATTGGCAACATTGCTTGTTGCTTTCAGCAGATCGAATATTATGCCACTGCATTCTCTCTTAAGCTGTTTTTTTCCTTATGTATAGTGATTGAAGAAGAAAATGGTTTTCCTTTTTATTTACTTTCTGTCCATCTGCAGTTATTCACTACAGATTAGTTACAGTTACTGCTAATCAGGATGGTATTATCAAGGTAGTGGTTTTTAAATTGAACTCTGTCTGTGTGTCTTAGTTGCAGCTGGGATGGACTTGCTTTCTTTAGAGTGTCTGGTATGATGCTGTATTTCGGATCTAGGAGAAAAACAATGGTGATAACACACCAGTATTTATAGTTGCAGCTATGCAATGTTGTGCATTGCCAAAGCAATTCTCAGTGAAGGGCCCAAGGATCTGGGGAGGAACAGAATTAGACAGCTGATGGAAGGAGTTTTGAAAGGGGTGAGAGTTCACCTTGCTCTCTTCCATTGCTCAGGGAGTGAACTGGGCATAGTTTGGGGAGGTGATGAGCAGTAGCTTGGCATCATTTGTTATAGACATTCATATATATATGTAATTATTTATCACGATTATTCACCTTTTCATTTTCTCTATCTTAGTAAATAGTTTTATCTCAACCCACAAGTTCTGCTTTTTTTCCCGACTCTCTCCCCCATCCCATTAAGAAATGAGGGGAGGGAGCAAACGACCACATGGTGCTCAGCCACCCGCTGGCTTAAATCACAACACTGTAGTCAAGGAGGTTGCTTATTTCTCTAGCCGAGGGGTTGTGAAGACATCAGGCATGGGCTGTGGTCCCCCTTACAAGCAGTGAGCATGCATTAAGTCAGTACTGCTTTCCTTAGCTGCCTACAGTGAGACAGTGTGTATGAAGATGCTATAATGGCCCAGCTTCCTATGCTTGCCATAACAAAAATGAAGACGATGTAATAATATAACAGGAACTTACATCATTTAAACTCTACTGTGTCTCTGGGTTTACCTTTCTACAAGCAAACAAAATAAGTTCTTCCTGGCAGTAACCCTCCTATGCTTTTTTTCTCCTTCACTTGTCAGTGCCACAGCACTGCATCCTTCCTTGTTCCCTTCATCCTCAGCTTCTGCTGCTCCTCCTCTGGTTCAAGCCAGCACAAAATGGAGGCATTGGCATCCTTATCCCAAGGCCATCCTAAAGCACCTAGTCTTAAAGGCTCTCACTAGTGGAATGCCACAAGCACAGAGAAGCAGCTTTCACTGATAGATCACTTTACCTTAACAGACAGTATGGGAGGACAACAGGAGGTTTTGTTTTACTGTAAGAAAAGAAATAAAGGCAGTTGTTATATTTCCCTAATTTGTCAAAAGTGTTTAAGTACTTGAAATTCAAAGAAGAAAATGGCTGAAATACTGCTGAATTTTTTAGGCCCCAGGTAAAGAAGAAATAAATGTAACATTTTAATATTCTCAATTTTCTTAAAAACAGTGGCTAAGGCTGTGGAACAAAGACGATGCAAATAGTCTATCTATATGCCAGCAAAATGAGCCACACGCTCCTTGGAACACTGTGGGAATCTGATTATCAGATTATTCTTCACACAAGTTTTTTAGCCTTTATTAAAAGGTTCATGTTCCCTTATACGTGCTTGACAGTCAGTTTATGTTACCACCATTGTACATATCTACCTTTGTTGGGCAAATATCCTTAGTAAGTGTGTGAGATCTTTAAAAAAGGATCTTAAGGATGTTCTATTTTTTTCTTTTCCTGGATGTTTTCTTTTCTTTTTGTTTGTAAAGCTTTATTATTATTATTATTATTTGAAAAATATTTTTATTGTAGAAGTTGTATTAATTGCAATCTTTAGAGCTTTTCCTCTGTACTGGAGAACACACAGATCTGAAGAATATATAGTAAAATGAGAATAACATTATGATTTTCCTCCTGGGAAATATATGAGGCTTTGTCGAAGGCCACTGTTACTAGCTGACAGCAGGTTATACATGGCAGACATCAGAGAGGGATCATTCTCACTCTGAGAAAAGCTTGGCAAAAAGCATGGTACAAAAGTCACAAAGAGTACGTGCTGTGAAGGATCAGATTTTCATCTCTCTCAGAGGACTGAACAGATAGAAGACTCAGGAAAACCACTAAATTACTTTTTCCAACCAGAAGTGTATTTATTTATTTGTTTATTTACTTATAACTTGTCACAGAGTAGAACCCAGCTGTAGATAATAAGAAAACATGCTTTAATTTAAAACAGCAATAAGAAGATTTTGAATGTTTTTCCCGAAGTCTTTAACTGATAAAAGACTTGATGCCTGACTTAGAGCTGGAAAGCACTCTACACTACTTGATATTTCTCTTTAATAAAGGGAAATACACTTTAAAGGCTTTCCTTAGCACCTTTTTGCTTTTCAAAACCTTGTCATGAGACAGCGAGACAGAGCATGCCAAATATCAGGTGGGTATAGCAAAGAGAAACATCTTGGGCAGTGTAATATGAATTCCTCATTAGGACGTTCCAGCAAAAATCACATGAAGCAGATATAATGAGGACAAAACTTTACTCACTGGCATTTGCAGAAAAGGGCAGATTATGTAAAATGTCTTAAATTAGCCAGTTGGCTAAGAAAAGCAGCAAAATGCTCACTGAACCTTAGTTCAGTGAGTTATGAACCTTAGTTCAGATGAGCTATCAGCAAGTTCTGTAATGTAAGAATTTGGAGAAACGTGCACATATTAAACAATCCTAAAACCATCTATTATGCTTTCATTCTCAAACAGTCCAAGGGAGTGAAGCAAAAATTGTTGTCTGTGCCTGAAATCACTGAGGAGTTTATGATTGATCACAGAGCTCTTGGAACGGGTCCAGAGGAGGACCACTAACATGATCAGAGGGCTGGAACACCTCTCCTATAAAGAAAGGTTGAGGGAATTGGGCTTGTTTAGCTTGGAGAAAAGAAGGCTCCGGGGAGACCTTGTTGTTGCCTTCCAATACTTGAAAGGAACGTACAAATAGGAGGGAGAACGACTGTTTACATGGGTGGATAGTGATAGGACAAGGGGGAATGGTTTTAAACTGAAACAGGGGAGGTTTAGGTTAAATATTAGGAGAAGTTTTTCACACAGAGGGTGGTGACACATTGGAACAGGTTGCCCAAGGTGGTTGTGGATGCCCCATCCCTGGAGGCATTCAAGGCTCTGGGCAGCCTGGTCTTGTGGTTGGCGACCCTGCACATAGCAGGGGGCTTGAAACTAGATGATCTTTGAGGTCATTTTCAACCCAGGCCATTCTATGATTCTGTGATTCTATGGATGTTATGTAAAGACTGAGGTTGTGCAGCGTTCTCATACTGTAGTGATTTATACTGCATGTAAATGCCAAGGACAGATAGGTAAGGGAATATGTCTTGATCTTCCCAAACATCTTCGGTATACTTCAAAATTTCATTTTATCAGAAGAGCAGACTTAGGGTTGTTCCTGCCTGCATTAAATGTTTTAACCTCTGCCAGCACTCAAAACCTCATTTTCTTTGTATGTTAGTTTTTGTGCTGTTATGTGCAGATCAAGCAAGTGGCCTCAGACTGATATTCATGGATACACAAGCTCAGGAAACCTGAATTTTCTTTGCACCTCAGCTACAGCAAACTTTCAAAAAGCAAAAAATAAAATTCAATGTATAAGAGACTTCCACTAGCTTAACACCTTGAAGGGAGCTAAATTAACCAGCTATTATAAAATTCCATTACTCAGATCCTAATGTCAATCTTGTGGAAGAAGAGAATTAGAAAGGTTTTTTTTTTTTTTTAAACCAAGACTAACTAACGTAATGTACCTATTACAAAGCAGACAGACTATGGAAGACCACTAAAATGAGCAGTATGATATTAGGATGGTTGAACTGGATGGTCTTAGTGGTCTTTTCCAGCCTTAATTTTTAAATATTTCTAGTGTTATTTCTTCTTGCTCTTTTGTTTCTTGTCCCTTTTGAATCATACGGCAGTGCATAACCAACCCAAATACCTAGATATTTCTCCTATAGTTGCATATAATTGGTAAAATAAGTGGTATTTTTTTATTGCAGATGTGGTATTTCAAGTACTTTAATAAGCAAGGAATCACAGAACTATTTGAACTGGAAGGGACCCTTAAAGGTCACCTAGTTTGATTCTCCTGCAATGGAACAGGAAAAACAACTTTTGTCACAAAATTTAGTGATGAGCCTGTCTACATATCCTAAGACAAAAGAAAAGAATGCAGGAAGTTATACTGCCTTTGTATATAGATCTTAAAGAACAAACTGTACCATTAGCATGACTTCCAGACAGTCTGTATCAATCTCTATTGTATTTCCCAAAGGTGTCATTCACCTACATCTCACCTACTTCTCTGTAGACAGCTCTTTACCCAAAGGCATGCCCTGTGTTAGTTGTGGATGTTGTAGCTGCAGTCCTTGTGTAAGAGAATGCTGAATGCTATCAGTTTTTCAAAAGTGAAATTTTAGCATAAACATTTTTTAAGTCAATCCTTTAAAAGACTATAATGGCAAAATATGTATTTACAATGCCATGTTTCTCTATATATTCTTTGCCAGCATTTGCAAACATCTGTGGTGTGACTGGATCACTTGCTAAAGGCATATTTATCATGATCTCTAAATGTTTGTCCATAGGATTAGTTCTATCTAAAAAGTAAAAATAAGATAAATAGTCATAAAGTCAGGCATAATTTCCATACCTTCTCAATCTCCCCACAAAAGTGCCATGGATTTCAAGCAAAATAGAGAGTATTTTGGTATTTTAATAGTTTCACTGGGGTATATTTTGCTATTCAGTGACTTGTAAAGCTTTCATAATACCCCAACTAGGAGCGTAAACAAGCAGAAAACTATCAGCCTTATCAACACTGCACTGATCTGTGGCAAAGACCTCTCCTACCAGATTGTTATCACTATTTTCAGAAGAGGACTTGAGTATTTTTCACCTTAGCATAGTTCCAAGTTACAAAATTAATAAAATTTTCTATGAAGTATAGATGAAATGTTGTAAAACACATTAAGGATAACTCTGACTCATTTCAATCAGTTGTTAAACTTACTATTTCCCACCCAAACGTCTGCATAAATTATCAGATTTGACAGTTCTACAGTGAAATGGCACGTGGGCTCTAATATTGGTTGCCATAAGGCAAAACACAAATGCCACACTTCCTTGAAATGGTTAGTCTCTCTGTGAGTTGGTTTTAGCATTCACTGCAAAAGCAAATCTTGCCTTTGCTCTTATCCTTTTTCCTTCCCACCTCCCCCTCCCCCAATAACTTTCACAGAAAATGTTTTTAGCATAATGGCAACCTCAGGGGAAAGGTGTCAGAAGATAATATTTGGCAACGTTACAAACTAAGAGATATGCAGTACATCTCGAGGGGATTCAGTCTGCAATGCTACCAGAGAGATGGTGTGATAAATGCTTCACTGATTACTGATTCATATGAGTCAGTGGGGAATCAGACTTGTTTTTCTCATTTTTCTTACTGGGAAAATGAAGTCCTCAGCCAGTACTTTAATTACAAGGTGGGAGGGATGCAAGGAGTGTTTAGACAGACCTGGGGCACATACAACCTTTTAAAGGCAGGTATCCCATTGAGCCTTTGTGTGTGGCACAAGTTAAAGAAGAAAAAGCATGTACAAACCAGAGACAAGTTTGGTGTGGGCCTAAGAAACTTGGGCACCTACAGATCCAGGCAGATGCTGGGCATCTGGGATAGTCCATCATACTGGGTGTTCATTGAATGAAGACACATGTACAGTTGTATGTGCATAGATCAGCAGGGTGTCTAAGTCTCCTTAAGTTAGAGAAGTAAGAAGTACCTAAGAAGTAGCTTTGCTGACACAGATTTCATTGTTGTTGTTCAGGCATAAGGCATTTAAGATACTCCAACCTGAGACATCTGTCCAGAATAGACAGGATGACACAGGAGAAGCAGCTGGATGTAAGTGAAGGCAGAAAGATGCTTGAGCAACTCAAACAACACTGGATGCCTGTGTTATGCCCTATTAATTAAGTTCCTTCTGGCTGGTTCATTGCAAGGTCCTCAGCTGCAGAGAATTCACTGAGTCTCCTTTTGTGGCAGGGTAGCTTGAATGCCCAGTGCATACATGAACATCTGCCTCCAAGGTTCAGAGGCTCACAACATACCCATCTTCCTGTCCAGATCTTCATTAGCCACTGCCCTAGTTCCTCCCTTGGGTCATAGAATTATAGAATCATAGAATCAAAGAACCATAGAATGGCTTGAGTCGAAAAGGACCACAAGGATCATTGAGTTTCAACCCCCTGCTATGTGCAGAGTCGCCAACCACCAGACCAGGCTGCCCAGAGCCACATCCAGCCCGGCCTTGAATGCCTCCAGGGATGGGGCATCCACAACATCCTTGGGCAACCTGTTCCAGTGTGTCACCACTCTCTGTGTGAAAAACTTCCTCCTCATGTCTAACCTAAACCTCTCCTGTGTCAGTTTAAAACCATTCCCCCTTGTCCCATCACTATCTACCCTCATAAAAAAACATTGTTAAAAGGGCCAAAAAGAGAAGGGTTGAGAATGCTCTAATGGCAAACTCCAAAAGGATGCTGACTTGATATCCAAGAGCAAGATGTCAGCACTATCCTTGCAGCCATGGGAACCCATCCATCTGCATTAGCCTGTGCAATGTAACTGCAGTGAAAGACATGTTATATGGGACCACAGTACTTCCTTCATGACTCTGGCTGAAAAAACAACTCACTGGTAATTTGACAGCAGTCTGCAGCAGTGCTTATGGATATTGGTCCTTGGATATTTTGTTTTTGTTTCACCCACTCACTGCTGCTCATTTATTGCTGTCCAATACAAGTACAATGAAAAAATAATGAACTAGGAAATATAATCAAGAAACAAAAAAGATTGATTAAAAAACAGTATGAGATACTGACAGGCTCTGTAATAACATGATGTGCAAGTGAGCCAAAAGTTTTTTTTTTTCAAAATTGAATTATTCAGTACAAAGAAAAAAAAACAACAACAAAACACAGGAGGAAAATATACATTAGCTTTTGCCCATTTTTAAAGCTATATTTTTGAGTGAACAGCAATTTCAGGTACATGGTGCAGCCCTGACATGGGGAAGGTGTGTTTGCTGCTGTTTAAGAGATGTAATTGCAGGTATTGACTTCAATCTTCAGTCTTTTAAAGATGGTAGCTACAAAAATCAGTTTGGAAATGAAGTGCAGAGAAAAAGGGAAAATACTGTTCAGAATGAGTTGATTATACAGTTCAGCATTTCACGACTGAATAAAAGAAGTGTAATGAGTGATTGACAGGGTTCTGATGCCAACACAGAACCTCCAGTCACACAGACAAGATGCAAATAGAGTTGCTTGGAAATTTTCCACGTGAATGGTTATTTTTAATGTAAAATTCAGTATTCTGTAGAAAATAAGAGATTCAGTCACACGGGAACGATCAAAATGTAACAAGCCATTTCAATTGCATTGTCCTAAATGGAACTGACTTACAAGGTTTCATTTCAGATCAATTCTCCAGAAGACATCAGCAGTGAACTCACTGTTTAATGGTAGGGGTAGCTTCCATTTAAGAAAAATTGTTTTGGAACAAACTCCAAAGTTGAAACATCGTTATCATCTCCTGAAAGGTGAAAACCCTGAAGTGTATCCCACCCATGGCAAAAGAGCCATCATCATGCTGACTTTTGTCTCCCTGTTTAGGCTGATGTGATTCAGAATCTGCTAGCAAATGGTTCTGTAGCCACTGCACAGTTCTCCAGAGATTTTAGCATCCGCAACTTTTAATAACATTAAAAAGCACTTTTAGAAACACAGGCAAGTGTGCTGTAGTCATTAAGGTGGCCAGCCATCCATGAAGTTCATTGTATCTTGCCTAATGAGAAGGGCAAGGGTGGTTTTGGGGGGAAGTTGCTGGCAGGAAAAATCCTTTACTCTCCCCTCTGTCCCTGCCACATGCAGAGCAATAAGTGACAACACTGAAGTTATAGCTTGGTCTGAAGTTAACCATAAGCAAGCTGTACAGTTATTTAGTGCAGCAAAATCTGGGACAGTAACACAGCCCCACTGCCCATCTCAGAGCTGCAGAAGCCGATCTTATTTGAGAAACCAGATGATGTGTGGTCCAGTTAGCCCTGGGGCTGAAGCAGTAATGTGTTCGGGGAAGCAAGAAGTTTGGCTTTCCAGGGATTGGTCCCTGAGCCCTGTTTCATTTTGCCCCCCCTTTCTTCTCTTCCTTGTGTAATGCATTGGGACAGGCTGCCAGGGAAGTGGTGGAATCACCATCCCTAGAGGTGTTCAAGAAAATGGTAGATGTGGCATTGGGGGCACAGTGGGGAAGGGTCAGCGATTGGACTAAGTGATCTTAGTAGTCTTTTCCAAACTTATTGATTCTATGATTCTATGATCTCATTTATAGCAGAAAGCAGCTTTGCCTCCAATTATAAGAAACTTTGAACAAACCTGAGCAAAAAAACTCATTGCTGTTCCAAAGGAGATATTAGGCAGAATGTCCTTAAAATGCAAGTGCACATATTCTAAGTCTCCTTGACACAACACTGTCTGTAGTGTTGGAGCAAGTGTCTCATTTGGCTGACTTGAAGTGGGATGTTATGCAAGCTTGCTGCAAAGAGCTCACAGCTTTTTGGCTGAGAACATCCACAGATGACTATTCAGCTGCCCTTGCACAGTTATCATGACAATCCTTTCATTCACAAATTATATGCTTCTGCTTAACAACAGGAGATACCAGCCTTGAACTTTCCTCTCTGAAACCAAATTTATCAGAGATGTGCAAATGGGCACAATAAAAGAGTTGGTTCAAGCCTTTGAAATCAATCCTTCTCAGTCCTGAGAATGGAGACCTGACACACTATCCTTCTTCAGTTACAATTGTAGAGGCAGTGGATATCCTAAATGAATTTAGTTCATTAAATCTTAAATATAGTATTGTGTTCTTCAATAAAATAACTGCTGTAGATGAAGAGAGTCCACACTGCATGTTATTCCTTTGCTGAAGAGATGTCACTGCCCATCAGTGGATAGGTGGAATGGCTTCTACCTTCCTGCTTTGGCCAGCCCCAACCCATGGCTGACAGTGGTGTGGAGAACCAGGGAGCGGTCACAGCTGCTTCACATGCCTCCATTCTATACCACAAACAGTCACTTTGGCCAAATGAATTTGCTTATACGTCTGTCACTGAGCAGCAGATAATACCAATTTATTTTTTTTTTATCAAACAGTAGCATATTTGCAGTAGATCTTTACAAATTGCTCATGTTATTAGGTAGAGAGCACTGTACACGCAGTCAGGCATGGAAAAGGATGGCATTTAGTAGTCAGAAAGCAAACAGTGCGCAGAGGTTTAAAAAATGATTGTGCTGATGTGATGTGAATGCATTTGGCTTTACCCCATCCTTTGGGCACTTAGCAGGAGCAGAGCGCCTGAGCCTGGATGTGCGTCATCCAGCAAATATTGCAAATTACACGTTCAGAGCAGTTAGATTATAGGTCTGAGCAGAAGCACCCTTGGCGTGTATACGCACTGAAATGATGAACAGGCGCCCACCGTAAACCCAAGCACCAAGTTGCACAAACAGCCCCTTGGTCTGTGCCTCGCTCCTCTACTCTTAAATGTATTTCAAACTTCTTTAATTGCTTCTGTAACATCCTGAAGGTTGCTCAAAATTGTTTGTGTGCAGAAAAAGAACACCAGGTTTGCTGACAGCCATGTTGTATGATGAAACGTTATATTTCTGAGAGCATGAAATAATCAGTGACATGAAAAATTACAGTGTTCTGCCTAGAATGGCATCCCCTCCCAGCAGTGCACCAAGAACAATGGAGCCTCAGAAGATGTTTATAACAGAAAAGGAAACACCATGAGGATACTGGAGTGAAATCCATATTCTTTTTGTCATATTCTGTCACGGGCTTCTTGAGTGCTGTTGCACATATCACTTCAGACAGTAATTTTCTAATTATTCAAGTGCCCAATTCTAATTGAAAATAAAATCAGCATCTAAATACTTCTCCATTTTCAATTGTAGTCCATTTTCAAGTGCTTTTATTAGTGAGACTAACGCAGATGTTCTGATGCTGGAATCCTCTGAGCCACGTCGTAGTGCTCTATTAGTATCACACTGCTGAGGATAGTGATGAAGAACAAGGACCAGAATGAATTTTAATGTGAGATTTGAAAACATCAAGCAAATTTGACTGGCTTGCAATATTAAGGGATTTTTTTTTTTTAACCACCGTTATCAAGATGTAAATTGAAAAGTACAAAAACGTTGTTTTCAAAGGGAAGGCATTAGCACAGAAGATGTGAAAGGGCAGAAAATGTGGGGAAAATGAGCAAGAAGCAGGCATCAGAGCAGCAAACTCCTGCCATTTAATATCCTGGTATTCTGTTGCTGCTTTTTGGCTGAGGTCATTTATCAGATCTCAGTCTGCATTTGGGGAGCAAACATCTGCAGTGTTTCAAAAATGACTGCTGACTGTAGATGTGGTTGCAAGGAGATCAGCCATGGTTAAGCAGTGATGTCAGAGTGATCCACAGTGAACAGCCTTAAGTATTCATAGACACTACTCCCATCAAACCATTTACTGATCCAGGTTAAGTTTCTCAGCACTAATTCTTACAGGCTTTGAATTTCCCCATTGCAGCCATCCTGCTTGGTCTATTCAAATGCAGTTCAGGTCACCTTTAGTTAATGAAAGTTTTGGTGAAGCTTCATTTACATCATCAGTTAAAAATGCTCAGACCAGAGCCCTGATTATGCAAGTTTTTGAGAACTCAGGATCCTGAAATTTCTGTCTGTTTCTGTCTCTCTCATAAATAAGTCAGAAAGTTAGCATTTGTGAAAATGACTTTAAGGTAATATTGTTTCATAATTTTATTAAGAAGTCAATTAAAAAAATCCCATTAAAAAGATAAGTGAAAAAATCCTAACTGCAGCTAGCCATTCAATATTCACCCATCAGCAAGATTCAAGAAGGACATTCATGTTTTTAAGTTTAATAATCAGCTTCTCTTCCCTGAGAAAAGTCAATATGCCAACCTTCAGCACTGAGCTGCAGCTCAAATGGTTTCTCTTTTGATTCTTAAAACCTCAGAGAGAAAAGAATGCTTTAAAGTCTGGATGAAATCTGTTTGAAATAAACAGATTTCAGTTTTAAAGAATATTTGCTTGCCTTCATGTGCTTATACTATGTGTGTATTTCATGACAATATGGCAGTGCAACTATTATTTTCATTTTGTTGGTGAAACTGTTTTGTATGGCCAGAAAGACTTACAGCTTCTCAGCACACATAATCTATCTCTGGTTTTGTCCTTCTGTTGTACTTCATCTTGTGGGAGAAACACCAATGGAAGACAAACACTGGGTTTTTGCTGTTTAGCATGGAAGGCTAAGCAGAGCCATGCTGTCCAGCATGACAGCCACAGAAAAGGAGTGCAGGTGGGGGGGGAAAAAAAAAACACAAATTCTGGTGTTAAAATGGATTTCTGAGTCTCCACAGCGTAATGCTCAGGGACTGGGCAGGTGTTGTTGGTGAGTAGGAAGGTGCCATGTCTTGAAGCGGATGAAACGTGATGGGGAAGGAAGGCTGTGGGGCAAAAAGGCTGCAGCACGGCTCAGGAGGTGCCTACACAAGGCAGCAAGGGCCAAGCTAAAGCCCAGGCAGGGGAGCTTCACATCCCTGTCAAAACTGATCTTTGAGTCCTGCTATCTATGAGTGCAACAGCCACCATGACTGAGCTCACTAACCCACTATCCTCTTATCTTTCCAGCAATCTTGACACTGAAGAGCTTTCTGGTAAGTTCCTCATTAAGCAAGAAGATCATCTCTGCCTGCAGCAGCCCTGTGCAAGTGAACATATTCTGTATTATAAGGATATTTCTTTCAGTTTATCCTTTGTGGCTCAAACAGAAAATATGTAAATTACATTGAAAATCTACACTTGAAGAATGCAGACGGCTTATAATCTTTCAGAGAGCCATCCATTTGATACAGATATTGCTTTGAAAATATTTTTCTTAATCCATGCCTCAGACTGTCTGAGCTTTAAGAACTTGGTTCTAGTGAAGAGATCTTATCTTGATTTCCTTTCCTATGGGATACTTTTCTAGTTGATTGTTTTCAAAGGTAGGAGTGTTTGGGACATTTTGAAAAACATTTTCATATTCCTCTGGAGGACAGTACATTATCTGCCTCCAACTCAGTTCTGTATGAGCAGCAGTTGGACACACTGTCATTCTTCATCACCAAAACTTCCTGCAAAGCCCCACCGTGGCCCACTGACCTGCCTGTGTTCCTGATCCCGGCTGTGAGTCATGAAGATTTTTTCCACGACTTAGGGGTGCTGCTTGCAGTAGAAAGTATTTACAGAAAATTTCTCTAAGTCCTCCCACAGGATGTGTCAAACAGATAGTTTTGCTTGTCAAAAGCAGGCTATTTCTGGGAAAAGATATCAGCAAACAGTGGCCTATTGAATTTTCCCAAAGTCGGTGATGCTGAAGTCTTTTAAAAGTTGAAAACACTGTAGATTTGAGTGCCAGCTGATGTATCTGCCTACAAGGTGACTCTGCTTGTCACCTTGTAGGCAGAAGGAACCCATTGAGGGGCATCTCAGCATGCGGTACATAAATATTTAGTGACTTAGCCAAAGTCAGTTGTGCTGTGATGACTTCTGCTAGCTCAGAATCTGGCCAAAACTGTACCAACCTGGCCAAGAAAGAATGGGGCTTTGTTCTAGGAGCTATACACAGCTTATGGGGTGGTTTGTGCACTGTAGGCCTGCTCAGTGCTCACCCCACAAACCGAGCCCACCAGTCAGCCAGAGAGCTGGCTGAGGTCTCAGCTCAGTGCTGATTTTTTTTTCTGTCCATTTTGATTAACTATGGGCAGCTTCAGCAATCCTCATGATACCTGAATTCTGCAACTCCTTTGTAAGTCTTTCACAGATTGCCTCTGGGGTGTTTCTCATTTGTGAATCTGATGCTGAGTTTACCCAACATGCGTTTAGTCTACAGCTTCCTCTGACTTATTTCCATAACTCCTAGGAAGTGAAGTTTCATTTCCAGGGCATGAATGCGCAACGTGTTTTCTTTCTAAATCATTTCATTCAGTCTCTCAACAGTACCAGGCTTTGTCACCAGGCTACTGAAATCTTTCATGATTCCCCTGCGAAACTCATGAACATTGGTCAGATTTCCTTTGTGTTTTTGTGCCTTTGTGAGAGCCCTTAGTTTATGCAGCAGAATCTCTAAAGCCTGTTGATACAGTGATAATTTTATTTACTTAATGGAATTTTATCCAGATGCAAGTATATGTAGAAAATTAGTAAATACAATTTTTACAGATTTATTTCTGTTTTATGCTTGACATACTTTGAAGAATGCCCTCTGTTTTGGTCCAAATTAAGATATTTTAGCAGAAAGAACAGGCATACACAATTAATGTTCTTTTCACTATTTTTGTTAAAAATACCTTGGATGTATTATATTTATTGAAAATATATTTGCAGTTCCTGGTTTCAGAAGCACAACCGAGCAACTCATGGTTGCATCAGAAAAACATTGGGCCTCAGCTGAACCCAGCTTAAAACAGCCCTTACTTGATTTCATCTCCCCTAAGGGTTTTACAACAGCTATTCGTTTGTGTATCATTATAATCAGATTTACAAGAAATACAAGAAAACTTCATTTCCTGATAATAACTATGAAGTAAATACTGAAAATTCATTTTAGACATAAGATGTACATATTTTGAAAATACTTTTGCTTCTTGTTGACTTGGCATTACTTACTGAAAGGAAATGTTCTGAAACACCAATTTTGGCATTTTAAATATTCATTAATGGTTTTGAGGAAAATATTATCAAAATTTCAAAGTAAAATCGTCCCCTTCATTGTAAGCCTTAATCATTTTATATATTTAGATAGCTAATAATAATATCATAACTAATTTCAGACTTGAATATATTGATATTCGATGAAATATTGAATTTTCCAGTAGTGAATAGGTGACTTGGATTTTCTTCTTCCTTCAGAATATTTTTCGCAGCACTTAGGAGAGTATGAAAATGTTCTCTCTGTTTTGGAGGAATTAAACATTACTATACTGAAGGCAATGGACAAAACAAAGAAAGTAAGTAAAAACTGTAAATATTTTTTATATTTGAACGTGTGTCCAGTATATTTATATTGAGACAAAGTTGCTAACTCGTATTTAATTTCTTCCAAATATACTTGTTTTTGTAGAAAATGTCCAGAAGGAAAAGGCTTGCCAAAATGGCTCAGTATCCCAGCTGTAAAGTTTGAATCAATCAAAATTGTCTTTGTGATTGATGGGAATGATGTTCTTCATATTGTAGTACTCAGAGAGGATTCCATATTTAATGCTAAATGTGTGAAAGTATTACCAAGTTTTGAAAATAGTCTGAATTTAAGGAAATTATTCAAGTTCTTGGCGTAGAAAATGTGAGTAAAAAATTAAAATATCAAACTATACTACTGCCTGCCACTAAGGCAGTAGATGTGCACAGTCATCAGATTTGTGTTATTGTTAAAGGTAGATTCCAGGACAGTTTAAAAAGATTTTGAAGGCCTGTAGCAGCTCAGTTCACTGCAGTCACACCTGCTCATGCTCACCTCCCGGCCAGGTGTTTGATCATTTATAAAGAATTTAGAATCACAGAATCAATAAGGTTGGAAAAGACCTCCAAGATCATCTAGTCCAATTGTGCATCTACCACCAATATTTACACACTAAGCCTTGCCCCTCAGTACAACATCTAAATGTTTCTTGAATGCCTCCAGGGATGGTGACTGAACTCTCTCCCTGGGCAGCCCATTCCAGCACCTGAACACTCTTTTGAAGAAGAAACTTTTCATAATATCCAATCTGAGCCTCCCACAGCATAGCTTGAGGTCATCCCCTCTGCTCCTATTGCTCGTTACGTGGAAGAGGGCAACCCCTGCCTCACCACAACCTCAGGCAGCTGTAGAGAGAGGTAAGGTCTCCCCTGAGCCTCCTCTTCTCCAGACTGAACAATTCCAGATCTCTTAGCCACTCTCCATAAGAGTTGTGCTCCAGACTCCTCACCAGTTTCACTGCCCTTCTCTGGGCATGCTCCAGATGGCATCAATGTAGCGAGGGGCCCAAAACTGAATACAGTACTTGAGGTGTAGCATCACCAGTGCTGAGTACAGAAGGATGGTCACGTCCCTGCCCCTGCTGGTAACTCTATTTCTGGTACAAGCCAGGGTTCCATTGGCTTTCTTGGCCACTTGGGAACACTGCTGGCTCACATTTAGCCAAATGCCAATGAACACCCTCAGGTCTGTTTCTTCCACACAATTTTCCAGCCACTCTGCCCCAAGCCTGTAGAATTACCTGGGGTTGTTGAGGCAGGATCTGGTACTTGGTCAGGTTGAACTTGATCCCAGTGGCCTCATCCCAGTGATCCAGCCTGTCCAGATCCTAATATGGGGCCTTCTTATCTCCAGGCAGATCGACACTTCTTCCCAACTTGGTGTTACCTGCAAACTTTCTGAGAGTACACTCAATCCTTTCATCCATGCCATAAATAAAGCTATTAAACAAGACAGGCCCCAATACCTACCCCTGGAGAACATCATTCATGACCATTTGCAAGCTGGAAGTTAATATGCGTTTACATAACATGCTTTTTCCTTGGCTGTCTTGTAGTTAAATGTTCTTTGCAAGATGGAAAAATTTCAAAAGGTGAGGCAAAACCCAAATGCAGGAAGGAGGTGAACCAAGATCCTCCAAATCCAGCCCTAGCCCCTCACACAGGGCTAGTCACTGCAAGGCAAGCCATCAATGACTTAAAAATTTTAGCAGAAAGTATTCAATGAGATCCCATGGGGGAAAATACATATGTCCTTCAGTCATCAGCAATCAATGAGGAGCTTTATTAGAGCTCTATCAGAGAATGCTCTTTGGCATTCAGGCTTTTTGCAAGAGTACAGCACTCATACATTTTACATGAACTGACAAAATAGAAACCTGAAAATGTGGCTTATTTTTCTAGACCTTGAGCCAGTGAGCTGAGTGCCTCTCAGTTTGTGCTGTTCATCTAATGAAGTGAGTGCACATTGAATCACTGCCTCACTGGGGTGGGCACTAAAGAGCAGAGGAGTTCATGCGAGCTGTCCAAAAATCAAAAATACAAATACAAAACAAAGCACCATAAACCAAATGCTTGATTAACCACTTGCATAAAACATTGCTAAAGGGCAGGACACATCAGCTGATAACTACTGGAAGTAAACAGAACACAGCATTTAAGAATTACTTCAGAAATTTATTACAGAGGAATCCCAGTAGTCTGGGAAAAGTAGTAAGCATTGGCCTGACTAGAAAATGGATAAGAAAGTCTGGAGTAATGAATGTTGTATTTGTTGTATTTGTCTCCTTCAAAGAACCCATTAAAAATATATATTTAAGTTTCACCTTTCTGACTGAAGATTTAGCTTTTCTCTTGCAGGAATGTCCCAAATAACTATACCTTAAAGGTGGTAAAACTACAGCAAGGCTAGCACTGGAAAAAACCCCACCTTAATTCCATTTATTAGACACAGCATGGGAACACCATCAAACCCAAAACATGTTCTCAAATGTTCCAAAACAGAGCTTCCTGAGAAGCATATGTTCAGCAAACAGAGCTTTGTACAGAAATTAAATTCTCAATTCAGTCTTCGGAGCAGACAATGAGAACTCATCTCTCAAGAAAGAGATAAGCTATATGATCAAACCAGTACCACTATTAAAATTCTGATCTTCAATATTCCAAGATGTTATTGAAGTTATTAGAGTAAGATATGAAAAATATATCCACCTAAAATAGGAACTGGAGGTTCAGCCAAACATAATTAACGTATTTAGATAGCATGCATAAGTGATGTTCATTGCCAGTAACACACAAGATGTGATACAGTCAAGCACAAATGAGAAGGTGATCAGAAATTGGTGATTTGGTGCTGAACGACCATTGGCCTGTGTCCAGAGGAAATGCTGGACTTCCCCTCTTTCTGAAAAATAAAACTTTGACATCACAATGCCATTTCATTAGTCTAGTTCCTTAAATACCAGATAGTGGGAGCATTCATTACTATCTTCCAAGACTCCAAAACTCACGCATAGAAAAGAAGCCAAAAAATTGAGGACCTGCACATTGGGAGCAACAAAGACCTGGCAGATTTAAAGTGGCTGAATCAGTATCCAGTAACCAGAATCAAGTGTCCAAGGCCAAATTGTTGTTTGTTGTTTTGTGTTTTTTTTTTTTTAAAGGCTGGGCTAGTATCCTTCCAAAATCACTTACTGTTGAATAGAGACTCTAGTCTACATCTCATTATCAGCAATAGAAAGAAAAGGTTATGTATGCTGTCAGGCATAGTAAAAGATGAATATTTGACCTGGCTATGCTTAGAAAACATTTCCATTCATACATGTTGCTCACCTTTGGTTGACAATAAAAACTTTGAACCTGAACTCCACCCTGTAGAGCATGAGGCTGGCTACAGACCCAGTCCTCAGGGCTGAGTGCTTTTCATCCCTCTGATTTTTCATGGGTTTAGGAAGGCTCAGTGCATCTAACTATCGGACTCTGCTAAACATTCCCAGAGAACTTGTCATTTCAGATAGGTGGCTTTAAATATCTGGGAAGGAAAAGTAGCAACTTGCTATTTCATTTATCTGCTTCAGAGTCAGGTAAACTATAGGAACGACCAAATGCTGATTGAAATCCCTACTCTCCTCCCAATCTGTATAGCTGATTCTTTGCATTAGATGCAGAGCTGGAGCTTGGAATAAATTGTTCAGCTTGTTTCCAAGGAAACCCCTGACAAACATCAGTGAACAGCATGTCTGAAAATGTGAAAAGCCAGTGTATAAACCTTCCTTATTTCAGATATAAACCCTCAAATTAATAAAAGTAAATGCAGAGTTCAATATACTTTTTTCTTTAGAAGTAAATCTAAATATGATAAAACATTATGCGAGTCATATCCATAAGTGTAGTACAAAGCATACACCAAAAAGCTTTTGTATATGAAATTAGTTTGACTCATCAGATTGTCTTCTAGTTGGCTTGTTTTTAATTCACCATGAGTTTTGGAAATCATATGCATTAATGAACATCTTGGTTTGTTTACCAACAGCCCCAAATTACATCACCTTTCATCAGAAAGATCTCCTACCAAGAGCAATTCAATTTGGCTTTTCTATGGATTTGTGGTTTTTAGTCAGGATCAAGCAAATCATCCCCATCACTCAAAATTGTTTCCACTTGTAGCTATTTTTAAACCAGTAGATTAGCAGATAACTGACTCCTGCAAGAGTTGCAGCAGAGTTTCTGTGCTGTCTACTGACCTCTGTGCTTTGAAAAGGTTTCCAGTACGGCTTTCCTGAACAGAGCTTTTCTCTAGTCCCCATTCTGTCTGAGAATAAAAATACTGAGTCATCTACTGGAGAAAACATTCCAGTCTTTTAGCAGTTTCAAACAGTTGCCAAACTTTATTGGGTTATTCTGGGGTCAGATCTTTCCAGCTTAACCAAGCTGAACAGCAGCTTACTGTTTGAGCGATCTTACTCAAACAGATGGGAAGTGTTCCAGGTCTTTATCCACTACAATGAATGTGATGGGAGCAAAGTTCAAATTTCAGGATTTTTATTGCAATAAACACAAGGTAGCAGTGTATCAGACAGGAGGATAGGAACTGCTCATTGATGTAGGAACAGTTTGTGCTCTGTCACTTCAGGGGAAGGTGCCAAGCTAAAGATGAGGAGAAATAAATGATCCCGTTTACATCTTCCAGCAGGGAAGAGACTTTGTGTGCATGTAGTTGCAAAAAATAATATATTATGGGTAGCTACAGTCCTTTTGTTTTGTTACTGATCTCTTCTGTTCTATCCAAGGAAGGGAAACGTGTCTGAAGATTTTTAGAGGGACTTGTGCCATTAGTATTTGAACATTTCTCAGGATGGAGAGTCTGCACAAATTGCTCTTACAGGAGTGATGAGGACAGATTAATCATTGGTGTTGGTTGTTTTCCTCATACCTGCCACGCTGATGTTTTCTTGATCAAAGTGCAAGCCATAACAGTTCTGTTCATGATTGTTCTTCATCTTAAAGAAAAAAAAGCATTAAAATGTAAAGATGCAGCACACCTCCACAGAAGCTCTGAAAGACTTGTCTTTCCCCCTGACATCTGTTATAAAAAAAACACAGAATCAAATTTAAATACAGTATGTAATCTCAACTTTCCTATTGCCCAAATTAACATAATACCTTTGATGATTTTTATTCTAATGATTGCAAGAGAAATTTTGCAGTCCACAACATATAAAATAAAATCAGTGGGAACTGGGAATTACTGAGAGCAGCTCAGCCCAGCAGAGGAGCTTCCTTTGGAGAGCAGGACTGTATGGCCACTTGTTTTTTTTTTTCCCCCTCTGATAGTTGCAGTCTGCATAGCATTCAAGCAGATCACCCTGTGAGCTGTCTCAAAGTGGCCTAAAAGCAGCAGACCTGACATAACAGTGATCAAACCTCTATCAATTAAATGCTTAAGCTTTTTTTTTTTTTTTTTTTTTTTTTTTTTTTTTTATGTTATATTGTTATAGTTACTAGATCATATATTTTAATTCCAAGAAGAAATAATGCAGTAGGTTCTATATTTTAATAAAAAAAATGCAAGCTACAGCTGACTTTTATAACTAACATTTAAAACTTACAGCCAGTGAGCGAGAGCAGAGCTTCCCTGGATAACTTCCTCTCTGAATACAAATCCAATAAAGCCATAATATGTTAAGTGGGTCATTTCCATGCAGTCCATCAAAACTGAGATAAGAGAATATGGTGATGAAGTAGTGCTGCCCAAAATAATAACTTATTCAGTCAGATCCTAGAATGGTTTTAATGCAGCATGAAAAAAGTATTTGGGGGAACGTGGAGCTGCCTTGCCCCCTGAGCTGTACTAACTGCAACACAGCAGAAACTTCCCACATGGGCTTGTCAGCACAATAGGAATTGGTTTAAACAATTGCTGGAGATATCCCCTTCATCTCTTCCTCTGCAGTTTCTTTTCAACATCCTTATTTCATTGTTTTTACTCTTTTCTCCCTCAACAATACAACAAGGGATTTCTTGAGTAGACAAAAGCCAGAAAGCACTATGACCAGAACAAATGCCTTACACATTCAAATTTGAACCAAGAGAGATACAACCTCTGAGTGCACACTTAAATAAAGATGTACAGGTCTTCTTTTGGAGATAAAAGCACTGCAACCTTACAGTAAAAGAAATGGCAGACAAACATACAAAGTACACCACAAAGTTTCTCTTTTTTTAAAACTGTGAAGTCTCACAGCCTTGCCTTGGATGAACTTCTCTTTCCTTCTTTGCAACTATTCTGTAGAGAAGACACATGATCTGTTTATGACAGCTAGAGACAAAGCTCAGCAAGTTAGCAAATAGCATGTAAATAGCTATAAGCATATCTCATTTATACCCAGTATTTAAACATGCAAATATTAAAAAAAGGATGGAAATGAAGGATAATTCCTGTTCACTAGAAAAGTCAAGTTCTGGAAGAGCCTTCCAAGCATATCAGACAAAAACATTAAAAAACGAAAAAAAAAAAAATCTGGTTTTTACATGTTGCTTAAAAAAAAAAAAAAAAAAAAGCATTAAGGGAAGTTGTAACACAATGAAAAGCACAACAATGACAGCAGAACAGCAAGATCCCAGGCTGCAGCAGCACATGAAGACCAAGTCAAACGCAACAGTCACGGGCACAGAAACAAAGGAAAAACGCTGTGTATCCTCAAAAGGCCTCAGGTACACAGGGATCTCCACAGAGATACCCCTGCCTCTATTGCCAACCCTTAAATGAGGTCTGGGAAGGGGTGAATCCTGATTCCACAACTTCCAGTCACTCAGGTGCATTGCATGCACCTGAACACCCCTGGATTGGCCCTGCCTTACCACCAGGTGCACAATTATTGTTCCAGGCTGTGACTTTGCATTCTCACTACAGAAGCTTATGGCACAGCGTTCAAGAAATGTTTAGATGTTGTACTAAAGGACATGGTTTAATGGGGAAATATTGGTGGCAGGTGAATTGTTGGACTGGATGATCTTGGAGGTTGTTTCCAGTCTCAGTGATTCTATGATTCTATGCATGCAACAACAGAAAGATGCTGGATTTACTGACTGACACATCACATCTAATTCTTTGCTTCTATGAAAGCATTTACTTTTCTGCTTTAATCAAAAAAAAAAAAAAAAGAAAAAGGAAAAAAAAAAGCTGCCTTGTTACTACTGAAAAAAATCATGATTAGTCTAAAAATAGGAGCCAGTTAAAGTAAGAGAGGAGATTATAAGAGCTGAAAGAGTAATGCAGGGACATGCAATTTAGTTACTGACAGTGCAGTTATAGTAATTATGCAAATCACTGCACTTTGATGGGTTGACAACCACTACAAACCAGAATATCCTAATTTTTTTTTTTAATTGCGTATTTGAGTAATAGTAACAAGAAATTATATAAATTGTTTCCTTAAACAAAACAGCTGGAAAAAAAAAATTATATGACAGTATCTCAGCAATAGAGTTTCATGACTAATATTATGTTTGAGTGAAAATGAAGTTTCAGCTTGTTGGTTTTTTTTGTTTTGTCAAAATATGTGTTAGACTGGCTGGCAGTAGTCTTTGCATGTGATTGGAATTTATTATCAGTTTTTTTCCACAATCGTTGTCTTGGTCTTTTTGAAAGTGCACTTTCTGCAAATTAACCTTTCTCAGAATTAATGTACTGAATAACTGTTACCTCCCTGCTGCCTGAGATTAGTGTCAGGCAGGTATCCTGATCATTAATTTTCATATGTAAGCTTTGAGTCTAGTCAATTTTTTTTCTTACATTCATTGTTACATTTTTTCAGGTCAGTGTCAGTCTAAAATTCCACAGCCATCTACCTTTTTGATGTTTTCAAGTCGGTAAGATAGCCAGATTCCATTGGAAATGCAGCGCTGGAACAAAACGGAGTTTTTCCTTTTATTCCCAGAGAAATCTATTCAGGATGAAGATTACATAAAATCTGAAGGTAGCCAAATGAAGTTCAAGACAGAGAGAGCAGCAGTGGTAATACTGCTGCATGCAGTGACTATTTTTAATACTGTAAGGCAACTGTTAAAAATATATCACTGCAGCCTAACGCATATATAACTTAACAGCTAATTCTTCCTTTAAATTTGTCTGCTTTGGGCCATCTTTTAATAACTGTTAACTCTGTTTTACTAATTTAAATGGACACTGAAAAACTGAAGAAACTATTGTAGTTATTTCCATTACAAAGACAAGGGGTTTTGATTCTCATAATTACTTAGAAGATGTTTAGAATCTCATAATTCTCTTGAAGGTATAAGACACTAGTTAGAAGATCATAAGCAAAGGAGAGTTCCAGGAAGAATGAGCACTTCCAAATTTCACTTCAGAAAACATCTCAGAATATTTATCATCCAATTAGTAAATCAAATCAAGGCATTTGTGATAGCAGAGAAATGGTGCACTTTCATTTATTATCAGCTGTCTTCTGGTAAAAACCCAGTGGTGGTAATCCCTTTGAATGGATATAAGATCATACTAAATTCTATTCCATTTATTTTCTTCCCCTAATTTTTGATGAGACAGACTTGCCAGTGGTTAGGATTGGAGTCTGGATCCCTTTTGCTTAAATCCATACACTAAGCAGTTCTTCAGCTGTCTGCTATAATCTCATCTGAGGAGATGAATGCTGGCAACAGTGCTAAATATATCACCAGTTGCTCTCTGCTACCAGGCAGAGAGAATTCTATGGCTAAGCAGCTATTTTTATGCAAAGACATTATTAAATGATATTTTGGGATTTTATTGCGCACTATTTTCTGCTATAAAATTTAATATTATGGACAAGTCAAGTCAAATAATATTATGCAAGTCAAGTCAAAGCAGATAAACTCAGCAAGCTGCAAGCAACAAATTCTGACCAGTTGTGCAAGCATATTCTACAGATACATCCCCTTCCTCTTTTTCTCAGGAGAGGACATTCCTGGGAACTCCTTTGTTCTTTGTGGAAGTCTCACACCTACTGGGTCAGAAGGAGCAATGCTCAAATATTCCCCAAAATGATGTGCTAAATAGTCAGACCTTAAAAAAAAAAACAAAAAGGAAAAAAAGAAAAGAACATAACCTTAATTAAGTTGATATCCACACCTCTAAGCAAGGAAGTGCATAGAAATAGCTTTACAGCAGAAAAACAAACAAACAAAAAATCCATTTATCTGTTCTTCTGTCAGCTTTGATGCTTTACTTCTATTCTTACAACTTTCTTCCAGGAGCAGTGGCATTACATTTATCTTGCTACCTGCTGATATAAGACAGTTACTTTTCTCTTTGCTACCCAGTGCTCTTAGTAGGACTTAAATAGAACTTATTTCATTTAGGCATGACTTTTGTATAAGTTATTGCAAGAAGAGTATGTTACTCCTTCAATAATCCCAGTAAAGGAGAGTGATAGACTGCTTTTCTCATGGATGCTTTTTCAAATGAGTGTCAGTATTCTCCTATAGGCACCTGTAGCTGTTTTATGTCATTGCTCGTATGTCACCATTGTAAGTGGTAAGTAGACTTTGCCACTGTTCCAGTTCTCTAGGCAGAATTTAAACAGGCAGATTATTTGAAATATAGTACTTTAATAGACTTGTTACATTTGTGCTGCGTTTTAAAATTGAAGTTGCATCTATTTAATAGTTCGGGATGTTATGCATCCACTCACTCTTTCAAAAGAAGATATGCTAAAAGTTGAGTTTGTGTGAAGCCACTGAACTACATAGTGAGCATCTCTGGATCTGGCTCTGTCCAACTCTGTTATGATGCTATCCTACTGTCTGAAGAAATAGATCTTAGTCATTGAAATGAAAAGGGCATGAATTCGATTTCTTCTGGCTACAGCTATTCTGCCTAATTTTGTATCCTGAATTTAAAATCATAACCTAAGGCAATGTCCCATTGATGTTGCATCTACATGTTACAGGGTAGATCTATTCTGGACTAATTTTGATTCAATGATAAGTACTTTTCAGTTGCCTGGGGGTGTTTTCTGTAAAGATATGCAAGCAATTTTTTATGAAATGAATTTGAGATTACAAATAAAATAGGAAATAGGAAATTTCAGTCATGTAACAGTACTAAATGCAATATATAGTGCTACAAATAAAGAACAAATAAATAATAAAATAATGCTATGCAACATAAAATAATAAGTGATACTATAGGAAGGAGAAGGCTACAGAACTAGGTTTGTTCAGTCTGGAGAAGAGGCTGAGGGATATCTATCTAACTAAGACAGGGGAGGTTTAAGTTAGATGTTAGGAGGAATTCATCCAAGATGGTGACACTGGAACAGGCTGCCCAAGGAGGCTGTGGATGCCCCATACCTGGAGGCATTCAGGGCCAGGCTGGATGTGGCTCTGGGCAGCCTGGTCTGGTGGTTGGTGACCCTGCACATAGCAGGGGGTTGAAACTGGATGATCACTTTTCAAGCAGGCCATTCTATGATTCTGTGATTACCAAGAGAAACATGACAATAGGTGGAGCTAGACAACTTCCCAGCAATGTGAAGATGCTCTCTTTTTGGACACATCTTGGAAATCATAAAAGAGGTCAACAATGCAGCACAGGCAGCCGTTTCTTCAAACTCATTTGTATTGCTGGGAGAAAAAAAAAAGAAAAAGAAAAAAAAAAAGCAGTACCATGGACTTGCCATTCTATGATTCTATGATGATTCTATGATGATTATGATTTACAGAGCTGGCCCTGCTCTGTACAGGGTCTGGAATAGATGACTGGCAGATGTCAGTTACACGTAAGTTTGTGGGTCTTGCCTCATATCCCATCTCTTCAGAAAGATTTCAGTTTTCTTTATGTCTCAGTCACTTTTAGTTTGCTTGCCTCTAGGTAAATGAACACAGGCATTCCCATCTTGCTTCACCTCGGGGAGCTGTTTTTTTTGATAAATGAGTCAGCATCAAGTCACCTGAGGATAGAGGATGGGGCTGGAGCCAGGGCTTGATGGGATCCAGAGAGACAACCTGTGGCAGCTGAGAAGTGGGCTCCCTCAGGGGATACTTAAGTCTCAAATACTCCTCCTTATACAAGGATTCCTCTTCTGCATGCGTTAAGGTAGCTGTAAGCCAGTTTTAAAGACCATGGTGACCTTTTCCTTAGGGAAATCACTAATTATATGCATCCTCAGTAGCATTAATGGGAACTCAAATCTTAGCTGCTTGCAAAGGTCACAGCTGTCTGTCAGTGAGGGCAATGTGGAAAATTGCCCTCATTCACTCACAGTCAGTAAAACTAACAACTAGAATGATATGTTAACAAAGACTTATTTCATTTGGACTTCCCAAACTAATATGTAATATGTATATGTATATGTACTAATAATATGTATGCTAATGAACTGTAATTTACAGTTACTGACATGCAAGAAAAGATCATTTTTCAAGTTTACGTACAGAAGCCATCGGTTGATCTAATTATTAATTGGGACAATGCCAACAATATAAATACTCTGCTTGCCAGTTAGTCTGATTATAACACAGTACACACCTAATACATTGGTACATATTTTTCTTAGTTCAAAATCAACATGTTTTTTCATTTGGTGAAATGCTCTTTAGTAAGATAGAAATTAAGGCCCTTTTCTGTAGGAAGTAGAATGGTGAAGTGATAGCAAAGCATGGCTGTTAATTCCTCTTTGTTAAGAACTGGAGTTAAGATATAATTTGAATTGTAGCTGAAAATCTTTTTTTCCTCTATGACTTAAATTATTACAATGTTGATAATTTGTAAATGATTATTGTACTTTGGTTTTTTTTTCCCCATAACTGTTGTTACAAATTAATTACACAAGTAACAGTTATGTGTCAGCAGGCAGGAGTTTGGCACTCAACAAGTTGGTCAGACCTTCCAATCTGTTACGTAGGAGGCACATTGATCCTCCACAGAAGGAATGAGCCCTTCAACTGTGATATACAGAGAGACCTCGTTTAAAGCAATAGAAATACTTCCACTGGTTTCAGTCCATGAATTAATCAGGTTTGCAGAAACGATAGGAAGTTAAATGGGACTTTAAATAATATCTGTAGAAATAGTGTTGTTGTTAATTCTCTGATTAAAGAAAAACATTAAATAACCATTTACCTAACTGACCATACCAGTGTTTGGGTAAAAGATAACTATAAGGAAAGAATCTTTGATAATTCTAGACTCCCACAGATGGTGTTAGCATCCTGCTTAGCCTATCTTTATGTAAACAATCTGTGCACCTTACAAGGTAGCCCTAAACCATTTTCAAGGATTATAGATTATAGGGACCTTTCCCACTGGGAAGGCTTTAAAGATACCACTGTGGGACAACAGAACAAGAAAAAAAAGAACTCCTGGTATGTGAATGAACATGGAGTAAGTCTGATTAAAAAGACTTTAATAACTTTCATATGCAGGAAAGCATTTCTGAAGGAGTCAGAAAGGAGCTAGCTTCAGCAAGGATCACATAGCTTATGTTTACACTGCGCCCAACAGCACAGGGCCACCCAGGCAGTTTGCAAAATGAAACATTATTGACGTACATTTTAAGTTCTAATTCAGCATGCTGCTATCAGATTTACCATAACTGTGAGTGGGAAGCTATAATGAGATTATTTTTGGATACACGGAACTTTCAGACAGATTAATTCTTCTCCTCCTCTTGTCATATTGCTTTGATTAAAAAACTTATTAAAAATGGTCACTTCTGTCATGTTCTATTCATTTATTTCCAAGTGCGCTGGTGACAGTTGAGAAATGAAACAAACCAGGGATTTCAGCCACGGGGTTTTATTTAGCTGTCCATACTATAAAGATTTGTACAGGTTCTTACATGCCACATAGAATCAAAATTGTTGGAACTTACATGATTTCCATCAGGTGCAACCGAGTTTTACATCAGTTGCAGTTAAGGGGTCAGAAAATTTAGAAGGAAAAATCAGATGTTGTGTTGCATAATAAGATGAACTACACAGAAAGGTTTCTAAAAAATGTTGTTTATGGGACTGGTATGAATCTTAGGTATTTGTTCAAAAGGTAGACTGAGAATCTCGTATGTCTCTTTTAAAAATTTATAAATAAGAAGTTATTTGGTTGTAGTGTGCCTCACACCTGATTCATTCGAAGAGAGAAAAAATATAGATGGTTGTGAAGCTCCTGGCTATATAAGTAATTCTGATAATTCATGGGTGGTTCGACATTCAAGATTTCTGTAGCAGAAGTCTTTCAGCAAGAACTTCATAGCATATACTGTGAAAGAGAGCAAAGTGCTTTTGAAGCTATTATTGTGCAATCTTTTATTTCTCATTTACATTTCAAAACATCTCCTATTTGTGTTCTGATTGAAAACGTAAAAATGCAAAAATCAAGTAAATTCAAAGAGAATAATTCTAAAATTGGGAAGGGCTTAAAAAACGCCCCACATACATTGCCACAAATACTCAAAGAGGTTTTCAGCTAGAGGAGGACCCAACACCATTAAATGACAAGCTTTCTTTAATGTTAACAGACCATCATCTGTTAAGTAGAGTAACTATAGAAATCTTTCATTCAGTGCTCCTTGGATACTATGATGCCTTTCTGGTGTCTGATGGAATTGTAGCCAAAACTTTCAAGATCTGTGGAATGGATTTCGTGGACAACCAGACTTGGGGCAGAAAGTGGGTACCAGACTACTGTCCTTAGAGCAGCAGATAACATGGTCATTCAGGCCATTTTACTTCTCTTTTCTTGATGAGGGCTCTACTAAGTAAGCAGAGGCTCTAAGGGACTGGCCTAGCCCCTCTCTTGCACTTATTAGGGGGAACAGCCAGGAATCAGAATCACAGAATTGCAAGGGTTAGAAGGGACCTCAAGAGATCGTCAAAATCCAACCCTCTGCTGAATAAGGTTCAATACAATAGGCCACACAGGTAGGTGTCTAGATGAATCTTGAATATCTACAGAGAAGGAGACTCCACAACCTCTCTGGTCAGCCTGTTCCAGTGATCCATCACTCTTATTTTAAAGAAGTTCTTCTGCATGTTTGTATGGAAAAGGAAGGGGTTGTTTACTTTATTGCATATGGTTACAATATTGTATTAATTCTTCCCTCACACAGCATTTACCTGTGTGCACAACTGGGCTACTAGAAATGTTAATGTTGATTCTGTCCATGGAAATCTGATTCCTGGGGTGACTGATGGAGTGAGCAGTTGCATGAATTCTTCAAAAACCTTTTTCTGTTTTGAACAGATGTTTAAATGTAAAGTTGATTTCTTGCATACTTTGATGGCATCTAATGAAACTTTTTCAGCAAAGCTTAACTGACACTGGTATAGAGCAAGATCATAACTGGAGTCATTAATGAACTGAAAGAAAAGGGGCTTCCAAAATAATTAAACAAATAATGGGAACCAAAACCTGCCAAGGATTGCTGTATTCAAAATTCACTGTTTCTGGTGCTGGCAGTCCTTGAGCCAAACTGATGATGGGAAGAGCTTTGGGCAGGGCAGGTGTTGTGTGATGCTGCTCTGGAAAACTCCATCAGCGGTTTGGCAGCATCACCCATCACCTGGCCTGCCCAATGGCTCTGGCACAGACAGGCCACGGGGCCGGATAAATTACATTTCACAAGAATGGATGTGAATAAAAATTCTAAATTTGCTTCAGTAGTTGTCAAGTATATATTGGCTTACCCAAACGTAGGAAGTAATATGGTATTGCAATCATCTGGAGATAAAAAATGTGAGGAGGAGGGTTTTTTTTAGTAGAAACTGTGTTGTTGAAATTTATGCTTGGGCCTCTCTTATCTCAGGTGGGAAGAGTGTTCATACTTGGAAATTCATTTCTAACACAATAGGCAAATCCTTAGCATTTTCTTTTTAATGTAATTTTAGGACTATCAAGAAGCTTCTAATTTGGAGCAGTTCGTGACTCGCTTTCTCCTGAAGGAAACGCTGAACCAGCTCCAGTCCCTCCAGGCTTCCCTGGAGTGTGCCATGGAAACCACAGAGGAGCAGACTCGGCAGGAAAGGTTGGTGGCCAGCATGGGAAGGGGGCCACCACAAACCTCTCAGATATTTTGTGTTTCATCCAGCACCCTGATGCAGGAAATAACAGGAGAAATAAGAATTCTTTTTTCATTCTCCATAGGAACTCACTGATAGTTTTCCTCAAATTGACTACAAGAGGTTTGCACTCTGATCGTATGGCGGGCTGCATGTAGGAGTGAGAACAGGCTAAGTGTGAGAGCACTTTATTGCATCCTAATCTTTGTTCCTTTGACCTCTTAAAATCCATTGATTATTTAATATCAAATACAGAAAGATCAATGCAACGTGTAGAACTCTGAAATAACCAAGGTCACTGACTGCTTCTTTGTTTGCTTCTTCTGGCTTTATGATTGCTTTTTTATTTTTATTCCTGGTCACACAACATTCCCAACATGAAGAAGAGAAAAGAAGAGAAACAGCCAGGGTCTTACTTGTTACAGCTTCGTGCTGCAACATGAGGCCATAGTACTGGTTCACTCCTAAGTCTATGAGCTCTATATCACCTGGGTAATCAATATCCAGGTTTAGCTGAATTTAATGGCATCTCCTCATAGATAAGAATCTGTAGGATCAAAAGGATCAAAAGCTGCAACATTTCTGAAAGGGTGCTTGGCTTCATGGACTTGTTATCCTCAGTATGTTATTATAGAAAGGCAGAGCAAAACACAAGCCATTGTGTTCCATGGGCTAAGATCTCAACACTTCTTTATGTTGTAAAATGTGTTGTTTTTTCATATTGTCATTCTCTTAATTGCTTTCCTGTTGGTTCTGAGATTCCTGAAGTACACGAGTCTCATGCTGGGGTTTTGTGCCACAGCTTGACCACAGGAATCACACAGGTTTTAAAAGGTGTACAGAGCAGGCACAGCATATAAACCCCTCTATTTGCACATACAGCTTTCTAGGTGAGAGAGAAAGAAGTCTCTAATGTCCAGTTCAGAGCTGGAGGCTAATTTGGGTGCTTTAAGCTATCCTCTGCATTAATCACAAGTTGACTTACCTTCTAGGACAGCATCTCTAGCCTTCTTGAGTCCTTGTAACTCAAACAACTACCTTGGATGTGTAAAATTGGGCAATACAAATATCCTTTTTGCTGCCAGATTTCTCTTCTGTGTTGACTTCCAAACAGGACATTACAGACAGTTCTTCCTCCAGTTTTACCACTACAACTGTTCAGAAACATCCTCTTGGATAGCTAGTGTGTGCCATGGCAAAGAAAATGAGAAGGAGCTGTGAGCTGTTGAGCCAAATATCATCTTCCTTGCTTTCTGAGGTAGCAATAGAGAAGCCAGGCAAACTGAGCACTTAAACTACAGCTATTTTGGAGAAAATCTGGCTAGTTTCTAGATGCCTCAGTCTCAATGCAAAATCATCTTCAATTATGCTTGAATTAACACGGGGGAAACTGCCTGACGCATAAACCCACTAAGGCAATCCTAAGCTAATTTAAGTCTTTACACTGGGGAACTGCCATAATTTAGCTTTAGTGTTAAGAGATTTTATCTTGTTCATATGTGGCAGCAAGTGCTACCCAAAAAATACCTCCTTAATACAGTTACATTTTCCTCAATGTGAACTTTATCCCTTAGTTCCAGCTGCTGTATAACCCCAGTTCTGCAGAGATGGTACCACAAGATGACACTGCAAGGAGGGCTCTTCAGGCTAGGTCAGAACCATGTCACTGACAGACCTTGAGCTTTCACTCTCTGAAAGATAGGCTGATGCCATCTTAACCCTCCTTTTTTTTCCTTGTTTATGACAAGCAATGTGGTCATTAAAGTCATTAAAAACACAAGTAATTATTTGTAGCAAAATTATCTGGAAAAGAATTCAGTAGTAGCAATAGATATTCCTAATTTATTTTTTCTTAGCTTAAAGTGGCAGATACAAAGAGATGAAGGAGATGAAGACATTCCTGAAAACAGAAAGAGGAGAACAGAATGCTCCCTCATATGTGTTACCTTATGAACTGTCCTGTGTTCCTGTGCAGACAAGGTCCAACAAAACCAGAAGTGCTCTCAGTGCAATGGCCAGGAAAACGCTCTGCTCGAAGGCTTCAAAGGAGCAACAGCCTATCACCCAGTAACCCTCAATTTAACACAGGTATGGCATTTCACAATTTAAATGTCTATAAAACACATATCCATATGTGGAAAAGAAACAAATCTTCATCTCAAAACTTTAATTTATATGTGCTAACTAATTCAGATCCTTTACTGACACAAATCAACTTTCAATTCAATATAGGAGGTACTAGCTCAAACTGTAGGGAAAATAAGTATGTAGCCTAAGAATGGATAAAAAATAAATACATAAATATGGGCCAAACTGGGATATTATTTTGGGTCTGTCAGTTGAGTCAGCATTTCTTAGTTAATATTTATAGCCTATAGATAAAAATGAAAAAGCAACAGCATAACTTACGCAGAAGCAGAGCTTCAGCTTTATAACCTGGTTCCACCTGCAGAGCAGAGCATTCCTCTCTTCTGTTATCATCACGACTTCAAAACACCAGAGTTAATTTAGAACATAGTTTTCTTTCTGTATTGGATTTCTACTGTATCTTAAGAAGCAAGTGAAACATTCGGATGGACAAAATTATGCTTTAACATTATTTACACTTAAATGAACACTGAAGTGATTGCAGCATGGTCTTCTTTTGAGAAGCAAAATAAGTTGTAAGATAAGTTAATGATTTTTACAAAATAGATGAATATGGTATGTTCCAGCATTCAGTAATGTTTTCTTCTTCATTATTTATGATTTCCAAAGGCTGGATTGAGGAAGAGAGCCAGTGGATGACCCAGATAAGCAGACTTCAGAAGCTGATTGACAGGCTGGAAAAGAAGGTGTGCATTTCTTTTCTTCTGCTTGTCCTTTTATTTCCAGCAAAGATTTCTGATCCAATCTGTCATAATCTCCCCTAGATAAGTTTATTCTGCATAAAGTTTTCTTTATGCAGAAAGTCTACTTCAAATTACCATCCCTTCTCCTCTCCGTAGTCCACACAATTTAAGACGACATCTTCTTCTTTAAGCCCAACAAACAATTGTGAACAAGCAGATTTATTACAAGTGAAGCACTGCCTGCTCAGTATTGTAAATAAAACTTGGCAGAACAGCTTGGGTTGAATTTAAACACTGAAGCACACAAGATTCTGCAAGCAGTGTTTACATTTGGTTTGCAGATAATAAAGAAGACATTTAATTATAATTTCTGGAGATGTGAGAATACAATTATGAAAATAATTTTTTAAATGGTAAGATCAAGGTATATCTGTTTACTCACACTTCTTTTTTTTATTTTTTTTTTAAACACTGCTGAAAGGACTTGAAGCTTGAGCCATTTGAAGAAGAAGTTTTGGAAGAAAATGCAAGATCTGTAAGTATTTCCCAAGATAATATGTTTTGGTGTTTGATTTTCAATGCTAGGTTTTGATGCAACAATCTCAACTTGTCTCTCTTAAAAAAAGAATAATTTTTAGTCTGCAGAATACATTGTGAAAGAGACAACAGAATAGAACTTAAAATACAAAACTTTAATACTAACTTCTACATTGTTTTCAAAGGATACATTCAAACAAAGCTCATGTAAGAAGGAAATAGTATCACAGCTCCCTGGGTCCATCTGGCCCAACCTCTGATCAAACAGGGACACCCAGAGCAGGGTGCCCAGGCCCATGGTCAACCAGATTATGAAGATCTTTGATGACTGCATATTCTGATTTATGATAATAGACTTTATTTAGTTTGAAGTACAAGAAATTCATAGGAAGATACAAATTATTATTATTATTATTATTTTTGCATTAGCACATAATGATCGTTCAACGTCAAATGTCTGTGATAGAAGAAGAAATTGAGGAATTCAGGCTTGCTCTGAAGCAGTATGTGGAGTCTGCTTCTGCTCAGAGTGGCTGTTTGCAGTAAGTACAGTATTACTGTCCGTGGGCTGAATAAAGGAATCTATTTTCTTGAACAGTCTCTAAGTAGAGATGGATAGTTTATGAAGAGAGAATCAGTAGCATCCTCTTTCCTGAGTGATTATGCACATGTATTTATACAGAACTTCTCAAATTCAACAGAAGTCATAAAGAGATGTCAAAAGTATATGTGTGAACTTCCAGCAGTATCACAAAATCTCATGAATGAAATAAACAATGAGTCTTCAAAAAAAAAAAACCAAAAAACCAAACACATTCATACTCCTGTGCGTAATCTTCCTGCCCCCCAACCCATGCTAAAACCATAAAGATAATCCCAGAGATACAGAACCATTTTTAAAGGCTTTTAGGTCACCATTTCACAGCTTCCAGAAGCTCCTAAAGTGACAGCATCTTTTGGAAAACTCATCTGCCATCCATCATTTTTGCTCACCTGGTAAGTGAGCAATTGATCAATTTGTCTTCCAGTTCTATGCTTGGAAGCTTTGAAAACTTTTTCCTCAGTTTGTCACTGTTAAATTTTCATTCCTAATAAAGAATGTAAAGAACTGAAAAGCAACATTTTCAATAGTGTATTTTTGCTTCGCTTTTTTTCAAATGGAATAAAACATTAGAGCAGGGTTAAGAATAAGTTTAAATGACTCATCGCTATATTGAATTTAACAGACTTGAAAAAGCTATGCTATACACACATTACAGACCACAATGAAATATTTTTATAATGTGTACACAATATGGTTCTCATATATTCAAGGGTTTCAAAGTCTGCCTGCCACATCCCTAACTGGTGAGCCTTATTGCTATGAGATCATCACAAGTACAGTGATTCTACCAGCAATATTCATAAAAACAAGAAAATTAAGCTGGAAGAACAAAGAGTGCCACTCCCTATCCCTCTGAAAAAGAACATCCAACTTCAGTGATTGCATACTTGCATGAGAGAGAGCTTACACCACTTCAGAATGCAACTTAGAAAAGGAAGCAAAAACTTTCTTTCCCAAGTTTAAAGGCATTTGGCAGATCTGCAATGCCACCTACCGGCTGTTTTTAAGTTGAGCTATTTATGCCATTGATTTACCTTTTTTTCTTCCCCAAAAAATTCTTGATTGTTTTTTATATTTTACAGTGTATTTTTGCATACACCAGTAAGTTCTATGAATTCATTAGCTATTACTGTGTGAAATACAATCTTAGGTTAGTTTTAGGTTAGTTTTCAAGCACACCACCAGTAAGCTCAAAGATTTTGGCTACTCAGTGAAGTACATACATATGCTTTCTGTGCCATATATCTAAAAAACAATGTGTAATTTCCCCACGGGCTATGAACCTGATACACTCAGGACAATAAACAGGATAACCCGGTCTACACAATCAGTATATTATGGGACACATTTTATCCATGATAAAATGTTAGCTGAATGCCCTAAGAACAAATAAGCAATATCAGGAGATATTATTTTCAAACTTATCTTCATCAGACATCAATTTGTCTTAATACTCTGTTGCTATGTGCTCTCAAAGCTTCTGGTCTGCGTCTCACAGCCAAGGGCAGACTTTGCATGAAGAGACTCTTAAGTGAAGCAGCACAAGTCATTCCATCCCTTCAGCTGTTCTGTGTGCACAACGTGCTGTGTCGGTCGATTCTCTCTGGAGCGCATTTGTCCGATTTTCTGTATTACTGATTTGCATTTCTTCAGACTCTAAGCATTGGAGGAATATGAAAAATGAGTTTCATAAATGAGACCATCATAACTGTTATTAATATTAAAAAAAAAAAAAGAAAAGCCATGAAAATCCTCAAAATCTTATAGATGAGTTTTTGCTATATCGTTCTCAAAATTCACATATTTGTTTGACTGTGTGTTGGTTTCTGTTTGTTTGTTTCAAAAAAATCCTTTTATTTTGTTCATACTCAGTAAACCTGGGAAAGGATGCATATGTGAAATAGTTTTGACATGTTTGATTGAATTACTTCTGTTCTACATTTCTTAGTGTTTCCATACAGAAGCTTCCAAATGATTCCCGCTTCATTATTTATGAGTTCTGGGAGAACAGCAACATCTGGAATAGGTAAGCTGTTCTGTTATTGGATTTGTTGTTACTTTAATACATATATACACATAAAGGTTTGACCATTAGAGAGCAATTATGTGAGCAATTGTGTACAAGAACTGAATACAAACTAACTACTGTTAATTGATCTCCCCTTATCTCCCTTATGAGGAAAGGCTGAGTAACCTGGGTTTGTTCAGCCTGGGGAAAAGAAGACCGAGGGGGGATCTGATTAATATTTATAATTATCTAAAGGGAGATGGGAGGCAAATGGATGATGCCAGGCTCTTCTTGGTGATGTGTAACGATAGGACAGGAAGTAATGTCTAAAACTTGAATGTAGGAAGTTCCATACAAACATGCAGAAGAACAACTGTAAGGTAAGGGTGATGGATCACTGGAACACATTACCCAGAGAGGTTGTGGAGTCTCCTCCTCTGGAGATATTCAAGACCCATCTGGATGCCTACCTGTGTGACCTATTGTATTGAACCTTCTTTAACAGAGGGTTGGACTCGATGATCTCTTGAGGTCCCTTCCAACTCCTGCAATTCTGTGATTCTGTGATCTCTTGCTAAATATATCACATTGCTTCAAAACAATATAATTACTAAAGACTACAATATAATGAAGCTTATAGATAAAAACATCAGAAAAACACAGCCAGTTTGAATAGAATAGAGAGAAGGGTATAGCATTGGATAGGTAGCAGTTGATCAGAGACAAAAGAATAAGGAAACAACAGCTTCAGCATAGTTCAGTGATGCTGTTGTAGGATACTGCGGGAGCCAAGGAAGGAGAGAGGAGGTGCAGCACCCAGCAACACACCTGAGCAGCATTCACAAGGGAGCTCTGCCAAAGTCTCCCAAATGCACATCACAGCATCTCATCAAATAGAGTTCCAGAATGTCTCTTTTGGTCAGACTAGCAGCTGATTTCTAGACTGTGGCAGACAGACGGCTAAAAAAAGAATGGAAACAAAAAGGTTTCCCGTAACTAGTATTAAAAAACCCCAAGCATTAGGTTCCTAAATCTGTAGACAGAAACAATTCTGACAGAAGATGGAGAAGTGTTAGTATCTTCCCTTTTGAACAAAGCCCCAGTTCAAAGCAGGCATGTTTACTGTTAGAAAGGGTAAGCAACAACAGTAACAAAGGTCAGCACATTTGGAATAAGAACTGGTATACTGGGTCACAATCAAGAGAAGAACATCAGAGTAACAGTTAACTGTACAGGGGAACAAAAAGCTCATTTAGTATAGCATGCAAGAAATTCACAGAGGTCTCCTCTCCCATTATCATCACTGTCTAACTTTAGAAACACAAAATCCCTCCTATGGCATGAACTGCAAAAAATTTGATGCACATAAAAATATTTAGTCCCTTAATACTTGTCTTCTTATTTTTTATTTTTTACAATTATTTAGCCACCTTCAAATGAATTACAGCAAGACATTCCAAAGAAGTAATGTGGACTTCCTGGAAACTCCAGAGCTCATTACAACAATGCTAGTCCCTGGTAAACACCATTTTTTTTCACACAGTTTTATTTGTTGCATGTGAAGAGTTCTGCTGTATCAGTGTGTTCCTTATATGAGTCCACTGCATAATACCATCCTTTAGTCAGTTCTGCTTTTGTATGGAGGAGGAAGGGACTCCAAATGGTTTTATTTTAAGCAAAAAAACAAACAAACATAAAATGCATCAGCAAAAATAAACCCCACTGCTTTATGTTATATGGTTCAAATGTTTTGATAGCACACGCTACTTAAGAAATGACCTAGAGTATACAATATTGTCTGCAAATCATAAAATAGACTCTGTTCAAGATCTTCAGGCAAAGAGAACTGCCTCCTGATGAATTAAATTTAATCATATTTACATTAACTGAAGGAAGCATTAATTACTAGTAATTCAGATTTGCTAACCAGTTTTACTGTACCATGCTTCCTGCTGTGTTAAAACATGGGGAAAAAGCAATGTGTTCAAAGATTACAAATTATTATTACAAACCAATAACCATACACCTTCCTTTTCAGAGAAACGTTAAAAGAGACAGTGCAGGACTCTTAATTCCCCTTATGTCTGACTACAGCCTAAATTTAAAATAAGAAAGTAAAATAAAGTTACTACCTAGCCTTATACCTGAGGTCACCTTTGAAAAGATGAGTTTTCAGACCTCACGAGCCAAACCCTTGGTTCTAAGTCAGGATTCCTGCAATACAAGGGGATTGCATTTATGAACAAAGAATCCCTTCAAGTCTTATGTCTTACTGGGAAACTGCTGGATTTAAGATAAATTTGGCTTTAGGAAACAACGCAGCATTTTCTCACACGGTCTTTGTGTCAAAGGGCTAGGTGTAGCCAGAAGCGTTCCAAGGGTGGTTTATTCACAACTAGGGAACGTACAATTAATATAGAACAAAATGGAAACATTCATTGTTTATAAATGCCTCAATAGAGAAGCGTGTGAAATTGGATGCAGAGTGCATGCAGGTGCCTGCAGAGGGAAGTGCGACCTGCAGTTGCCATGGAAATGCCGCATCTCAGCCTGCGCTCCTCAGGGCTGGGCAAGCAGAAGTCACGCATTCACAGCCCTCCATTCAGCATCTGTAATTTGCACATCAGACTAGATAGCTGATTTTTGTTCTTTTTTTTTTTGTTTAAGGGGAAGTGTTCCACACGCATAAACTACACAAATTGCATTTCTATTTGAAACACAGAGAATGTTTATAAAGTAAAAAGTGATGGCTGCAATATTGCAGGTGTATTTTATAGGAGAATTTTAGACAGAGGAAATTGAAATCACTGTAAAATCAGGAAGAAAGAACCAATCCATTCAACTAGCACAGGACAGGCCTAATCTACAAACTGATTAGCTCAGATGCAGCTACACACTTTTGGCACACCTGGATTAAGTAAGAGCTGATCTGATTCTAAATCACCATCTGAATCTGCTGCAAACATTACATACAACCTGAGCCTTTACTCAGCAGATTAGTTCAAATGACTGCAGGTGCGCAGCTAAGAATGACTCGGGAAGACATGGTGTTTGAGTACTGTTATTCATTTACTATCAGTTAATAGGAACCATGAATATTAACAACTTGCACTCCTGTTGCAAGCAGACCAAGTTACTTCCGGGCATTGCATCACGGTGCTAGGTATCACTCAGTTCACATGCATGAAATGCCTACACTTTGCCTAAATCCAAAATGGATTGGATGGAATGGATGCCTACCTGTGCGACCTGGTGTAGGGAACCTGCTTTGGCAGGGGGGTTGGACTCGATGATCTCTGGAGGTCCCTTCCAACCCCTACAATTCTGTGTGAAAATCCGGATTTGAGGACATTAAAGTAGCTCTCAGTGAAGAAAACAAAACGTTGAAAACTACTGAATGTTTATGGCACTATAATCCATGAAATAAACTGTTATACTGACATTTTTTGTTGTTAAAGTTTATTAATCCAGTGATGTGTCAGAGCCTACTAGACTTGAATAGTTCACAGTGAAGCAGGATTTTTAACCATCTTCTCAATGTACTTCTTCAGGAATAACTTGTTTTCAAATAAATGCCAGAAATTGATAGGTTTATGGACACAGCCACTGGAACAAATTGTGTTAATGAATTTAATCCCCAAACTGTACAGTGCAAAATGCACAGTCTCTGAGCACCTCTCCAACAAGGGCACTTGGCACCTAACACACAGTCACAATCCTTCCTTGCTTCCTTGTCTCTCTCCATAAATCTTGCTGTTATTCTCTGCAAGATTTCAGTTTCCAAAGGCCAGTGTGGAGGGGCTGTGGGGAAAGAGCTACAAATATGTTTCACTTTGGCTCTATGTATAATTCAGTAATTGCCGTTTCCTTTTTATGAAAATGACATTTTACAAGTCACTGTGAGGCAAAACACTCTTAAGCCTGCATAAAAATAAAAACAAAACACCAGCATCAGGATTGAATAATGTCACTAGGAATGAAAGTCACTGAAGGCAGCAGAAGAACCCAGGGGACACTGCTCAGCAACAGCACTGTCACATGCAGCAGAACAGGCAGCCCCTCACAGTGAGAATTTATGTGGTTTGCTCTCTGGGATCTGGGTGCTTAATTCTATGCTAATCCACCTCAGACAGAGATGTTATCAAAAAGAGATCTAAATTTTCATGTTATTGCCACCCTCCTACCATTTATGATCAGGTAATGTACGTGTTCTTCCCCTGCCTGGAGTGGTTCTGTCCTTGAAAGTGTGCAGCTGTTGTATAGCTGCATACATAATGACCATTTCTTTACACCAGCAATGACTTATGCATTATAGCTATTCTATTTAGAAAGTTTATGTGATAGAAATACTGTATATGTAAATACATGAACTCTTTTCTCTTTCAGCATCGTGGTGGGTCCTCAATAACAACTAGAAGCTGTGATTCCAAGTAATGATGTCATGTTTTTCACTACAATAACATTGATTTAACAGTGTACAGGTGTGCTGGGTTAGAGGTTTATCACGTGATACTGCAATACTTTGGATGTAATCTGTTCTAAAATACAGAAAATCACATTCACTGCCTTCTTGTGATCAGTTTAGTGAAATAATGCATTGTAAAAGCTGAAAAAAAGACAAAACTAAGCTCAACTGTTAACTGTGTATATTTAGTCCTGTCACAGAAAACTGCATCTTGATTGGTGTGACTGAGTATTTGTGAATACTTTTAGTCTCGCATTAATAAACAATTGTTACTTAATGCTGCTGTTTTCTCCTTGTATCGAAGAAACAGGTATAAAGTTGAAAACACATTTCCATAAATGTCTAAGTCTACTTTAGGAGAATAAATGAATAATTTGTTCACGTTAATACTATCATTCAGGAAATTTTTTGCCCAAGAAAAGACAAGGCAGCACCATTTTCTCTTAAGAGCCCCTATGGCCCCTGCCCTCTCTTCTCCCTCACAAGAAAAAATGTGTATCTGCGGGCCAAACCGCTTTGGATCCACAGGTTTAATGTTCCACAGCTCATTTGCTTTGAGCTCTGTATTGAACATTTAGAAAATCAGAGCAACTCCTAAAACTGGCTCTTCACTGAGAAGTCATTAGAGAAACCACTGCTAGAGCATAAATAACCATAAACCTGGAAGCACAAATACTTTCCTCCCTAATGAGACTTCCTGCTGTCCCTTTGGCATCTGAGCCGTACACGTCACCCGCCAGGGAAGGAAGTGACTAGTGTAACCTCACCCTCCAATGGCAGGTTGACAAGCTCTGCAAACTAAAATATCAATATCTTCACTCATGGAGCAGTTCCAGGTTATAAACAGTTGCCAAAAAATAACTTGAAAGTCACATTCAATAGAATATCCTCTTCCTTGTAGTGTTTCTCCATTTTTATTTCACCTCAGCTAAAATATTACCAGGTATAAAAAGCAAGCAATCTTCATTGCAGTATGGTTCTGTAATCCAGAAGCTATGGCTAAGACTAAACCTGACATTCTTAAAACTGTCACATATAGGCACTTGCTGGGGATCAAGGCATCTTAACTACTTAAGAAAAAAATAAAACCAGGTCATATCCTCCTTTAAGGGCACAGATACTATTATAAACACAGAAATCTGTGATCCAGCTACATATCTACTTAAAGGGCATCCTAACATCCACATTACACTCTTGAGATGAGAAATCAGTGAACAGTTTAAATCACTCCTGCCTTTAGCAAAGTAAAAGACAAACCACTCATTTTCCCTTAGATCTAGTTGACTTTTTTTTTACTTTGTCACAACGTCCATCTGGTGTACTGTATATTTTCTTTTCATTACTGATCTAGCAATAAAAAAAATAAAGTGACCATCACACTGCTAGAGGCTAAACTGGTACTGAAAACTGGCACTGTATAATCAGGTTTATTATGTTTTTCCAGTTGTAAGAAATTATCTGCTTATAGGTGCTGGAGCAGAGAAACTCGTTCTAGTAGATGCCACACATCCTCCTAATAAAAATTCTCCGCTTGTTTGCTAGTAAACAAACACTTGCATGAATCATAAAAGCTTGAGTATCGCTTAAGAGTTTTAAGAGAGCTATACAATGAAATTGCCTCTGACGCATAATGGGGAAAAAGATCAACCAAACTCTAAGACTCTCAGATGAAAAAGAAACATACTCAAAAAAGATTTTTCTCCTCAGCATTAATTACTGTATGAGGTTTATATGGCAAGATTTTAGTAGCACAGTTGGCTTCTATGAGCAGAGCCCAGCAGCTACCCCATGTCAGATAAGAGCCAGCACTAGGTGGCTCTGAAAGGGATCTACTGCTGGCCAGAACTGAGCCATGAGCAATGCTTGGGAAAAACTGCTGCATAACAGTAGCTGGGAAAGAGAATTGAGAAGTATGAGAAAAGTAGGTCTGCAGCCATCGTCATCAGGGCAGAAGGAGGGCAGGAGGTGCTCCAGAGCTGAGCAGAAGTTTCTTGAAGCCCAGGAGAAGCTTGCCCATGGTGTACCACACACAGCAGATTTCCACATGCAGCCCACAGAGAGCCCCTGCAAGAGCAGGCTCCAGAGCCAGAGCTGCAGCCTGTGGAGCAGAGCCATGGTAGAACAGGAGGTCTGAGGGAGCTGCTGCCAGTGGGTCTTCGTGCTGGAACAGTCTGCTCCTGAACGATGGGCCCCATGGTACAGAGCCATATTGGAGTGGTACTTGGAGAGCTGCAGCCTTTGGGAAACCACCCAAGAAGGATTCATTGAGGAAAGACAGTCTGTGAGAGGAATGCCACACTGGAGCAGGGGCAGACAGCAACAACGAAGGAACAGCAGAGACAAAGTATTATGGACTGACTGCAGCTCCCATTCCCCTTCACTGCTCAGATGAAGGTAAAAAAAGAGTGGATAGGAGAGAAAGTGTGCCTGCTTTTGTTTCTCACTGCTCTAATCTGTTAGCAATAGGTAATAAATTAAATTAATCTCCCTGCACTGCTTGCTTTGCCCACAGCAGTAATTTGAGAGTGATGTCTCCTGTCCTTATCTCCACCCATCCCAATCTCACAGAATTTACTCTTCTTCTTTTGAGGAAGGACAGCGAGAAAGGGGTGTATTAGAATTTAGGTACCTGCTGATGTGAAACCACCAGACTTGCATACAGTATACGAATAGAATATACTTGCAAGCTAATTTTAGCTGACCAACCACTGCTAAACATAAAAATAATAAAAAGGAATTCAAATAATATGTTTATTAGCACAATTGCAGGAAAAAAAAAAATATCTGTGAAAGTCAACTTGACATTTTTCTGCACTAATTAATATTCAACATAATCTGATTTAGCTCCTGGTACCATTTGCCACTGAAAGGCTGAAAACTTGCCTTCACCACCCACAGCATGTTATTTGAGGTCTGAACTCAGGTTTTGAAGATGATTACATTCGTACAGAATAACTATTACTAATCCTTGTCAACTGAAAGTTGTTCTAGATGAATACTCAGACCTATGCTTTCTCTTCTAAATACTGTTCTAGCTGAACCAAAATAAATTACAGCATCCACTATGTATTGGCATACACTTTACCAGGTAAGACAAGTAATGAAAAGCTGTATTGTTTCTTAATGTTGCCCATTGTTTCCAGTTAGAAAAGTGAAGAACACTGGACAGTTATTTACAAACAGCTTTGGGAAATGCAATTATTCACATTTTGTGAACAGGAAGATTGCAAGAGAAGAGAGGAAAAAAACCAAACCTTTAGGAGCACATATCCTGACACATTTGAGATTTGATGGTGTTTGTTATTCTTTTATTACTGGTAAGAAAGGAGCAAACGAGGCCTCAGTCAAGTACTGCTTTGAAGTTTATAGTCAAACAGTAATGCTATGTAATGCAGCCTATTCAAAGAAAACAACAACAACAAGTCGCACCAAACTGTAAAATGATTTATTTTCACTGCAATTGTACTACCATCTCAGGTGCTACGAAGTATTTTGCCTTCCGAAGCATTCCGGAAATTACAGGTAGAAACAGGTATTTGTACAGACTTTGTAAGCTCCTGTGTTCACGTGTAGGCACCCAAGTACCTTTAAAAATCTTGAAGGTCTACATTACATGTAGCTCCTTCACTGATGGATTTCTCATCTTCCAAGCTACCTGTCACTTCTTGTATATGTCAACAAAAGGGTTGCTGTTTTCCTGCAAGACAAACCCTCAAGTTACTTCAGTGAAAGAAAACTAAGTTTCCATAGGTCTGCTTATAAACCTTTTCTACCAACAGAGAACAAAGATTTTAAAAGCAGGTACTATCAACAGTAACATAATCTTATGTCTAAAACAATCTAACAATGCACTTATGCCACCTTCCTGCACATACACTCACCCACCCCAAAACAACCTTATGCACCCCACCCTGGCTTACACCAGCTTCTACTGTATTTTCCCCCTAAGCTGATTCCTTGCAATCTAGCTATGCCATAAGCAATTTTCACACTCAGTCTTCCCCTCCAATTTCTGCACGGGTCCTCCTCTATCCACGAACATAACTATGTAAGAGCATGCATTATCAAAACTGATATCGTATGTTTTCAAGCGAGAGATTTTTTGGCATTTAAATATCTTTAATAGCCAAATTTCCATTGCCCTTAATACAAATAAGGTAGTTTGTGAATTTTATGCCTCAACACACCACAATAAAACTTACCGAAGAACTAGGACAAAAACCTTTTTCGGTACTGTATTCTTTAGTTTGTCTTCTAAAGATCTCTGAGTTTTCTACTTAAGTATTCATGCAAACATATGAAACCTCTTTCCTTGTCACCCCCTAATAACTTGCCCCAGAAACAAGATGCTGTCCAGGACTGCTATTTAAAAGAAAGCAACTGTCATACTAAAAATTAATTTCTCAAGATCAAAAATTCACAAGGGACTATTGAAAGGATATAGGTAAATCTATCTTAATCCAGCTATGACAGTGCAGAAAAAGGCTATTTTTCCAGTTGCATTTTTAACTTTTTTTTTTTTTAAACCAGGCATTAACACTTAAAAAAAAAAAAAAAATTTGCACTCTGGCTTTAGAGCTGTAACACTCTTTTCTTACCGGGAAAAATAAGAATAATTTAACTAATAAGATGCAATTCCCACCTCCCCCCAGACTACCAAACTAAAATATACAACTTCACTTAGAAACTCGAAGGACTGAAAGAGGAGGGGAAGAAAAAAAATCTTGAAATTCAAGAGCTGAAACTTTTTAATCTGAAAGCTGGCCTTCAAACAACTAAAACCTCAAAACCTTACTTTAAACTTGAAGACAAACATCACAGGAAGATGTAAAACATCAAATCAAGAAGATGGGATGCTGTCTACATAACTTTGTTTTTCCAAAGAATAGGGCTTTAAAAAGTTCAGAACAGTCTTGAGATGTGTCCAGATGAACATTATCTCAGCCACACTTCTGGTAAGAACTCTGAAGAACTGCACCCCAATGACACCAATAGTGGTAAGATGCAGGCTGGTTTCATAACATGAATGTTTCCCCACACATGGGCAGAATGCAAACCATAGTTGTTTATTCTTGGTGTACCAGGTATTTGAGGATTATTTCTTCTCCAAGGTTACAGTGGCACCATTGGATATCTTTCATATTCATCATATATTTCTATCAAAAAGTACAGAATATGCATTCTGCAGATGCATGGATGAGAAATAATGATAACATAAACTACAGTAAGTTCATTAATACAATTTTTATAGTGAACGCTGATGCACAAACTCTGAAATCAGAACTTGTCCAAACCTTCAAGACTATTCTCTTTGATTTTGAAAAGACAAAGCAGGAATTAAGATAAAAATCCAAAATTACACTGCACTATGATTTCATGTAGACTTTACATTTGGAAAGCTTTCACTGACATAGCAGGCTAGTCTGAAGAAAAATGTTTCTTATCAAATGGCTATTATAAACCTCTATGCTTGTTTTTTTAAAGCTTCCCTTGAAATAAAGAATACACTTACTGGTTTTTCAAGTACAATTGGATGATCAGGCAGAAACTCTGGCTTCTTTTGAGAGAGCGAAACGCTTGAAAGCTCCAAGAGGAAATCTCTGCTGTATTTGATCCTTTCTGTAAATACACATAATTAAGCTCAATATTGATGTTTAATGCTCACAAGTTGAGAATGCAGAGAACTAATGTGTCTTCTTGTTAAAGAGGGACATAAATGTAGTAAGGGACATGGGGAAATACTGGTGGCAGGTGGATGGCTGGACTAGATGATTTTGGAGGTCTTTTCCCCCATCTTGGTAATTCAATGATTTTAGACCAAAAAAAAAATCTGCTTTTATATAATAGGCAGTATTAAAAGCAATACTAACTTAAGCCTGACCTTGTATGTTGGTAGTAAATTACATAGCACTTCATTTTATTTCTGTCACACTGACTTAGTAAATACAGTAGACTGTTCCAAGCTATTAAGGGTTTGGGTTTTGTTTTGTTTTTTTTTCAATACAAAAGAATGCAAAAGGTGAGCCCAATTTTATGCTACAGACTCCCTGCAATTTGTTCAACAAGGAAATACCAGTAGTTGGTCTCGGAACCCTGGAAGACAGCCTCTTTGTAACTCACACAGAAGTAGCATGTTTCTACAAGGCAAATCAAACTTCAGTCTCATTACCACTGGAGGTTTCCCAGCTCACTTGCGGCAAACATTTACACTTACATGGAATGTTATGGGAAAAACAATAATGTTTCACACTGCTCTTAAACTGTGTTATAGAAAGGAAACAAAACTCTCAATTAATCATAAAAGAAAAACAACTAATATGTAGCCCACATCCCTTCAAAATTCATTTGCCTTCTACCCAGAAAACACAAATCTGACAAACATCTGCTTACAATGCGTTGTTACCTTTTTTTGCATCCAATTCCTGTTTGGGTTGAAGAGGCACTGTGTTTTGAGTTAAGATCTTCATTTCGGTCACTTCAGATAACTAAAATAGGGAGCGAAACTGTTAACAGGAATAGGGGTCAAGTAAAAAGTCCGAGAGATTTCACTTGAATTTGTAAAACATTTCTTATTACTGGTTATATATAATAAGGGAACAGTTCAACTACTTACAGAGCAGTGCAGGTATTACTTATTACTTATATTAAAAGGAATACACACATTTGAAACAGCAATCATTCAGATAGGATTTTACAATGCTATTGCTGTTTTTTAATAACACAAATATCTCCTCCTCCTCATTTATCTAACCTAAACACTGCCAGAATCCAGAGAATAATAAGAGGAGGACAGAAGACTTTCCTTAACACAGAATGAGAGATTTGGATTCCCACACAATGATTTAGTGGAGAGTTGTTAGGGTAGTATACTTTGGTTGCAGTTAGACTTGATGATCTTTAAGGTCTTTCCCAACCTGTGCAATTCTATGATTCTATGAAATGTTTCATAAGCAGCAAGACCCAAGATTTACAGTACAACACTGAGTTCCATCTGGCTAAAAACAACAACAACAACAAAACAAAAAAAAACCCCACACCATCTTGAAATCAGTATTTGGGAAAGTATGGAAACAGTTTCCCCTCCAAAATTTGTTTTGGTTCCTGAAAAGTTCCACAGGGGTTTGGCCAAGGAACCGAGGAACTAGGAAGGGCACTTCTTTTTGAAACCCAAGATAAAAGAAATCACAAAAAACCATCACGTACACCACTACGTCTTAAACTTCTCTGCACTGATTGTTCATCTTAAAACAGATCTCCCAACTCCCTCAAAAAAAAAAAAAAAAAAAAAAAAAAAGTCATTTTTTCTCAAATACCTACATTTGTAAAAAGCAGGAGCTATTTATTTTTTTTGAAAAAGACAGCAGCCAACACTCAGTATTTTAACTGCACTACTAGTTTTCAGGGGGTGCTAAGCACATTGCAGTCAGAGATAAGAATTATGAAATGGTAAAATATTTTAGCGTTACCCTGCTCATACTTCCACTTTCTGTGGTTGACCAGTTACCTTTTCCACAGGGAAAAAAATCTGAAAGATCTAGGGATTTAGAAGGATTAAGTTACCAGCGAATCATGCTGCTAATTCTAACTGCCACTTTCTGATTTCTGAGCAGTCGTGGCAAATCTGAGCTATTAAGAAGCGCCTTCAAAGTACAGCAAAGGAAGGTGTATTAAAACACTCTCAAGGCCACAGCAATTTATAGTAATGTGTGAGACTGTCATCACAGTATTGGCCAAGGAATTTTAATCTCATTTTGAGGCAGATGGGGAAGGCAGACAAGAACTGAGGAAACAGGAAGGACTGGAAGTTTTGGAATGCACTTCTTTTTAAAACCCAAGATAAATGAAACCCCCAAAAGCCACAGCAATTTATAGTGATGTGTGAGACTTTGTCACCACAACATTTCTTCCTGCACCACTGGCATCACTGCACTGCCAACCGCTTTCTAATATCACAATTTATGGTATGTGTGGTTTTCAATTCAAGGCCTAAATAGTGGAGAATGACGACATGCAAAAACAGTCTTTTACATGCTCGCATGTGAAATGCATCTAAGAGAATGGAATTAATCTATAAAGAACAGCCCTACATCACTGCATGTACTTTCAAAACTCTAAAGTTCATTTTCACATTACACTTAAGTTGCAAGTTAAAACTGTCAGAGCCTTGTCAATCCTTTCCTTCCATATTAGGTGATGTAGTGAACTCAACACTCTCCCTATCTTTTCTTTCAAAACTGCTTTGTGTATCATGAAGGAATAAAAAGAATACTTGGCTTTAAATTATTCACAGTGCAAAACCCAGGAGAAGCTCCATCTGGATTCTCAGGCACTTACACTCCCTGAACATCATTTTGCCTGTAACAAAGGAAAACGTAATTTCACAGCTAGGATTTTTTGCCAGTAGCAGCTGTAGAGAAAGCTCAAGCTTCAGTACTACCTCATGAAAACCTGAACATTTTCCACAGGCTACACATCTCAACTAATTTTTTTAATTAGTTAATTTTTAATTCTTTAAAACAGTTAATTAATCATTTAAATCAGGTTGTTCACTGCTACCTAGCTGCTCAAAAATTGACTTGAGAACAGTGTGGAACCTATCATAGTTTGATTTTCTTCCTCTCTGCAAGTGGAAGCACTGCTAACAAAATGCCTCCATTATTATACATCTGGTTGGAACCTCACACTTCTTTTTGACACTTCTAGTGTCAAACACCCAGATTTAAGGACAGCGTTAGCTAGAAATACCACTTTTCACTGAGAAACACAAAGGTTCCACTCAACTTTACAGTTGAGTGCTTTATTTCATGGCATGCTGCAACACGCACCTTCATCAGCTTTGTCATTCAGTATTTACTCAGTACTCACCCAGTCAACCTTACTCTGCAAACATACTTGAGCACTGCTAGGTAATTCAGTCTGAAAGTTGAAAGCAACTTCTGCTGCTGGCAAAGATAAGAGAAAACATTACAATAAAAGTACTCTAAATGTAACCTGCGATTTTATTTTGTGATACTTGCCTTCAGGGCATTACTGAAATTCAACTACAAAGAGATTATACAGGAATTCATTTATTCACACATTAAAAGCTCTAACTCACCACAGGACCAATTTTCCACTTCACCACGAATTTTAACACAATATGATAAATTACTCAGTTTCTTTCTGCATTGATGATGCTGGCATTGTTTCTCCGGCCACTACAGATTTCCAACTTATTAATAGCTTCAGTAATGTAGTACTCAGAATGCATAAACAGGTTTAAAAAACAAACCAACAAACAAATAATACATACACCTGATATAAATATTGCATTTGGCGAACTTGTTTTTGTTTTTTTCACTAACTTGTATGAAGGCTTGATAACAATACAGTAAAATTGAACAATAATCTGTTTGTTAAATTACATGCTTTTAATGTTTTCAACAGAAATAGTCAACTTACCCAAGAGTCCAAATTTAAGGCCTGATCTGGTTTCCTACAGTTTGCCAGATTTACAGATACAAAACCAGAAAACCTGATGTACTTTAAATTAAGATTTCATCACAGAGATGATATAGAAAGAGCAATGCACAGCTATACATCTCTGTAGTTTGAATAAATTAACTTTGAAACTCTAATAAACCTTACATACCCTTCCTATCTCCTTAAAAGAAACTGACATTTCGGCTTAGCAAGCTACTCACCTTGTTTAGAAGGCAAATGGGACGCAGGTAGTGCTGGTTGGAGGGATTTGCCAACGAACTGCTGAGCTCCCTTCAGCATTTTGAAGTGCCACGCTTTAAAAAAAAAAAAAAGCAGCAGGATAAATAAGCAAATAAATTCACAGGAAACTATCAAGTCCATTGAAACTACAGATATTAACGAAACTAAGAATTCCCCTGTGTTACAACCTTCTCAACTCAAGAAAAGATAAGGCTGAGAAGTTGTAGACAAAAACAGCAATGAAAACTCCTGTAGAATGAACTGAGACTGCTGACTTGGAAGATTAAATTTCATTTTATCCAAATTAAGAATGCTTACTTAAGGCTATATACTAGATACTAAATATGCACACAAAGCAATGCATGACTGATATCAGAGAATCACAGAATGGTCAGGGTTGGAAGGGACTGCAAAGATCACGAATCTCCAACCCCCTGCCACAGGCAGGGCCACCAACTTCCACATTTAATACCAGCCCCAGCTGCCCAGGGCCCCATCCAGTCTGGCCTTGAACACCTCCAGGGACGGGGCATCCACAACCTCTCTGGGCAGCCTGTTCCAGCACCTCACCACTCTCACTGTAAAGAACTTCCCCCTGACATCCAACCTAAATATCCCCTCCCTCAACTTAAAACCATTTCCCCTTTTCTTTGATATCTGCTGCATCAGAAGGTGGAAAAAGAAAACCCCAGTTTCCCTGTGTATCCTGATGATAAATGGCATGCGTGCTGGTAGATTCTAGAATGAAGCAACCATTTTTAGAAAGCATTCTCCTGTAGAGCAAGACGAGATCACGTGTAGCAATGACAAACATCCCATTCTCTTCCTTGCCCCCAAATTTCCAAGGGTGCCCACAGAACCACGCAGTCACAAATAAGGAAGCTAAGAGAGGGCAATCTGGAAAGGGGCAAGATCAGTGCTGGTGCTAAGACAGCTCAACTTCGTCCTTTTTAAGTCCAGCAGGCACAAGGATGAAGCTACACGAGATCTCCACAAGTCACCCAGCCTAACCTTTTGCATTCTCACACTATTCTATCCTTGCAATACCAAGAAAAGCAGAGCAAGGCTGGCCTTGGCAGCACCGCCTCCATGAGGGAGCGTTACTCCAGGGCACCTGCCGCAGCCCAGGCTTTCTCCTCGCACAGCCCACAACCCGGCTCCCCGGCTCCCACCCGTCCCCGCCGCTCACCACCTCCCCCCGGCCCCCTGTGGGCCATCAGGATTCCGCTGCCCACCACCTTCAACCGCCTCCCCGGTCGGCCGCCCGAGCCCCGCCCGCCCCCAGCCGGGCCCTCGCCGTAGCCGTTGAACGGTCACTGAGCGCCCGCCTGCCCGCGCCGCTCCCGGCGGGACTGCGCCCCGAGATACCCGTCCTCTGCAGCGCAGCCTTGTTGCCTTGGGACCTTACCGCAGAAATAAGGAGAAAGAGAGTGACTTTCGTACACAGCCCTAAGGCCTCCCCAGGTGCAGCCACCTCAATGAAGAAGAAAACCCGCAGGCCCGAGAGAGCACACTGGAAACTGAAAAGCAGCCCAACCGCACCGTGTGTGACACCAGCGAACGGGCGCCAGCTGCTCACACGTGGCCGCGTCCTGCTTTGGAGTTCAAACGTGTTGCCCTTACAGCATGGCATCAGCATAGCATCGGCTCTGCTAACTCCCGAGGAGGCAGATCAGAATTTGCTGATGTTAGTTTCTTAGATTCCAGGTTGTCACCTCATTTATTTAAATTCACAACATTAATGAAAAATCCTTAACTTCTTAAATCTTTCAATTATTTTAGTACATAAATTTCCTAACACTTCCTCTGACTCCAGAGGTTCAAAACAGGTATGCAAAATCATACAGCTTGATTACATAAACAGCAAATACCTCGATAAGGAATTTTATTACTAACGTTAAGATTTGCGATACTAATTTTCACCTATAAAGACTTTTTTTTTTTTGCTCCACCAACCATACTTTTGGCTACTACTTTTTTCTTCACTACTTTTTTCTTCACTGCCACCTCTGAACTGTTTGCCTCAAGTCAGATGAGCAAAGTACGATACTGTCCCTGAAATGGAGTCTAATAGATACAGGTCTCATGTTCCCGTAGCATTTTTTTTCCCTAACACAACACTTTCCAGTTAGATTCCTGCCATACAGTGCACCATCACGTTCTTGAATGGGTGTAGTACCTCTTCAAACCTGCTAACCTGCTTCCTGCCATTTGAAGTATGGTTTGGAGTCATCTCTCCCAAGTGTATCATTACTTTATATCGTATCATGTTTCTTCTGGCCCGTGTCATCTGTTCTCTGAGGATTATAATGTAAAACAGTTACTTCCTATCCAGATCAACCTTATCCTTTAGCTAAACCAGTGCTATTTATTAATTATTAATATGTAAGTGCGCATAAATGTTACATGTCTGCTGCTACTGCAGAACAGTTCCTGACAGAAAAGTCAGTGGGGCAACCAAGATAAAGCTGCTTTTTTTTTTTTTTTTTTTTTTTTTTTTTCCCACAGGGCTGTTGCAGTTTTGAAAGAACTGTGTCACAGAATCACAGAATCATAGGATGGCCTGGGTTGGAAGGGACCTCAAGGATCATGAATCTCCAACCCCCTGCCACATGCAGGGCCACCAACCTGCTCATTTAATACTAGACCAGGCTGCTTAGGACCCCATCCAATCTGACCTTGAACACCTCCAGAGATGGGGTCAGGTGCTGCAGAATGCTTCCATATGATCAACACAGCTCTTCTTGAGGTTGACATATCAAAATGACGTTATGTACAGTGATGTAGTTTCACATGTCATTCTAGTATTTTTGTAGGTTTAGATATGCTGAGGATGGATTAAACAGTAGAAGCCATACTGGTGTATTTCGCAAAGGCTGTGAGCTGGGCTGCTGCTGTTAATACACAAAGGAAGGATAAGAGGACAGGGGCAGAAATGGGGTCCGAAGAGAAGAGAAATTGAGTGTGCCAGATAATTTGCCAGCTTGTTGCGTCTGGTACTGCTGGGAAGATGGAAATATTAGTGCTGGTAATGGCTGTTTTTTTGAGGCACTGATCATCCCAGCAGGAATAGTTATCACCTTGCACGCTGCCACCCTGACTTGGCAATGCCAGCAGTAGCAGTGAGGCCAGCTTTTCAGCATTCTGGCGCAGGCAGAGGGAGCACTGGACCACAGCCATTTCACAGAGCCCAGCAACCTGCTGGCTTAAGCCACCACGTACTTCGCTTAGAGAGAACCCTGCTTCTGACTGTGGTAAGTGGAAACATAAGTTGCTTTGTCCACTTTATCAGCTGCCTACCAGTTTCTCTGGTGCTGGTTCCATTCTTGCAGAAATTTCTGCTTCATTTGATGTTCTTTATGTTCTTGCATTATGTGTTGATAGGCCAGTGATCTCTCAAATATGTGATACAAATAACTTGAACAACCAATATATAATCGTTAGTTAAGGATTATATATTTTATCCTTAGTCAAGGATTATATATAGCAAAATAGAAATATCGCAGCTTTTACTCATGTATGAGCAAAATTCAAATCTAAATGAAAAACAACAACAAAAATCTCTATTTGGTGAACTAATAGATTTTTTTAATTATTTTTTTAACATACTTTTTTGTGCTCCTGAAGTATAAAGATTTGAGAGTTGTACAATCACATTTACTCTTTTTACTAGATACAGTTCAGGAAAGCATATAGCACTAATAAAAAATGGTTTCCATACTGCATGTGTAAAAATGAGCGATTGCACATCTAAATGAGCATTTAATTGTAATTTTACATTATCTTCCAAATGAATGGCAGTTAGTAGCAGAGTGATGGTGTGCTGAAATGAAAGGACTCTCAGGCTAGCCTGGGGGCAGACTTGTAGTTGCAAGTTTTAAAAGACCTTTTCCGTGTAATTTGTCATTCAATTGTGCCAGGTGTAATCAGTCTACTTGCATGTGTAATTGTGATTTATGCATCAGTCCTTGTTGAGATTTTTTTTTTTTTCCTAAGGCCACTTTCAAAGTAACTTCATCACACATAAAAAAATTTCCAATGCCATTTGTCTTCATTAGTCAGTCACTAGAAAAACACTGCAAGAAAAATGTGTGTGTGTATACGTATAAATGTGCTTACTGAATATTTTGGCTGTATCTTGGTGAAGTGGTTACTTCAGCTGTTCTTGTCATCAGCTTTTTCCTTGTCACTAGCACAAAGAAAGAATGCAAAAGCTTTCTTTTACTCCTGTCTGTTCCTAAAGTTGACCTCCTAACTATAAAGATTTTTCCTGATTTTCACAGATTTGAGAATTTAGAATATCAATAATGATGATTAATTGTATTCTTATAGATTAGAGAAACTGTTAAATTAAAAGCAGGAATTTATTGGTGCACTTAGTGCCTACAAAACATGTAACCAAAAGAGGTTTGAATGCTGATGATCAGTATACAATACTGCACCGAGTATGTTAATAAATGAAAATGTATTTTCTTCACATACAAAACTTTCACTTCTATCAACTCTCATGCTTCTCTTGGATTAAGATTTTAAGCTTTTCTTTAAAGTTAATTTTCTGGGATCATTAATTTTAACAGAATCTCACCATTTAGCCAGGCTGGAGGTGGCTCTGGGCAGCCTGGTCTGGTGGTTGGCGACCCTGCACATAGCAGGGTCATTGAAACCAGATGATCATTGTGGTTCTTCTCAACCCAGGCCATTCTATGATTCTATGATTTGTCTTCCAATTTTCTAATCACTGTAAATGTGGAGAAAAATCTGGAAAACACCTATCGAAGTAATCATAAAAATATCAATAAATCCCCAAAGGGCACATAAAAATAATTTTACAAATAAGTATACAAAAGATACATAAGCATTAAACAGTCACTATTGAGAAAGGACTGCCTTGCTCATCTTTTATCACTGAGATGGCAGTACTGAATTATAAAACTTAATTACTGCACCTAAACTGAACATTGCATTCAGGATTGTGTGAACTGAATGTTCTCAGCAACTGCAGACACTGAACACTGGAATTTCAACTGACCTTCTTTAGTAGGCTCTGAGAATCACCTGCTGTTCCTCCTTCAAGAAGAAGATCCCAAAACCTACAGGCAGGAAGATGAAAAGGCAGAAATGTCACAGAAACCACAGCATCCATTATGTTACAGAGGTTTTACATCAGCATCTGTTGTCACTACAAGGACCAGCACTGGTGCTCCACACTTCCCAGAGTTGCCCTTTTGATTTTAGAAAGCTCAACCGTGTATCTGTTGAAGGAACTAGCATGTGGAGGGCACATCTCAGACGCAGAGCTGTATTTTGATAGAATCGCATTGGATAATGTGGAAGAAGATGCCATGGGACAGTTGATCCTAGAGAAGCAAAACTGCTGGATTACAGTAAATGGCTTAACAACTTTTGTGCATGCGAGAAGATCTTGATATTTTCTTCTAGTCTATGGATATATCCCTTGTTGGCTTATTTCGTACTAACAAAAACATGAAAATTTCAATCTGTGGTCCTACAAATCTTCGACTAAGAATCAACAAATGGATTAAAATTCATCCACATCTGTTGTTTCCAGAACAAAGTTCTGTAGTCTGTGCACAGACACCTAGTAGTAGAGAGATTAATAGAATATATTTAGATAGAAATAGATAATGTGTATTTTTATATATGCACAGGAAAAGAGACTTAAGCATTTCGTAGTTCATAATATCCTGGAAGAGTTCCATTTGCTTTGGAAGAAAGGAATTTTGAAATTGTGGCTTAATTTAGTGAAAATTTTGTACTTTTTATTTCCCCCATAGGTTTGGGCCAGAATTTCATCTGTTATTTGTATAGGTTCCCCGTGAGCTTTTTCTATCTGATGTATCTGTCATAGCTTAATTACAAGACCTTTCTACTTGTACTGGAGTTAGTCTCTGAATTTTAAAACAAACTTCAAGAGAAATCTGCTTTTGTTCCAATAGTATGTAAAATTTTGCTTTCCAGTATTTCATTGATGGGAATTACTTCTAGTTCTTACACTGACTGAGATTACAGTCATAGCTTTTAATACCAGGAATTCAAATAACATAACTAAGAGAGTCACTTTAGATTGAGACTATACAATATGATTCAACAATTGCCACCCAACCCTGCACTGATAAGTCAGCATACAGTAAAATGGAGACAAGAGTCAAGACTAAGAGAATTATTAATATATACATATATGTGTATCAACATTTGGATGTGATACAAGGAATCCCTTTTTCAGCAGTTGTGCGAAAGCGTAGTTAATGTACAAATTACAGCCATCAGAACAGTGCAGTCATATTTCTCAGATCTGAGATAATCTATTTATGTTACAGCTGTGGGGAAAATAGTTGTTAAAATTGTTGACAGTTTTATTTACAGACCAAATAGGAAATACAATCCCAACATAATAAACCAGTTATGTGTTCAGATGTGTGTGTATACATAAGAGGGTAAGAATGACATTAATGATTCTTCCACTATCCTTGGTTTGTCATCCTAAAATATATTTTTGTAAAATGGCTAAGTAGAAGTTACCAAGTATTGAAAGTAAAGAATCCTGACCTCATTTATCTTTTCTTGCTTGTAAGGTAGGGCTGTCTTATAAGGAATCAGAATAAAGTTTCTGACTTATTCAAATTTTAATTTACTTAAAAGATTAATATTTCTATAGCTTTTATGTGAATATCTGTCTTAAATCAGTTCACTCTGTTTTTCTAGTTGGTGGTGTACAACTAATATGCTGACAAACTCTCAGTCAATGTAAGTTCAGCACATGCTGAAGTTTCATGTGAGATGTCATCTCTGGTTCTGTGTTCTATGTGCATGTGTCTTAGGTTTTTAAAAGCACAGTACAGCAGAAGTGCTTTCCAGTCCTTTCTGTCTGCACCTGTATTCACTTATATTCTAAAACAGGTAATGCATCATGTCATACCCAGCAGATATGTTCTAATCTTGGAAAAGGACAGTGAGAACTACTGCAGCACCCTGCAGCTTCTTTCTGATTCGCACTTCCAATTCCCTCTGGAAGCAGGGCAAGAAAGAGGTGGGGGATGAGCCTCAGCCTTGTCCTGAAGTGGATTCTGGAGCACGTACCTACCAGTAACACAGATATAACCTGGCTGTCCTGTGTGCTGTCCAAGACAGCAAATGTAAAAGCATCATTCTGTGCTTCACTGCCTGGAACTAAAAGCCCTTTCCAGGCAAACTATCCTGAGAGAACCAAGTTAGTACACTGGAGGGATCTGAGAAATAACAGCTAAGAGGAATAAAATCTAGCATTTAGCAGCCTTCTTTTCTCTAGCAGAAACAGCAATTTGATAGTGAAGCAAGTCCCTGCCTGGCCTGGAATTCCTTGCAGCAGGAGCCAATTACCAGAAGTGGGAAAGCTCAGCAAATGTAGGATACTTGGTAGTACTGGAGTGCAGTAAGGGAAAACTAATGCCCTGTGAGGCTTGGCATTCCCTGCTGGAGATTACCGAGCTAACAGAAGATAGAAACTGTACAGTTTATGCTCCAATACCCTCAGCATTTACTTACTGCCAGTCACCTAATCTTGCCACTTCATTGTAGCAATGGACCCATCAATTTAGGACGGAAGGGTCTTTTGGCTGAGATTTTCTCATCCATATACTCTGAGCCTTATCCTGTTAGTTACTCTGCTCTTCTTAAACACACAAAGGCAGAGGAAAAGCAGAGTCACCGAACAGCAAATACAGGAGGAGGTCAGAAGCAAAATCATTGCCAATCTCATCAACCAAACATAGGTTTAATTGAAGACACAGAAAGCAAAAGCAGTGCCTGGTAAACATATTCTGTAAATGAAGCCCTACACCCATCACAGGAATCAAAAATAATCTGATATTTTGAATATAGCAGTCCTGAGTGTGTGCACTGGAGAAAGTTCACTGCCTGCAAAACAATAACCTAAAGTCTTTGACATTATTGAGAATGAATAGAATGGAGTATTTTTATGGCCCCCTAATGGCACAATTGAGAGTTTTAGATTCATCTTACAAAAAATAAGAAGAAAACAGATCAAAAAAATCAGATCAGTTTCTCATTTTCATGTAGGAAATACTGTTTGATTAAGAAACAGTCCCTTCCCTGAGCATATACTATTTAAATCTCTATGAGGATATTTTATCACTTTCTTCTTCCTTTGCCTGCTCTCAATAACCAGCATTAGCAATGGTCCAGTACACTTACTGCAGTGTTAAATGTATGTACATATATCTATCTATGAGCTATTCTGGGCATAACAAGAATAAGAATTGTTCTGTGGTAATATCTTTTGTTTCAGAGCTGCAAACGCTTCGTCATATCAATGCACTGTAAGTACTGTGGCTTCTAGCCTGGCTCTTTCTCTGGCTCAGCAGTGGGCAGTGTCATACAACACAGGGCTGTGCTGTCTGTGTGTGACAGCAGCATTGATTTTTCTGCACTCAGCGAAGCATAAGATAAGAGTTCTCCACACTTAACCTGCCCTGTCTTCTTAATGCTAAAAGCATAGGAAAATCCAGCAGTTCACATGACAGAGTCTGAATTAGGTGAGGTTACAGTATTCCTTCTCGAACTCATGATGGAGGACTGTGAATTGGAAAGCTTTCACTTCCTCCCAAAATGAGATATATGCCAAGCTTTCAATTTGGAGTTTCAATTACACTGAACTGTGGGAACTTTTGCTTTACTTCCAGACCATTTCTAATCTTATTTGAAATGGAAAGGCTGCATAGTGTTTTTGGGTGGTTTAATATGTTGAAATCACAATATACTTAATGGTTACCTTTTCTGCATTTTACTCTAAAAACAAAGGCAAGTAAACGGTTTATTCTCATTATCACCAGATCTACATAGTGTGATAACTAGGCCATTTCTGCCTTTGCAAAATAAATTATTGTTTGCACATCTGAGGTTTTACTATAAATAATAGCTGTGATATTATATATTTTTAAGTTTGGGGAAAAAAAAAAAGGAACCTCATTTGTAAGGTTTGTGTCTTCTTCAGTATCAGCCTTGTGACGTGTTGACTTGCTGCAAGGACCAGGCAATGTGCCCTATTTTGTACCAGTTCTTTTAGTGGTGACAGGACGTTTTGAACAAAACTGGAACTATTCTGAATGGAAATGTAGATTCCAGTGATTTTTTCAGGACACCTCCAGTATCTTGTCTGTTTAGCAATATGTAAATGAGACCACTTCAGCGTTTTTCTAATCAGAATAAAATTAATGAATCTGGGGACAGTTCTCACGCTATCCGTGTATAAGATAGTATGTACAGAGTTATGCTTACAGTGATGAATGTTTTATTAACCTTATCAGGGCTGGAAAAGAATCATAGAATGGCTTGGATTGGAAGGGACCTTTAAGATCACCTAGTTCCAACCTCCTGCTATAGGAAGGGACACCTCCCTGTAGACCAAGGTGCTCACAGCTCCATCCGGCCTGGCTTTGAATGGTTCCAGGGAGGGGGCATCCACAGCCTCACTGGGCAACCTGTTCCAGTGTCTCACCACCATCATAGGAAAGACTTTCTAATACCTAGTCTAAATCTACCGTCTTCCATCTTAAAGCCATTTCTCTTTGTACTGTTGCTACCTGCCCTTATAAAAGGTCCCTCCCTAGCTTTCCTGTAGGCCCCCTCAGGTACCGGAAGGCTGCTGTAACGTACCTCAGAGCCTACAGAAGGCTGACTGCACACAAACGTAGGAAGAGATTAAAGCCTAACAATGATGAGAACTCTTTTTTTTTTTCTTTTTTTCTGTGTGTGTGTGTATGTGAGAGATCTCTGCCCAAAATCTAAGCCATTTCACAGCATACTATGGCATTTCACAGCATACTAGGCTGCCCAGAGAGGTTGTGGATGCCCCGTACGTGGAGGTGTTCAAGGCCAGGTTGGATGGGGCCCTGGGCAGCCTGGTTTAGCATTAAACGTGGAGGTTGGTGGCCCTGCATGTGGTAGGGGGGTTGGAGATTCATGATCCTTGAGGTCCCTTCCAACCCTGGCCATTCTGTGATTCTGTATGTAATTTATTCTGTACCATGCATGTATTTTTAATAGTTTTTCTTAACTCCATTATCATCCAAATGTCCAGTTTAGAGGATCTAAATACAACATTACATAGATCTGTAAACATTACATAGCTTTGTAAAGGGGGACACGCAGGGGACATACACAAGCATGATCAAATCTCAGAGCGGGCTCTCGCTTCCACAGGTGTTGCAGCTCCTTAATGTTTGACATAATACGCACCGAAACAAAAATAAAAGACAGTTAAATCTTAGAGAATGAAAAATGTAAGTTAAATATCAATGCATAAAGCACAATTGACCGTCCCAGCAAAGTAACAGTAGTGCACATTTATGTTAAAGGGCACAGTACTGTTTTCTGCCTCCTTAATAACAAAGGTGCATAAGCAGCACTGCGGGCTCTCATAGCCCTCTTCAGCAATGATGAGGGATAGCCAAGTAATTTTTTAATGGGAAAAAATCTGAGAATGCCAGTTTAGCAAACTCAGTTTTCTATAGTGAAGACTCCTAAGGTGATTGCATGTTCAAAGCAATACAGACACAGATCTCTTGAAAACCTACATACACTCTGTTGGCTTACCTGGGGAATACTTGGGGTGCTGTGCCATGCAGCCTGCTCAGGGTAAGAGGCTCCAAGCTAGCAGAGCCTTTCAGGAAGTGCACAGTCCCTTTCAAGTTGATATACAATAGAAGTTTTAGTATAAAAGATTCATTTCTTTAAGGTGCTTTATGCTTTATCTCTCTGAAATGGTCAGAAGTTATGATGGGCATGTTATAAAGACACCTCTTAAATGGGCAAAAATTTCCAGTACTTAATGAGTTTGAGACTGGAATAAATTACATGTAGTAATATCAATCAGAGATTAAAAAATGAAAATGTCAAGAAAAAGCACAACAATCTTGTCACAAAAATAAAAATAATTATTACGTAAGTAAAATATTAGGGGTAAATACTGTAAAAACAATTTTTTAATTTTCTATTTAGGTTATTACATTTATTTATTTATTTATTTATTTATTTATTTATTTATTTATTTATTTATTTATTTATTTAAAGACAGAAATGGACATATGGCTGGAGAGACAAGTGTGTGTAAGAGGCTTCATCAAATACCAGAGAAAGTTTTAAAATGCTGCTTCAGGAATACTAGAAGTTCAGCCTGGTCTTGCTGTGAAGGCGGCACGCTGTGCCTTTGGGCCTGGACCTCTAAGCCTGATAGCATCTTCTTTCTCACAGAGTTTCTACTCAAAACAGTCTTGAAATTTCTTCACACATTACTGTCCCTAGCAGATATCCCAAGGGAAATAAGCAACATGCCCTCTGAGGTGTTTTTCTAATCTCAGTGCTCTGTCTTTCCCTCAGCTTTTTAGACAGTGAGAAACGCACTCAACTTTAAGCTGGAACTGCAGCTGTGTCATTACAAATTGATACAAAGCTATGAAAAAGAGCCAGCATTATTTTTACTTAGAAATAAATTATTTTTTCACATCCGGCACACTTCTGTTGTATAAAACTTTAATACACAATTGATCTTAGGAGCCCATCGTGTTTGTCATCCAGTATTGTCTTTTAGCCATTGTTTATAGTGTTCTTAATAAGACCATTTGACAGTCATTTTACTAAACCCACCAGATCAGCAATCTCCAACCCATTACGCTGTCACAGCTGTTATGCTTGCTCAAAAGATTGAGGTGAACGCATTTCTTCCTAATAACCTGTTAAAAGGAACCATAAAAGTGGCTATATAGGACCAGATCAAAGATTAGTCTCCCACAGCGTTTTCCTGGAGAAGCTGGCAGCCCATGGCTTGGACAGGAACACTGTGCTGGATAAAGAACTGGCTGGAGGGCCAGGCACAGAGAGTGGTGGTGAATGGAGCTAAATCCAGCTGGCAACCGGTCACTAGTGGTGTTCCCCAGGGGTTGGTGCTGGGGCTTGTCCTCTTCAATATCTTTATGGGTGACCTGGATGAGGGCATTGAGTACACCCTCAGTAAGTTTGCAGATGACACCAAGCTGGCAGGAAATGTCGATCTGCCTGAGGGTAGGTAGGTACTGGTCAGACTGGATAGCTTGGCTGAGACCAGTGGGATGAAGTTCAACAAGACTGAGTGCCAGCTCCTGCACTTTGGCTACAACAACTCCAGGCAACACTACAGGCTTAGGGCAAAATGGCTGGAAGATTTTGTAGAAGAAACAGACCTAGGGCAGGCCCATCTGAACGTGAGCTATCAGTGTGCCCAAGTGGGCAGAAGAAGGCAGCCAATGGTATCCTGTCTTTCACCAGAAATAGCATTGCCAGCAGGAGCAAGGAAACTCAGTACAGAGGATAGATAGTCCTGCTGTACTCAGCACTGCTGAGGCCACACCTTGAGTCCTGTGTTCAGTTTTGGGCCCCTCAGTACAACAAAGAGATCAGGGCCCTGGAGTGTGTCTGGAAAAGTTTTATGGGGAGCAGCTGAGGGACTGAGGGAACAATGAGGGATTGTTCAGCTTGGAGGAGACTCAGGACAGACCTTATTGTTCTCTACAACTGTCTGAAAGGAAGTTATGGTGGGGTGTCACCCCTTCTCCCATGTAACCAGCAACAGGACTAGAGGGAACAGCCTCAAGTTGCACCAAGGGAGATTCAGGGTGGATGTCAGGAATCATTCTCTGAAAGAATGGTCAGACACCGGAACAGGCTGCCCACAGAGGCAGTGGAGTCACCATCCCTGCATGTGTTCAATAAACATTTAGATGTTGTACTAAGGGACATGGTTTAGTCGGGAAATTCTAGTGGTAGGTGGACAGTTGGATCGTATGATCTTGGAAGCCTTTTTCCAACCTTGGTGATTCTGTGTGTTTAAGCTCAAAGTCCTTTTTCCAAAAGCAGCCAAGACTAAATGCCTACAACCGAATGTAAAAGCAGAGAAAGTGATACAGGGATGCCTCCTCTCAGAACTTTCCATTCAGCTTCCAGGGGAGCCTAGAAGATGAGCTGCTAGCTTCTCAGGCTAACAAGTAGCTGCACTGTTCTAAAAGAAAAGCTTCTTTGTGATTAAAGCTTTAAGAAAGTGAATTTAGGTATCTTTCTCCTTGGCTCAGATAACTGTAACCAAGTCTTGCAAATGACTCCAACTGGATTAAATTCCTCTTCTTCTTGACCTTCAGCCTTTTGTTCCTCCATCTCCACGCAATCTGACAAACATCAAGTGTACAGGCAAAAATCACAGAAGGAAATCTGAACCAATGAGGCAGCTCTGAAGTTACTTTCTACCAGGCTTTCTCCCTGATATCCTTGCAGCACAGCACTGCTGCTGGAGCATGGTAGGGTGACAGAAGCTAGTGGGAAGCTGAACAAGTGGAATACTTGAAGCTGACATGGCTACTACAACAAATGTATTCTTAACTTCACCATAAAGAAACCTTGCTAATAAGAGAAACATGCATGCTGTGAGCATCCAGCTTGCAAAAGCGTTAGGATTGCAATTTTCTACTGCTAAGAGCTAAGCAATTTGAGCTAAGAGCTAAGCAATTCTGCATCTTCATGTTTTCATTTTTGAAATAGGAACATCAATCCTTGCAATTGTGAACCAAAATCACAGAGGGAAAGTAAGCAGAAAGAGATACATGATGTGCTTGAAACTTGACTTGAAAAAAAGTCAACTCATGCCAGAAATGAGAACTGATAGAGCTTGTTTCCATACAAATACTAATGGAAACCAAGCAAAATCATAACTCATCATTCTCTGATCTGCACATTTTTTCATGCAGAAATCACACCATGAATTCCTTGGTGACCTTCAATACTTATGAGCATTAGAGTTCAGGCTTTATTGCTTTTTATTTATCTCCTGACATTATTTAAGGGGAAAGTACTGTTTCAGTGTTAGAGAAATAATACAGCAAAGACCTCCACAGAGGAAAATACTGTACGCAGCAAGGAAGGCACCACATCAGTCCTACCTTTTGGAATTCAATTCCAGATCTCAGGGTCTTGTTCAAATGTGTTTTGTTTTCATGGTGGTCTAATGGAAAAAAAAAATCTCCAGTAATCCTTAATGCATCTAAAAATTAATCTAATAATTACATCAAAACTTACAGTCAGAGGACGAGGTAACAGAAACTAACAGAAGTACCTTAGAATCAGTATTATAGGGAATGAGGCTATGTTTTTTTTCTCTCTCCTGGTACGTCTAAATACATCTGTCCTATTCCTGAGAGATGTTCTAACTTTATGACTACATCAATACAGCATTTTTATTTTTCCTTACTCTAACAAAGTTTTGCCTGAAGTTCCCACCTAACCTAAATCTCTGCAATCTATGTCATGTTTTTTTGATATCTACTTCTTATTCTCTGGTTATTTTTTGCAGCCTTTTCTTTATTTAAATATGTTCTTGTTAGTTCTTTCAGCCTGTTCTGCAGGTCAAGCTTTGGACATCTCAAGTTACTCATTTCAGTTTTCATGTGGAAGTAATCAGTCAATACCTTACCTGAAATGCATCAACCAAAGCTGGACACAGAAGTTCAGTGAGGACTCTCCCCATAGAGCAGAAAAGCAAAGACTGTTTCATCTTCTAGCCACCATCCCCATCCTACTGACATATTAACTAGCGCAGATGTTTTGGGATGTATTAGCATTTCTTCCTAGCTACAAGCTATGGAAGATAGCAATTGATTTTATTTCATTGCACATTGCCCTCAATTTAAGAATTTGACTTCGAATCCAGCCTTTCAGCTTGCTCTGAGTTTTTATCAGCTTTTTTTTTTTTTTTTTTTTTTTTTTTTTACCACTAAGGCATGAAATGCATACTTTAAAAACACAAGTGGCAAACACACCCCCACGTTTAACAATCTGAATAATTTTACTGCTGTGTTTCACAAGCTTGCTTAGGAAAACACTTGAGAAGTGTTTTTAGAGACTTGGCTAACCATTAGAGGGCATGTTGCATTCTGTGCTTCATTTACACCATATCTTAAAAGACATTTAGGTTGATCTAACGTGACAAATCATTTTTGCTGCTGCTCACCTAATTATTATTCAAGTCCACATTTTGAGTTACAGGGATTTTCTAACATTTGATATTAAGCTGCTGCCTTGTGAAAGCATACACTACCTGAAAGAGCAGAAAAAAAAAACAAATATTGCTCATATTCTATTTTTCAACATTTCAACAAATGGCTCCGAGGATGTTTCAACACCTTCTTTATGTACTTCATGATGAATTTCTGGCTGAATTGAAACCTTTGTCTCCTTTCAACATGCTGCTCATTGCAATGATCTTCTGATAACCAAGCATACCTTCAGAAAAAGCAAGACCAGAGGACAGCACTTAAAATGAAACATACTGCAATCTATAAGGGATACAGGAAAAAAAAAAAAAAAAAAAAAAAAAAAAAAAAAAGGACATTCACCAGTAGGTTCATGATTAAAAAATAAAGAGTTAAGGTCTAAAGTTTTCAGTCAGCAACACTCCATCTCTCTCACATAAATCTCTTCAGTGAGGAGGGGAAGAGATTTAGAAACGGGAAAGATAAGGCCTGAAAGCACAGGAGTCCTTAATCCCGAGTTCAGACAGTTCCTTCCCCCACCCAACGCAGTACAGCGATCAAGGAAAAGATCATTAAAAGCCAACAAAAGAAACTAGTGATCTAAAAAACTAATAATAAATCTCAAAATTCTTCTAGTAGTCAGTATTATGCACAGGACAGGTCTGCTTGTTTTTTTTAATTTAAAGCTTAGTGAAAGCTTAATGGATTGAAATGTTGCCTGGCACAGAACACAAGGACTTTCTGCAAATGAACCTGCTTCACAAGTCACCACATCTATTCCAGTTCTTGGTAGATTTCCTTCTATGGTTCTGTACAAACTTTCTTGCATGTTTAAAATGCCATAATTTTTCTTAAGTTCTCATCAATTATTTCATTAGTCAGGCTTCCTTTTTTTCCTTCTCTTAGGATACAAAAGCAGTGAATGATTTTCAATGCAGCTTGCACTGACTCTTTTTCAAGATGTTTAGGGCAGACATTATTTTGAAATACAAGACAACTAGAAAAAGTATTTGAAGGTTTAAGACGCAAAGGACTACAATGATCACCTACCATGGAGGGATATTAACAGCATTAAGAAAACAGACTACATTACTGTATTCCTCTCAATCAGTCATTCAGAAGAGAACACAATCCCAGCAGTGGTCCCAGCTGGTATTTATTCTCTCTGCAGTCTTCCCAAAATGTCAGGAAAACAGCGATTTGTTCTTGTTCTTTTATGTTCCTGAGGCCTCCGTTCAGCAAAAAAGGCAGAGCTCACCATAAATGCACAGCACCTATCATATTAATGAATTCTTCTTCCACTTCTGTATTCGTACTTATATATAAAAAACAAAATATATTAAGTTTGGATAATAATCTTTATTTCTTTATTAGTTTATTTGTAAAAGGTACATTGTAATCCTGAGCTACTGCTTTATACATTTAGCATCATACAAAGACAGATCATTTACAGTTTGATCATTTACATTTATTGTGCTCCAAAATCCTTATCTGAATATCATTATGTCCTAGGAGGAACATAGATAATTTAAATTACATGTATCCCTGAAACATCCACATTAATTTACCCATCCAACCCCATTATCTAAATCACTACAGTCTAAATCACTCAGGACATTCCTTCTGAATTTAGCAAAAAATTTGTTTAAAACTATAAAGATGGGCAGTGCAAGAACTGGTCCCTCAATCCTTTGTGAATACATCATTAGGAAAAGCATTCTGTTTCCGTATTCTCTTATTACATGAGTGCTCAATTGACTAGATGTACTCTGATGGAATGATCCAAGTTTACCCATTTTCTTACTACAGCAGTTAATATGAATTTACATGTGAATTTACAGTGTCTCCCTTTGCAACGACCAGTGCTCAACTTTCCCAAACAGGAAAAATCTGACATGATCAAAGGAAAATAGGAGGCAACCCATCACCACCTTACAGTCACCTACATGACAGTGAAGTATTTCTAAACAGGTCATATGAAATGCTTCCCTTAGACCCTGTAAAGGAACTTGCACAAATAACCAGAGTTAAGTTCCATAATCCGAGCATGGCTTTTAGAATCTGCCAAGTAAAAGTAAAACAAAAAACACCCAAGTCCCAGGATCCATGAGAAGAAAGCATTTACCCTAACTGAAATCCAATCCTGACTAAGTGGAAATTTATTTAAACTACCAAAATAGCATCTCTTTACCTGAAAATCTCAAAGCATACAGTGTTTACAAATGTCTCTATCAACAGTGTCAGTCTTTTGAAGTACACTTGTAACTTTCGTTTCCCCAGTAAGGTCACTATGATCTTAGGCAAAAGATACAGTAAGCAGTTCAAGCAAAATGCTTATTGCTTAGGTTTTAAAGCAAGCCACTTTGAACATAATTGTAGTTAAAATGTTAAGTACAAATGTGAAGCTACTGTAGAAACACTTATAAACACTCTTGCTTTTGAATTCTTACTGATCATCTAGAAAAATGGCAAACGAATTTTAACATAACGAAAGAAATGTAAAACTTAATACTGTCTGTTGAAATCAAATTCAACACCTATAAAGACAAGAGTTATGAACATGTAAACACAGCTTTAGTATTCAGAGCTAGGGAATCTAGCAGCAAAACAAACTATTTGCATATTATGTAGTGCAATGAAGATTTGTTCTTAGAGACCTCCAGTCTTAGAACTACTTTGAACAGAATGGAATCCTTACAGGAAAGGTTTTAAAAGTGTCCAAGATGTAATATCCAGAATTAATAGATGAGCATCTGCTATAATCTAACAATTTCTCTATGCAAAACTGTGCTCTGGATAACTGACTTTTATAGCTCCCCAGTAGCAGGCTCGAATGAGGCAGATTAAACCTAAGAGATAAGCAATAGCCCAAGAAACATAGGTGGCATGAAATCGCCTGGCAAAATCTTGTGTACCAACCTGAAAAAAAAAAAGAAACAACAAGAAGTGTCAAACACAGCAATATCTGTTCTTCAAGGCAGAATAAGAAGGTGTACATTCCTTTATGATCTGTACAAGTACCAACTCTTTTGAATCCTCTTCCCCTCCACTGCAGTGAGGCTTACACTTCTGGCTATGCCACAGTATGTATTTCTAGAAACCTGAAAGTTTTGAGAGCCATAGCAAGAGCAAGATGTCCCAGTATTTCTAAAATAAAGCCTTTTTTTTCCCCCCCCCACAGAAAGATAAAAGACATATATAAGATCAGGAAATGGAGAATCTCACAGTGCCAGAAGATCTTTTAGGAACATTTTTCTAGCTAACTCAGATAATTATGTCCATAGTTACAATAGAGTTGACAACAATACACAAATTGAAGCAATTTTGTTCAAATGCTGGGAATAAAAGAGCTGGTCAATGAAAGGAGCTCTTTTGTACATGCATAGCCCCAAACACCATTTTAAGTACAAAAATAGCACATCACTCACAGTTAACCCAACTCCAATGAAGATGCAAATCATTCCAATTGTAATATATGCACAGCAACGTCTCCGAGGCAATGCACTTCCAACAGAAGAACTGTCAGAAAATAAAAGGTGCTTAGAATTCAAAGAAGAGAATCACACAAAAAGCAGCAGGTCTGTCATGATTAGAAAAAAAAAAAAATCAGCAATACACATACACCAACCTGAGTTTATGAAATTAAAGGGAAAGCCTACATTAATGCTAAAGAGTGAAAGAGTCTGTTTAAAGGGGCACTATAGGCAGACATGAACACACACAAAAAAAGTAATAACCTTGCATCTCAAAATGCTTGCAACAAAGAGAAGAGTAACACACCTGTGGCTTAGGTGTATCTATCTTATTACCACAGTGGACCCAGATAAATATCTTGAGGAGCCTTTGGATTGCAAAAACAAGTTTGCTTTGAAGCTTCATGTAGGCTGTAAGACACCCTTCAGTCTTTTAATACATCAATACACGTCTTTAATATACTCACTGCACCTAAGTAAATGAAAATCAGTTCTACTGCCCCTAAGCATCTTAACAGTAAGAACATGCACAATTTACTTAGTGGAACAGACTCAGTATTGTCAGTTGGCTAAGCACTACCCTATTTCTTGAAGTTTAAATGCAAAGCCAAAAACTGAAATTCTTAGACATTTAAGTCAGTTATATTAACTGCAGAAACGTATCAATTTTTTTTTGCTTTCCAATTTTCTTTCAGACATCTACTGCAAGCCAAATTAGCTGCACAAATCACTGCTGGCAAGCAAAGCAAGTAAATCCCTTGGAAGTTCTGTCACTCATCATCTAGACTACAAACTCGTAGACAGGCAGCTTTGTCTCTGCCTGCTGCATTATACAAACTATTAAAGTGCTTCAGCAAAAAGGAACATAAAATGCTAATAGAACATTACATTCTTCACTACAGGTTAGAACATTTTGGCTGGAAGCTCAGAATTATATGACAAGTATATCTCAAGCCAAGAAATTCCAATCACATACAGCTACACCAATGAGGAATATTATTTGATGCTGTTCTCTCTGTTCAACTAAAAGCTCCAGAGTGGAAGATGTGATTTCATAAATCTATCTTAGAGGTACTTCTGAAGCACCCTGCAGCACAGTATCATCATTAAAGTACTTCCTCCCACACTAGGAGATCAACATGCCTTTGGAAACTCTTATAGCATGTTCAAAGCTAGAAGAGAAAGTAATTTTCATCTCATGATGGTTCAACATACTTGAGAATACAGTACAACAGAATAAAGCACTCCTGAACTAAAGTTGTATATCCATCATATGACTGACCAAATTTCTGGCTCCAGTTGCTTAGCCACACAGCAAGGTATCATATGCTTTGCATGTGACTAAAATTCTTCATACATTCATCTTAGGAAGGCTTGAAATAGATTCCCTTAAGCAGCTTTACTCCAGCATTATTTCTTTACAAGGATTTTTTTTTTTTTCCCCCCATGGAGCCTTTTAGAAAAAGTAGTCCTTGAGTTAGTATCCACAAACTGAGCTTCATCTTGCAAGGCAAGGGCTAAACACAGTGACCATTATCCAGCGGTGAGGATTTCCAATTGGGGAGAATAGTGATACCCTGTTATCCAGCGATCACTGAACTAACACACAAAGGGGAACATACACACATACACAAAAACAAAAAACATTCCCCCAAAAATCCTTAAGTAAGTCTACAGCCATTCTAAAGGAAAAACGAGTTGTCTCATTCCAAATCACTTGAGAAAAACAAAACAAACATTGTGTAAATGGGGAAAGCATGAAGACAGACTTCAAATGCTGATACTTCAAAAGTTACATCAATGAGCACTAAGCTTGACCTTAGGTTTCTTCCTCTTGCAAAATTTCCCAGCTATATGCTAAGGAAGTTAATTCTAGCATGGAGCTAGATACCTTAAAATGAGCTCTAAATAGCTAACAAGCTGGTAGAAGTGTCACATTTAACACACCTGAAACATGCACAATATTTACTGTACTGCATATTTCACAGAGGAAGTTTATTTCGGAAAAGAAATCTTCACTTTGAAAGCTGCCTGACTTGCAGCCTTGTTTTTGTAATCATAATAGTGAAGGTGCCATCTTTATTTTCCATCTGTAGTTTCTCTCAAGCTGTGCCTCTTCCTACCCATTTAGAAAGACTGGGGGAAAAATCATCTCCTCAAATGCTGTTTAGAAAAAATAGAAGTCTTCATTTAATTTTATCTGCCTTTTCCTTTCTACAGAATGCAAAGCTAAAATAAAAGCATTAAGTTTCTATGGTCACATAACAGCTTTGGGTATATTTAGCAATTCCAATAGATCAGATTTTATTTCTCATTTTCTCAGTTATATTGGTCACTGGGCCACTCAAATAGTGATCTGGACCCTCTACTCACCCCAAACCACATGTACACCCCTAATTTTAATAAAGAAAGCTGAAACCATATCCCCAAACCTATAAACTGCAAGGTTTGATGGTTTTCATTCAGAAGTATTAGAACTGAGTCAAAAGAACATTGTACAGGTAGCAGTCGTCTCTACTGAGTGACTAATGAGGGTAAAGTCACTACAGAGCCATCCAAAAAGTAGTAAACATTCCTTCCTTTTTCTGAGTTACTACTAAGGAAGCAAAGGCACCTGCAGACCTTTAGGCAGTGGTAGCACAAATAAGAGACACCAAAGCCAACTCAGCATCAGGTGCTAATAAAGGGAAACCTCAAGAGACAGCTGTTAAAGGAGTGGCACACGAAAGAACGCAGGACCTGTCCTATGCTCCAAATAATAGAAATTATTATAACTATGATTTCAGATGTACTTTTAGCAGCTTTTTAAGAAGAAAAAAAAAAATCAAAATTCAGTATTTTGAAGATGAAAAGTATTACTGAAATTATTGGCTATAGAAATGCCAGAGTTCTACCATCTCCTTTTCTTAAGGGTTAACTGGCTTAATTGGCTACAAATTTTAAGCTCATTAGGGTTCAGCATTTTTGGGGAGGAAAGATGGAACAAGAGACTGATACTTAACAACTGGTATTTTCTATTTTAAATCATACAGGAATGCTAGCACAGTGAAAGAAACAGTTTTGCCCATGTTCTCAGATCACCGTCAATTATACAGAGTAAAAGCATTTTGCAACAGCTTCCTTAATAACTGCATTTGTTGTCCTAATTCTGAAACAGAGCAATTTCACCTTCTCTGAACTATGTTTTGTTATTGACTTCCTTGTGTAATAAATCCCAAGTCCCCTGTAATTACACAAGGCATTCCTGGTGTTAAAATCTGGTTTGCACCACCCAAGTAGGTACTTACAAATAAGCCATTAAGAGAGATTCACTTCACTTCTAAAGTCTGATAAAAAAAGTCACGCGAACTATTTGAGAATTTGAGTTTCAATATTGGTCTTCTTGAAAAACCTGCAGTGATTTGAAATGCCTTTTGCCTCAGTCTATACTATCCTTTAAGTGACTATCATCATCAGGTTCAACAGAAGGAGTAAGTGTTTTTACATCTGACTGGTCAGCTGCTAATGAAGAAAGCTTTTCACCAGTTGGCCAAAACACAGCATCCAACATTCCCTTCTGACTACTTGGCTACAGATATAGTGACTTCTGACAAAGGGCTGATAGAAAAACAGAAGGTCATGGCAGTTGTTTATTCCATTCCCACAACTTCAAGTTCTGCCTCACCTATGTTGTGAGGCACTAAATTCACTAGAAAGGCTTATGCTGGTGGCAGTGCAGAACTCCTGTCTGTTACAATGCAAAGGCAGGAAAACACCAAGCAGCTAATTCAAAAGTTATCATATTTCATAATTTGAATTCTCAGAACAAGGGCAGAAAACAACTACTTGTTAAAAGTGTTTTGTATTCTACAACTCAGTTGCTACTTCAGCTGTAATTTTCAAAGACTACACTCCGTTTTTACTACATACAGGTAGCATGCTTTGCACTTTGAAGACAGAACACAAAGAGGTCTTTGTCTCCAGCAATTTTTTTTTTTTTTTTTTTTTTTTTTTTTTTTTTTAAATACAACACAATTCAACAAAAGACAGAACAAAAGATAACATGGTACAATTTCTGGGCTGATGCTTTTGGGAAGTTTTCATTGATGAATCCCACTCCCATTCAAAAGGAAACAGAAAATCTTTCTTAAGAACAGTCAAGAAAGAAGGATGACCTGAGGTCAGCTATTGAAGGTTAAGTGATAAAAATATAAAATATTAACTGCAACTTAGTTTAAAAACCAACACCACAAAACACTAACTCTCCCCGTCAGCATCTAAAAGGAAAAAACTGAATGCAAGAGCAGGCAGTAAAAACAAACAAAAAAAAGCATGCAAAGCAACAACTCACCAAGATCCTGATATTATCTGACCTAAATAAACTAGAACATATCCACCATTCCATACCCAACCATTTACAGTCCTGAGGATAGACATAGCTAAGCTGGCTTCTCTATCAAATACTCAGGCAAAAGATTTCTGGCACTTCTGAAAGCCAAGCAATGCCAATGGCTAAAGTGCATTTATTCTAAGCCTTCTGGTTCCCAAGGGACCTGTTAGTTTTCCCGTAACATGCAGTACAGCTGAGGTTCTCTGTTCCCAGTAGTAGAAGCATATGCTCCTTTAACTGGAAGCAGCACTTGTCTAGCTAAAGGAAAGCAAGTTTGTTCTACCCGTTATTTACATGTTAAGTCTCTGAATCAGTATTTTAAGTCATATTTCACACCCTGTGATTGACATTCTATCCAAATTTGATGTATGCTGGTACCGTTACTTTTAAGTTTACATTATTCCAACATAAATAAACCCATTCTCAGCTAAATATAGCAAAAAAAAAAAAAAACCAACAAAACCCAACCAAAAAACAATCCCACCTCAAGCTTCTCATGGCTCTCTCATCCTAATTTTTCCTCCAAAAGGAATACCTCCTCCTTACTGAAGTGACAGCAAATGAGTAGACAGGTTATCACTATTAAACAAGCTAATGCACTAAAGATACTTAATACAAATTAGCGGAGTTTATGAAATCAACAAAACCTCTTTCAAATTAAGACAAGCTTTTCCTTTCTTCTACTCACAAGACAATTCAAGTTCTACATTTAAACGTTACCTCATTAACTGCACTAAGCAGTAAAATTTCAATGACAGAAGTCCTAGCTACTGTTAATTTTAGCAACCCATTTCTGTCTGTTGATAGCAGCATATTTTCGACTCTTGACAACTTCACCTGGGCATTTTAATACATGAAGATCAGATTTGTCAAAGTTACTGAATTGTACATACAGCAGAAAACTCACACATGACACGCTCTTTAGCCTTGATGCTCAGAGGGGAATGGCAAAAAAAAAAAAAAAAAAAAAAAAAAAAAAAATCAGTACAGCAAACAGATTTTACTCCAGATAACTTTTACAGCAGAAACAGGGAACTTAAATTTAAAGTTAGTTTATACAATCTTGCTTTCAGAAAACTTACATTTTTTTGCAGTGTGGGCATTTTGCTAGTGTGTTAAATCTCACTTCCATCCACTGTAAAGAGAACAAAAAAAAAGGTTGAAAAACTGGCCTGAGAAAATGTTGTACTTCACGCCAATGTGAAAACATTTTGCTTCTCAGGCTAAGACTTGTTTCTTGCTTTCTTCCATAAATGAGATGCCCTTTTGTCAGTGGCAACACAGAATTAGGACTGCCATGTAAAAATTTCCCATGACTTGTCTTAGTATTGCAAGATTTGTTTGACGTAACATGGTTTCATCCACAGATGAAGTATGGGCAACATGATAATATTAATACTATTTTTTTTTTTCTCCTCTTACTTCCAAGACTACAAACATATCCTAATAAAAGTAAATGTTTTCTTTGGCATAATTACAGACAGATGCATTTTCCCATCTTTCCTCAACCCTAACTTCACTTGTGAAGAATGAGTTATGATTCAAAGAAACATTAATTAAATAATAAAAACATATTTTCTAAAACACAAGTTTTACATACATAAAGCAGAGAATGTTATGTAACATTTTCAGAAGATTTATATATAAAGTCATCATAGTAGAGTCACAAACTTCCACAAAGACCAAAATCTATCTGGGAAACATCATTAGAAGAAACACCTTACAATACCTCCACAGGATACGCTCTTGTACCTCATTAAAAACAGCAAGTTTGTTGTTTTGTTGGCCTTGGGTTTTTTTTTTTTTTTTTTTTTTTTTTTTTTTTTTTTTTTTTTTTTTTTTTTTTTTTTAAACACAGCATTCTGTAGCATTCTGTGACAGTACAAAACAAACATTCCAAAGATGTTTGCCTTGAAAATGGGGATTGGACTACAGTTCTTTATTCTGGAGGAGTTATACTGTAATTGCAGCTCTTCTCTGCTGCCTTTCTCACCTGGAAGTAGTCTTCTTGTTAAACACATTCTTCTCTCTGCTCTTAATTAATGCATGAGTCACACAGCAAATAACTAGCATGGGTAGAAGCTATAGTACAAGATCTTAATGCCTCCATTTTGAACCTCCTTATCTCTGTGAGAAATCAGAAGTCAGCATACTGAACAAATCCTAACTGCTACACACACAAATCAAAATCAGAGCCTCAACTTGCATGGAATACAGGACCTTGCTATATCATAGCACTGTTTAAACAGTGAAAATGAATTTACAAATTTCTGCACAAACAAACAGAAGTAGCTTATAATGCTTAGCTAGTACTAACAGGCTTTGTTGTGAGCAAGGGTCCAATTTGTGGTATTTACAATGTATTTTTCCTACTTCCATCCCTCAGTTTTATTTACTTATAATGGAGATAATCATCCACCAAGAAAACCCACCAAACTTTATTTATTTACTCTTCAGTTCTGAAGCATCCAAGTTACAAAGTTGCTTTTTCAATGTTACAAGGACTCAGCCAAACTGATCTACCAGTTTGGTTGGGTGCCCTGAAGTACAAACGAAAAGTATCTGTCTACTTCCTTGACCTGAACAACACATGTTTTGAGCCCTAATGCTATTTCCACATTTTTGCCAGAGGAGCAAGTTTGCTATTTGCACACACCCATGCCAAAGACTGCTTTATTTCCATTGGCTGCACACAGTAACTGTGGGATAAGGCTCATCTGTCAGTGCCAGAGATGGAGACAGGCCTCTCTGGAGATGTTCTTTCACCTCCTCACACCGTAGCTCCAGAAGTAGAAGCAAGTCTAAATCCAGGACTTACATATCTGTAATTCAACATCACTGCTTTTATCCCACAGTAGGCAACTCCAACTTTCTAAAGTTACTCATTAATGATCTTTCTATGGATTTATTAAAGATTCCTGATTAATTATTAACCATAGTCATTAACTGATACAAACTCAAATGCATTTGTGTGTCAAATTTGGATGGAAATAACAAAAGCACTCATAATATTTTTTTATTGAAAGTACCTGATGCTGTTTCATGCGCTTAATAAAATTTCAAGTTGGTTACATGAGAATTAGCCGTCCATAGATATTACAAAACAATTCCACAATAAAAAACAGATTTAAATATAACACAGTTCCACAGATACAAAACTGTCTTTTCCATCTCTCACAACAAAAGCAACACAGACAATAACCCAAATCACCAATTAGTTCAGAATTACAGAAAGCTCTTGCTTATTTCAACTGGAGACAAAATGAGACATCAGTCAGAGGAATTACCAGAATATCACAAACCTTCTTCTACCTTCTGAGCTTAGAACAATTCTCAGGACAAGACAGAATAAGTGTGTTCTTATAATTGACTCAAACAACTATGTACAGCTGCTCCTATCAAAAAGTCCCCCATTCCCACCACAAGTTGTTTTTGGAAAGCAAGAGTCTTCCACAAATATGAATTCTTCAGTACACTAAGAAATGTTTCAAATTTTTTATTGTATCTTAAATTAATTTGTTTCAAAGTTACTTTTATATTTGATTTGTTTTACCAAATAAAACTGATGGTACCCAAGGGACTGGTCTTAACTTCCAGCCCATGCCTTCCATAGCTCTTCAACCCTGAAGGTCTCTGAAAGCACACCAGAAGTTGGGGGGGGGGGGGGGGGGGGGGGGGGGGGGGGAGGGGTCCACAACCCCTCTTGCCTGCCACTATGTCACAGAATCATAGGGGTTGGAAGGAACTTCTGGAGATCATTGGGTCCAACCCCTCACATTAAGCAGGATCCCTACAATAACTGACACAGGAAAGCATCCAGGTGAATTTGGAATATCTCTGGAGCAGGGAGACTCTATAACCTCTCTGAGCAGCCTGTTCCAGCACCTCACCACTCTCTTGGTAAAGAGCTTCCCTGATATCCAACCTAAATCTTCCCTCCTTCAACTTTAAACCATTTCCCTTGTCCTGCTGTTATCTACTCTTTTGGGGAGCCGATTCCCTTCCTGTTTGTAGGCTCCCTTTAGGTACTGGAAGACTGCAATGAGAACTCAGCCTGATCCAACAGACACAAACCAACAGCAGCAACAGACTGGCAGAGGGTAGGAATAGCTTACTGCCAGCACGAGTTTTAATTCAGCCAACAGCCCAAGTCCAGAAGCTCTCAAACAAGGCCCACAACAAGATTAGACTTCTTTAGCAGGATGGTTAAATCCTGTTCTGCCCTCTGTTTCAATTTTACCACTTTTTTCACATTTGTCCAAATTTCAGATCTACCAGAAACAGAAAACTTAACACAGAAATGGCTCCTACTATCTTATCCATGGGGGGAAAAAAAAATTAAGAAAATCTGAAGAACAAAAATGCAAGTACTGCAGTTCAGCTATAGTAACAGCCATTAAGTTACTTTCCCAGCTGAGAAACTCAAGGGTGCTGCATAGTGTCAAGCATGCTTCTAAGTTAAAAGGATCACTTGACACACGTGGGTGGAAATCACACCCCATAAATATGCTTTTATATGGCAAAAATAAACTCTTTGAAAAGAGGTAATTTGAAACTTTTAGAAGATAACACAGAACATGCAAATGACCATTTGACATTTTCACCCCAGGCATTCTAGCTTTGCCTTTTCTTTGAGGGAGGTGGGGGGGAGCTATCTAACTGCCCAGTGAAGCAAAGAAGATACCTTACTGAGATGAAGCTAGTGTTACATATTTGCTTCACAATGAAGAGATAAAGTGCAGAAATACCTCCACAAAACTCCAGTTTCCAGACCTGCTAAAGCACAGCTACATTTATTTGCTTGGGGTTGGGAGTGAACACAGAACTATTTCCTGAGTTTTCCTAACTAAAAAAAAATGTGTGTGTAGAACCATGAACTTAACAACAGAAAAAGATAGAAGCAAAGAGTTCTAGGAAAGCTGCATACAGCAAGAAAAAGGTTCAGCTTCTCGATAATTCATCATTAAGAGAATATGAAGTATACATTTCTAATGATTTTGAGGGTTGTTTTTTTTTTTAAACAGACTGTGCAAATCAGATACAGCTACAAAGTTCTGAATGATGCAGTTCACTAAAGGAGCCATCAGACATGAAGTCACATGCACTAAATCTGAATTACCAATCTGAGCTTTTTAATGCATAATCTGGTCACTACGGGCAAAAGTAGTCTTTTGTATTTTTTCTCCTTATGTTTTCCTACTTTTTCACAGCAGAATTTCACCTAAAGAAGTTTAGAGCATAAACTACAGAATTAACTTGGCTTGCACTTAAAGAAAAAAGACAGAGGACCAATAAATGCCGATGAGAGCACTCAAAAGTTAGGCCGACAATTTAGTAAAAATTCTTATTTCATAACGTTGACTCTCCCTAACAATAATTTAAAAAGTGATTGAATTACATAGTAGAGATTTCTTCTCTGCTAACAAAACTTAGTAGTGTTAACTCTTTTACAGATTTACTTTCACCTGTAGGTTTTTAAACAGTAGTTCTAAACTACTTAATTGCATTACAAAATGGCCTGTATCAGACTGCAGTGTCCATGCATGTATCTAAGTTTGTTAACATGCTATGCTAAAAAAGTGACTAGAAGAGAAGGCATCCTTCAGTGAAATACTCCTAGTTTAAAATACATACTTGAAATGGCCTTTTTCTTTCATAGATCCATTCACTTTCTGTTAGTAACATTATTTTTATATTGCACAAAATGCTCTTAGTAATTAAGCTCACATTCAGACTTGCATTAAAAAACGAAACAGAAAACCCACTCCAGTTCTCTCTAGTTACAGACTATTGTTATTCAGCAGGGTTTAAAGTAGTATTAAAAACATGTTTTTTAATACAGGGGCCAGAATCAACAAAAGAATGTATCCAGAATCTAAATGGTTTCTCAGCTATTCCATCACTTGCAAATTTACAATCAAATCTCTCCTTTAAAAAGCAGAAGTTGGAAGAGATATCTCGCTCCTTGCATTCTTTATCTATCACAGTAGTTAAGACATTATTATACATTCAATTGATCTAGAACAGGGAACAAGTTTATTCTGTTGCAGATCCCATCACAAGCAAACGTTTCTCTCACTGCAGATAACAATCCACACAAAGCACCACCTTCGAGCTTCCTTTTTGCTTTCATGAAATGCATTTGAAGATTCTCTGGCCCTTATGTACCTTACAGTTCTTTGTTTCAGGAACATAATTCTCCAGTGATGCTGTAGGTCATTTGGCTTTATCACTCATCTCAGCCATTTGCCATTATTAAGAAATTTGATATTTTAGCACTGCTAGATAACAAAGTTAAACCTTACTTACAGCAGAAGCTGTTCTCAAATCACCTTTTGGTAATAAGTGAACGGTTGGACTGGATGATCTTTTAGGTCTTTTCCAACCTTGGCGATTCTATGATTCTAAATAGAAATTCAAGTACACTAGACCCTTATTCGTATAAAAGAAAAGACGCCTTGGCAGCAAAAGATTACCTAGCATCCTTTCATCAAGTGGGAACAATTTTCATCCTTAGATATATACCAATCTCTACATCTTAACTGATGGACAACCTGATGGTAAAGTGCTACAATGAACAGCATTCAGAATCCCATGGAGCAACAGCAGAAACTCAGTCACCTTAGCCACTGCAGAATGCAACCATCATTGCAAGTCCAAATAGAACACAGATATGTAAGTTCCTTTTCCAGCACTGTCCGCTCTCACACCTGAGCTGTAACAGTGGCTTTGGGCTTCGTTCATGCAGGCAGAGAAAAACCAATAAATATTTTATTGAAACGCATGTAGAAATAACCAAATATGTTCATAGCAACATGAGCACAGAAGCAGCTTTACTTCCTTCAAGATGCCACAAAGCAAGGCAATACGCTCTTAGAAATGCTTACAATAGCCTGACCGATGGCACAGTTCAGTGAGAAGGAGAATCTGGTGCTTTACTTACAAGGAAAGTATTTCCACAGTGCCCACACACCACTCTAGTTCCATCTGGTTGAACTGGCAAGGCAGGCTGAGCTGGCTGCTCTTCTGGGATCAGCATTACTGGACCAAGAGTAATGATGCGTCTACTGTATTAAGAACATGAGATGTATATGTAATTAAGCTCACAAAAGAAAAGGGTGATGCACTGAAACAATTAGTTCAGTCAGTCACTACCCCATTGCCCCTTCAAACTATAATTTTTATTTTTTTTTTCCTCTCCAAACAGATGATTCAGACAATTTTGAACTTCTTCTAAAGTGATGCCCCTGTCAATTCTGAAAACATCTGGCATGCAAGCCAGAACCCTGTAAAGATCAAAGACTTGCTATCATATGGTAGAAACACTCCTCAGGAAAAAGAAATCTTAATAACTGGGCTGAGCATGCCTATGAATTGGAACGTACATGCCTACGTGAAGCATGTTGAAAGAGTCTTTACTCTTTCATAATCTAATTTTTCTTTCCAAGTCAGACTCTGCATCTTCCCACTACCAAAAAACAAGTCAACATAAGCAGCATCTCCGCATCCCTGTAGTAAAAATACTATTCAAATAGGGAGAATCAGAAGAAACCACCCTAGTCTGACTAAACACCATCAATTTACCTTAACAAAGTTAGTATTTGCTTTTATGCTCAGTGTATTTCCAACTTACTATACAATGTATCCATCCAAAATTACAGTATCCAAATTAACTAACAAAAAGCTGAACAAGAATTAGACTTCCTAGCATGAAAACAGAAAAGGAAAGATGAAAGCATTATTTAACTTGTAATGCATGCCTTCTCTTATGCAACCAAAATGGCCTCCCTTCAAACTGGAAGCCTTCCATTTAGGGCGTACTCCTCAACTGCTTCAAATTACTCCAGTTTAGCTCATCTTCTAATAAGACAAGTACCAAGACTATCTTAGCAAAACTGCTGAGATATGCTTTCAGGAAGTAGTTCAGCAAGACTGGAGACCTTCTGATGTAGCCCGGTTACTAAACACATGACATATTACAGTTGAAGTATCCCATGAACTCTACAAAAAGCTCTGTGACTTCAGTGAAATTTTCCCCAGTACCATAGCAGCCAGGAGGAAAAACGAAAAAAACAAACAAACAAAAGAAACAAGGTCAAAAAGTATGATACAAAACCAGATGAGCCAGCAGACTGGTGACTAGGGCACTCAGTGTGGTGGAGTCTACACTCTAATATCTGCAGATCCAACTTCCATCTCAGTTTCCACCTTATTATGGCTGCAATACTTGAAATGAAACACTCCTATCTCTGTCCACAGAAGTAAGAATGTTCATTGCGGCAATCACATTTCTTTCCACTCTAAACAATGTGTAAGTTAAAGTTGAAAGGTAAGAAATTGAAAACTCAGCAAACCAAACAAGGGAGTACTGGAGTACCAGATTGAAGCCAATCTACTGCTACCTCTCTTGTTTTCTTCAGAAGTTCCCACCCTGAATCAGGCAAAGTGAGCAACTCATGCATTTAAGTTTTCAGGATATTATGGATGTTACTCTTACCAGTTTGGTCTTGGGCAGCCTATTTTCCGAGATGTATCCTTACAGATAAGCAGACAATTACACTGACATCTAACATACTTCTTCCCTGAAGGAGGGTTTTTGATTGGCTAAACAAAGAAAAAGAAAACACAGAACACACATCAGAAGTCATAACAATTCACTTTCTTCCTCATCGAAGTATGACAAAACAGAGCTACATGACAAGTTCTTAACAAGGAAATACAGTTCCTCTTACAGAAAGAAACTTGCAAGTCAAAAAAAAGGTTCCCTTTCCCCTCCAAAGAAAAAAAAAAAAAAAAAAAAAAAAAGAGGAACTAAAAATTCCTCATAAGAGCATTTTCAATAACAAGAATTTTCGCAAACTAATGGGGGAAAAAAAAGCTTTCATATTTTAGCAGTAAAGAACTCAAGTCTTCAGCTTAGTTATTTTTTAAATATGAGCTTAAGTAGTGGTATATTTTTCAAAAACCAGTGAACACATTAAGTCTCCTTGCCTGATATAATGGCTCTATTCAGAAGCAAAAGAATCAAAGTCTGGCTCTCAGTCAGTAACAGAATATGCAGACTTAGCTGAACTGTCAGCTTATTTTAAAACGTATTGAAATCATCTTCCTTGAACCTGACAGTCAACTTTCTGGAGCCCTTTCGTACAGAAAGTCACAAGTTTCAGAAGCTGAACTCTACTGTGGTCTGCAATATTATATATATCAGTAGGAAAGGTGAGTATTGGTGGCAGTTTCTCTACTTTCACTTTTCATTTCATTTCAAGTGAGAAACAAAAAAACAACATTCCCACACATTTATGTCTTCTCTGGACAATTCATTTCATAAAATAAATACAACTCAGCATTTCCTAAGCAAATGATCTCAGTAGCTATGGAGTGCTGCAGCATCAGGTTCCCAAACTAAAACTGGTGGGGAAAAAAAAAAAAAAAAAAAAAAAAAAAAAAAAAAAAAAAAAAAAAAGAGAAACAGAGAAACTCAAAAGCTGAAGATTTCAATTAAGAAAATGGGGAGGAGGAGCAAAAAGGACTGTGATCAGCACAGCGTTGGATAGGACCTACAGCTCCTGTGCTTCAGGATGGTTGTGCTTCAGTTTGCACATTGGTTTGCTAGCATGTTCACAAATTGACTGAGAATCATTTCAAGAAAGCATCCAGGGAAAGGTGTGGGCTGGCTACTTTGAATCTTCTAGTGCTTAAACAATTAAATCATTCTTTTTCATCCCACTAAAAATTGTTTCAGAAAACATTTTACCCTCCTTTAGAGAGGAGTCATTACTTAAATGAAACCTCTGCTTTTAGTTCTCAGCCTTGGAATGAAACCCCACAGAGCTGGCTGAACAGAATGGGAAGATTTGCTCTGGCTGCCTAAGACCTGGGGTCTTACTGCTTGTATCAGCAAACCTTGAACTTGCATGCCAGGTGCATCAGCAGCTTTGCAGCAACAGGCCCTCAACAGGGATATCCATCAGCAGCTCACTTTGTACGTGAGGATATGAATTCTACTGACAGCACAGTTCAACCTCCCACCACAGAAAGAAAATGCTAAAAGCCCATTTTTACCGTAGCTTCATTGCAAACTGTGCACTTAACAACATGTTGGTGTAGCTTGCCATCCAAATTGATTAGTGACTGGCACACACGGCAGTTTATGACAGGAACACCACTGGCATCTGGACTCGCAATGGCAGTATATGGAGGTGGGAGCTCTGCTGCAAGAGACCATGAAATCTCAGATGGAAAACCAAACACAGCATCCTAAAACTGTCAGCAAGCACAGCCACCAACAGCCACAGCCTCAAAGAAAGAAAAGGGGAAAAAATGTTGAAGTTAATTACTGATATCAACATTAGATAAATCTAAGTTTACTCTGCATTCCCCCCCTCCCTCCCCAAATCATCTGTGCAACATTTCAAGCATCATAGAACATAGAGCATATCAGCAACACAAAAACAAGATAAATCACCCCAGAAAGGTGGGTTGGATGAAAGTCTCATCTAAGCAATTCCATTTCATTTTCAAATCAGCCTCTTAAGAGTAAAGAAAGGGGCAAGTGAGAAACATGGATTACTAGAATCCAAGGGTGGCTTCTGATGATAAGCAGAATAGTCATAGCCCAGGTAAACAGAAGAGCTTATCCAGCACTTGTAAACAACTGAAGAGACTAAAACATCCATGAATATTTATAGTAAAGTACCAAATATGCTAGAGGTAAAAATAAAGGAAAATTCTACTAAAGGCATAATTAAGAGGCCAGGATTCCTAGCAACTAAAGCAGCAAAGGCGATGGAACAGGCAACAGATCCCGCAGGAGCCCAGGCCAGATCTTGGATGGGAAACGCTTCTTTTTTCAAGTACAGCAAAAGCACACCTGGAGTGTACCAAGAGAATCGGAGTGCTCTGGGCTGGAAGGGACCTTAAAGACCATCCAGTTCCAACTCTCTGCCATATGCAGGGTTGCCAACCACTAGAACAAGTTGCCAGGGCCCCATCCAACATGGCCTTGACATGAATAAAACCTTCAGATCTTCTGCTTTTAAGGGTCCTAGATATTTTTGCTGACCAAAAGCCAACACAAGGACACACAAGGTTTTCATTTGCAGACCAGTACCAGAGAACATAACAGCCCTGTTCTCCTGTGGCAAGCCTAATTTCAGCATTGCCAGCCTCAAACACACAACAAAGAAAAGAGGAAACAGTTCAGATCCTTCTCAGTTTAAGAATTCATGGAATGAAAACAATTCCACATAAACTCTCACAAGCTTATTACTGCAATTATTTGGCATGTAATACCACTGGGTTTTATTTCATCAAGCTCTTCAGGTAAGCAGAGAAGGAATGGGCACATTTAGTAGTTAACTTTTTCTACTACTTTAAAATACTCTGCAGCCTTGAACAAGAAATTACATCATGATTACATCCAAATGGTCAACAAAGTCCTCAGAGAAGCAACAGGATATCAGCTTTCTTCCCATTTACAAACAAAGCATTATCTGCTGAGGTGAGGAGAAATCTCTAGCTACTATGAAAAGCAACAGGTCCAAGCAGTAGATTTAAGCCTGCAAGGATACACAGATCATTTCTTCACTCAATTTTAATGTGAATGTTGTAAACTGGACGGATTTAAGAAACATTAAGATCCAAAATATCATCACAAAACTTCTAAGCTTCACCGTTGCTTGGCACTGTCTCCTGGCTACTTGGTCCCCAAACCATACAGATTGATACCTGACTTAACTTGCAGGCAGCAGAAGACAAGTGGACATCTTGAGAGTCTCAGGATAGAACCTAACAGACTTAAATTATTTCAGATGAGAGGCAAAATTCACTTATGTGCAGCAATGCTTCATAACTTCAGAAAGAGAACCTCATACCTACAGCTTTGATGCTGTGGTTGCAGAAACCAACATGCTTAAGACAAAACAGGTAACTTTCAGTTCTATTCTGATTTTTCTTCTCTGTTTGAGGTCTAGTAGCACCCAGCTGAAAATTTTCAGGGATAGCTATATTTTGAAGTATTGTCATACCGTATTTTCAGTACAAGACTATCACACACAAAGGAAGAAATAGAAATGAAAAACAACAGCAGCAAAACACAGGAAAACAAATGAAAGCAAAACAAACACTCATCCACCCACAGCACACACAAAAATCCCACACTTTGCCATCCACAAACAATCTCAGCCCAGCAGATCACCATACTAGCAGAAAACAGTTCTGAAACGTGGACAACTTGGAGAGCAAGATCTTGGCTGTGAGAATCCGAGCTAAGGTTGCTGGAGGGGGTTTCTTGGCTGTAAGCAGGCTGCTTAACTGCTTCTGCAGCCAGTAACTGATACACTCCCTGGTTACAAGGAAAAAGAGCCACAGAACAGAATGCACGCCCAGCATGCTGAAAACCAAACTCCCCCGTCGAGAAACTACAGTTCAATCCCAGCTCTCAGGTTACTTCTGTAAAGCAACAACCAGATTGCAGATATTCTTGGCTTGGCTCTTTCAATTTACAGTGAGACTAAACTCCTATCAGCTGGGTACAAGGCAGCTGTATCAAGGAAAGGCAAACAAGAACATTATTATTCATTCTGTTGTCTAATAAAGACGTATCCCCAAGCCTTTCAGCCTTCAGTGATCCTGGAAGACCTTAAGACTGTATCTTCTTCGTAAGAAACAACTCTAAATTTTTAAAGCTGGTCAGATAAGGTGTGCAAGTACACAGACAACCAATTCTCCAACCTCACACTGAAGCTGCTTGGCTTCCAGGTAAGCTGCCTCTTCATTCCTGTGCTGCTGTCTCAGCAGATTTACAATAGCAGGCAATAATGGCTGCTTCTCAGAGTGGTGCTGCAGCAAACAGCATTTGCTACAGAGCAAAAAGCCAGAGGTATCTTGGCACTGCAACATCCGTGTTTAAAGTAGAGCTTCTGAAAGGCTCCCTAAACAACAACCAGCAAGGCCCTCCAGAACTAAGTGTAAAGAGAAATATATTCAGAGGAAAGCTATAAAGGGAAATAAAAGAATTGTCTCCAACTTTGCTGCTCCATATCCCTTAATGAAAATGCTGGCTACTTTCAAAGCACATTAACATATGTACTTGATATGACCTTTTTTTTTTTTTTTTTTTTCCAGCTTGAATTTCAGGCTATTATCTTAAATAACAGTTCACAAAAGGTCCACATGGTGGGCATGAATGGTTGGTAGATAGATTTCATGCACACACCAGAGGCTTCAGGATATATTTATACTGCATGTCAGTATTCTGCTACTGACATTTCAGTTAACAATTTATCAGCTTTTCTAATGATAACCACCCAAAAATAATGAGGTCAACAAGAGCAGCAGAGTGCCCCTACCATGAAGTATATGACTAACCTACAGTGCATACCCCCATCAACCCTCACAGAAGATGCAGCAAAGAAAACACAACCTTAGAAGATTCTTGTGCTTGTGCACTTCCTCCTTCAGTATTCTAAAACACAGAAACCACAGGGAACTGCCTGCAGCTTGCCTTGGTCAAAGAGAAGTGCATTTGACATTTTCTAAACACAGCTTTATCCTAATCTGGGAAGGGAAAAGGAGAAAGTTAGTGAACTATGTAGTGGACTGGTAGGCAAGGATGGAGAAAGCAGAATAATCACTGTACTACAGGGAGCACAGGTGATGGTCCCAGCCTTTGTCCACATGAAGTTTCTTAACTGTGCCCTGAGGCCACATCCCAAAACTCTCATTTGCTCCCCTCATGGGAACAAGGAATGCCAGGACTCTGTAGCACCCGGCTGCCCACTAGCTTATGCTCAAAAGGACCAGGTGGGGCTCAGCTGCAGCCCAACAAGGGCAGAGGAGGATACTTCCAAACCACAGCCTCATTCTAAAGCTCAGGATTACACATGGAGCAGCAATTACACGTATGGGGATGAATCTGTTAGTGTAATTCAGGTGGTAGTATTGAGCACTGAGGCCTTCTCCTTCCTTCCTCTATCTCTCCAACCCCACTTTCAGGTAATGCCAGAGAAGGAAGCACAGAAGAAAAATGGTTTAAAAGTAAATTCTATTACCTGGACAATGCCTCTTCCTTCTGTTTGCGCTAGAGAAAGAGATAAAGGCTGCCCAGTAGCCGCCACACAAGGGAGCTGCTTTCTCTAAGGATAGCTGACACACACAGTCATGGAGCAAGAAAGCTAGTGCAACTTGATCTACGTGGCACCTTTGCAAGACTTTGTTTTGCAGACATTTTTTAGGTTTTATAGAGCAGCGTATATGTAAGTGCTTCTAGGTTCAGTTGCTCACAGAGCCATTAAACAAGATACTCTACACTCCTTCAGAGGTTTCTCTAAATAGCAAATGTATTTGATTCCACCCCACTTCTGAAAAAAAGCTGCTTATCTCCAGTGCCACACCCTCCCACTGCTGCCAAACTGGTCAGCAGGAGCTGCAGCAGCACACAGCTCCTGGGGCCCAACTAGTGCCCAGCTCTGCATTCTATCCAGGGATCAAGCAGGAGTCCCTGACCTGATGCACTTTCCTTAACTAAGAAGTATATAAAGACTTGTTGAGTTTTGTTTTGTTGGTTTTTTTTGGTGTGTTTCTAATAGAGTGAAATGTATTTCAAAGTAATAGATACAGAAAAAGGACTCTAAAGAATAAAAACAGAGTAGAATTTAGAATAAGGTGGATTTCTGGATTGCTCATACAGTAAAGGTTCAGGGCCAATGGCAGTCCAATTTGATTGCAGAAATATTTAAAAGCCCATCTGGTTTTTTTTTTTTTTTGTCTGCTCACAGTCTGTGCAAATGGACGCAACAGCCACAGCACCAGCAAAAAGACATTTTCGTATCAAAGCAAAGAAACCCAGCTACCCACTGGTTGAAGTGCTGAAGCACTCAGATGCTTATTTGTAGCCTTCTTGTACGTGCATGCTGTATCTACAGTTCTATAGAAATCCCCAGACATGGCCAATGCAGCAGAGCCACTGAGAACCAATCTCACATTTTAAAGGCTGCTGCTAGGAAAGCTACACTAATCTCATTTAGCCTTAAGTCTCAGCTTTTTCTTTTTTTTTTTTTTCCTTTCCTCCCTTGATTTGTGCTGTGAAACACGTGACTGGATTAAAAAGAAAAGAAAACACCTATTAATGTACCTTCTAAGCCTTCCGATTTTTGCTTTGCAAGTAAAAACGTTCAACCGGTGACTCAATATCGATCAACAAGGTAATTTCCGTAAGTCGACAGAAGTTAATCGACAGAAGTTAACCCCATACCATTACAGGTCGGTGGCTGCGGTACGGGCCTCGCTTTGGGAACGCAGAGCAGGCAGCCACGGCCTTGAGATGCGCCGGCAAGGGCAGCGCAGCGGCAGCCCCCTCCCCTTCCCTCCCCTGCTCAGCTCCGGATGCAGAGCTCGGCCCCCCCCAGCCAGAGATGGAGCAGAGCTCCACACACTTCATTCCTCCCGCCCGACGGATGCTGCAGATCCGCGCACCTCGCCGTACCGAATTTAGCTATTCGGCGCTAAGCGTCTCCTGCTTAATCCCTCTCCTAATTAATGCCAGCGCTGATTTAAGCCCCGCAATTACCTCGCAGGCTCCGACCCGCGCTCGAGTCACGCTGCAGACCGGCTCCGACCTGTTCTGCCACTGCCAACCATTCTCCCCATTATTTCCGAGGCGGACCATCGAGCACAGATCCGAGCACGGCCTACCGGCTCCGCACCGTGCCATCCTCCGACAAAGGCCGTGCGGCGGCTCCGCGGCTCGGCCCCCCGCCCGCCTTCCCTCCCCGCCGGCCCTTACCTCGGGGGCTGCTGTCCGGCAGATAGGGCGGCGCGGTGGGGGTGACATTGCCGGAGCTGGGCGCGGAGAGCAGCGGGGAGCGTTCGTCCACCCCCTCGGCAGCCATGGCTGCGGCTGGAAGGGCCCTCCCCGCTGCCGGGCTGGCGGCGTGCCGCGCGGCGGAGAAGGCGGGGGGCGGCCGGGCCGAGCGGCGGCCGGGAAGGAGCGCAGAGGAAGGGGCTGGGATGAATGGGACGCGGCGACGAGAGGGGCGGGGGCTGAGGCGGCCGGGCCTGCCTCCGCCCGGCCCCTCGCGCGGGCTAATAAGCGGGGCAGGCCGCGGAAGAGAGGAGGGGACCGGCAGTCCTTCGGGCGAGCTGCGGTGCTGCGGGGACTGCAGCCGTTGCCGGGTTCGGGACTGCAATGCCGCCGAGGGACGGCCTGGGGGTCCCGGCTGCGTCCGGCCCCCTGCAAGTTGCACAGCGAGGGGCGCCGAGGGCGGGGAGGCGTCGGGAAGAGAAACGTAACGCTCTGTGACAATAAATAAATAAATAAATAGTTTTTTCCCCAAAAAGTACTTCTGCGTTATCCTTTTTTTTTTTTTTTTTTTTTTTTTTTCTTTCTGAAGTGTTGCGGTTGTTCTGAACGTCCACATCAGAGAAGGCCGGGGAAGCGTTACGGTGGGTTGTGAGCTGCCCTTCTGACGAGCAGCGCAGGGCTTGAGGCGGGGCCCGCTGAGGTGCGAAAATGGTGGTAGCCTCCAAAGCTACTTAAAACGTGAGGAAATTAATCTACGTGCTGTAAAACCGGCTGCTCTGCCGGGAAACATTCCCTTGTGTCACCCTGAAGATACAGGGACTGAATTTCTACCCTCCCGAAAGCCCATTCTGGCACCATCTGGAAGACACAGGCAATGAAGAGGGAGTATCCTTTCCTGATGGATTTCTCAGCCTATATTGAGACAGGACAGATGTTTGTCTCCCAGGCGTCATGTTGATCCGCTGTCCAAAGGGCAGAGACTGCCAGGCTCTGATAACACAAGTAGATAAACAGTACTTGATACAAAATCAGGCTCTAGTTGTGGCTGCCAAGTGCCACCCCACATCCCCAAACACACTGGTACCCCAAACTAATCCACTTCTTGAAGCACGTTAATGTGGAAAGCTTTTGGATGTTTTCATAAGATTTTGGTAATGAACCATGATTGAAAAACTTTTATCAGATGAGACTGTGGTCTGAGATTTCACTAGCTGATCATGTATTTTGGTAACATAATTTATAAGATAAAATAATATTATATCATTTGAAAACTCTCCCTGGAAGCAGTTTTACACACTAGGATTTTGGAATTGAAACTTACACATAAACTGATGAATCTGAAAGTAAGAGAAATAATCAAGACTGATGTATTTCTAGGATTTAAGTGCTTAATTTTTACCTTGATAACCAGAATATGGAAATAATAAGCTATGGTGATATTGCAACGGGAAAACAATGTTTTCAAATCTGAATGTTTCTGAAAAGGAAAATGGTTTTGTTTTCTGGTAAATGTTTAAATATAAAAAGTGTTTCTTACTTGTGACAATATCACACTTTTAAATGTCATTGTTTCATGCAGGAATAAACTGTGAATCTGAGCTAGCTCTGATCTTACCACATAAGGAATAACACACTACAAAGCAGCTGGTTGCTACACTGTCTGCATCTTGCAGGAAAAGCGGTCACGTCATGTTAACCTGCTCTTCTTATCAATGTGGTTACTGACTTGGAATATGATTTTTTGGTACAAATTACGTTGAGCTTTCAGCATTCAATCAGCTTACAAGGAACTCCTCAGGGAGTCAATACTTAAAGGCTCTTTTTTGGTGAGGATTTTAAGAGATTTTTAGGATTTTGAGTTCCCAAATCTGTTGTCTTCCTGAAAAACTGTTAGGTTGCTATTGGCAGGCCCAGTGTAGATCTTCATAAATGTACCTCAGAATATGTCTTTAGTGCATCTTAAGCCCATGAACTTGCTATCACATGCCCAGTTTTTAACAAAAACAGAAGCATAGGCTTTATTTTGGAGTCCTAATACAGAAGCTGGCACTTATGACCAGGTTTCTTTATAATTTTTCTTGTTTGGGGAAAGATAGAAAGCTGTCAACTGGGCAGCACTGAGTTAGCCAGTCAATAGTCAATTCATCCTACTGCATTTATAGAAAACTGCCTCTGTGGGACCTCTTCCCTGAACGGATGTTCTGCACCTCAGAAGAAGGCTGAAAGCCCTAAGGCCACCCCCAGCTGCCCAGAGGGAGAGCTGTGTTGTGCCTCTGAGTGACAGCTCATGTCTGCACATACAGGTGAGAATTATTAAGCACCTCACCTCGCTGACCTGCTCTTTGAAATATGATTGTTGTCTAAATAACTACCTACTCTGGATTTAAAAAACAAAACAACAAGCAACCACAACAAAACAAAAAGCTCTTGTGCTTATCAAAGACCTTTAAACCTTTTAGTCACCTGAGCTGTTAAGCAGTCTGAATAGCAGAAATTAGGTAATAGCTCTGTTTTTCATTATTTTGAGTGCATGCAGCTAAAAATATGCAAGTGTTGTCTCCTAGTGTGTGTGTAGATTTGCTAACAGCCTGCAGTCTCCAAGTGAAGGTAGGTGGACCCAACTAGTAACAAGAGAAGGTACCAAACGCTGTACAGTCAAGCAATATGATATGGCAGGCTAGTAACAAGCATTCTATGGATGTTACCCAGTCTGTAACAAGAAGAATTCAAACACTGAATAAATTCTTAATTCCATGTTTCATTACACCACTGTGTAACTTTTCTTCTATGGAAATCCTGCCTTGTTTGATGAGTGGGATGCTCTCCCCTGAGCAGCCTCACTCTTGGCTACCCAGAGGATGGGTCATCACTTGAGTTCTGCGCCAGAGCATCACAAGCACAAGCTCACAAGCGTGTTTTTCTGCCCTGGGCCTCATTGCCCCTTGGCTCTTTTGACCTGTGCGTCATGCTGCATCCATATCCATGTGTGCCTCAGGGCTGTAATGTGTTCATGTTGCCAGTGAATCTTGAAGGTCCTCAGAAGTAAAGGCTGAGTGATAGACTCTGGCTTCAACAGATTCTTAGTTTCACAGGGGTTTATGGACTGAAACAACCATTTTGGAATGCTTGCATATCTGCTAGTAATATCAGCTAATAACAAATGCAATTTATTCTATGAACCAGGTGGCTATTTCTGCATTCAAAATTAATCACAGTGAAGTATTTTAGATATAAGATTTGTGAGGTACATTGCCTCCATAAGTGCAGGTAAGCTGAAAAACATGCTACTACAGCTCTGACAATTGTACAGGCAAATGAACGAATCTCTGAGAACAACCTTACGAAATGTTTCTCAAGGTGCCTTCATCACTGTCACAGAATTAAATCACACATGTACCCCTGCATCCTGCCCCTAAGTTCTTCTGTATTGAATGAGCAAGGGCAGAACAAGACACATCAGTTACTAACAAGGGTTAAATTAAATACAGGCATAACATTAAAAGGGCACAGCATACATTTTTGCTACAGTTTTTACTGATTTCCCAGACTCGGTGCGGCTGTTTGAGAAGTGTGGTAATTAACTAGTTTTATTTTAGTTTATTTTGAAAATATTAACATCCTCAGTGGTTATTTTGTTTTCTATTTTCGAAGCCAAAAACAAAATTCAAATTAATTCAGTATGAGAAAAAAAATCATTGCAAATGTTGAAGCTCGTTATCAAGTGCAAAAGTATTTGTGCGTCAATATTGGAGACAACTACAACTCTTTGTTAATTCTGCCTTCTGAAGATGTACTAAATGCAAAACATTTGTATGGAGCTTATTCATGTTCTACTGATTTTTTTTTAGGTAACTTTTTAAATTTGTATGCTATATTTAAGAACAAATAACATATTTAGGAATTCAATACATTTAAGATATATATTTAAGAAAGAAAATAGTTAACTTTTATATGTCTATTGCTCTTATTTTCATAGTAATGCTAAGAGACTGCAAGCCAAAATCTATTGTGACAGGAGCTGTTCAAAGACCTCAGCTTAAATGCTTTTGTTTAAGGAAAAAAAAAAAAAAAAGAATTTATGTGTCATGCATATTTGCATATCTCACTGGTATTATAAGAAAAGGAATACAGTGCTTCTCAGATCCAGGCACAGGATCTGTTTGCTAGGCTAAAGAACAAGAAGGAAGATCTGGGATTGTTAGTTTCACACATGACCCATCTCCAGGCCCCTCCATGGTCTCAGCTCAGTTTTCACAAATAATCAAAGTAGGCAGAAATGAAACTTGTATTATACATTTTAACCTTTGTATGATAAAATTGTACTTAAGGATGGCTGAAAATAATTACTAGCCTGTCCTGTGCTGGTTTTGATGCAGAGTAAGACAGTAAAAAAGAACAATAAAAATCTGCTGTAATTTGCTTGCAGGACTTATGTCAATTCAAATCATTTTTGAAGGATATTATTATGATCTCTGGCTAAGTGAATTTCTAGATTTCATAAATTGGCCATGCTGGGAAGGAGATAAACTGTGGAACTGGATCTTTCTGATACTGTTTTCCGTCCCACTGTATTAATGTTTCTTTTCCTATACTACTGAAATAAAATTTCTCCTGCTATTTGGCAAGAATATTGAATAAAGATAAAAGCAGCCACGCTTATTGTTATATTTTCCCAGGTCTGCTACATTAGGAAGAGAGTGAGAAAGAAGAAGACCCAGCCTATTTTTCCAGACTGTTATACAGAGCAGTACACTGCAGCAGCATGTATAGTGTCCACAAAATCCTCTCATCATTTTAATTTACAGAGGTTTCCTGCACTGCAAGAGTAAGTCTTTAAGATAAGATTTTATACTGTAATTGTCTGAGAACTGTAATAACATTACTCTATGTAGTATGAAATACAGGACAGCATTATTAGTAACAGTTATAAAAATAGCTAATTATAGGTTTTTACATATGGTTTCAGGTAAGGTACAGAACATGAGAACTATGATAGACTATACAGGATGCTGGTGGAGAGAATGTCACTTGCTGTTCCTTGCATAGTGAAACAACCATTCTTATTCAGTATTCTAATCTCTGATGTCCTGTGATACATTTGGAACTTGGCATTGGTATGATAACCTCTGAAACCATTTGTTAGTTGGGATGTTTATTTATTTTTTTCTTGTTTCTTTTAATTTATGTCTCTCTCTCTCTCATTTATTCATATATAAAAAGTATACAAGTACCATGATAATGGAAACATCATGCAAGTCTGTGTTTATCAGTACTTGGAATAGGGTTGATTCCTCTCCATATAGCAGAAATAAGAACGTCTATAGAGTATAGGAGTTAAATGTGAGACTCATAAGCACAGAAGAATTATATCTCTAGTCCCATCAACACGGTTGTGGGATAAATCACCCGCCCACTAGAAAACACAGACACAGAACATTATTTGGTAGAGTGATGACTCAAGAAGTTGGCGGCAGCTAATGGTGCAGAAAGTGGTTGTTGTTTTCAACCTGCTCCTTCACACCTACAAATGCAGGACTAGCGGCACATAGAGCAGCAGGAAGAGTCATAATCACTGCAGTCAAGCATTCTGCATGTTGCTTCTGTTCCCAGAAATGATGGACAGAATTTAGCCACTGATTCTAAAAGCCTATTTTTGGTAACTTTTTGTCCCATATGCTTTACTTCTGTCACTACAGAGCACTCATGCAAATTTATGTATGGAGTCTGCTGTTACAAAGGCACAATTTATTGGCCTGCATTAATTTTACTACAGTAGATTGTGACAGACAGAAATTATCATGGTAAAGACATCTTAATTTACACAAAGGAGACCTCTTCTTTTATTCCTAACTAGAATTGCAGTTCTTGTAGAGCTTATTATCTGTTCTTGATTGAACATCTGTCACTTCTTTTAGTCTTGGTGCTATTCTAGCTAACCATATTTTTAGAATAATGGAGGAATTTTCTGTCCCAATTCTGAAGCAGTTCATGTTGGAAAATATAATCTTGATTGGCAAGAAAATTGTTGATGTGATTAAAATTTTTTCCAGCCCAGCTTCATATCAGTACATTACCATAACTGCTAAGCTCCTTCTTGGTCATCTTGTAGACACTAGCTGCTTTCAAAAATCTTAATTTAATATATTCACTTCCCCCTAGTCACAGTGCATATACTCAAGATTCCTTCGTTTATTATCTATCAGATGTTTCAATTCAATCAATGCCAATAGATCCCTTCCTTCTGTTAGAAAACATTCCATTCATTTAGTGTCTTGTCAGATGTTACTCTATGGTTGCTTTTGAGTAAGCTTTTAATTCCTTCAATTTATACTTTCTTTTGTCTTCTTGAATGGGTGGATATTACAGAGTGTGCTTTTTTATATACTTCTAGATTTGAAGATGCTTCTACATTTTAGTTTATATATGATTTTCATTCTATCATTGATTTTTGGCTGGCTGGGTTGGGAGGAACAAGAGGACGAGTAGATTACTTTTCTAGCCAGAAACACGTCTAAGTCAATGGCTAGGTGGGTGAAATTCAAGAAAAACTGTTGAAGATCTAAAACGACTCCTGGTGTTTCAATAGATGGCACTCTGCTCTAAGGAGGAATGGAGTCGCTGTACATTTGTGGTGCTAGCTAGAGATTAAGTATAACGAGGTAAGCTTAAAATTGAAGTGAGGGTTATGATGTCTTTAGATCATGATGTATCCCATGACACATATCACAAGAATAACAGCATCTTTGTGAAACTCCACTTTGGTTAATTATTCGTCTAACTTGAATTCCCTCTGCCACTTCAGTCTCAAAGAGCATTCTTCATTTTCAACCAAAACTTGTTTCACACAGCATTTTAATTAAAGGCTTACTGCATTTCAGGAGTGGATGGATTAACATAAATGAGTATATGATTTTCCAGGCCAAAAAAATAAGAGTAATAATGCCTGTTACTATGTGAGTATTGATACCTATTCTAAGTAAGTATTGTCTCTCTGATGACCTAATGCTTAATAGGTTCATAACAGTATTTCAAGTTCTACTGCAAAGACTGCTGTGCACACAGAATCATAGAATCATAGAATCATAGAATCCTTAGAGTTGGAAGGGACCTCTGAGGGCCATCTAGTTCAACTTCCCTGCAATGAACAGGGACACAACATCTAGATCAGGTTCCCCAGAGCCTTATCCAGTCTCACTTTGAAAGTTTCAAAGGCGACTTTCATCACTTACAGCAACCACATCTCTGGGCAACTTGTTCCAGTGCCTTACTATCTTCACTATGAAAGATTTTTTCCTTTGATCTAACCTAAATTTATCCTCTCTGAGCTTGAAACCACTTCCCCTTGTTCTGTTACCACAGACCCTGCTAAAGAGTCTGTCCCCTTCTTTCCTGTAGCTCCCCTTTAGATACTGAAAGGCTACTTTCAAGTCTTCCTGGAGCCTTCTTTTCTCTAGGCTGAACAGCCCCAGCTATCTCAGCCTGTCCTCATAAGAGAGGTGTTTCATTCCATAGGACATTTTTGTGGTCCTTCCTTGGACGCACTCCAACAAATCTATGTCTCTTCTGTACTGAGTACTCCAGGTGAGATCTCACCAGCACAGAGTAGAAGGGCAAGATCACCTCCCTTGCCCTGCTGGCCACTCTTCTTTGGATGCAGCCCAAGATACGGTTGGCTTTCTTGGCTGTGAGGACACATTGCTGCCTCATGTCCAGCCTTGCATTTGGACTTGTTGAATCTCATGAGGTTCACCTGGGCCCACTGCTCAACTGTCTAGGTTCCCCTGGATACCATCCCAACCTTCTGGTGTGTTGATCACACCACACAGCTTGGTGTCATCAGCAAACTTGCTGAGGGTGCACTCAACCCCACTATCAGTGTCACTGATGAATATATTAAAGAGTATTGGCCTCAGCACCAACCCCTGGGGGACACCACTTGTCACCAGTCTCCATCCAGATGTTGAGCCACTGACTACCACTCTCTGGACTTGATCATATATGGATTGTATGGATTGAAATGGCATGGTGCTGCCTTTCAAACTTAATTGCAGTTATTAACATAATGCTCGCACATGAAGATAATGCTCATGTCATCAAGACTATTCACATTTAGCTGGCAGTCTTTGAATCACTAGCACTTTGAATGTAAACATTTGAAATCAGGCCGGGGAAGTGAAAATGCTGGTGATGGCCCTTCTCCAAGATAAGCTCTATGACTGGGAGCTGCCAAAAGAGATGCTGCTGAAGGAATGTGATCAAATGAAAACCTTAAAGAGCATTGGGTGCCTAGAGCATGGCTTTCTTAGGGTTCCAGGTTCAGGGGGTTAGGAAACCTTCACATTACTTGATATGTGTTTGTATGAAGTGGAGACTGAGTTTACTGTGAATACCCAGAAATTATACTGCTTGCATGTTTGCAACTAAATACTGGCTCCATCTACATAACCTCTTTTCATAAGGAAATCATTTATTTATACAAATACAGAATCCTATTGTGTGTATCTCAGCATGTGATGCCAGGGTGGCAGTAACTAGTCTAATCACATCCACCAATAAGAAGGAAATTGTAATTAACTGCAGAACGTAGCAGCATTATGAAACCAGACAAATTAGAAGCCTAAAGGGACTCCAGCTGCTAGAAAGCTGAATTTCCATCTCTAAGAATAATGGATTATTTTTTGATCTCTAACTAGATGTTATCAGTGTAGGAAAAGTGAAAACATAGGTTATTAAGGGAAAAGATGTGAGAAGTGAGTGATTTGCAAGGACTAATACCTGAACACTAGAGAAGCTGATAAAGGCCTGATGAGTTCAGTGCCATAAAATCATGCATAGGCAGAGCATTTCTTGCACGAAGCCAAGAGTTGCAGAGATGTGTCTTGAAGGAGCTGAGGTTTCCAGGGAATCAAAATCAGAATTGCTCAACATCTAAAGCTGAGCAAGGGCATAGCACAGGCTGAAGGAATGTGTTAGGTAGAAACATACCAGAAAAATCATGGTAAAGTACATAAATTGATGAATGCATGAAGTACTGAAGGAAAACTGTTTAGTACTTGGGGACCAGAGCAAAAAAAAAAAAAAAAAAAAAGAGAAGAAAAGTACTTTCTCCATGTTCCAGTGGCACGATATTGATACACTGCCAACAGCTATATATTACTGCCTAGCAGTGACACATATGGTGGATGATACCTCTAGGCACACTGTAAATATGTGATTAGATCACAGCTGAGGAAGTTATTGCTGAGCAAATTCAATTATAGAGGATGCTAATAAGAGAGTCATATGCTGTAGATGTAGTGGTTGCTCAAGAATATCACCACTAGACGGTACAGTGAGCAAGAAGAACTTTCAAAATAGATTCACCAGCATGCTAATACCTTCACTTGTGATACTTCAAACAAACCAACAAAGCATGAACAAAGCAGACTAAGATAGGCCATAAAAAATACTTCTAAAAATGGACAGTTTTCAACAATGATGCTAGAGAAGGCTGTAGTGAGTGATGACTAATGTGAGCAAGAAGTGATTTTGTTTAGAGTGGTCAATGAATACATATGGCAAATTTAAGAGCTGACATCAGCTGCCATGGATAAAGTTGATCTCTCATGTCTGCAAAGATGCAGAGCCCTCTACTGACTGTATGAATACTCACTTGACATGGAATAGTGTAAAGCATGCTAATATTACCATGATCTTCAACAGGAGAATAATATACAATTTTTTTATAGAAATCCCACTATTATCCTTAGGAAGGTCAAAACTGAGATGCGAGCTACTTATTCCTATCAACTGACCAGTGTTGAGATTGATGGGAAAAGATACAGGATGTATAACAAGGAGAAAGAATGTAAAATGGTACAATTAGGGTTACAACTGAATAGGAAAAAAAAATCCTTTTTACAAACAAGTTTCAAGATCCATACAATTGAAAATGGTGCAATAAAGTGAGTGTAACTTTTATTGCAGCATCTTTAAAGTAGCTTTCCTAGTGAAGAGCTAATAGATATGCAGCCTTTGCACATAGTTACTCAGCAGATAGCACATGAAAAGTTTCCCATAATCTCTTCATCTGGAAAAAAGAAAAACGAGAAAAAGAAAAAAAAGAAAAAAAAAAGCAGAAGAGAGTTATTCCAGTGTATCTCTGCAAAAGTTCTTTCAGTATGCAAGTGTTGGGACCCAGTGGCCCAATTTCCTTGTGATTTTGCCATCAGGTTACTTCCTTAAATTATAAAATTTAGTTCTCTCCCTATGGAGCTGGAAGATGTTGCATTCTGCTCCTATTGCATATAGTATTACAGCTATTAGGGAAAGTTTCAATTTCACTTTTTACCTGCAGGCAACTATCACAGTTCCAGCCAGTCTGCCTTCTTTCCATAATCCCTCCCAGATGACCCACTGTATCATGTGAGCTCTCTATTATGCTATCTATTATAGATCACAAAAAATGTTGCTTCTGTATGAAATTTATAACATCTATGTTCTCTGATATATCCTTATATGAAAGTGCTATTGTATCATCTCTGGGCACGTTACTAGAACAGATGGCTAACCAAGAACGTAAACAACTCTTCAGTGTGTTTGGAGAGCATGCTCTTGGAAGTTGAGGACAGACACTGGAGTCAGACAGACACTGATTCAGAGTTCAGGATTTCCAAGGAAGTGGAAAATGCAGTTCTGGGACAGATCCGAGTCCTCAAAAATAAAATAAAATAAAAATAACTCCTCATTAAAACAACAACAGTGAAGGAGTAACGGCAGTTGTTTTTTTAAGTATTGCTTTCTTTAGGTATGGAAAAGGATTTTTTTTTTTTTTTTTTTTTTTTTGTGAAATGCATAATAAGATGAATAGATGTAGGCATCAGCTTTACTTATTGCTTTGACTTTGAGAAAACTGCTGGATTCTCTTTTTTCCTTCCGTAGGATTATGCTGACATTAGACAGCAAAGGTATACAGAGCTTTGGCAGGTGCTTATTAATAGATGTTATAAATCCAGAGATAAAACTTCACGAAGCAATTTGAGGGAAAGATTGAAAGGTGGCTGATGTTGTGCCAACACTAGTTTGAAATACTGGAAGTAGTACTTTTGGTCTTGCAGCTCCATAGTCATAATATATAACTCTGTGATTCTTCTGACCTATTCTCTTTATTCACCAAGCACTGTATCCTCCATATGCTCCGCACCTTTTCAAATAATTAAACTGTCCTTATTGTTTAATCATATGTTGCTTTTTTCCACCTCATCAGTCTCCACAATTCAGTCATAACTCACTCCCTGTAGAGGCTGTTCATTCTAACAGACTGGAAGAGCAAACAAAAGTCTGTTGCCAAACTCATCAACTACTTAATCAACTCTTTGTTTGTAAATGTTGAAAACAGGGTGATAGTTTTCGTTGGAGTGAGCACAACAACATCTCTGCATGTCAGTCAGTATTTGTGTATTTGTGCTGGAGGGTGCTTTCCTGGCCGTTCCAAGCTTTTCAGGTTTGAATCGGTCCCGGGAACTCTCTCTCTCTCATCTTGTCTGATTTATTAATCTCAATTTCAATTAAATTGTATATATTGTGTTATCTTGTATTCCGATATTATAGTAAAATAAGTTTTCCTCCATAGATTGTTGCCGCTGCTCTTTTCCTCCCTTCCTTCCTTCCCATTTTTTGTGGGACTGGGGTGGGGGGGGGGGGGAGGGCAGAGGCCTGTCGCCCCTGTCACGGACACAGATTGATCTGGTCAACTCCGTGACACTACAATCTGATTTTATGGCACTGAGTAAAGGAAAATATAACTATTTCTGATTCAGTATCTCAGATCATGATTGACTGATTACATACAACATGAGTCAGAAAACTCAATAAGACCTCATTAAAACAATAAAGCCACTTTAAGAGTTTTGTGTATGGCTGCAACTAGTCTGTAATTTATTTTAATGCCCAATGAGCAAGGAACATCTTGGAGATAACAGAGGGAAATGAGATAACATATATACCTAAAAGTAGTAATGCAGCCCCTTTGCTCAACCAATGTTTTATATACCACTTAGCTGGAGTAAGATTTGGATGCTCTTTACTGCTGTCATGAAAACTGTCTGCTACACAGCGTTAACTTACTGGTTTTGGCACTGAAGAAGCAACTGAGATTTTCCCAGTACCAGAAGTACCACACATCCTACTCTGATTTCTTTATAAAGTACTAGTGAACAAAAGTCCTTCCTGAACCACTGGGAAGAAGATACTCTACAATACAATAAATATGAAATAAAAAGAACATAACAGCTGATAAAGTCACTGTCCTAGTCAGATGTTATCAAAGGTAACCCCTCAGTCACTGATTTCAGTGTCTATTTTGTCAACACTGAGATACATTTCAAAACTGCCCCCTAATCCTGAAAATGTCTATTATGACAGTATGCAGAGCACAAATCATCTCATAGTTGTCATTGACTTGGATGGGAAAATTGAGTTTCTCTTTATGAAAAAGTTTAATAAAGTTGTAGGTTTCTCTAGGCCCATTATGATAATCCATGATTTCTTCGTATTCTGAGAGAATTTAAGAAGCATTTTTTGCATGGAGCCAGTTGAGGTAATCTTATCTATTAGGAAGCACTCACAAGTCTTGATTTAAAGACTTGTGTGACAGTGAACCTATCATATCCTGAAGTGTTCCACAGTTAGCACAGTTAGTTACCTGAGATATTAGTTCTCTCTCTTTTTTTGTAATTTCAGCTTTTAGTCAATGGATTTTATTAGGAGTTTACTGTTAAACTACCCTTTCTGCCCAGAAATTGTAATTAGTCAAACTGAACTTAGACACAGTAAGGCTTTATTTAAGCATTTGATTTATGTGTCAGAGAGGAAAAAGGGATAGATTTTTTTTTTTTTTTTTATGGGGGGGGGGGGGGGGGTCGGAGGGGAGAGGGGAGGCATGTACATAATCCAGTTGTACATGGTCCTGAAGACATCCTTGAGCCAGGAATTCTGGAGCAAGCAGGCATGGAACATCAGTGCCCTTGGCACAGACAGGGAGAGCAGTGGCACACAAACAGCCCTGGCAATCCCACAGAGACATCATGACTGCAGATCCCATGATGACAGTTTCCAGAAATTCAGAATTTAGTCCCCTTAAAATGTGTTTTCTAGACAGCTTGCAGTCCTTGCTCTCTGCCCCTAAGCTATAAGTATGCTTTGTGATCACGGAGAGCCTTACTTTCTCAGGTCTCATCAAATGCCTTCTGTTGTTTGGTTGTTTTTTTCTTGCTTAGTTACTGCTTCTGCTTTTCTTTGGCATGCTCTGAGGAGTCTTTCTCATAGCTTGCGATGTGTTTTTTCAATGATTTGTTCACACTTTTGCATCTTCTATTTTCATCCTGTTCTGGTATTTTCAAGGCCTTTGTTGCTATCCCACATTACAGTCCACAATAGATGTCTGGTACCAACCGCCAGTTCAAAGAACAGGTTCTCACAACAGGCTGATAACCAACCTAACAGGTTAGGATTGAGGCCTTGAGAAGTTAGAAATAAGCCTGCTAGCCATGGCAATGCTCTTCTTAATTATTCTCATTTATTCTGTTGCATGGCAGTAAAGGAATTAGCTCTCCCATGCTCAATGGAGGGTCCCAAATCCTACATAATCTTGACTTCAGTTGTGCTGAGAGGTGTTCAAATAAGGGTGACATATTATACAATCACAGAGTCATTAAGGCTGAAAAAGGCCACTAAGATCATGTAGTCCAATCATTGACCCATCATCACCACGCTCACTAAACCGTGTCCCTCAGTGCCATATCTACACCTCTCTTGAACACCTCCAGGGACAGTGACCCCACCACTTCCCTGGGCAGCCTGTTCCAATACCTCACCACTCTTTCTGAGAGGAAATTTTTACCAGTGTTCAACCTAAACCTCCTCTTGTGCAACTTAAGGCTATCTCATGCTATCACTGTTACCTGGGAGAAGAGGCTAACCCACACCTCGCCACAACCTCCTTGTTGTAGAGAAGGCAGTTGTAGAGAACAATAGGGTCTTCCCTGAGCCTCCTCTTCTCCAGACTGAAAAATCCCAGCTCCCTCAGCCACTCCCCATAAGACTTGTGCTTCAGACCCCCCCCCAGTTTCGTTGTTAAGTGTTGTTGCTGTGTGACAGCTGGCAGCAGAGGGGCAGTCTGACACAACGGCATCTGACACAGGAGTGCGTAAGAAGCAAAGTGTGGGACTGAGCTTCTACATGGAAAAAATGGCACTACTGACATTCACTGATTCTTGCTGAACGTTGATGGAGACCACACAGTGGATATGAGCACAGTGAGGCAGTGAGCAGTGAAATTTCTGCAGCAGTGCCAACAACACCGGGTCACTTCCACTGGAGCAGATCTTTAGGAGACGGCATGCAGGCTATTGTTCATTGCTGGTGAAAATGCACAGCTAATGGCAGCAATTGTACTGACAAATAGTGTTTTGTGGCTGAGAGTTTGCTCTATCAAACAGCGCGATTGTATATATAAGCGCTCTTTGTATCTGCTGAAGTTTCCATGGAAATAAATAGGAAGCATTATTTTCAGAGCGAGCTATGTCCTTCTTTCCGTTTCTAAAGACAGTCCCATAGGCAGCCTTGGATCAGCTAGGTGTTTCGAGCAAGCCACTCCGCAGGTGTTTTTGCCGCAGTGTTTTTGCCGAGGGGGTGCTTCAGCCTTACGATCGATCAGACAGGGACGGCCGTGCGTCTCCCTCACCGTCGTCCTGCGCACTCACACCGCCCACCAAAGAAACACTGCCACCGCCGGGTTCAGGGCCTAGAACGCGAGGGCTGCCGAGGGGGGGAGAAGCCGCTCCTCTCAGCGGCGGGGCAGCCCCAGGACACCGGGGCCGCAAACAGCCGATCCCGGAGGCGCCCGAAGCCGGGACAACCGAGGCGCCTCAGGCCCGCCGCGGCTCTCCCCGCACTGCCGGCGCGGGTGGAGGGCGGGGCCGGGCGGCGCGGCGCTGCCGGAAGCACGCGGCTCCCGCCGGGGTCGGGGTGAGGGCGTCCGGCGGGCTCGGGCCTGCGGGCGCCCATGGAGGGCTCCGAGGACGAGGAGGCGGAGGCCGGCGGGCCGCTGCAGCAGCTCGTCAAGCGGCAGCGCAGGGAGAAGCGCGAGCTGCAAGGTGAGGAGGGCCGGGAGCAGGGAGCGGCCTGCCCGCTGGGACAGCGCGTGGAGCTCCCGGCAGCGAGAGAGGCCGAAGGGACGGTGGCGGTGGGCGCTTTCTTGCGTTAACGTGTGTCTCCCGGCCCGGCCTTGTGCTCTTTTCCTTTGTTGTGAAGGGAGACGCGCTTTGGTGAGGCAGTGCAGAAGCGCTTGCCGAAGGGACCCGCTTGGCCGCGTGTCATCGCTCGCGGCGCGCTGCGGCCTCCGGGCTCAGCCGGCCGCGGTGACGGCGGTCACTGCAGCGCTGCGTCCGCATCTCACCGATACGGTGCGGTACCACGGCGTGACTGAGAGATCCTTTAGATGGGTTCTGTTGAGCTGCAACAAAAAAGGTTGACCGTTACCTTTTCGTTAAGCGTTTCCCATTGTTGATGTATCGATACGAGCTTTTCCTTATCTGCGTTCTTTGGTATTTAATGAAAGAGATCAATTTGCAGCCTTTAATCAGAAGGCTAGTTTTGCAGTGTATTATTATTATAGGAGTATGTTGTTTTGGGATGTATCTTCATCCCTCAGATAAAGCAGATATTGAAAAGAGAGGCAGTAGTCAAGAGGTCCTGGTAGATGAAAAACTTGACATGAGCCAGTAGTGTGTGTGTGCAATCCAGAAGGTCAACAGTAACCTGTGCTGCATCAAAAGAGGGGTGGCCAGCAGGGACAGGGAGGTGATTGTCCCCCTCTACTCTGCTCTTGTGAGGCCCCATCTGGAATACTGCGTCCAAGTGTGGAGCCCACAGTACAAGAAAGACAGTTGGAGAGGGTCCAGAGAAGGGCCACGAAGATGATCAGGGACTGGAGCACCTCCCTTGTGAAGACAGGCTGAGGGAGCTGGGCTTGTTCAGCCTGGAGAAAAGAAGGCTGCAGGGTGACCTCATTGCAGCCTTTCAGTACCTAAAGGGAGCCTACAAACAGGAGGGGAATCAACTCTTTGAAAGGGTTGATAACTGTAGGATGAGGGGAAATGGTTTTAAGTTGAGGGAGGGAAGATTTAGGTTGGATGTCAGGGAAGTTTCTTTGCAGAGAGAGTGGCGACGTGCTGGAACAGGCTGCCCAGAGAGGTTGTGGATGCCCCGTACCTGGAGGTGTTCAAGGCCAGATTGGATGGGGCCCTGGGCAGCCTGGTTTAGCATTAAATGGGGAGGTTGGTGGCCCTGCATGTGGCAGGGGGGTTGGAGATTCATGGTCTTTGAGGTCCCTTCCAACCCTGGCCATTCTGTGATAGTGTGATCTGGAGACCCAAGCACAGGAAAGACATGATGCTGTTGGAATGAGTCCAGAGGAGAGCTATTAACGTGATCGAGGGCTGTTGGTCTCCTGTGAGGAAAGGCTGAGGGACTTAGGCTTGTTTAGCTTGGAGAAAGCTCTGGAGAGACCTCACTGTGGCTTTCCAGTACTTGATGGGTCCTTATAAACAGGAGGGAGAGCGACTTTTTACATGGGTAGATAGTGATAGAACAAGGAGGTTTTGAACTAACAGAAAGGAGGTTCAGATTAAATGTGCGGGGGAAGTTTTTCACTGAGAGGGCAATGAGGCCTTGGCACAGCTGCCCAGAGAAGTCTGTGGATGACCCATCCCTGGAGGCATTCAAGGCCAGGTTGGATGGAGCCCTGGGCAGCCTGATCTGCTGGGTGGTAGCCCTGCACACAATTCAAGCCTGCTTGAATTACTCCTTCTTGAACCCATTCTTCTTTATATAATAGTAGCATAGAACACTTCAATGTCATGATTTCAACTGTTAAAAGAAATATGTAATGTAAAATGCGGTGTGATGTGCAGCCTGATATCTGAACTGTTAAAGCATTCTGATATCTTGAGATACGTAATTTTTTCTTTATGGCTAGCAGTCCTCCTTTAGGCCATGACTGTGGAATTGCTGTAACATTTTATCACACTATTTTAACAGCAAAAATTCAAGGCATGAAAAATGCTGTTCCCAAGAATGATAAAAAGAGGCGAAAACAGCTGGCTGAAGAAGTCGCCAAACTAGAGGCAGAACTTGAACAGAAGCACAAGGAAGAATTAAAGCAGCTGAAGGAAACTGTGCCCGAGCAGAATAAGGTATATTCCTTAACCTCAGCTGAAGTTGGGTAGATACAATTTGTGTTCAAACTTCTTTAACTTTTTAAAAAATTATAATTAACTAATGTGTAATTTTCTAAAGCATTTCTCCTTTTCCTCACTGTATTTCCTTGTAGTAACTCTTGTAATCTTTGGAAAGATCCAGCTGCTACGTTGGTTAAGCAAACACTGCTGGAAGAAGCATTTACTTGCATTCTTAATGGTGAACAGTATTTGGTTTTGCTCTTACAGCTCTTAATAGCTCAGGCTAATTAATAAATAGTATGCATTTTTATAGTTCTCGTTATGTTGTCATTCTCGTTACCGTAAGCAGTAGGCTACTCGAGTACTGGACTGGTGAACTTCAGTAGGCAATTGAAAAATGTATTCTGATTGGTTTTGTGATTCTGGCAACATTATAGGTGACATTCTTTTTTTGCAAATACATTTCCTGTAGTCATGAGAGTTTTGACTTAAAGGCTGCTGTTAGGCCTTGTTGGCAGTACAGCTACTTGAATGTTTCCAGTGTGCTGTGCTTAATTTTTTACAGAGGCTCAGTATTATTCCAGTTTAACTGCAGGAAATACTGACGAGTAAACTATATATGAGCATTTAATTAAATAATGTACAGAAATTAACCTATGTTTTAGCAATTACTAAATAAAGTGACTGAAACTCCCATTGCAAACAATTTGCATTCCACAGACTTAATTCTGTGTATCCAGTCCTGAAAGAAACCCTTATTTCTAACATGTACTTGAGTTTAAATGCAGTTGATGCAAGCAGGCCTGTTCATATACTTTCTTCTATCTAAATGGCAGTACAGGTTGCAGCTAAATTGGCACATTGGCACAACATGGTTATCTGTGACTGATGCTATGCTCCATGCTCATTTGTCTCCTTAAGCGACTTCCTAACTTCGACTTTTTGCTATGTAAATCTTGTAAAGAAACAAACAAAAACCTGTCTCTGCAGTGCTTTCTGGACACAAATGTTTTCTAACTTAAGGAGGAAGTAAGCAGGTTGGCCTATTGCTTGAAAACAAGAGAGAAAGACTAGTGCAAGACTTTCAGACAAATTGCCTTGTCTGAGAAGAATCTACTGAGATTCCTTTTGAAAACGTTTTCAATTGTGAGCGCTATAACCCTATGCAAACCTTATGTAGTAGTCTTTAATCAGATTCTTCAGCAGGTGTTTAATTCATAAGCATTAAACGTAATGCTTCTTAGATTAGTTTCAGTGATTTGCTTCATTTTTGCCAATGACTTGTCAAAGTACTAGCTAAAGTTCCTGTGGCAATCATAGATTTCACTGTGAGGATTTTGGTTTGAGATACCTGTTGGTCTTCTCAGATTTATTTCTTGACTTCTCTATTCAGATCAAAAGTACACCTGTGCTTTCCAGGGCAACATCTGGTTCATACTGTAATGAGATGAGTTTTGACATTCTGTCTTAGAAATGTCAATTCTTGGTCTCTTCCAAGTACTTATTCTTTGTTAAGAAGGGTGGAGCCTTCTGATTTAACTAGCACTGAACTTGTTAACAGCTCTCTGGCTGTTTCAGCTTAACATGCATCTACAGGCAAGGAGAGGAAAACTCCCCAGCAGCCAGTAAGCATGTGTTCAAGCTTCACTGTGGAAGCCTGTAAGAGAACATACAGAATTGTGCAATTCACAACCATTCATATTTTGAGATGAAAGGAAGAAGGTAATCAGATGGTTGGGATGTGAAACGCTTGACTGTCAGCTATGAGAGGCTTTGTGGCATGCTGATCTTCGTGTGAAAACATTGTACATATACATTGAGACTACCTTGGAGCAGCTTAAAATTGTTTTAGGAGATGCTCATCTCGATTATTTATACCAATAAGAACTTTTAATGCCTTTTTTTCTCTTTTCAGATAGATTCTATAGCTGATGGTGTTGCAAATTTTGAGCTTGAGGGACGGGAGCAGCAGATTCAGCATCCTCGAATATCAAAAGCGCAGAAGAGACGGGTATGATATAACATCAAAACATTTTACAAATATTTGATGAAGTTCATTTAAAATAAACTGTAGTAGCTGGTAATGATTTTACAGAGGGCATTATCTGGATAATTCAGTATTGATTTTGCACCTACTGGATGTCTTGAAAACTTGTGAAGTTGCTATGTAGTCATTTGTAAGCATTTTTAAAATAGTTGCACTTCTTTACATTCAGCTGGAAGTCTGAATAGATGAGGAGGTAGAAGACAGGAAAAAAAAAACAATTCTAAAAACCAAACAGTTTTGTAAGAATTACACTGGAATTACTAACAAAGAAATAAAGTAAAATACCATAGGATATATGGAAAAAATGAAAGTAATAAAACATCACAGATTCAACATAGAACCTTAATAATGAAATTCTTGTAAATTTGTGAGTTTGGGGATTTATTGGTCATTTAGCATTTGCTAAAACTTGGGTTTAGGTTTCTGAAACTTAGTAGTACTGATTTTAGAGAATGTTTCATAAACTTCAATGTACTGAGGAAGCATTTCAGTTAAAGAGTTAAAGACAACTACTAAGTGAAGAGCTGTATAGACATCTTCTGAAGTCTAATAGTTGATATAATTTATGTTTACAATCTAAGGAAAAAAAAGCTGCCTTGGAGAAAGAAAGAGAAGAAAGAATAGCTGAAGCTGAGATAGAAAATCTAACAGGAGCAAGGCATCTTGAAAGTCAGAAACTTGCCTCCTTGTTGGCAGCAAGGCACTTGGAGATTAAACAGATTCCTTCAGATGGCCATTGCATGTACAGAGCTATTGAAGATCAGCTCAAGGATCACCACAACTCCTGGACTGTTGCAACTCTGAGAAATCAAACAGCAAAGTATATTCAGAGTCACTTTGATGACTTCCTGCCATTTCTTACAAACCCCAATACTGGAGACATGTATAGCAAAGGTAAGAGTTGTAGTGTAAAACATTTTAGAAAACATTATAATGATTTCTGATATTATTATTGCCCTCTGTTACAGCTGAGGTGTGACTAAGTCGTTATTATATATTTGTTCCTGAACTTCATTAGTGTATTGGTTCTGCTGTGTTCTAAATGCTGTAGAAGTTAACAACTGTTTGGCTAATTTGGAATTCAAAAAGCAACAGCTCAACTACATGCAGTTACAAGATACTAAAAATATATCTCACTAAGAATTAAGCATAATACTTGCTTTCATATTCTATTCTAGACTCTCAAAACAGTAATTTTTGAAACACATATGCAATTTCATGCTTTTTGTTACTTACAATTCCTTGAATAAAAAGTTTAAAATGTAAACTTCTGTTTTTCCCCCATAACTTTCCTAATTTCTGTCTTTAGTCTTCATTTTTCTTTCCAAAACAGTTGTGCTTTTTGTTTCTGGTTTCTACTGTTTTTTTTTGTTTGTTTGTTTGTTTAGTGAGCATATATATTTTCCCATGTGTGGACTTTTCAAGCTCTAGTTGTTCACTGTGCAACTGTTATTTCTCCTTAGTTGCTAGCTCTCAAAGGAGAGGACTACTAATAGTTGACTTTTTTTTGTTTCCCCACAGAGGAATTTGCAAAATACTGTGATGATATAGCAAATACGGCTGCGTGGGGTGGTCAACTGGAAGTAAGTGTCGTATTCACTCAGTTCAGAATTTTGCAAATTATCAATTTATCTTTAAAAAGGGACTTCTTAGGAAGTAGTGCCTGTAGGGATAGGGAGACATATTCGTAATTTTCTTCTGTTGCAATTTTCTCCATGTCAGCATTTCTGATGGTCTACTGATGTTCTGTTTGACAACAGGTAAAGAATTCAGTAGCTTAAAATATTGTTAGAAAGAATTACAGTAGCATTAGGGGAAAACTTTGTCTTAAGGGGAAGAAAGCATTTTTTTGTTGTGTAAGTTGGTGGTAGGTGGACTGTGTTCAGTTTTGGGCACCTCAGTAGAGAAAGAAAACGCTGAGGTGCTGGAGCAGGTCCAAAGAAGGGCAGCATGGCTTGTGAAGGGCTTGGAGAATGTGCCCTGCAAGGAGAGACTGAAGGAACTGGGGTTGTTTAGTCTGGGAAAGAGGAGGCTGAGGGGAGAACTTACTGCTCTCTTCAAATGCCTGAAAGGTGATTGCAGCGAGAGGGGGGTTGGTCTCTTCTTACTGGTGACAGGTGACAGGATGAGGAGAAATGGCCTCAAGTTGCACCAGGTTGGGTATCAGGAAAAACTTCTTTACAGGAGGGTTGTTAAGCACTGGAATAGGCTCCCCGAGGAGATGGTTGAGTCACCATCCCTGGATGTGTTTAAAAACTGTTTGGATGTGGTGCTCAGGGACATGATTTAGCAGAGGGCTGTTAGAGTTAGGGTAGTATGGTCTGGTTGTGTTGGACTCGATGGTCTTTAAAGTCTTTTCCAACCTGAGCAATTCTGTGATTCAATGACAGTTGGACTAGATGCTCTTGGAAGTGTTTTCCAACCTTGGTGTATCTATGATTGTATAGTAACAAAGCTGACTATAATGGAGCAGTGTTGGATTTTTGTAATAACCTTTAAGGTTGAGAAAGTACGTTTTAGTTTATGTCCTTATATTTTTTTTTTTTACTGCTTTTTGAAGTTATTATGTAGCTAGCACAATGTTGTGTGTTTTTATCAAGATAATAAATAACTTAAGGCAATTAATTAGTTGGAAAAGTTGGAAGTTGTTTCGCTTGTTAATAAAGTTTAGTTTGTAACAAAATTTGAAATGTTATAACTAGACTCATGCTTGCTAGAACTAAATAGTATGTCTGCTCCCCACTTGGATTTAATCATGTTACTGAATGGTTGGGTTTTTTTGCCTTACAGCTAAGGGCTTTGTCGCACATTCTGCAGACACCTATTGAGGTAGTGCAGATGGATTCCCCTTCCATTATTGTTGGTGAAGAATATTCAGGCAAACCAATAATACTTGTGTAAGTATGTAATTTTACCCATTCTCAAAATTCTTACTAACTTTAATAAAACTTTCTTTTTTATTATTATTCAAAGCATATGTCAGTCTGTGTCTGAAAGTCACCAACATTAAAACCTGCCTTTATTAATACTCTGCTTTTTTTTTAATGACCATTTATTTTTCTGTGCTAAAGCTTGAACTTAAACTGTCCAGTGCTGTTAATGTTTGGCGTGCAGTATATTTTAGTATATTTTAAACTAAATATTTATTTTCTAACTTTTTTTCAGGTATATGAGACATGCTTATGGATTAGGAGAACATTACAATTCTGTAAAACTTCTAACAGACACGGCTACAGAAAATGGCAGCTAGTATTAAACAATCCACGTTAGTAACAATTGCATCTTGATATGTTGGGCTCCAGACAACTGTTAGATGGACTAGAAAGTAAAACTAACTGGAATGGATAAAAAATGGAAAAAAAGATGTTTGAGGCTCTGCTGGGAATCATAAACAGCTCTTTATTTGAAACACGGAAACAGAAAGTTCCAAACACCACAGTATTTTGAACTTGTTGGTATTAATCATATTTAGAAAATCTCTAAAATACTGACTGTGTAGGTCAGAACTCTGTTGGTTGGTTTGTTTTTCTTTTCGTAGAACTTCAATCTCATGCCACTGTGAAAATACTCAGCAGCAAATGGTTAATCTGAAATATGCTAAAGAATTAAGGTTACTAGATAGGTTTCTGTTGCATTATTTCTTGGAGATTTTCATGATCATGGAAGAGTTGAGGACTTCGAAATAATTGATTTGTTTAGACTGATGGAGTATTGTTTGCTGTATTTTAGTTCCATCAGAATCTAGCTTTAATAATATATTAGGGATCCCCTTTATTTGGGCAGGGAAGAGCTTGACTGAAGGAGTCACAAAAAGTGTCTTAAAATTTTACAGGCTTTTATCAAGTTTTTTACAAGATCTGAGGGCTTTACTTTTGTTTTGCTGTAGGATGCTGTTGATGCTGTTCCTAGTACTGAATCTCTTAGGTAGAGAATTGTTGCTAATGACTGTACATCATAACATGGACGAGTCAGCTGTGCTTTTCATCCTTCATCTGTGTGTTTTGGTGGTACAGAAATCTTACAAACAGGTCCTCAGTTTCCTTAGTTCAGGTAGTGAGACTTTACCTGAACTCATCATGCAAGGACCTGCTGATCTATGCGTGGCCTAAAATGCAGTATTTTATAAGGCTTAAAACAGCTGGTTGCATACAAGTGTAAAAATAACCACCTTCTCTTACATCAGTAACTTTAAGTGTGATATGCAAAATAATTTATGTTTTCCTTTTTATGCACAGAGAAGACTTGAAAGTCTTGTGTTTTACTTTTTTGTTTGTCTTTCTACATTGGAAATGTAGATTTTTGTCTTGAGGTTGCTACAATTATGACTCCAAAACTGGTATCAAACTGTAATGCAATCAGTTGTTTCTTAATAGTAGAAGTCATTTTGATCTATAAGCCATAGCCTATAACATCATAATTGTCTGCATTATCTTAGTGCCAGTAAGTTGCTTTGGAAAAAAGCAGTTCTCTTCAGATTTAAACATGTTTGCACTCAATTGAAGATTATGAGGTAACAGTGCACACATTGTAATCTTTTGATGAATTTAGCCAGTGGGTACATGTTCATAGGATTTAAAAATTGCAAAAGAGCAAATCTGCTCTTAATCAAATAGATAAGTGTTCACTTTATGGATCAGGTTCTGTCTGAATGAAACACTTTGAGAGAGGGAAAAGTGAAAATAAAAAAGCAGTCATAGCAGAGGTCTGTGGGGGGCAAAGAGGTGCTGGTTGAGCAAGCAGAACACATATTAAGAGTTTTTTAGAATGGTTTAGGTAACCATGTATTAACGAGATCAAGAAATTTGCTGCATTCTTATTTATCAGACATAGTACAGCAAATGTAGCTCTATTTACAGCAGCTGTTCCACTGCAGAATTTTACTGCCTTGCCTGTATGAAACCACGTTTTTAACGAAAAAGATGTCTCTATTCATAATACCACTATGAGTTTTGCTAAAAATAATAATTTCAAATATTATTCTCAGTGTTGCTTCAAATTGGCATGACACAAAAGCATATGCTGCTTTTCGTAGATACCTTGTGAAAGAAGTTCTTTGGTTTGTTGGGTTCTCATTTTTTTAATTGGTAAGAGGAAGATGTTAGAATCCTCCAATGCCTGTACTAACAGTTTGTGCTGTTTATTATTATTTTTACAATCTGTATAAAGAAAAAGAATGTTTTAATAGAGTGGGAAGAAGATCCTTGCTCGTGCTGTGTGGAACTTGCCAAAATGTAATAAATTGGTTTATATGTGGCATTTTTTGTTGTGGTCACTTCTAATTCAGTACATGAATTGTTCACTTCTTAATTTCTAGTATTAATAAATTTACTAATTTTTATGACTTTAGGATCCTGCTGTAGCATGAATTCTCTGCGACTCCTCCCATTCAAGCAGACAGAAGTTTGCTCTTTGTAAAATTGTGTTTATAGATGAGTTGCATGCTCAGCATTGTAGTAATTTTCAGAATAATTTATTTGAAAATATCCTTGAATTTCTCTGTAAATGAAAATGACCAAGTGAAATGGAGTTCTCTTCAGAATCTTAATTCTGAATATTAATTTCCTGGTGAATGTGGGACACCTGCCTGTACCTGTCACCATCGGACTCCCCCATCACATGCCCTTCTCAAAAGTCCTTCCCCAGCTTTCTTGTACGCCCTGTTCAGATATGGGAAAGCCGCTATATTCAGGCATTGGAAGTGCCTCCATTTCCTGAGCCTTGCCTTTTAGCAGCCATTGCAGAGAGCTGCGGTTCAGGCTTGCCCTGGGGGCTGCCATCTAAGGGCAGTGCTGCCGAGTGGTGGTGGCTGGCAGGGCAGTGCCCGTGGACCAGGCCGGGAGGGCTGGGCCTTGGTGGGGTGTGGGGCTGTCTATGGGGCTGTCTGTGTTCCTTGGCATAGTACGTCTGCAGGGTGGGAGCGAAGGATCTTCCCTGGCCCACTGCTGGCCTGTTGCCCCCAGCTCTCCCCACCAGCAGGAGGGAGCAGGGGACAGGCACGTTGCCTGCGGGCTGTCCTGACATCCCCCTCCCCTGCTCATCTTGGTAGGTGTCCTTTCTCTCAGCCTTTTGCTGATCTGTTTTGTGCCGCCCTATCAAACCTGGCTGATCTGTCAGCCATCCCAGCTGTTCCCTGGGGCTCAGCATTGAGGAGCAGGGACAGGGGAAGCTCTTAATGCCCCCAGGAGTCACAGAAACTGGTGCTGTGGCAGCGCTTACTCTGCAACCTCAAGGGAGGAAGGAGTTCTCACCTGGCCACATCCTGCACATCCTGGAGGTGGGCTGCAGCACTGAGAAGCAGTCTCAGTTGCCGTACTCCTGAATGTCTTCCATCAGGCTCTTGAGGTTCATGCTGCATCTTCCAGGACTCCATAATGGACCTGCAGGTGGAGTCACACAGGGAGCCGCAGCGGGACGATGGGAATATGGCATGCGATGGAAGTGAGCTGGTTCTTGTGGGGCTCCTTCCAGATGATTTCCACCTTCTGCAGCATCAGCTCTGTGGTTAAGGGCACTGGTTTAAATAAAAAGAAAAAGAAAAAAAAAGAATCAGGAAGAGCTGTGGGAAAATGGCCTCCACCACCTTCATGACATGACAAGAGGCAGCTGGAGTGTTTTGGGGATGGTCCAGCCCATTTTGAGACTTGTAGGGATGGAGGGACAGTCGGGGAGGGAGATCCCCCAGGCAGGTCTATGGCCAGGGACAAGGCTTTAGGGTAGACAAGAGAATGGGATCAGGGACTCAGGCTCAGACAGACGAGTGAAGAACTCACACCCAGGGTAGGGAGATGTGCCCTGTGCCTGGTGGTGGGAGGGGGTGTGTGCCTCACTGAAAGGTTCATGAGCACTTGGAGTAGCTCCTGCAACACCTTCTCTATGGCCAGGAGCTCCAAGAGCATTGCCCTTCAAATGCTGACAGCAACATTGAGGATCCTTAGGGCTGTCAGCATGGCTGCCCCTTGCTGGTTGACGGCCGTGAGGCAGGGAGGGGAGATGAGCCCTGAGGGCTGAAGGCCCCATACCTGGTGCAGGTCAGGGAGTTGCCCAGCAGACTTCTAGCCGTACAAGGATATGAATACTGTCAAAGAATTTATTTACATGTCTCTTTGACAACTGCACTACTAAGACATTTTGGTAATAACTGGGTCCCTGTGCTCCCTATCTACTCTGTTTTTTGCTGGACAGGTTTTGTTCCCTGCACATCAATTCAAACAGGCAGTCAGCTGGAGTTCTCCTCTTCAGTCTAATTCTTCTTGGGCTGTTCTGGATCCCCTGGGCATCATCTCAGTTGCAGCTGGGGTTACAGGAGAAGAGTGAGTAAAACAAATGCAGAGGAGAATTGTTAGTTGCCGCCATAAAATCAGAAAGACAACAGAAGAAAGACTTTGAATTGCAAAAGAGAAAGCTGTGCATAAACAAGCCTATTGTTTGGATTCAACCTTCAATCCAGGCAAGTGATCTGTCCTGTTGTCTGCAGGGTAGGAAATCCCTCCAGTGATCTCTCCTGCTGTAACACAGCAGTGGTGCTGCATCCATTTTCCAGTTTGTCATCCTGTCTGCCTCTGGGATGGTCATGAGAACACAATCAATCTGCTGGTGCCAACAGCCCCAACAGTGAACTGATCACCATAAATCAGTGAGACTGCCTGCCAGCTCACTCAGCTTGCCGATCCCAGAGGGTAGAAGGATCCCAGATGAGCCCCTGGGTTGTTGGGAAAATTTCTGCTCAAATAGGCTTGCTCCATCATCTTTATCCCCAAAATAGGCAGAGGAGAGTCTCCAGCTTTCTTTATTTGAATAAAGCAAGAGTCTGCTGGGGGCATTTCCCTATAGGGTCTCTCAAAGTATCGGGTGTTGTAGCCCCCTTTTTATCCTCATCTCCCAACCACATTGTCCCTCCTCCTTTCCTCATTGGCTGAAGTAGTCAGAGGTTATATGGACAACAGGTTGGCCATGAACCAGCAGTGTGCCCTTGTGGCCAAGAAGGCCAATGGCATCCTGGGGTGCATTAAAAGGAGCATGGCCAATAGGTCAGAAGAGGTGATCATCCCCCTTTGCTTTGGTGAGGAATCTTGTGCGCAGTTCTGGGCTCTCTGATCCAAAAAAGACAGGGATCTATTGGAAAGAGTCCAGCAGAGGGCCACAAAGATGATAAAGGGCCTGGAGCACCTCTCTTATGAGGAAGACTGAGCATCCTGGGGCTGTTCAGAATTGAGAAAAGAAGACTGAGAGGGCATCTGTCAGTGTCTATAGATATCTAAGGTGCAGAAGTCAAAGGGACGTGGCCAGACTCTTCAGCAGTGTACGGTGTTAGGACAAGGGCAAATGGCCGTAAACTGAAGCATAGGAAGTTCTGCACAATTGTGTGTAGGAACTTCACAGTGAGGGTGATAGAGCACTGGCACAGGCTGGCTAGGGAGGTTGTGGAGTCTTCTCTGGAGATATTCAAGACCATCTGGATGCCTACCTGTGCAACCTGAATAGGCCTATGTTTAACATATACTGTTTAAAAAGAATGTAGAAGAAGTGATAGAATGCTAGAACAGTATCCAGCAAGCATCTTAAATAAGTTTTCTGACAAGTCACCTTCAGTGGAAAAAGAAACAGACAAATATAAATGGCATAAAAACCTTCTGTTCTGGGGATTGGTTCTGACTGCATTACTTTATTGACAAACTGCTTAACTTAATCAGTTTGTTTTTTTATTGCTGACAAATGAAGTTGACATTGTTTATAAGAAGGACTTGGGAACCCATATTCTGGCATAAACAAAGTAACTGGAAGTTGGATGCGCCGAATTTGTGCTATGTACAGAGCTCTGGTGAAGACAATTCTGAATCCTTTTCTAGCGTACATCTATACAGATGCATTTATAAAAAGTGATTAAAAATTATCTTCTCTGTATTTAATTTTAATCTACACTTTCATTTTCTATGAAGTACTTTTGTAACTTTATTTTAATGAAGCAATGAAGAAAACAGAGTACTCTTCTGGCACCAAATCACTATCTGAGAGGACTCCGTTTACTGAGCTTTTCTTTAATTCCTGTTACTAAAACACAGGCTGCATTTTGCTGAAACCAAAATGTTACTGGTATTAAATGTGGATTAACTTCAAAAGATAATTATTCCCAATGCCCAAGGAAGCATCGCTAGACTGTAAAGACAGTTAACAGCTGAGAGAGCAATTAGATTGTCCTGAATGGGACAACATTTCAGCCGACCTTCTCATAGTAGTTAGTAGTTCACTTTCCAAAAGAAAAAAAACCAACAGATCTTTTTCCTCCCCTCACAGTTGTATTAAAAAAAATGGATTTCTGGGCCAGCTATATGAGCTCTGTTAATAACTCTTAGAAGAGATTTGCATATAGAAATAAACAAAGGCTTGTCAAAAGAATTTAAGCTGTCAAACATTCTTAAATTATCCACTAATTTAAACAATGTTTTGCTTTATTTTGTGAAGTGAATTAGATTGTATTAGCAGATATTGTTATCCTTTGCCCTTCAATTTTATTACTGCTCAGCATAAGAAATCAGATCAATTCTTCTCCTGTGCCCCTTTCTGATGTCATTGCAGCCAGTGCACTACCTTCCTAATAGAAAGAAATCCTTTCGCATATATTAAAAACATAAGTTTCAGAGCACAAAGTCATTTCTGTTGACAAACCATGCTCTGAAATATTAACTTCATTGTTAACAACTTAGACAATCAAAAAATGGTGAGCCATTGCCAGATAACCAACTGTTTACATGAGTTGATAGTGATAGGTGGGTTGGTTTTATGCCAGGACAGAGGAGGTTTAGGTTGGATATTAGGAGGAAGTTTTTTACACAGAGGGTGGTGACACACTGGAACAGGTTGCCCAAGGAGGTTGTGGATGCCCCATCCCTGGAGGCATTCAAGGCCAGGCTGGATGTGGCTCTGGGCAGCCTGGTCTGGTGGATGGCGACCCTGCACATAGCAGGGGGTTGAAACTGGATGATCATTGTGGTCCTTTTCAACCCAGGCCGTTCTATGATTCTGTGAAACACTGTCATTCATAAGTATTTTACATAGATGTAGTAAGAATACAAGAGATAAGTAATAAGTCCCTCAAAATGAAAAGACATTATGGCTTAAGAAATATGAAATCACCTTTCACCTGTTTTTCACTATTTAGTTAGAATCAGGAATACGTAGGTAAAAAGCAAGCCAAATATTCCTGTTATTCACATCACATGCTGTCCAAAAATTCCAGTAATAACAGAAAGCTTGTTTCATTTGGCCTTACCAACATCCCAGTCACTGCAGGTATCTACTCTTTCTGCTTAGCTAGCATTTTGAAACAGACAAAAAACAGTGATTCTGAAAATATAACTTAAACATATGACCGCAGTTATCCAGTACAACAAATGTGATTTAACAATATCCAGGAGGATGTGTAACTTTTACCCTTATGTGCAGACCTTCTGCTTCAAATAAAAAAATGCACAGGCTCAGAATTGTGGATGAATAAAGACATTTAAATGAACAGCTATTAGACAAGCAGTGAACGACAGATGTTCAACATACATAAACCTCAACATACACCAGAACTACTAAGAAGATCTACTAGTCACTCTGGAGAGCAACTTCATCTATGGACAGATAGCAATAGGACTAGGGGGAATGGTTTTAAACTAAAAGAGAGCAGATTTAGGGTAGATGCTCTACTCAGAGGGCAGTGAGGTGCTGGTACAGCTGCCCAGAGAGCTGTGGGTACTGCATCTCTGGAGGCACCCAGTGCCATGGAAGGGGTCCTGGGCAGCTTGAGCTGATGGGGGCAGTTGGCCCACAGCAGGGGGTGAGGCTGGGGGAGACTGTAAGGTTCCTTCCAAGCCAATTACTCTGTGATTATGTGATAGTTAATTATTCTGTAATGCAGGCAGTAGAGCTGAGTATATGACTTATGTGATGGGACAGATCTGATGAAGTGAGATGGTGGCACTCCATCTGCTCTGCTTTGTCTGAGTGTAATGCTTTGATGAACTACAGATGCGAGAATTATTGCTGTATGTTCTGGCAGCAGGCAGAGTAGGGACACTGCTTCTTGCAGCTGGTATTGGCCCTATGGATTACTCTCATCTTTCCAGCCTTCCTCCTTGGCTGGATCTGGTCACCATGTGGTTTGGGAAATCACTGCTAGGAAGGTTGAGTAAGTGGAACTGGGTAGCAGCTCTTAGAGGCAGCCTGGTGTCTTCTAAGAAGCCCTGATCAGCTGTTTCAGATGAACCTGTTGAAGCACAGTCAGAAGAGGGCCACAAAAGTACTCTGAGGGAAAGAACACCTCCCCTGTCCTCTCACCTGGGCTGAGAGCGCTGGGGCTGTTCAGCCTTGTGAAGAGATAGCTCTGAGAAGACTTGATGGTGGCCTTTCAGTATCTAGCATGAGAATGTCCCACCTGCATCATCTGGTTAGTTCAAAAGGCAACATTTCAGGTGGTATTTTTTTGTAACTCATGCGATTGTTGCCTGTACAACTTTTTATTTTTAGTTCTCAGACACAAGCTGCCCTTTATCTTCCAGCTGCTCTCCTGTGATGCATTTTTTAATGACAAGCAGCCTGTGTTGATTACTTAATCTATGTAAGCAGCTGAGCAGGCTTAAAAATAGGATCTGAACTATGAAAGGCATTTTCTCTGCCTTCTTTAGCTCTGAGAAGAACAGTAACCCACCAATTCTTTTGTTTTGAGAAACTAATAAAAGCAGCAGATGGGTTATGATTAATCACTGGAGGCATATGGTATAGGTACTTTCAGATACAATTAAAATCTTGGCAACTGCCTCTGTATGTTATAAATAGGTGTGTCATAAGAAGAATTGTTCACAGACCAAAAACTTGTAAAATCACAAATAAACCAAGGTAGTCTCTGTGTTCCCAGTTAAATACACCAGGAGTACTGATTGAAAAGCTTCATCCTTTTTGCATGTTAGAAAAATTCAAGTGTATACCTTCAGCAAAAAATAAAAATAATATTTATATATATTTCTGGGGAGCTGTGTTTTCTGCAAAGTCTCCCCAGATTTTATCTGACCTGCAAGTGTTTTGTCATGAACTCTAACGAGATCAGATTCATGAAGAGTCTGAAGATGCTGTTCTTGTCCAGAAATAAACTTAGGAACCTTCCAGATGTGAGTAATGTTATTTTATTTTTTAAAGATTTTTTTGTCGTATGATAGAATAATGTTGTCTTATGAAAGATCCTTTTGATAAAACTAAGGACATGGAGATTTTAAACTAACAACTCTTCTTCATGCACATGCATGTGCTATTTAAAAAAAAAAGAAAAACAAAACTTGATAGTATAAGTAGGCAAGAATTTGTTGTAAAATCCTAGTGGAGCTGCACTGAATTTGGAATCAGTGAGGGATAAAAGGTAGCACATCCACTAAAGAAATGGGTTTTTTTCTTATCCGTATGCTGAATGTTGGAGTACAAAAAAACAAAAGCAGAACAGAGGAGGCTGTTGGAAATTGGGGATGGCTGTATGAATAGCATAAAAAGGAAAAAAGAATACAAACTTGAAGGCTACAGTAGCTTTAAAATTAGCTAAGAGACAGCAAATGAAGGTAGAAGCATGTTCTCCAGAAACAAAGCGTGATCTACACAGGTGGATCATGTACTTCTCTACAGCTTCTATTTTTCTATGGTTCTAAAAGGGAAAAGGTGTTTGCCACAGAGACTGCTTTTACTGGCTCATAATTGTTTTAATAATATGAAAAATATCTATAGACAGGCAAGAAGTTGGAGAGTGGAGTAAGAATATTTTAAATCCTACTTACAAAATGGCACTATTTGGAAAATGAAAAAGATCCTCAAGGAGAATTACGTAGCTGTTATACCAAAAGTTTACTTTTTCTGTTTTAGTTGTGGCTACCACAGAAAAAGCTTTGTTTGCTTGTTTTTAACAGAGAAGAAACTGGATGTCATGCTTCTGATAGTGCACTCCGTTTTTGCAGGCTGTTATTTGTAAAGGAGCGGTAACTTTCACCAACATAACAGCAAGCCTTCCCCCCAGTGCAAGGACGTGTAACAAACACTGTGATAAGGGTCTCTTTCTGCTTGGATGGCTTTTAGTTTCTGTCATCTTCACTGACATAGCCTTGATGCTGTCTGTAGGAATAGTGCTGCAGTATTGTTGTTGCTTTTTTTTTTTTTTTTTTTTTCTTTTTTTTAAATTAAAACAAGCCCTCAACAGGACAGTCCCTTCAGAAAATTATCTTAGCTATTGAGTTTTTCCCCTGATGATGGAAGCCTGTGGACCATTGTGGATCTAGGACGTTGTCATGGATAAAGAGGGCTGTTGGGTACAGGCAGCTGGGAGGTGAGGAGTTGGAGGAGGGTTGTGCTCTGCCAGGAAGAGCAGCTCAGGTGCACAGTGCCCTGCCTGCGTGTTGACAGCTTGTGGGTCAGGGGGGTGCCTGCTACGCACCAGCCAGCATAAAAGAGGAAGTATGCAAAGCCTTTAGAACAACTGGGAGACCCTCTAAAAGCCTTTGGAAGAACCTGTAGGACCAACCAGAAGAAGTTCCTTGGTTGCAGGCACTGCAGTCAGATTCCATCATTGGTAAGTTGATTGCATGCTTGGCTTCTCGAGGACTGCAGTACACCCACCATCAGCATGGTGATGGTGGAATTCAAAGCATTAGGAAGTTGATGACTGACAAGCAACATGAGCACCACCATCTTCCAGGATGCACTTTTTCCCCTGCATTCCTGATGTAACATTTGAGAACTTCTCTAATTATGCTTCCTACAGGCTTGACTTGATAATGTATTCAGTTGATAGCTCAATTTCTGCCTAGACAAAAATACTTGAAAATGCAGATAGTAAATGTAAGTGTGTTTAATAAAGACATGCTGAGAACTGTAAAGATCAGCAAAATATGGCTGTATTTCTCAGACATAAAAAAATGTTTTCACAGGCAGGAGTTTTGTAATTAAAAATGTATTGTTTAAACAAAGTGAAATGTAATTACTTCCGATGTCATTTTTCTCATGCAAACAATTTTTTTTAACCAGATTTTCCATATATTACGTTTTTCCATTTGCTTCATTTGCTGTGACTCCCAGAAGATACAAGCACATTGTAAATTACCATTCCCTTACAGAAGTTCCTTTGTTCACTTCATGCCTCCAGTACAAAACATAGGACAAAATCATGTCAACCTGAGTAATTTCTAAAAATCAATAGTTGCTACTGCTAGTCAGGAACATGTGATGACCAAACACATTTTAGCAGGAAAACCTAAAATATGCATATGATTTTGTATAGTCAGTTACACTTCAGTGTACTTTTAATGGAGTAAAAACCTGTAATGGTTCATTTAAATTTGAAAACAAACAAGATTTAATTCCTTTTTATTTCCAATTACAGATGCTCTGAGAGAATAGTATCTAGAGAGATGATTTCTCTGTACATACCTTTTTTAAAATTTTGTTTTCTTTCTAGACAGTCATAATTTTCAGATGATGATAGACATGCTTTTTAAATTTGTTTGCTCTCAACATCCTTCTGTAATTTTCCCCAAGCTCTCTGGGCTCTCCTCAGATGTCTAACTTTAATTCCTTAAAGGAAAGTTTTTCAAGGCTTCTCTCTTCTACATCCTGTTTCTTTTCCATCCCAAGTACTTGAGCATTGCTAGGGAACCAAATCCTTGCAAATCTCATCTGTTAAGAAGATAATCCTAAAGCACCATAGGAACCAAAGAGGAAAGTACCATAGCTCTATAACAGCTTATGGTCCAACTACATCCTGGTCTCCTATGGGATCGTAATATATGAGCTGTGTGTCACAGCAGACACCAAGTGGAATTTGAGGCAGCAGTGCTTTCTCTCCACTAGTAATACAAACATCATCACAGACTACATTAGGAGTATAGCAAGCAGATCCTCTTGTGCTTGGCACTGGTGAAGCTGGCAGAGCATTCTTGGTTTTGGGCTGATGAGCTCAAGAAAGTCCACTGTAGGGCCATGGAGTTGGTTGGGGGTCTGTAAGATGAACACACTGAGTTTGCTGAGTACAGAGAAGATGGTAAGGGAGGATCTAATCATAATCTACTAATGTAGAAGAATTATAGAGATGACTGAGCCAAACTCTCTTCTGGCTTTTTAGTAGTACAGGTGGCAACAATTGAACCTGTGTCTTGATATGTTTCTGTATCTGGATATGTTTCTTTGGCCTATGAGGCTAGTGAAGTGTTGGTTATCCAGAGAGACTGCAGTATGTCCTTGAGTGCTTGCTACACACAGCTAGACAAAGCCAGAGCTGACCACAAGATAGCTTGTTTGTATTTGTAACAGGTGAAACAGGATCTCAGTAGATGTTTTCTTATATCCTTGTTCACTTCACACAGTGTGCGAATATGTCCCTATGTAACATTAAGTTTTGTCAGGGAGGAAAGCTCAGATCTTACTTTCAAGGTCTGGGCTTCCCCAGATTTATGATAAATGTTACATGATTTAGGAAGAGCTTTGAACTGTTTTTACAAATTTCAGCTGCAGCATCATGCAAAATTTTTCAGATCAGAGCAGTTATAAATGATCCTTTCAACGACCGCCATAAAATATGAGTTTCAGTGTGGTGAAAAAAGAGCTCTGTGCAGTGTGCTGTCAAGAGAGATGAGAACAGCTGAGTAATGTTACAAAAAGTAATCCAGCTGAGGAGAGAGCAAACAGGTTATCGGTTAGATGTGTAAGCTTAATTTTTTTGACATCGCTTTTTATGCATAAATAAAGTACATTTGTGGGCTACAAGTTTCTTTACCTAACTAAAACATCACCTTGAATAGAGATAGCATTATTATGATGCAGTGTTAAAAATGAATATTTCCCGAAGACGCTACAATTCAGTTTTTAAAGAGACTGTACAAAGATCTCCAAAACCACTTGCCTGTTTCCCAGAATTTATTTCACTCAAAGCACTGGCTGATGCAAGGCCTTTGATTTCTTTAAAAAAAATAATTTTCAAAAAAAGCCTACATCAGTGCATTAAGTGGTGCAAAGTGCACCCAAAAATGAACTTCCAAACAATTGTCTACACGTGTCTCTGCCTCTGATTGTGCCTGCCTTCCTGCCTATCACAAGGGTATCACCAGAAGAAACAGCACAGAACAACATCAGTGAAGAGGATAATCTGGAGTTCCTCAAAGCATTTTGCATTACTGAAGATTTCTTCCAAATAACTGGGTTCTAGTGACTTTAGTGATAGCAAAAGGAATATGTGAATTACCTCATTGTAATCTAAAGAGGACAAACTTGTTCATTCAGAATGATACTGATTGGCTGTTTCTAAGGCAGTGGGTTACTCTCATTCCCTTTTAGTCCTTCTTTAATTTCAACAGAAAAAAGTTTGCAACTGCTAATATCAGTAATTGAGCCGTTTGGCTGCTTCAGTTAACATCAACTCTTTTACAAATTGAAAAGCAATTGAAGGTAGTAGAAGCATGAGAAATAGAACAGTTGATCCACAAAGTAAAAGCATAAAGAAATAAGGGCAGTGGTTCTACGCAGTATGCTAAGTTAGAGCTCCTCTTCCTTTGCAAAAAATTTAGGAGCACATTGTCCCCTAAAGCTTCTAATAAGTAGTTCACATATTTTAATCAGACAGCCAATCCTCATTCGCTCTACTAGATTAATCTTCTCACTTGAGTGACAGCTTGCAGGAGAGTTAGAAACCATCAGAAGTAGCTCATTGAAGATGCAAAGTGAGATCAGAGTGCCTGACATTAACTCATTAAAATGTCTTCTGTTTGACTTATTTTTAGATGCACTTAAATTTTGTTAACTGGAACTGTTTCATGGTATATAACAGAGTACTATACTCTCTTAGCAGAGAAATAATTCTTTCTTCCAATTTTTAAAATGAAACTTGGCAGATTATTAATTAAAGCACCATACAAATTAAGTATGCATTGTCAGGAATAAAACTGTCAGTAAACCTTGATGGAAGAGGCTTAAGAATTATAGGAGCAATTGTAATTCTGATTCTGTGTATAGTACATCTTACAAACGTTTGGTTTTGGAATATAGATGTCTGGGAATAGATAACCCGTAGCTATACATTTATGCTTCATTTAGGAAACAGTAATTTGAAACATAAATACCACTCATCTTCCCATGGGCATATAAGAAAATCCACATTCTGTCTGTTTCTGCCTTCTTCTAAAGCAAAAGGTAGTACCCAAGCACAGCTCTGGAAACAGTGCTGAGCGCACAAGGTTAATGTACATAACATTTTCTTCACTCAGTGAGTGTCCACAAGGATATTTTACCAAATATTTGAAGGACTGTACACCAAGATAAGTGATGTGTATTAATTCTACTTTACTTTTTATCTCCAAAAGTTAATCTGTTTTAAAAGAACATAAAACAAAAAGCGAGGTGGAGTGGAGTTAGAATATTGTTATCGAAAATGGGCAAAAAATTCTTAACAGGCTTAGTGTTAAGAATTAAGAATCAGTGGCCTTAGTAACATCCATGTTATGATAAGAGTGAGCTAACTGCTCAAGTCCCTTGTAACAGCTGATTTTCTAAATGCCAAAATTGAATCTCACTTCTCTAAAGTCCAATACAAAACAGATAAATAACTGTGAAGCACAAATTTCATAGTTACATTCAGTCCTTTATGTATAGTTTGCGAGAATCAGGGAATATTTCATTTTTGAAGAGATCTCCAGAGGCCTTCTAATTGAACATCCAGTTCAGGGCAGCACTACTGTCAGATAGATCAGGTTACTCTTCCACTTCTGCGTGTGAAAACTAAAGGGGAGGAAAGGATCCTGACAACTTTTTAGGTCCAACAGGAGAAGCGCTTGTTCTGTGTGTTTCTGATTGCAGTTCCCATATTCCTGTGGCCCAGCTGGTCAATGGGATGACACTTCTGAGAAGTTCTTCAGCTGAAGGTTTCCTCAGTTTGTGTTGAATTTTACTGCTTGTCTGGATTCTGTTCCCTAGCCCAGAGAGAAGGAAGTGATTAATTGGGGTTTTCTGCTTGCTTACTGTCTTGAATTCATGGAGCCAACTGACAGACTGGAACAGCTTGAGATATATTTCTGGCTCTTCAGGTTATTTATGATGCTGGTGTGTTGTGCTCAATTGGACAAAATGGTCTGATGCTGATTCCTTTAGACAGGTCTTACATTCGGTCTGTTCTTGTCCCTAACCTTTCCATTCTTTAATGAGCTCTCATAGTTCAGTCTTTTCAGATAAATCATTTTACTGGAAAACTGTTAAGGATTACAGTGCTGTCTTGTCCCTTTTTAATGGGGCTGGGAACAGCAGAAGTTTTTACCTAAGAAGTTCCCTTGTTTGCCCTCAGTCCTTACCTGAGGCTCCCAGAGCTCTCACCTGGGTGCACATCCCATGCAAAGAGGTGTACTTGCCAAGTTTGTGCAAATTATGATAATCTCACACTTCATTTTCCAATTCAATTTCAGTTTGTTGTTTTCCATTTGTATTTATTTCCGAAGATCTCTTTCTTATAGCATCTCTCTCCAGTTTAGCAGCAGCTTCACATCCTGTTAAAGCATTTTCTATTTCTTGCACCTCAACACCTTAATGAATGTTGCATAAGACAGGGCTGGACTGCAGTAATGTGCTTTGTCACACAGCATTAGCTGTCTCACTTAGATAATGCCTTGTCCTTTTGCAATTTGCCCCGAGTCTATTTATTTCATGGAGCTCCAGCCCCAACAATTGTGGAGCATTTCTGGAAGATTTTATTATGCGGCATTGAATAAATCAGTGGCAGTGACCTAAACTATATCAATCATCAGACATTCAACATGACTTACATCTCTTTTGAAAGAACTTCCCTATCTTAGAATAGGTAACAATTTCTCTGCACAGTCAGTGCTTAATGCTTCTGCTGCAGCTGCCAGTAAGGGTTCCCACCATGCAATGAATATTTAAAAACCTGGGCTTCATCCATAAGTATCTGGATTGAGACCGGGGAGCAAATACCAAACAGTTTGTTTTTATAGCTCTCAATTATTACTCACTGAGTATGTAATGAAAAGAGCAACTTGAAATTGAAGGTCCTAAATTCCTTTGCCATCTCCTGCAGCCATACAGTCCCCAAGACACACTTTTAGACATATTTACATTCTCCAGTGCTGATAATCCTAACTTTTCCCTAGATCCTCTTAAAGCCATAGAATTTAGGACTTGTGTGCTGGGTAATGAACTTTCAACTCTGTCTTAAATGATGTAATGCTGTTAATAACTGCTTTTGAAAGAGACTGAAGTGAATATTCCTCATCTCCAATGTGAGTGACTTAAAGGATCACACAATGGAAAAATAAATGCAGCTTCATAGCCGTAATTACTTTAGCTGACATGTTTAGCTGAGCAGCAATAAAACATATATCATCTTAATGTGTATCATTGTTAATCTTGCCAATGATTTATAACATGCCAGACAAAATTACCTCACCAGGTTGGACATAATGAAGTCAGTGAAAAGCAGCTAAGCTTGGTAGTTGTGCTAGACCCTGCTTAATATATGCATATTATTGCCATATATTTAAGTGCTAACAGACAAAATGAATTTCCTTGTTTTTAGCTGTGATTGCTCCTGCTGTGAATATGTTAGAATAAAACAAATGTCAGTTATTTCATAGTAGTAAAAACAGTGTTTTGCTTTATTTTATTTCATATAATCATTTGAGTTGGAAGGAACCTCTAAAGGGCATCTGGTCCTACTCTTCTGCAATGAACAGGGGCATCAACAGCTAGATCAGGTTGCTCTGAGTCCCATCCAGCCTGGCCTTGAGTATCACCAGGGATAGGGTATCCACCACGTCTTTGGACAGAAAGAGATTTGCAGAGATATATTGGAATCTGATGACATTTTACATTAAGAAATGCCTCTAGCCCTGAAATCTTCAGCAAAGGAGAACCTCATTGTTTGTTTGTTTATACTATTTTATTTTGTAGTTTTGTTGTTTCCTTTTATAGCATTTCTGATAGGGCATTCTTGTTTAGTTGTTTTTCTTGTTATTTTTTCTGATCTAATGCAAGCATAGAGGTGATAGGAACTGAGGATCTTTGTAATAAAAGAAAAATCAAATTGCACAATTGTCTACCTCAGATAGAACTACCTCAGAAGATAATAATTATTTTGATCAGAAGGACAGGATTTTTATACTTATCAGGATGCCTTCAAATACTTCACAGTAAAACCAGATGGTTATATTTCATCTGTTAACAATATTGTGTTTTTTTTCACTTTGGCCTTTATAACTGTTTCTGTAGCAGTGCGAGACAGACTTGTCAGCTCACTAATTCTTTAAGCATTCCATAGTGGAAATCAGATGAGTAGCTTCATTTAAATCAAACTAAAAATTTAGGGGGAAATAAAATCCATCTGTCGTTATTATTGTTATTTGTTGCTGCTGCTTGACATTCCCTAAGAATTTGGAGCAGTGTCTTAATCAAAGATTTCCAACAGGACATGTTTGGCTTCTAAGTCATGGGCACACAGCCACTTAAGCTCAATAACACTTCTCTTCTGTATGCCAGTGAATACAGGGAAATAAATCACTTCAAAACAAAAGCCTGATTTGGTAGCTTCTGTTCCATCTCCTTTTAGTTTTTGTTCATCACTGAGTTGTAAAGGATGTGCTCTTACACAAAATTTTTATGAGAAGCTCTGATTTATGGTTGCTCTTTCTGTGCTATCAGGTGAGCACAGGTGCATCTTGGTGTTAGTTACACAGGCCACTGCTTTTCTGTGGTAGATAAGGTCACAGATTAAATGAGTTGCCTGTAGTATGATGAACAGTATAACAGAAAATGGAATTGGGTTAATTGTGTATGGGAAATTGAGCTGGAACTGTAAATCTGTAGGAAGCATTTGGTTGTACAATACTGAGAAAAAGGAAATCCTGTGCATGTCCATCCAACATGAGCCTATGTTTCTTTGGAAGTGGATTTTAAAAGCTCAATTGGAGGATCCTGGATTAATCATGGAATCATCAAGGTTGGAAAGTACTGAGATCACCTGAGATTTATAGGTTTACAAAGCATCTGAAGACATCAGATAATGAATGCTTTGTGTCCCAGTGTGGGTGTTGGCAGGGAGGGCTGAAGATGGTCAGCGCCTTGGAAAATCTGCTCTATTTAGAGCCAGCTGAAGGTGACCTGTTTTATAGAAGGCGTGTAAGTACACTAAAGACTGCAGCATGAGGATTTTTAGAGGTCTGTGGGGATGCATAGACTTCTAGGATATAGTACAGAAGCACTGGCTATGGAGAAGAACTGAAGTAGCCTTACCCATGGTGCCATTGGCTGAATTTTTTTGAGTGATCCCTCCTCCTAACTTTGCTCAGTTACTTGGAGCAGTCCCAAAGTCCCAGTGAATGAGTTAAAAATGACTCAGTATGGTCACTGAGGGTGCAAGGTGAAATTTCATTTCCAGCCTTTAGACTATTTATTGGAGCAGAAATTTTCCATGGAGTCCAGTCTGGCCAGGCCTGTCATGCTGCCTTGCAATGATACATTAATTCCTGCTCCCTAAATTAAACATAATCTGAGTTGCTTCTGTGATCTCAGAAAAATTCTGTATATTGCAGATACAAACGTTTCAAATATGAAGATGAGATGTTATTTTTTGAGCCAGATTTCCTGCTTAACTATAAAACCATCAGAATTAGAGTTGCCATCAGCAGCTGCATAATAAATAAATGTTAAGAAACTAATTCCAGATCACTCTGAACAAGGCAGTGGCTATCTTGAAGCTCTGGACATGAAGTAAAATCATTGGCTGGCACTACTTAATATATTGTTCATTTAGAAGGTTTAGAGAAGCAAATTCCTCAATATCTTGTAATACTACCTTCTGTTATAAGATTTTGAATTCTGAAGTATATAAAAGTATAACAGTTCCAAATATTGCCACTGGGTTGAATATTACCCAGAAGCTAGCAGTTGTCTCTGTCATAGTGATCTTTAAATGGTTTAAATGTCTTAAAGACAAAATCTGAGTTTAAATTGTGCTTTTGGAAACCTTTGTGCCTTCTAATCTGCTTTAAAAAGCTAACCGTATTTACAGAGTGTTTGACAGAATAAGAATTCAGCAGCATCTCTAGTAAAAAGTAATGGAAAGTGATTTCAAAATAATGGCGCTCCAGCTTTTCTTAGAAAATATATAAAATATCAGAAGATTCTACATTTAAAAAGATTTTCATGATTCACTCTTACTTTGAGAAGAAAATTAAAATAGTTGAAAATGTACACCTGCTGCCTACAAGGTCTTTGCTTATGCTCCAGTCTGCCATAGTCTTTGCTGCTACTGCAGCACGAAGCAAGGAAGGAATATGCTCAGTACATAAATCAGATTGCTCTCTTTGGTATTGTTTACAATGATTGTTAATTAGTTTCCTAGCACAGTACCTAATTTGTGGTCAAAATAAGATGTACACCAGATGGAGAGAAAATGAATTCTGAAGTAGTAATCTATCCATATACATAATTATTCCTTGTAACTGTGTAATGGTGGTGGTTTTGGCTGTTGGAACTTCAGCAATGCATAGATCAAGTGGATGACATTTCTTAAGCATTATTCAGGGTTTTATTGGGTAAGCTGTAAACAATTGAAATATGATTGCTTTTTGATTAGCTTCTTCTTGTGATCCATGTACTTTAATGTGATATCCTGATTAATGGTTTTCTGTTTACAGACTTTGGGTTCACATGTTACTTGTAATATATTTTGCCATTTCCATTACAAATCCTGCTTTTCATATGTTTGTAAAGTGCCTTTTAGATTTTGGTGCATAGATGTCTTGATAGAGAAGAAAATGAAGAAATAAAGGGAAAAAAATGAGGTAAATCAATCAGGTTTGAAATGTTTAGAGGTTTTGTGGTTTTATTGCTTTTTGTTGTGTGGTTGTTTTTTTTTTGTTTGTTTGTTTTGTTTTTTGGGTGTTTTTTTTTTTTTTTTTCCTGGACCTTCTATAGGAGGTTACTATCCATTACAGAAAACAACGAAAAAAATGTTAATTGTTTTGTCTTTAGAAATTCTGTACCTATACTCATTGTTTTAATTCCAGTGGATGTTTTCATGTGAGAGAAAAAAATATTCTTACTTTGTTTTTTTGGTAAAAATCAATTTATTTGTGTCATTTCTCCCTGCTTTAAATTACAACTGTTTGTTATTTCACACCCTTTGGAAATAATCATGATGGTACACAGAATGAGTTGATTCCAAGAAACAGATTCCTAATCTTGACATAACTTGTCAGTGGTGTCAGTAGGATTCTCCATGTGCCTGAACTCAGTTATGCTTTTTAGTTTTCTTCAGCTGCTCCAAAGCTACTTTGAATTTACTTCACTAATGACTACTGCTATCATAGATGTCTTAAAACTTAAGATCAGAGCCAGAATACGTTCATACACCTGACTAGTCTAGGAGGTAAAATCAAGCATACATGAAGATCAGTTATTTCAAAAGTTTAAAGAGAACCTATGCCAATTTTGTATTTTGTGTGCGCCTAATCTATGTAGTTCACCTAATCTATGTAGTGTCTATCCTTTGTGTAGGGCATAAGTCAAAATCCATTTGTGACAAGGAAAAAAATATATTACTAAGTTATACACAGGTACTGTCCCAGAGTAAATATCTATGTGGACTGCTGCAGAGAATTTGTAGGAATGCATGCCCATATGCAGGAAAATATATATACATGTAGAATTTGTAGAACTTTAAAAGTTCTTTATAATTTGGATTTAAAAAAAAAAAATTCTATCTGATACAGGCTTCGTTGTTGAATGTAGGTACTGTAATTCATACTGTCTATCTCATTTTCATTTTCAAAAACAGCTTCATTCCAGCATCAGGTTTATAGTATGTTACATGACATTGATTTAAGCTGCTGGCTCTTTAAATAACACGCTTTAAAAACCATTGCACAAATGCTAATAAGGCAATATAAAGGTGGCAAATATTAATTATATATGCAAATAAAGTAAGTAATTGCTGGCAGACAGGACCCTCATTTACCAGACACTGGGGTCTGAGATGGCCTGAAAGAGGAGGTGAAAGAAAGGAAGAGCTGAAAATCAAAGTTGTGGTCTCACAGCTGCCCAAATCTTTGGTCTATCAATATTGGTTCCCTTCACTTTTGTTCTTTACCAACTGCGTAAATGAAGGTCTACAGAATATGCCATCATTTTTCCTTGTCATCAACTTCTCTGTAACATTTGCTCCTTTAATCCAGAGGGCTCCTTCCATCCATTGTAATAGAAGGTCACAACTTTGGCCCATGAAGACTTTGAAGTATGAGAAGGCGCTGAATTAATCTGAGTTTCTCTCACTACAGATACCAGGTTTTCTGCAGAAATTGTCCCAAGGTAATTTTAAACAAGATTTTTTTAGGTAATTATATCTTGGAGAAAACTTCCCCTCTCTCCATTGAAATCCTATTGCAGTTCCAGCTTCAGCAAAATGAACTTGAAGTAATTACAGCTCAAAACAACAAATTTGTGCTATATACGCCCTCTCTGAGGCACTGCTATAACTAACTTCTTAGTTACAAACACTGTACATTTCTGTAGGGCAAAGAAAGATTCATTGGAGGGAAATAATTCCAAAGCAGGAAACTGAACAACTGACCTGTGGGAAGAAAAATCAGTAAATATACAGTGAAAATCCCATCCCATCAGCACATTTGAGTGCATGAGAGAGGTTTTAACAAGGTGGAAGGAAAATGTCTGTATGGAGCATGAGAGAAAGAGCATCCTCTTCCAGAAGAAGAAAATGAGTTGCAAATCAGTGGGATAGAAAACAAAATCAACACAGAATCTCAAAAATTGAAGCTTCAAAACTAGAAATATGAGGGGAAAAGATAGAGAAAAGTGGCTTGTGTCATTTAAGAAAATAAGGAACTAAACAAAAGCAACTGCTGAGCACCTGCATCAGCAAACTATCCTGCCATATGCTCAAGTGCATTTTTTATTTAACAAAGCACTCCACAGTCAATTAAGCAATCACTGGGGTCTGCAGAAATCTTTCCATAACTGCTACAAGAATTAGTTTAGTCCCTTGGACGTCTTTTTCACTTCAGTAAGACATAGGTTTAGTGTTTCTACTGTCTGTGGAATTACAGAAAATGAGGCCGAGAAGATGATGTAAAAGTTTGTATCAAAATTTTTTGATGCAAATACACTGAAAAGCACAGTCTTCCTGATTACTTTGAAAAGTGCATTTGGAAAATGTACATATAATGAATTAGTGTATTTCTGTTTGGGCGCAGAATAGTCTCAGCTGTCTGTGCTGTCTTACCTTAGCAAGAGAGGGATGACAAGTTCTTAATAGCTGGGGCTAATACTGATTATTAGGAAAACCGACTGTAGTCCTGCAACAGTTGTGAAGCATGTGATGGATTTCTCTTGCCCTGACAAGCACATTTCAAACATCTTAAAATCATGACTTAGTTAAAATGCACAAAATTCTGTCAGATAATAACAAATTAACTGTCTCTTTCAATGGACTATAGATGACCACAGGTCATATCCCTTCTCCCCACTCTCCCAAGTGAGGTTTAACATGTGTGCCACACCACTCTAAGCATGCAACCAATGGTGACAAAGATGATAAAGGTCTGGAGCATCTCCCACATGAGGAAAGGGTGAGGGACCTGGGTATGTTCCACCTAGAAAAGAGAAGGCTGAAAGATGTTTGATCAATGTTTATAAATATCTAAAATGTGGGAGACAGTTGGATAAGGCCAGACTCTTTTCAATGGTGTGTAATGATAGAACAAGGGGCAACTGCCAAAAAAGTGGAAAGTAGATGTTCCATACAAATATGAGGAAGAATTTCTTCACAGTGAGGGTGGCAGAGCACTGGAATAGGCTGCCAGTGAGGTTGTGGAGTCTCCTTCTCTGGAGATATTGAAGATCCATCTGGATGCTTACCTTTATGACCTATTTTAGGGAACTGCTGTAAGAGGGGGTTGGACCCACTGATCTCCAGAGGTCCCTGTGATTCTGTGATCCTTACCAGCTGTTCTCCACTCTCTAATTGCTACCATTTTCAAAAACCTGGGAGAAGCTATATGTACTATGTATGAGATGAAGCTATGTTCTCTAGAACTAGTCATATTTTTATTTGTTTATTTATTTTTAACCCCCCTCTCTGTCCTTTTCACTGAGAGTTTTGGCTCATCTCTTCTAGGACAGAGTCTAGAAGAGACTACCTACATACTCAGAGCATCATATTGCACCTAAGATGTAGCTGTAACAATTCAAACCATAGATAACTGACTTGATTGCAAAATTACTTTGTCTGTTTCAGGAAATAACTGTGTCTAATTTTAAATTGTCTGATCTGTGAAACAGCAGATACTTAAGAAAGCAGCAAAACAAGCATTTCTTCATTCTCTAACTTAAGCCGTTCTATTATTATATCATTTTATGATTCATATATGCAATCTTTGTATTCACATAATAAGTGAATAGAATTACATCTTAATAAACACATAAAACAGGTATACAAGGACAGTATGCATTGCTCAAGGTGATCTACAATAGATTTTTCTGCTGTAAATTTTGGGCACTGAAAACAGAAGCAAAAATGCCCAAATGATAGAGTCCAGGTCATGCAAGTTTTTCTCATATACTTGGTTGCATAAAAGTGGCATAAAATGGGTAAGCACGTGCATTTGGTTGTGTTCTCATCTCATGCTGTATTTTCAAAGCAAATTTAAAATTTGGAATGGGGGAATATACATTTGTATAGTGGAAACTTCAAACAAAGTATATGGAGTTGTCTGGATGTAGTCCCTGAATAAGTCATGGCTTGTTAAGGACCTGGCACGCAGAGTCACTGTGTGCTGGATGACTGCTCAGAGTCTGCACTGGTTTTGTTCCCAGCACTTGGGAAGAAAGTGCTGGAGAGGCAGAAGCAAGGCTCCTGACTTCTTGGCAGTTGGCAAGTACACCTGGTGGCTTACTCTGACTTATTTCTGAACCATTAGCACTTGTAATTATTTTTTATAGCTGTAAGCAGACCTGTGGAGTAGTTTAAAATACTTCATATCAAACCAAATTATTTTATGTGTGTAGTTTACTATGTCATAAGCAAGGCTGAGATTTTTTATTGAAGCAAGCAGGATATTCATGACAACTCCTTGTTGTATGAATTTTCTGAGGCTACTCTCCTCTTTCGTAGCTAAAATACTTAGAAAAATAATGTTCTTATGAATATATATATCTTTCCAGTTCGTATTTTGAATCAGGAAAAGCTGATGTTACAGGATATTATTAACACAGCAGTTTTCGTCTTCTCTAACTTCTTGGCCCCTGGAATAGCTTAGTACACAATATGTTGTGTTTTCATATGTACTTGATGTACATTTTTAAGTAAACAAATTATGGAAGGGAAAACATTCAAGTGTTTTTGGGCTCACGCCTGAAAATGAAACAATTTTTTAAAATGCAATGTGAGCAGTACATTCTTCATGTGAAACACTTTTGCATGCAGATTACAAGACAGTAGTCTCATAAAATACATTTTAAGACATTCTGAATTGCCGTGAGAAAACCAAGAATTGTATGAATGTGTTAATATTTTCAGATCTTTCTTTTCTGGGGGAATTGTTTTAGCTGTTCCTTAGTTTCAGTGAATTCATCTGGTTGTCACTTCAGAATTCCACTGGCTTACTGTCTCAGAAGGCAATAAGATGTTAGCTGTTTAATTAATGTAAATTTTAATTACTACCCTTTATAGCCTTTCCTTTTTGAATGGCCACATTTTTGTCATTAGTTATAAAATCTATTACAATTGTGATTTATATAACAACAGCCTACAGCACTGGATTAGTACACTGCTTTATACATAAACAGTTTCTTCAGTTAAGTGATTGAGTTTCTATTTCAGCTGGATAAAACTAACCCAAAGAATAAAGTCTGTGGACTGTAAAGCTGCCAGTTTTTGTAACTAACTCTTGGACTGGAATGACACCTCTGTAAAATGTGTAGCAGTGGCACACTGTATAGTAAAGGTGGGTAGAGAGGAGACATTTAGAGGCTTTCACACAGAGAGAAAGGAGTGTGATAAGATTATCAAGGGATGCAAAATAAGGGATTTCATGTGCTGAAGCATCCGGTGGTAAAGTATTGTTGGTTGTTAAGCAGTAACTTATCTGTAACACTATCAGAGCAAAAATTTACTTTTGAAGAAGGCTTCTAAAATTGGGATAATATTCAATGTAATAGTCTATTCCTCTGTTATAAGACAGCGTAGCACTCATTACAGAGAGGTAAAGAGAGGTAAAACTTTCTGCATTGTTCACACTAGTTAATTTAATGTGTCTTTTGGGGAAGAGATGGTAACCCTGAGGATGCAACAGGAAAGTGGATCCTTCTGCTCTGTTTCTGAAGCAAAAGGGCAGTGATGTCACATTTCAGCATTCTTTTCCTCTTCTGTGAAATTCATTTTATTGATCTGTTTGTTCATGATCCTAATGGCAGCTAAGGTTTTCCTGGTTTTAGCATGCTCACAAGCTCACAGTGGCTGTGACACTGAGTGCGGCCCTTCTTAGTCACACATTGCTGACAAAAGAGGAGTTTGTTCTATTGTCCTTTAATAAACTTTTTGTGTCTGATGGCTTGGAATCAACATATGCTATTGGTTGATGTAAAAGTCAACACCAAATGCAGTGGGAGGTTAATTAGAAAAAGATCCATCCTTGGAGGTTTTCAAAGCATTCCTGAACAAGTTCCTGAGCAATTTGATCTGACATTGCAATTATCCCATATTTGAAGAAGTATTTTGATTAGCTGGTCTATGGAAGGCCTTTCTCCCATAAATGAGTCTATGACACTAAGGATATCTGGAGATAAAATTCTTCAGGAATGCTTGTTTCATGATAGTTGTTCCCAGATAAGTCTTTTCTAAGTCAGTGAACACAGAATGTTTTGTAATGAATGAGAACACTGTAATTACTCAGGTAAAAAGTAACTGGATGTACAAGCCTTTGAAGGCTTGGGAACAGTGTGTTGTACTGTATGAACAGTTACATTTTAGGCCTATCTGCTGCTTATCTAGCTGACAAGGCTGCTGAACCCTGGTTCCAACAAACCCTGTCGCAGGAGTTTGAATTTGATCTTCCCAATGCATCAGTGCCTTGATGTCCCACAACCATGGGTAGGCCAGAACCCAGCACAAATCTCACATACTTCTGGATGGATTTGACTTCTTCAAGAAGTTTAAATGCTCAGCACCCAGTGATCTGAAATGGAAGAATATTTGTAGTGAGCAGAGGTTTCGAATCTTGTTCTCTGGAGGTCAAGGCTAGAACAGGAGCCTGTGTGCCTCTGCTCACAGCCAGCCAGCAAAGTTTGAAGTTGAAAAGAGGGTGTTTGAACCTGGGGTTATTTGCATCCAAATCTGAAGTGTTCTCCATCTGTTGTGTGGCCTCGTAGAATCACAGAATTGTAGGGGCTGGAAGGGACCTCTAGAGATCATCAAGTCCAACCCCACTGCAAAGGCAGTGCAGGCTGCACAGGTAGGCATCCAGGTGGGTCTTGAACATCTCCAGAGAAGAAGACTCCACAACCTCCCTGGGCAGCCTGTTCCAGTGCTTCGTCACCCGCGCTGTGAAGAAGTTCTTAAGCACGTTTGTGTGGAACTTCCTATGCTTCACTTTGTGGCCATTTCCCCTTGTCCTAACATCACACACTGCTGAAAAGTGTCTGGCCTTGTCAGGCTTATAAGTTGGTTTGTGCAACCAGAAATCAGGAAATCTGGTTTATGCATTCTGTCTGAACATTTTGATATGCAAAAATAATAACATTTATGACTTGTTTTATCAACTTTCTTTTTCTTTTTTTTCTTTTTCCTTTTTTTTTTTTTATTGTTTCCTACAAGTGTCAAGATTAGGGGTTACCACAAAATGCTTTTGTTTCTGATGCTTCTGATATCTGTGTATATGCATGTTTGTATATTTTGGCTACAAAGACAAGTTCTCAAATGTGGGTGTTCACAAAAACCAATTTACAGTTCATTTGGTAATTTTACCCCTAGCTTAAAAAAAAAATAATAATAATAACCATTTTTTACTATTTTGAAGGAAAGTTTACCTTCCAGTGATGCTAGATGCAATCTTAAGAGAGAAGGAAAAAGTGAGATTTTCTTTACAGACATTTTCCATAAGAAACAGACATTGTTAAGCATCTCATGCTCATTTTAGACGTTCTAAAATAATTCAGTATCACTTCACATTCATACTATCTTTTTCCTCATTAGCAGCTGCGTGGCATGTTATTAGCAGACAGTTGTAACAGAGCAGGAGTGGAATTTAAGAGAATGGTCACACTGTAAAATTATCTGCCTGTTCTGTGCTTGCATTTTTCATTAGACTCATTGAGAGCAGATTATACCTCAGCACTAGGAGCTCCTGTTTCAGTACTTGCTAATTTATCCCCGGTCTTTAATTTCTGACCTGTAAATTTATTTTAAATGTGATGGATAATACTTCTATTGCTGTGATTTTTACCATCCTGCATTATTAAGCTGTACACTTGAAGTTACACAGTTCAAAAACCATCATGTAGTGAAACAATTTGGTCTAGCTAGTGCTCTCGAGCCTTGCAAAAATAGAAGAAAAATACCAAACAAAGACACTGGATGTCAGTGTTGCTTCACACAGCTTTGTATATCATGGCATAATTAGAGAGCACTGAAAACCCATTTGTAGACAAGATCCTAAAGTTGAGCCCAAGCCGTGTGGGTCAGGACCCGGCTTCTGTATGGCTGGAGGTTTGCCTTTATCTTGTAATAACTCCGGCTCCTCACACTGTGTCAAGCCACAGTGTTTCCTGAGTGTGCTGCATGATGAAGGGAGCAGGATTTGGCTTAGTCATAGTCATATTATTTTTAGTGTAGAGGGCTAGGACCTTATCTTTTTCAGTCAATCCCCATGTTTAAGTATTTGAAGTCAGGAGTATTCTTAACTGCAAATAAAAGCATTTTGTCTGATTTTGAAAGATGCATTGGGAAGCTTTGGACTTCATAAAGTATTTTTTTTTTTTGACACCAGAATCTTAGAGGTGAAGTTTCTTAAATTTCGTTGGTAATGACCAGGATACTGAAAGGGTTGCAGCTTCTGAGACCCAGTTTAATATTTTATGCAACATACGGTTGTTAACTTGTTGGTTGTTTTGTTATTTTTTTTTTTTTAAATATATGCTCAAAGTCCAGGAATGCATTCCTGAAGATGCGGATGTCTTCTACTACTTTAGTCTTGTTCTGTTTTTCAGCACCTTCCCAGCCATTTCAAGAGCTTGTATCATATAATAGTTGTAGTTTGAATGATCTAAACTCATACATACTACTGTTTGTTTTAAATATGACTTCCATTCTCATTGTGGTCAAACATACTTTCCCTTGGAATTTTTGCCAGCTTTCTTAATGAAACAATGCTTGTATACCCAAGATTTTAGCCATCTTTTATTCTTTTACTTTCTGGCATCCTCTGAATGCTTTGTCCATTTTTGTCTGAATGTGACAGAAAGACAGCAGTATCAAAACGAGATCATAGAATAGAATAGAGGACAAGAATGAATGGAAATTTGGTTCACTGCTGAAAAAAAGATGAGGAGATGTCAGTCATTATATGTTTTTGATTACTCACAGCATGTACTTTCCCTTGCCGAATGACAGTAGATGAGAGACCATGGGGAAGTGAAGTGACTTAGATGCACAAGATGTTCTTAGGGAACAAATGATGTTAATCAGCAGGAGCATAGGTTTAGTTAGTCCAAAGTCCAATTGGTTTAATCTTGGAAGATATTCAGTGAGTGATCTGTTTTCCTGAGAAAAATTAAAAAGAGCAAGTCACATCATTTCCAGCATAGCACTAAGGTACAAAGACTTCTGAAGGACATGTAAACATATTCATAGTTGAATTTTCCTGCTAGTTTATGTGAAGACTAAAAGCGCTTCTTGAGCAAAGGTTAAGTGATTTCCTACAAAGCCTGCTTCCATATGAAGTGGGATGCCTGAATTTATATATTTTTTTCTGTTTTTATTTTAGTTTTTTTTTTCATCCTCTGAGTTCAGAGCCATAAGATCAAACATCCTAACTCTGTGTATCCATCATGTATGTAAATAGCCAATGAATGATGAAAATTCAGGTTGTCCTCGCAAAATGTACCCCATTTTTCAGTGAATCTGTTTTAAAGTAAGTGTGAGAAGCCCGCCCAACTTGTAGTGCAATATTTTTTTTTCCTTTTACATTAACTATATTGTAAATTTCAACTTACGTAGTTATTTTCTCAGCCCTGCATGTATATCCACTATTAGAATAATACTACTGTGTATTTTCCAGGCTCTCACAGTCCTGGTAGACATTGTAATACAGTTTAAAGAATGACATGTTTGTGTTTGTGTACTTTAGGGGCTTATAGATCACAGGTTTATAGGTTAATGAAAGCCACCTGGTGTGAAAATGTTTGTTTGGTATGGTACAGTACGTGTTTCAGTTAGGGTACTGTGTTTTACCAAAAAACAGATGAGTTTGTTGATGATTCCTTAAGGTTGCACTACTTTGTAGTAAAGAGGTTTTCCGTTTTGTGCACCTGTGCATCTACCATCCCTTAAATATTTGATTTCTTTGTCTGTGCTGTTGCAAATGATGTATTGCTTAGTGGCATTGGTATGAACACTTAATTAATTACAAAATTACAGTGAGGAACAATGTCTTCCATGACTGGCGGTGACGTTGATCAACTTCAGGTTTAATGATCCTTCAATCTGTCTTTTACTCGTCAAAGCAATTGCTGGAGTAAAATCAAATTTCCACACAAGTACCACACCAGCATGGACATCCCAAGGACTTTGCATGTGCAATTCTGTCTGTGTCCAATTAGTAGTGTTTATTTTCAAGCATTAGCTGTAAGATGTTTGCATTCATGCATGCACACAGCCATAGAGAGAGAAGCCATCCCTTGTTATTGGAGGTAGACAAAAGTCTGTTGACACGGCTAATCCTAGGAGTTCAGATATCAATCTGGGATTGACAAAACTGTCCAAATTTACTGAATCTAAAAATACCAGGTGGGTAAATCTCAATTACAGACTCCTAAACAGCTTCAGCATTTGACATGAGAAATCCAGAGATTAGGGATTATGATCTTGATTGTTTAATCATGAATCTTTGCTTTCATAATGTGGTATTTTCCTGCCTGTTTCAGAATACTCATTCATAGCTCCCAGTGAACCATGATTTTTATCAAATTAGGATTAGTCCATCTTACATCAGTACTCACATTTTGTACATACACATCTATGCGTAGAAATGTATTTATGTGTATTTTTGTTTAGTAAAACAAACCAGTGGTGGCATTTCATCTGCTCTTTAAAGGATGTACATGATTAAAAGATGAGCAGGGCAGAGAATAGGTACACTGGAAAACTCCTACATTGAAGCTTTGGTAGAAGTGATCTGTTTGTGTTTTGGTAAACCACTTTTTTCCACTTTTGAGTGATACAACAGTGCACACCAGATGAGTGACACAGTAGAATGATTTGTGGTGCATTTACCCTATTGCTTTTTCTCTTTTATTTTTTTTTTTTTAAATTTGAATAGAAATTGTGGTTTTTGAAACATTTGTGTGACTGCAACCATTTCTTTTCAAAACTTATAAAATTAATTTTAAGATTCTACATCCAGTCGGAAAACTTTTTTTTCTTTTTTTCTTTTTTTTGGTAATATTTTATGTTATATTTTTTGCAGTACCATTAGGAATGCTGGTAATATAATTGAGAAGAAAATTTCTTATCATTTAATCACGAACTAACTAAACAAAGCTTTAGCATGTTAGAAAAAAACATCTATTATCCATGATCTGTACTGATACAATATGGGAGATATAATAAGATTCAGAATACGAAAAACTGGAGTGCAGCATAAAAAAATGTAATATATGTTATAAGAAACCATTTTTGGTAATATTCAGGAAACTAATTAAGTTATATTAAGCTTTGATTAAATATGAAAAGTTAAATATATAATTAAATATTTCCAAAATTGGTGCTTTGTTTCAGAACCACCAATGCCAGCAATTAAAAAATTGAGTGAGGCTTCAGAATATCAGGAGATTGAGTTAATAGACTAAAAATGAAATTCAAATATTTTTATTTGCCATTTTAAATTTCTTGTAATGTTTTTCTATAATTTCAGGGACTGTGAAACTGCTTATATCTGAAATGAGAATTGAGATCTTGAGAATTGAAATGAGTGTTTTGAGCAGAATATCAAAATCATGAATGGATGACACTTCAGCTTTGTTCATCTTTGTCTAAAGATTAACATATAAACTAATTTATACAAATACAACTAAAATATTTAACAGTATATTTATTTTTATTGCTTACTGTGGGACAGCTTGGGAGGGCACTTTCACACAGGTAATGGATTTTAGATTTTGATCTGAGGGATCTAGAGCATCTAGAGGTACAGATTCTCTAGCTCCCCTGTGCCCTTGTTCCAAATGGAATGAAGTGTTTAAGTAAGTTGACAGTTTGACTTTTTCTGCGCTGATCACTTTGTACCTGTATGTTCAGTGTGAGAAGTTATTTCTCGACCAAAAATTACTGGGTGGACTGAGCTCTGTTCTGCACCATAGGGGCAGTGGGGCTGGTGGAGCTAAGCCCCATCTCTCACCTCAGAGCAGCATTGGCTCTGCTGTGACCCTGAAGCAGCCCTGAGATGTCCCAAGGTCCAGCACCTCTCCCTGCACCACGCAGCCCCGGCGAGCGCTTGCCCCGCTGTGCCTCACGTTCCCGCTGGACCGAGGCCAAAAGCACAGCACTGCCCAAATATAAAGCGGGAGGTGACGGGGGAGAGCCACAAACTGACAGGAGAGGAGACGAGCCGAAAATGTGAGCTTTGCTCTGAGAGCTTCGCGTGGCTGTTCGTACAGTTATGACATTTAGTAAGTGCTTTTATTGAGCATAGTGAGAGCACAGCTGCAGAAAATGTGAGTGCTTCTGTGTTGTTTGTTGTTTTGTTGTTTTTTTTTCAATTTTTTTCCCTATAGTCTTGGAACCACAAATTCTCGGAAGAAACCTGGAGAACGACCCAGATCAGGGTGGTTTCTCAGCCACTCATTCTTCTGCACAAGGAACTTCTTTTGGGGGTTTTGGTGATGACGGGGGCAGAGAGGAGAAGGAGAGCGGTGTGGGGGAAGATCCGGGCTGTTCGCTGTGAAGATATCAAGCAGTGGTGCGTGAGGCGGCTGCCCATCTTGGAGTGGGTGCCCGTCTACGATTGGAAGGAGAATCTGGTTCCCGATATGGTGTCTGGGATGATGCTGGCCATCCAGCAGGTGACTCAAGGTACAGTTAAACTTCTGAAATCTTGAAATCCAATCCTGCTGGATTTATCTGGTTTTCTTTTACACCCTCTTCATGCTCATATTATCTTAAAATTTAGTTTTAGACAGCTTATATCCTTACCTATCAAAAGCAGATTTGATCTAAATAAAAATACAATAAAAATTCTTAAATCTTATGCATATATCCATGCAGATGGAAATACATGGTGTTATTTGAATAGCTTTCTGTGAACCAAAACTTCCTCTATATCCGATCCTTTGACAATTTTTCAGAATTAATACAAGAAATAAGGAAGCATTAACTCTGTTCACACAGCAAATGATTACATACAAGATTTTATCAATTACGTGACCACATTTTTTTATTCCACATGAAAAATAAAATGTATCTACATGGTAACTGCATTGTAATTTGTCTATATGTTGTCCGCATTTTAAGAAAATCTGCTCAGAAGTAATCATTGTGATTATACTGTTACCTGTGGAAGCCCAGTGTACAGCAGTAAAAGATAACAGTGTTCTGTACTAAAAGGGCACTTCTGTCAGTGACATGAACCACAAAGTGTGTGCATACACAGCTTGCATATTTCTGCTTCTGTGTTGACTTAGTGCTGTATTACACTACCTGTCACTTCTCTTGTCAAGCAGCAATACAAAGAGAGGTGGAGCTAGACTCTATTTTGCTTCATAAACATAAAAAATTAAAACTAAAAAAAAAAAGAGAAAGAAAAACTCCTAGAAACAAAACTCTGCAGAATGACCTGCAGAAAACAAAAGTCCCAGCTATCTGAGTCTCCAAAGTGGTTGTTACTGGGAAATAAATGCTTTGGTCTGTTTTCAATATGTCCATTGTAGTGTCACTTCTTTAGGCAATATTTTATACTTGTCTCAGATAATCCCAGCTGCTTGTCTGCCTCAGATAATTTTCAATCCCTTCCCTGATGTAAACTATACATATATATGTTATTTCTTAACAACTCCCCATACTGGCTATGCTTTACTATCATTTATGTTGTTAAATTATAAGCACTACTTTAATTGAATTATGCTGCAGCTGAAAACAACTGGCTTGTGTAAGTATTTGTGCTTCCAAGTTAATTAGTAACATCTGCACTGGCATGATTGAACTTTAAGAAACTTAATACTATAACGCTGTAAAGTACCAGTTTCACTAGTATGTGCCTTTACTATAATTGTAATTAAAACTTTTAAAACAGTATGTTGAAATTCATGAAAAATAGCAATTTTATAATGCCAGTAGTTTTCGATAGAACTTTCTTGTTTGAGTTTTGTACTAACAGCAATTTAATGTGAGAGATACATTTGAGAAAATCTAAAGAAGATAGAGAATACTGCTTTTCTGTATTATTTTTATGAAAGCTAGAAATAATCTTACACTTTCTCAAAATGAGTGTATTGAAACTCTTTCCTCCAACTGACTTTTTTTCCTTTCTTTCTCCTCACTGCTTCCTCAGGTTTGAGAAGGATTTTAGGTTATGGAAAAGGAGAGCTAAATACTTTATCATGTTTGTAGTGTTACTTGAGCACAACTTACTTCTCTAGAACTTGCTGCATTAACTCTTTTACTAGTGCTGTAAGCCTTACAATTACCATCACACAATGTTTTCAGTGAGTGATGTATAGGGTAGTTCAGAATAGCTGTTCTTATGACTCTTTTTATTTTGGACAATATTTTATAGAGCTACTACCACTCATTTAGTGATTTTCATTATCAAAAATCTTGGTATCTAAATGTGAGTTATGTCTTCAACCCAGTAATTCATCATCAAATCAGGTACTTGAAAATTAAATTACTTGAGCATATACTACATAATTTAGGATTAAATATATTCTATTGTGGCACACTGGAAACTAGTCCTTTGCTAGAAACTATGTCCTGTGGAGCAGAGTCTAGGAACAGTGTATGAGAAAGGCATGCTACCTGAACATTCAGTTGTCTTTAGTTGTGCAGACCGTCAGGAGGCACAAGGTGTTATGCATACTCTTTCTAATCAAATTCTCTATCATATTAAAAATATAATCATTATCAAATGAACAATTACTGCAGAAAGTGGATCTTCTGAAGCTTCCTTTTTACTTCTACTGAAGTTTGATCAAAACATAACTAAAGAAGTCATGTTCAACCATGTGGTCAGAATATACTGATCAATAACATCCCATGTAACCAACAGATCCAATTCCTAAGTAGGGGAGGCAAGACAGAGGAAGGTAGAAAGATGAGAAGGAATATAATGGAATTACCACAATGTGCTGCTTGGCATTTCTGAAGAATGAGGGCTCATACCAAGTCATGTCTGAAAACAAGTAGTCCTTCTCTGTGTGTTCCTGTAGTTGTTTTCTTCCCTGCTAAAAATGCCAAGTTAACCTTAATTAATAAGTCTCAGAATTCACTGACAAACTCTTCTACTTACCTACTGAAACAATACTTCTGCAGTCTCTATGCATGTCCTTTAATATTAGCGTCTTTTTGTGAATTCAACAGCAGAGAAAGAGGCATCCAAGTTAATTATGTTTCTATAAATTATATGGACAGTGAAAATAGACCCTATGAATTACAAAATTCCAATAATGGAAACTTTGAATACTCTAATTGCTGAAAAGATTCAGCTGAAGCTTGCATTGTCTCAGACTGCAAAGCCAGTCAAGCTCAAGTCTAAACCAACAAAAGAAACTAGGCTTCATTAGTTCAAGAGCACAAAACTATAACTTAATAACACACTTCTCAACACCTCATTTCTCAAACATAGAATCATTATTCTTACTCTGGCTGAAAAATTATTCTTACCTAAGGCTGAAAATTAATCTTAGAATCTATAATGAATATTTTCTTCCCATCTTGAAGTTTGCTGCTTACTTTCACAGATAGTTAAGAAAGCTGAGTTTTCACGTTTTGGTAATTACTACTTTGTCTGCATTTCTGAAAAATCTATTTTTGATAGGCTAGAGAAATAACTCTGTAAAATAACAAATAAGTTCTCCATTTGCTTGTCAGACTAGCGTTTCATTTCCCTTTTAAAACTCATTAATACTCCATCAAGATGAAGATGATTTTGAAGTAGGTAGAGTTTTGTTTCTGTTTTATTCATTGTTTCTCTCCCATACACACAAATGCAATTACAGTCTCCATGTAGATTATTTAGAACTTCCTAATATGTTGTGTTTGTTGTTTTTTTTTTTCTTTCCAAAATGAAATTATGTAAATATAATCAGTGTTCTTCACTATAGTTGTCAGAAAGCTGTTCTTGCATTCCAATGGAGATCTAGTTGTAAGAGATAGTGAAATTTGGGATGTTTGATCTTCTGGGAGGTAGCAAACAATTGCCTTTACATTGCTTTGTATGTGTTTGGTTGAGTTCCTTCACCTATTAAACTGCCTTTATCTTGTCCTGCAAGTTCTCTTACTTTTGATTTTCTGATTCCTGTCCCTCAGAGGAGGGAGGAGGAGGCTAGGGATATTTAGCTGCTGTCCAGAGCCAGCCCACTCCAGATGTGATTCATATGAATTCAGGCATCGACTTTGTTAAAGTTAATTGATGTTACTGAGAAGATTGTATTGATTAGATTAGAGAAGTGTTACGGGAGACTGGCTCGGGTGTAAGCACAGAAGATGTAGAATTCAGGTGATGTGTTTTCCCAGTCATTATAATTGTGGTATTGTGGGTAATAAATTGTGTTTAAAAAAAGTTTAAGATAGGTCTTATTTTTTTTCTTGTATCTCATCCATTAACCTGACACGTTAACACCAGAATTTTGCTTGTGTTTTTTTCGTGTAACCTGGATTTCGTCTACTCGGAGGAAAAGCATATTTTGATCAAACAGTACCTGAATTTTTCCTAAGTTTTCTTGCATGATAATATTAAGATGCATTATGATGTAGTCTTTTCATGCAGCTGAGTCTCATAAGCCTGTCATCCTGCTTTCTGTTGCCTCCTGAACATGTATTATAGCCCATACATATCAGTTCAGAATGCACCTGCTTAGCTCATTTTCACTGTCTGTTCTAACTTTCTATTGTACTAAGTAATTTATCTTTAGTTTCAAAGCCTTTTATGGGTGATCTTTCTTAGCATCATTTATTCATTACCAAGCTGTTAGTATATCTCTGATTAATCCATTTTCCAATCCTTCATGGTCTTACCTTGTCAAATAAATACCTTTGTGGCTTCTTTCAGTATTTGAATTATGCAATTACATACCCATCTCCTTTTTTTGCCTTTGGATTGCTATTGTGTAATGTATCGTATTGTGTTTTGGATTGTTTCATATACTGTCTACACAGGCTGTCATCTAGGAGCCATGTAAGTAATATTGCAACCCATCATTAAGCTTCTCTGACTGCCATGGTCTGCAAAAATGTTAATCTGAGTTTGTCAGAAAAAGACAGTGCATATTTACCCCCAGTCATGCAGCTGAGTTCATAGTTATAGTCTGTTTGAATATGTATATGTGTGTATGTAACTTATTTAGGAATGTCAGTTCTCTATATAATTAGGGGACACAGATATGTCTGAAGTCTTAAGCAGAGTACTGTGGTTAGGACATCATATAATGTCCTATAATGAAAATTAAGTCTTCTGATTAACAACTGAAGATGTCTTACTCTTTAAAGATTCTGTCAAATTTGGAATAATGTTGTATGATTTGATAGTAGCATGTGTAGTGTTGCATCCTAGTTACAAGACTGCAGTTTGGATGCAGTTGGACCAGATGCAAGCAGTAAATGTGTATTTCCCTTTAATGGGAATAAAATAATATTTTTATGTGTAACAATAATGGATAGGAGAGCAATTGATCCTACAACCCATTTCAGAGGTAAGGCTCTGTGTTTTGCTTCAGATCTATACAATCTAAAGATAGATGCACTGATGCACACAGTTGGGGTAGTTTATATAAACTGCTGGAAAATTATTAGCTTATTGGAAAAGAAAAAAAGTATTAGGGAGATGTAAAGGTGCAAAGAAGGTGATGACTTGATACATTTTTATCTGAAATATATAATTCTGGATGCTTGTGTTAATGGAAGGTAACTTCAAACTTCTGTGGGAAAAGGCTAGGAGGAGGATCAGAAAAATAAAGATTGTATGTGGGAGAAGATTTAAGTGGCTTATACGTATCAATTGAAAGCTGAAAATGTAGATGACTGTGTTTCTTATCAGATGGGTAAGTACAAGAGTTGAGAGAAATTTCAATACAACTGCCGCACATAAATGACTATAAATTAACATGAGTATGTTTAGAATTTAAATCTAAAAACAGCCAATTGAAATATCATAAGATGATGCATGTCTTTATCACATAATTTCATTGTAGATGCAGTAAATTACACGTTTGCCAGTTATAAGAATCAGAACACAATGCATAAGGAGATTTCTTCACAAGTTTGGTACTTTGTGTTACCTGCTGCTCAAAAAAAAAAGAGGGAATTCTTAAATTGAGATATGTGTGTTGATAAATTAACGTAAGTGCTTTACTAAAATAAATGAAAACAAACAAACAAAAAAAATCCCACAAACTCTCACTGTATTTCTGGTTTCATCTTTATCTTGCTAAGTTCTTGATATTTGGCCGCATTCATAAACACTGTGACATTAGTTTTAATTTAAAGTTGTACCCATCTGCGTATACTGCATATAGTCAAAAGTTATCCATCTGAAAATATGTGGTTATAAAATTTGGACTTTAATTTTTATCAGACTTTTAAAATATATATATTCTATAGTCAGCTAGCACATCGATACACTCCATACAGAATTTGTATGTAGTGTTATACAGTAGCTGGCTTTCCTATGACCTATCATGAGAAAAAAATACTTTGGCTCAATTTGGTTTTAGTGGGCTGCGTTTTTCTGGGGAGTGAGGGGATGGGAAGGGCCCTTGAGGCATAAAGTGAAATACATACATGGCATCTGATGAAATCAGTATTGTTATTCCTGCCAGCATTTTCATTCCACAAGTCCAATAATTACTTACTGAGGATTGGCATGGTTTGTATTTTTTAATTAAAGTTAATTTAGTCTTGAGTTGGATTTATTGCTGAACAACTAATTCTTAAACACTGGCTGGAGACCTTGTTAAAAAAAAAAAAAAAAAAAAAAAAAAAAAAAGACTATACTGCCTTCATGCATTCCAGAATTGTTGCCCAGTGTTTTCAAAGGCATGATGCCAACTTTTTTTTTCAGCTTTCCATGGAGGAACCTCAGCTGTATCTGTTTGTTGTTGTTGTTTGTTTGTTTTGTGGTCTTATGTTTTTGTGGGGGTGTTTTTTTGTGTTTTTCTTTTCCTCCCAGGTTCTGACTATAAATGTATAGATGTAAATACACTCTGAGCAGACAAACTGGAGCTAATCATTTTATTGAGGAGCAGATATGTCTTGCAAATATACATCTGGCATACAAATAGCATGTGTAGATGAAATTGAATAAGTGTATTTGGCAACAGAACCAGAAAAGTTGCCTAGAAAATGCATTGGAGAATCCATGTAGTTCATAAGTGATTTGTGGAAGAAAATGTCCATCTGAGCTCTGTTATAGTTCTCCCATACAAAAAATAATGATGTAAGCTGATAATGAAATGTAACGTATTAGTCAGTAAATGAGGGACAGTGTTTCATGTTTATACAGCTTTCCAGCAGAGGATTAAGGAACTGATGTTGCTGTGCATGCAATATTTTCATTTCTAATGTCTTCAAATTACATGTGCTAATGTAGATCGGTCTGATAGAATGCTAGAAATGTAAATTCAGCTTCTGAATGACCTGTGAAACCTCTGGAGCCTACTATGAAAGGTAGACCTGTGTTAGTGTGGCCAGATGAGCTGTGACTGTGGCCAGATGTGCCATGTTGGTAACTGAGAGGTGCCTGAGCACCATGGACAGAGACCAACAAAGCCAGGCAGTGTTGATCCATGGAGAAAGAGAGATTGCTCCACTTCTAATCTTCTGGATCAGAGAGCTCAAGAAAACTGTTACTGCCGAGATCCTTGACCAGCAGTTTTTCCAAGTAGGAGTCTTTTTCACAGATTTCCTAAAGTCTGGTTCATCTCTGTTAAGCTTTGTCTCTTCAGTCATGATTGGCCTTTCTTTCTCCATGCTGCTGATGCTTCTCAAAAGGCTACCTCTTAGTTTGGTTTTCCATTTGTACTTAAATGCAGAGCCATCTCCCTGTAATAATACTCTTTATAAATAAATAAAAAAATATTTTAAAATCATACTTACTTTATTTTGGAGATAGCCACACTCTTCATGAATTATGGCTGACCAGCGTGCAATAGTTTGTAGGATTCTCTGTACAGTAATTTATAAAGTCTCTGTGATGTTCAGATATTGTGTCAAATTCATCCTAAATAAGTCTAAACCTTTAATCTCTGCTTATCTGTCAAAGTTCTTTTTTTCTTTTTTCTCTTTTTCTCTCCCTATTTCTCTCCCTGTTTCTCCCTAGTCTGGAGTCATAAATTAAACCCTATGACGTAAATTTGTCTAATTTGCTGGTTTTCCAAGGGAATTGATAGGAGACTCATCAAGTGTGTGTTAATTCTACATTTCAGGGCACCTACAGGAAATATCTCTATTACATAATTCACCTTTGCCAACATGTGGAGAAATAGTCTTTTTTTGAAGCATCAGAGATAGTTCAAGATTGCATATAGCATTTTGGGTGGAAAAGATGTCCTAGTGTTGTTTTGGCTTCCTTAAACTTGAAGTTAAGGCATCTTAATGTAGTCACATTTAAGAAAAGTTTACAACTCCAAAGGTATTTGAATGTATATATGACAGAAAATCTATTAAATATTTAGCTTTTCACTTAAAAAGTAGATGATGAAAATTTTGATGCTCCACAGATTGACTGTAGACTTGCTACTTTTCCTGCTCCTTGATTAGTTTGGTTTGCAGATCTAATTTCCAAAAGACATGGCATAGTTTTCCTTTCAACATATGCATGTATCACACGCCTTTTTTTTTATATGCAGATAATTTTTAACTCACTGCTCATATTATGATGATTGATAGCTTTTTTAATGGGAAATAGAGTCTGGTTTTAGCAGTGCAGTTAGCAGAAACTATCAAATTAACAAACATAGAGAACTTTCTCCTGTGGTGGGATATGGGCTTATTTCTACTTGCATCAAGTTCACTATTCTATGGTTAACTGCATTTGATGGTTACAAGTAGAGGTACCACATTTCTTGCTTTCCAGTGTGGCAAATCATGACTGTTATTCTTCTGGTGCTAGCCAGACATATGATTTTCAATGAAAAAGCACCACACAAATGTTATCTTATGATAAGAATTCAGTAAAAATAAAAAGATTCACAATATTAATGTACTGCATTTGAACTTATTGTTCATTCTTTGTGAGTTTGACTAGTCCTTGAGCATATGGAATGCATTGTAGCAAGTTTTAATATGAAAATTAATGAAGTGATCTGAAATATATGACTGATTATATTTTGAAAATGTATTTGAAATTTTAGAACATTATATGTCTAATTAGAAAGCCTGAAGTCTTTTCTAATTCTGTTTTATAATGTTTCCTCTATTCTTACACACAATTGATGTGCTTCAGTAACAAGAAATAAAGCCAACAAGCAGAGCCAAGATTGGAACCAAAGCTGCGATTTTAGCTCTGTCCTTATTGAACTGACCTCACCTTGAAGAGAATGAGCCACCACCTCTAGAAAATTCATACAAAAAGACTATCCAGGAAAAAAATTGTGGCCAGATTTATATTCAGATTATCTGCCTGCAGGAAAGCTGTACTTCCCAGTTAGCCTGTGAGCAAAGCAGAATTCCTTTATAGATTCTGGTATTTGCTAGGTGGGTAGCACCTTTCATAGAGTTTCACAGAACATGGCAGTGTTTGGGTGTTTGTGTCACACCTCTCAGCATTGTTCAGAGGGTTGAACTGAGATGCTGGCAATGTTTTTGTGTTTGTGATCAAGGACAGTATTGCTTCTTGTGCTCTACCTACAACTTGTACAGTTTATGCTAGATCAAATGCACTCAGGCTGCAATTGTCAAATGTTTCTGATTCTGATTTTATGTTTTAGGAAACATAAAAACAAAGTAAACACATCTAGGGGAAAAGAATTGACTTTTACAGCTAGATGGTGACAGTATTTTACTGTAGCTGAACCTTTGTTTACCTTGTAAATACTGAGGTGAAAAAACAATGTTCTCTGCTCTTAAGCCTGTAAGAAATTGAGATATTGAATAGTAAAAGAGAATATGGTCCCAATTTCAGAAGTATTTTTGCTTAGCCTGTGGTATATTACTGTAACCTCCAGTTTTGTTTTGTACATCTTCACAGCTCACCTCCACTTGAATGATTTTCTTAGAGTGAAAACCTGTTAAAAATGAACCACATGGATTCATACTGAAAACAAGATCCAAAATTAACAGTTTATTTGCAAAATTAAAAATTATATGAATGTAACATGATTTCTGCAAAAAATATTTTAAATCATATCTTTCAAAATTGTTACAACTTCCTAATGAAGAGGGAATTTTTGTGCTTCACAGAATCACAGAATGGCCATGGTTGGAAGGGATCCTCAAGGATCATGAATCTCCAACCTCCCTGCCACAGGCAGGGCCACCAACCTCCACATTCAATATTAAATCAGGCTGCTTAGGGCCCCATCCAATCTGGCCTTGAACACCTCCAAGGATGGGGCATCCACAACCTCTTTGGGCAGCCTGTTCCAGCACCTCACTACTCTCTCTGTAAAGAATTCCCCCTGACATCCAACCTAAATCTGTCCTCCCTCAACTTAAAACCACTTCCTTTATAATCTCTGGTGGAAAACAAATGCTTAAGAAATGCAACTCAGAGAACATATTAAAGAACTAGCAGAGGTGACTTCCCTAGGAATGATGCAACTGTTCCATAGTGTGTGTTTCAGAAATTTTTGAATTTGAAAATGAAATTTTTTATAGTTGACTCAACCAGCTTTTATTGATCTCTTCCCAATATGGCTGATAAATAGGCAACTGCTTCAGTATTCCATGGTGAATCTTGTAGATTTATATCTCACACAGAGATGTCATTTCACTTCACTTATGTTGTTATAATAAAAATATGGCTGAAGTTATACAGATTTTGCTTACTCTGTTCTTTTCTGAAGAGGAAAACGAATTAGTTTTTCATAAGCTCTTTTGCAAGAATAGAATATTTCTGTGAGTACTATGTAAGTAGTTACAAAGTTTTTGTTTGTTTTCATTTTTATTAGTAAAGTATTTGTAAAGGAAGAGGTATTCAGTGCTGAACAGGCCTTAAAAGTCTCTTTTTTCTTTTTTTTTCATCTTCTCTCATTTTTCCTATGCTCATTTTTGTTAGCACAGGATCATACCATTCTCTTCTGTGCTGTCTTATTCTGCTTAGGCACACCCTTTTCTGTTGATCTTGGATCAGAATTCTCTTTTATATCTCTTGCTCAAGTGAACACAAGCATAGAACTGTAATTTCAGAGATCTTCCTGGTTCATGGTACCAGTGTGTTAAAGAAGAGAAAAAAGCAAAACTGATGAGTAGGCGTGTTAACTGTAAGGCAGAAGAGAAGAAACTGTAAGGCTTGAAAGAAGGCATCCAAATTTTGTGTTTTATAGTATCTCCTCTCCCATCCTCCCCTCTCCTTTTCTCCTCATGATGTTTTGCTGATGAACTGCTGGGCCTGCTTTACAGATAGCTGGACGTGTCTGGGCTTTCAGCATTTTGTTGCTCCCCTCATCACCGTTATTTGTCTCAGATTCAAATTCAAGAATGGAGCTCTTGAATTAAAGTGTTCTACATTGCCACTGAAAGCCTTTAAGCAAAGATGCTCTTTGATGCCTTCATATTATTAAAATCTGTTTTAAAATACTATTAAAATACTTTCTACACTTCTGGACTCACAGCTTAATGTACAGAAAAAAAACTGTCATCAACTGAAGGAGTGAAAAAACCCAGTCACCTAAAGAGAATGAATTAACAATTTTTTTTTTTAATTTTATTTTTTTTAAGAAATTAAAAGAAAGCAAACTGAAGTGTCTCTATCCAAACCAAAATTATAGGTTTTGAACTGTACGCAAGAAATAACCATTTGACTGCCTGGAGCTCTGGCAGACTCAAAACCTTGTTTCTTGGGGAATGGCACTGAATGGAACTGCCTCCTCCTGTGATAACTGTCTATTAAAGAAGTTTGAGATGGTTGATGGAGACAATCTGGAATCACAACAGCTGATGCCACAGATCATATACATGACCTACTAGTTTCCACTGGTGACCAAGACTGTAGATGGACAACCCTTCCTGATTCTTTCTGATCCTCACTGTAAATTAGTTGGCTTATAGTCTAGATTTTTGTAACTGAAAGTGCTTTTTCTCCTGCCTTTATTAAAACATAGACATTCAAAAACTTGAAAGCAGAATAATTTTATTTTATCTTAATTCATGGAGGTAACGCCATTTAATTTTCCATAGGATTGGCCTTTGCTGCTCTCTCTTCAGTCCATCCAGTTTTTGGTTTATATGGTTCATTCTTCCCTGTCATTATATATGCCATATTTGGAATGGGACGTCATGTTGCAACAGGTAAGTGTCTTTCTGCTCTAAACATTTTCAGAAGTATGAAACTGGAAAAAAAAGTGTTATCAATGGAAGGAATATTCTCTAAAAACTAAACAGAAATTAAATGTTTTTGTGCTTCCTTTTACAACTTTCTTCCCCCGGTTTAAATACTTTAAAAAGCCCGTTAAGGATACACTCAAGGTAATTCTGTCACTGTAACTTTATATTGCACTTACACTTTTCTAAATGTCATTTACTAAGGGATTTTGGATTTTAACTCCTAAACTCTTTTTTTTTCCCCAATTTTTAAGATTTTATGATTACTCTGTAATTTTTAAGATTTTAAAATCTTAATTAGAATCTGCTTCAAGATGATAAGATTTTAACAAAAAGTTCAGCAAAGAAGATATATGCAAACAGCAGCAAAAAAGACTCTGTTCACAACTGCTATATAATTCTCCATATCCATCACTGAAATTCTTTTTCTACCAGCAATTTCTATAAGATTAATGGTGTTCTGTGTACATATACAGACAACAAGAATGATGTTTGTTAGTGGAGTCTGTTATGTCAGTGTGAAGATCAGTCACTTGAATAACAAATCCCTTTTTCTTGGGCCAGAAATCATCTTTTTCTTGATTACTCTTGATATAATTGATGATTGTCTGAAGGCAGTTTCTGCTGTGATATAATATCAAATGTAGAGTCCTATATAAACTGTTCTCAAGTTCAGTCTTATTAGATAAAAAATTTAAATATTAAATATTAGAAAAATTAATATTAAAATATTATAAACCCAGGTAATATATGTCACGTCATTAAAAAAAAAAAAAAAAAAAAAAAAAAAAGTTATCCTCCAAAAGTCCCTTCATGCCTCAACATGACAGGAAAATTAACATTTCTGTCATAGGAAAGAATTTAGTACCTAAAAAATGGAAAAATTGACTAAATGAAGTAAGCAGGAAAGCCATGAAAAGTGGTAGGTGAAACATATGTAGGAAGATTGGAAAGCCAAAAAGAGAAATTTGAAGTATGCCATGGAGAGGAAGATCAAGTGGATGCCTGAAAATTCCCTAAGTGCATCAAAATCAGTAGGCTACGAAGGAAACTGGTGGGAACGGCTTTCTGAGGAAAGTGAAGCCAGTGCATTCTGTGACAAGGCCACAAGATTTTTGAGTTACCATTCCGATTTCATTTACCAAAAAGGCTCTGTAGCGAATCCTGGTATCTGCAAACCTGACCTTCACCCTTATTTTTACAGACTAGGGTAAAACTATAAGATCACTGAAAGTTACGTGTAATCAATGTCTGTATGAAAGGTGTTAGTGTGACTTCTGTACAGGAAAATCCCATCTCACTAAAGTCATTGAATTCTATAGAAGTGCCAGTAAGCAAATGGCAAAAGGAAGTACTTTCAATATAAGATATCAAAATGGTCAAACAGTTACTGATAAGGTTGCACAGCAAAGGTTATTTAAAAAAGTGAAGTTGCCCTTGTGATAGAAGAAAGTTCTTTTATTAATGATTAGCTAGTTGTAGGATAAGAAGCATAAAACAGGACTCAGTGGTGATTTTTCAGGATGGTGGAGTCCCTTGTGGGTGCCCAAAGAATTGTGCTGGGAAGTTTGATAAATAGGGGTATACCAAAGATGAGGGTAGAACTGTACTTATCACATCTTGCTATAGTAGAAGTATGGATAGCTCAATGAAACTCATAAGGGATCACTTTAGAAGAAAGTATAGATTAAAAGATATACCACAGCAGATGCTAAACTTCTGGAACCTGCTCCCAGAGGACACTGCAGAGGCAGAAAGTACTATCAAGTTCAAAGAGAAATTCAACACATTTGTGAATGCTAGTCCATAAAAAAAATCTAAAATTCTTGCTAACATCCCTGGTGCAACAGCTACAGGATGCTGGGGATTATGTAGGGAATGGTCTGCAGAAAGTGGCCAGGCTTGTGTGCGTTGCCTAAGTAATGCCTCTGACTGTCACAGCTGGAGGCAGAATGTCGAGCTAAATGGACCGTTGGTCTGACATAGTAGGGCATTTGTTAGACTCTTAGAGCTTTCATGATATATTTGTCCTTTTAAATATTGAATTATGATCTTTCTTTATCTTTAATGAAATGTTTCATTAACCTTGCTTTGCCCTTCTGAGCAATTTTTTATTTCCTTGCCTGTCTCCATTTATTGGAGTGCAGATTATTTGTTGAGTTCTTGAATCAGCAAACTATATTGGACTAGGTCCTATGTATATAGCATGATTTAATTATTCTAGAAATTTGAATGGTGAACATTTGTGACTATTGGGAAAAAACATTTCATCACACATATATCCAAAAACATTTATGTTAACTTCAAATCATTGTGAATTGTCATGTTGCAAACTCTTTTGTTAATGTGTCTACATGACTGTGCATTAATATAGACACAAATGCATTCAATTTGAATGTATAAATGGTATCTTACATGAAAAAATTTCAATTAAAACTACTTCAAAAATTCTTAAGAGTGTCCAAAAGGATACTTCCACCCAAAATGGCCAAGTTTTTAAAAACTTTTTGTATGGGTATAGAATCATTGGTAGCTAATCTGTGGCTTTTTTTTTATAGGAACTTTTGCCTTAACTTCCTTAATATCTGCCAATGCAGTTGAACGTCTTGTTCCTTCCATTGGCACTAATTTCACTGCAAATAATAATTCAGGAATCTTGGGCCTGTCAGAGTTTGAAATGCAGAGAATTGGAGTTGCAGCAGCAGTTTCATTTCTTGGAGGAATCATTCAGGTAGGTAGTGAACACATATACTCTGTGTTGCTGATGCTCAGCATTTGTGACAGCTATGGCATTTGTAATATTTTTTTTTCACTTCTCTTGGAAAAACCGACCCTGGGTCTGGTCTGATATTCATGAATGATGAAACGTGTAAGAATCTGGTGTAAGAATCTGTTGCTCCTTGGTTGAGATGTCGTAATAGTCTGTGTGCACGCTCATGAAATGTTGCAATATGAAGTAAAACCACATTCAGTCAGTTCTAATATAATGTTCAGTCACTGTTGGTGCTCCCTTTCCTTTACCTTCAGAAACAAAACATGAATCAGCTCTCTGGTAAGTTGACATGTTCCTGAGTTTTTCTGTTGCTCTTGTCTTGAAGAGAAATACTATACAGTATTCAATAATTAAAAGCATTAAGGAAAGCATCTTTACATTCTCTTTAGAGTTCGCACACCCACTGTTAAAGCATAATAAATTAGTAAAACAGATGTCTTCAAATAATTCTCCAAAGCTTATACAAATGATCAACGATCTTTTTAATTTTTTTCTCTTTTCCTATTCTGACCACAAACACTGAATTTCTTTATCCATTGCCAATTGCTCAGGTCTTCGAAGAGAGCTTCTACCTTTCCTTGTTAGTATTTAAATGGAAGAAATGTTTCAGCCCTTGACATTGCAACACTTCCTGGTACCCATCCTCTGAAAGAAACATGGATCCCCGTGCTTGGTGCTTTGGGTCCATCCACCATGTAAAGCATGAGCCAAAATGCCCAGAACTGGCATGTCCAGTGTCTTGGCACTTGGCAGGAACTGGGGCATGTACTTATGCTAGTTGGTAGGAGGTATCAAGAAGTGTGTTCACTTCTGCTGTGCTGTTGCTGTTTCGATTCTCTTACTGCTTACTTAAATATGCAATATAAGGGAAAACCCAGAGGCAGCATAACAGAGTAGACCTAGTTCTGATCACATCACACAGGTTGCCAAGCAGATGTGGGGTCTCCTCCTTGGAGACCTTCAGAAGCCACCTGGCTTGGGCCTCCTGCTCTGCATGTCCCTGCTGGAGCTGGGGTGGGCCAGATGGCCAAGAGAGCCCTTCCAGTCTCAGCCATCCTGATGTTCTGGTGTTCTGTTTTTGTGCTTGGCTTCTGTATGTGTCTGCTTATGCCAGTGAGTGTATCACACCTCTGCATTTTGTGCAGAACACTTGTAACAGAAAAAAGTCCTTTGAGCATACACACTTGGGAGTGCAATGCTCAGAGCCTGACAATCTCTTACATCATCCTTCTTGTGTGTTAGAGGCCAAAATGCCTACAGCAGGATGCTAGTGACTGCATTTGATCTAAGTTCAAAATCCAGTGCAGAAAATTGTTCTTAGCAAAATCCCATTAGGTGTGTAAATCCGCTTCCATTTTCTCTTTCATTCTGAAAAGTACTGCCTTTGCATATGCCTTAAACTGTCCCAGGTGACTTATCTCAGCCTCTGCCCTGTTCAAGCTGGACTGCAATGAGAACTAGAAAATCCTCTGTATGGGTCTTCAGAATGTGTCTGGCAGGGAGCTGAGCCAAGTACATGGACTTCTCTCCGAGGTCAGTAAGGCTACATTTATTACAATCCTGCTAATAAAGTTGGTGCTTGTGCTGCCACCAATGCTTCATGTAAGCAAAATGATCAGAGCATCTGCCTGGGACACAGAGAAAAGATTACAATACTTATTTTCCATATCCCAGAGGATACTCATCAGTGAAATTTGGGTGGAAGTCCAGATCAAGATTGTGAATAAATTTTGCCATCATCTTAGGTCAGTTTTTTTCACCTCGATTCCAGTCTTCTGGCTAGCAGTTGCTGCAATTACCGGATAAAGAGACAAGGAAAATCTTGTTGTAATTGAGAGCTATGACAGTGATCTGTTTCTTTTCATCAGGCTAAATTAGAAGTTAATGGATAGCTTGGAATAAGATATGGCATTCTGAGATAAAAATATGATGTATTTTGGGGAAAGAGATTTCCATTAAAGGCGTCCTGTATTACAAAAATTCATCGAATTGTCAGGGCATTTGGGATGATACTTCTCTGGGAAAGGAGTAGACCTTTGTTTTGGTGTCTGCCCATAAACATGTTTCTTTATACCAAAACACGGTGTTCTAATCACAAAATCACACACACACACACACACAAAAAAAAAAAAAAAGGGATGAAGTGTCTCTCTCCTAAACAGCTGATTCCCTCTGAGAAAGAACAGGCTGAGACCTGAATCAATTTGGCTAGAAAAGGAGTTTGACACTGTTTTTCCAGTAGCCTGGCTAAGCACTCTAAGCACATTCCTTGTGGTTGACTTCATTTTCTTAGCCTAGGAACCAAATGATCTGAAGGAGGACCACCACGTCTTACTCTGAGTAGAGCTCAAAACAAAACAAAACAAAAACGAGCAAAAACCCAGCACCTTCCAGACCATGGAGTTTGAGGGTTTTAAGGTTTGTTCTCCAAAAGTGAGTTCATGCAACAGGTAACCATTATCAGACTCAATTACTTTGGACAGAAAGTTTGAGATTAGTCATTTCCAAAGAGCCTGTTACGTGATAAAAAGTTTTTACTGTCCATAAAGTTAAATTGACTACACAGTGAAAGTGGAATTCCAACTATAATAAACTGAGTTCGTTGTCATGGTAAGTAAGTACTGAAAGTGGACAAGAACTAAAAGGACTTGAATTAATGAACATAGAGGGGTTTGGTTTTTTGCAATTACTCATTTCTCTCTGGCTAACTCTCTATCCTCTTCTTGTAGTTATCAGGTTCAAATTATGAAACAGTAAAGATAGCTACAAGAAAAAGTTCCTTTTGCCTGACGATTCTCCCAGTCCCACAGTCAGTTTTAATACTTTTTTAGAATTTCTTTTTCTTTTGTTGTTGTTGTTGTTTGTTTGTTTGTTTGTTTGTTTTAGTAATCCTGTCTTCCACCACTTCTGTTGTTTACTTTTACTATAATTTTATAAAGTTTGTTGAAACAAGATGCATAACTGTTCAAACATCTCTGATCTTCTGTAAACAAGAATGTTGCCCCATCTTCTGAAGAAAAATCTGTAGCTCCTTTTCTGAATACCTGCAAAACTAGAAACCTCAACGTATAAAGCTGATGCAACTCAAAATACTGGACTGACCATACATGTATTTGACATCTGTGTATGTGTGGGGCCAGTGTGATATCAGGAAGCTTAGGATCTCCCAGAGGAGTGGAAAAGCTGTGGGTTGAAGACACCAATGTTACAGTGCTTGGGACAGAGTAGATCTCCACAGAATTATGCAGTGTTCAGCATAAGGCTCACATCTCTGTAGTATCAGCACCTAATACATTTGGTAGCTATTGACATTACTGACTTTGGGAATCATATTATGGACAAGCTAGTATTGACTAGGTGGTCTGTCAAATATCAGAGGAACAGGAGTCTTAGCATCAGCCTTACTGGAATGTTTGCTTTTCTCATGTATTTGACCAGGGTAGTAAGCAGTGTATGAAAACAGTTTCTTCAAGTCTGCTTTCATTACTAAGTTTAATGTTAGAGTCTGGTAAACCAGTGATGTGAATGAGATGGTGCAGGTGGTTCAGTGGTCCCATTGTAAGCTACATTCATCCTTCAAAGGACTTTTGCTTTCAATCCTCATTTACCTTACAGTTTATTAAAAGGAGCCCATCTCACTGCTCTGTCACCTGGAAGCTGCACATTTTCACCCTTGCTAATGCACATACCCTTGCTCTCCAGGTAGCGATGTTCATGCTGCAGCTGGGCCACGCCACCTTCTTGTTAACAGAACCAGTGATCAGTGCAATGACCACAGGAGCTGCGACGCACGTTGTGACTTCTCAAGTGAAGTACTTGCTGGGAATGAAAATGCCGTACATATCAGGACCGCTAGGATTTTTTCATGTGAGTCCAGTAAAAGAGATGGGTTATTTCATTAGCTTAACCTTTTCTTAAATCATGATACATTTTAAAAAAATTATGTATATGTGAAGAATTTGTGAAGTATGTGTGAGAAAGAACTGATGTAATACCAAAATCTTCGTTTTATTATTTCTTTTCGTAGAAACAGATTAGGAAAACTTGATGAAGAATTAGCAAGACTGGGTCTTATTTTGAAAAGATAAGGAAACTACATTTTCAGTATATGTGTATTACAGCATCAGTAATTCCCTTCATTATCTTTAGCAATGAGACATTCATCATCTACTAAAATATTTGTTAATTCTTCAAAAGCTTTTTCATAAATACTTCTTAATGTAAGCAGCCATCTGTTTTTTCTTTCTTTCTTTCTTTCTTTCTTTCTTTCTTTCTTTCTTTCTTTCTTTCTTTCTTTCTTTCTTTCTTTCTTTCTTTCTTTCTTTCTTTCTTTCTTTCTTTCTTTCTTTCTTTCTTTCTTTCTTTCTTTCTTTCTTTCTTTCTTTCTTTCTTTCTTTCTTTCTTTCTTTCTTTCTTTCTTTCTTTCTTTTTTTAAGTAGGTTTTCCAAGGAGGCTGTACTTACATATGGGCATATTAGTATCTTGTAGAATTGACAGTGTTAAGTACAACAGCCAGGAAATAATCAAAACACACATTATGAGCATTAATAAAGAACAGCAGTGATAGAAGGAAATATTTCCATGTTGGTGTGTTGATGATATCATAAATGAGGTAATACAAATGCTTTGAAAGAAATCTGTTCCCTTATCCCTTGTATATTTTAATGCATATGAAAAAGTTCTTTGCCTTTCACTTCAGTTTTGAAATCAACCCTCTTTGAGCATTTTCCAGAATAAAAAATCTTGATAGTTTTTTTTTAAGGTTTTCAATTGCTCTGTAGAATTGCATAAAAACAAATAAATAAACAAAAAACCCTCTGTACAATTTAAAATAATAACAAACAAGGAAGCCTCTACATTTAGAAAGAACAATTTTACCATACATATACTTCAGAATGTTTCTGGTGTCTGTTTAGACTTGTGGATTGCTTCAAGAAACTCCAGTATTTCAGTCCCCAGCAGTGAATTTGACACTGTGTCTCTTGATATTTTTTTTGCTCCAAATTCATGAAACAAGGGAGTAGGTTTTTGCTTACTTTTTGTTTTCTTTCTTCAAACCACTTCCCACCCACAGATCCCATTGTTATGTTTTAGACAGCCTTTGGGTTGAGAAAGCAAGAATAAGGATGTTTAATAAAGTGTAACAGGAGGGTTGAAAGTAGAGCAAGCCATTGAAATGTGTTCTTTTACAGCAAGTGAGATCACAATTAAATATGTAAAAATGAGCTTTGTGTATGGAGAATGAATATATTACATCTGCATCAAGCATGTGGGATTTTTGTGTTTACACATAGCTTGAGTAATGTATTACATTTCATTTTCCCTGTGTATGGTTTGTAAGACTGCAACTGTGCTGCACGTTGCAGAATCAGTGGAGATTTTACAAATGGCAATGGCTGGATGAAGGTGAGAAGGAAAATGATGAGGGAGGGTTGCATGTGAAATCTGATGTTCACAAGGGGCAATGAGAAAACTATCAGTAAGTTTTACTGAAAACAGAAAGCCATATCTGTATTTGCCCTTTATCCTTCCACAAGTTTCTATGGAATGCAGCACTAAAAAGTGAACTCCTGCAATGTAAGAAGCCTACTTTGCAAAATTGGATCTTTTGTGGTTACGTTGCAAGTTGGTTGCAAAATCCTTGTGGTTGTGCTGCAAGTTGGCCGAGAAAGTCTTCATGTTCACACTATTCCACTACCAGTCTTTTGCCTTTCTTCTCTTATTCTTTTTCTATTCTTTCCCTGTCCAGCTCACAGCAATTGCCTGCATGATTTTCCCATACAATGTGTTGTATTTCTTAAAAATAATAATAATAATCAAAAAGAGGCATTTTTTAAAATGTAACAAGGTCACCTACTCTCAGACAGAACCAGGCATTTTAACACAAGTGTTGCTTTTCTTTTTCTTTTTCTTATTTTATTTGTTTCCGTTTCCATACTCATTTTTAAAGCTAATCTTTTGGATTTTCACGTATGCAGTTTAAATAAAAAAAAAGTCAGGATTTCATTAATCTACCAGAATGCACATTCCTTCTCGAGTATAAACCATGACAGTGTGCCCTATTACCATTTAATATTATGTGAAAATTGGGTGAAATTCAAAGCAGTTAATTTCCCATGAGAACAGAGACATTATGTGTGTATATATATGTGAACAAAGTTACAAAGTTGCTTTTTTTTACTTATTTTCAAATTTACATCAAGTCACTCATCTAACTGCATTGCTTCAATTAAAATTCTTTGCATGATAATAACAATAAAAATAAAGAGACAATCAACTAAATATATTACTGTATTGTAAAAATTTTGTTAGCTATATAATGACACAAAATATTCTCTACATTGCAATATCACACTAAATTCTACTACAGATTCTAAATTACTTCAATGTGTGTGTCATTAAGATGTATAAAATACTGAATTCCTAGTGATTTTTGTGATGAAAACATCTGCAAATATTTCTTCTGAATCAGATTACAATTGTAACTTGAGTTTTAGGTGCTTATATTTAGCGCTCACACTTTTATGTTGGATGAGCACAGGAATCGAATGGACAGTATGAAATCTGAACTGAAGAGTGCAGATTGATGGCTTTAGTACACATTAACCACATGCAGGTTTTTCCTCTGAAGAAACAGTGAGTGGTCTGTGAAATGCTCTGCTTGCTTTGCTGATATCATCATGAAGTGTGTTTTTAGGGCTTCAGGGAACGATTACCAGGGAATAGTCAGTGGTAGCTCTGGAGTCTGATGTGGTAATTGATGTAATATTTATACATATTACTGCCAGATTTGTTTCAGTTTATTACAGACACTGATATTTCTGATATCTTTTTTAGAAATGCCACGTTTTGGGGACATGGCTGTTTGTTGTTAGCTCAATGAATGAAGTATTGACTTTTTATTTGCTGATGTAAAGTACGTATTGAAGGGTAGGGCTTAGAGAGAAACATCAAATAATACTGCAAGCTGTTCAAGTAAAATGTTTGTGGAAGTACAATAAAGGTATGAAAAAACTTTAACTCAAGAGTGATGCATCCCAACAAAGAGGAAGTCAGGCAAAAATGCCAGAATGCTTGAATGGATGTACAAGATCCTGGCCACACTTAACACAAAAAAGAAACCTACAGAGGATATAAGCAAGGACAGCTAACCTTGATGGAGTACGGAGACATTGCCTGAGCAGTCAGTGATCGAGTAGGGAAGGTTAAAGCCCAGATGCAATTGAATCTGGCTTGGGAAGTCAGAGGCACCAAGAATGGCTGACACACGAGTATATTAGTGACAAAAAGACTAAGGGAAATGTGGTCCCTATGTTGAATGAAAAGGGAGACCTTGTTACTGTGGGCAGTGAAAAGGCCAAGCTACTGAATGCATTCTTTGCCTCAGTCTTTACCAGTAATTCAGGCCTTTAGAAATCCCATGTCCCCGAGGCCAGCCTGAAAGACTGGTGCATCGAATATGTAATCTTGGTGGAATAGAATCAGGTCAGAGATTATTTAAGAAAATTGGGCATTTGTAAGTCCATTCGCCCTGTTGGGAGTGCTGAGGGATCTGGCAAATGAGACTGTGAGTCCACTGTATATAATCTTGATGAATGCAAAGGGGAGAAGTGTCTGAAGGCTGGAGGAAAGCAAATGGACTGAGGCCCATGTCAACTGCAGCTGTCCTGGCATTCTGAGATGTTATGAAAGCTCTAGAAGCTTGGGCTAGATATTAATAAAAATAAAAGGAATCTTCCTTTTATTTAATTTGTAAAGAGAGATGTTCTAAAAGCTTGTGCACATTTCTTAGTAATCTTTCATTAAAATTATATTTATTCACCCTGCATTAGATCTCAGTTTTTCTAAGCAAAAAAAATTAAATTAAACAAAAAATACGTAGATAGCTAAAGCTGACAATGCTCATTAGGAAAATAAAAAATAAAAACAAAGCAAACGAACCAAAAAAAAACCAACGTCACTTCGACAATTAAGAATTGTTCTATTTTCTTACCACTTTATCTTTGATATAGCTCAACCTTCCCTATGTTTGTGGGTGCAGTTTGCAATGTAGTTTTTCTAGATTGCCTTCCTTTGTCCTAATTAATCACAGCTTCTGCTGGGTGCCAAGCCAAGGCCTGTGCTCTCTTGACAATGCATGCTTGGAAGATCATGTGTATGCAGATTATTTGCAAGCCACATTAAGACATAGTTCACATTGTCTGATGACAGTGGGGAAATATGTGATTAAAAATTGGGTTGATTACCATATTCATTACATAGGTATATCACGTTATTTAATAAGTTGTTTTTAAAATGTTTTTCAGGGGTTCTGATAAATGTTTGTGCTGGGTTATGCCATTCATCCTTAATCAAAAACCTACGGCCTATATTTCAATGGAGAGGACTTCCCTTTATGAGAAAAACTACATTTCTTCTGTTTTTCTTTCTCCATTTTTAGAGTTTTTTTATTATATTTTCAGTTTTTTACCCCTTATAGATTATAAAGATCATCTTAGAAGTAGTAAGAGAGGAAAAATCAGGAAGCCATTAATAATATACTCATGCAAAAAAAGCATAATCTCTTCAGTGAGTGACAGAATCAGAACAGGGGAAAAAATTATCATCACATTGACTGTCTTTCTGCTAGAACAGTGCTCTTTCCCAAGATAATTTATCTATTCTTTTTCCCTTCCTAATATAAATGTATGTATTTAAGCTCCAAACTGTCAAACTTTGTTAGCATTATGCATTTATTTGGAAATAGGCTCTGTGAGGCAGAGGATTATTAATATCAACTTTGATTAAATTACAAGTATGACTTTTCATTTATTGTATTGACCTTAGAATAAATAGAATCATGGAATCCTTGAAGTCGGAGGGGACCTTTAAAAACCATCTAGTCCAGCTCCTCTGCAATAAATGGAGAGACATCCACAGCTAGATCAGGTTGCTCAGAGCCTGGTCCACCCTGGTACCTGGGATCTTAGTTGTTGCTAGGAAAAAACAACATTTACTTATATTTTATTTCAAGCGTAAGTTCCCTGATTTTATTATCCTTCATGCTGTGGTTTTAAGGGAAGTTACTTGTGAAGCAGCCTGAAACTACAGCCTAGATTTTAACTTCTTTTTTCTATACAGTTTATATTTTGGGCTATGCAACAATTCCTAAAATCTTAATGCAGAATTTAAATGTTTAAGCCTACCTTGCTTTTTCTCCACCTTGCATCTTTATAAAGCATGTGCATTACTTTCATTTTCATGCTTCTTTGTTCCTCTAAGCAGTGGACTTATTTTGCAGCTTTCAACTTAAAACTTCATGCTAGAGACAGAAACAGAGCTGAGTAGATAGCATTAGTCATTTAGTCAACAGTGCCTACACACAAAGCATGACAGGCAATTAGTGTGTGCAGCATCTGGACCTGATCAAAACATGCGTCATGGAGCACTGTTAGTGAAATGGCCATGAGCAATCAACAGGGACACTGAATGTATCTTGCTCTGTACAAAATATTTGGATGGACTCCCCAGAGTGCTGGAGAGGTGGCCCTGAAAAGAGCAATCATCTGGGAAGATTCCTCTTGCTTCCCGTCCCAGCCACTACTGCATCTTTCTTTCCTTTTTTTTTTTTTTTTTCTTCCACTCTCTCCTTCTCTTTCTCTTCTTTCTGTCTCTTTAATTCTTTCCTCAGATCTCACATTTGCTATCAGTGTTGGTGGATGTCATGTGCTGTAGGCACAAATAATGCATCTTTGTGCAAATTTCTCTCAGTGTTTTTATGCTTAATTCACTGAATTTAATAAAACAGGGAAGGAAAGGACATATATCAGATTTACTGGAATTTTCTTGCTTCTACAGTCAATAGAAATGTATAAATTGTTGATGACAGATCTCTTGGAGTACTGATCCAGCTCACCCAGGTAATTCAGACATTTGAAGTATAGAAAATACCATACCGTGTGACCTGGAATTACGTATTCTGTAATTTGTGAATATAATCTGTTGTTCATCTCAATCACTGCAGATTTATGCCTACGTATTTGAGAATATCAGATCGGTTCAGCTAGAGGCTTTACTTCTCTCCTTGCTGAGCATTGTGGTGCTTGTTCTTGTTAAGGAATTGAATGAGAAATTTCAGAGAAACATAAAAATTGTTCTTCCTATCGATCTAGTTTTGGTAAGTAGGAAGCCAAATATCAGACTTTTTGCTTTATAGAGTTTTCAGTGGCTCAACTAATTCCCTGAAGTTTTTTATGTTTTCTGTAGTTACTAACACCTGCCACTTATTAAATGAATGGCTAATTTTCATGGCTGTATATTAAATGCAATAACAAGAAAGAGTTTGGCTAAATAATTAAGAAAGAAGTGACATATGTTCCCAATTTTTATAATATTTTTACTACTTTTTTGCATAATTACAAGCGCATGAGGTCTAGAATGTTAAACTATAAGAAGCTTAATGTAGAAAATGAGAAGTAACTGATATAACTCCAGGCAAGCATCGTGCTGAGTAGTTCTGACTTAGATATTGCATATTATTTATCTGCAGCAAAGTTAAATACCAAAGTTAAATACAATACATAGCATGATGTACTACAGCATGTTCCTGTTCTGGGATTTCTGTGGTCAGCTCACAGAAGTATGGGAAATGAGCTTGAACCTCCTCAGGGCCAAACTTTCCAATCTCTCAGCAAGGTTTATACCTGCTGAAACATAAATTGAGAGGTAACCACATCTTATTCTGCTGGGTTGTGTGCTGAAGTCGATATTGCCACTTGGGATCAGAGAGCATGAGCTGAACCGCACACTCAGGTGCACCTCAGTTATGGTAACAGTTTTGAATTACTTTAAACTGCGAATGGCAGTGGTTTGAGCCATGTGCTGCACAGGGGCAGTTTGATGAAGACTGGCAAGTGGCTTTTCAGATTGATTTTATTACCAACGAGCATCTAAATTCCTCTGTCATAGTCTTTCCTCAGACATGCTTTCTAAAACTGTTATTGTGTCCAGATCATTTCTTTTGCCTCACTTCCAGATTTACTATAATTTTAGTTATAATACTTCCCTGTCTTACTGGATTAGTGTAAAGACACATGCATGAACACTGTCATATTCTCAGCTCTGGTGGTAACGTGGACTATGTGAGAACCTGAAAGCAATAGAAAAGTAATGTATTTTTTCTATATTGAATCAAATAGATAATTGCTACATCCATTGCCTGCTGCTATGCCGATATGGAATACGTCTACGGGCTAGAAGTTGTGGGGCATATTCCTCAAGGGTAATATGGTTTTTATTAGTTTCTGGCTTCTCAATATGCTTAGATCTACGAACAGCTTGTGAGGAGGTCAGAGTAGTTTTTTGGAGTAAGAAATAGCAAAATCTATAATTTTCATTCATGACCTTCTCGAATACTCTCTCACAATTCAATCTCACACTAACAAGGAGTATTGATGTAGTCTTAAAAATGCAGACTTTTTTGTACATTTTCATAGGTATCTCATTACTTTATGCAGTAAGGTAGCTACTGTATACCTGATGATGGCTAATGGATGTATGTCAGGAGGGCAATCTACTAGATTACTGCTACCTGTGTTTTGTGTAAGAGAGGACTGCAGTGAGATAAGCCTGTAGATTGCACCAATGAGTTCTTCTCTACTCATTTATACAGTAATTTTAGAAAATGTGGTTTCTGAAGAGAAGGATTTAGCTATAGAAGAGCATTCTGACTATGGGCAGTGATACATTTTCCTCCATGAGTTTGAAAAGAAGGAAAAAGATATTCAGTATAATTAGCTGTGAAAACAATTAGATTAGGTGTTAGGGAGAATGTTCATACTCCAAGGGCTGGTAAGGAACAGCACAGCTGTTCTATAATCTCCCTCTTGGAGATTGTGGGGTTTCCCTAAGTTTCACAGGGCAAGCTCTGACTGCATGTGTGGCAGATTGCACTTATGTAAAATAAAGGAAGTTGCTGAGGAAGAAAATTATTTTTAACTCTTTGGGTATGCTATTACAGGCTACGTGTTTCTGAGGCTGAAACAATGTTATTGTACTCCTTCTGATATGCGCTATGGGCAGTTAAATTGTACTGATACAGCTTTAATCAGAAGCTTATTTTCTGTCTAACCTCACATACCAAGATTCTTTAGTGTTGAAAAACATAAGCAGAAAGCTGGATCCCTCCCACATATCTTTAGTGCTCGCTCACCTGAGATATCTAACTGCTTTGTCAGTGGAGATCATTAGAAACTTCAGGTGTTCTGAGATCTGAGGGGACATAATTTGCTCTCAGAAGAGTCTGACATCTTTTTGAAGAGTACAGAGATAGTTTGGTGTGATTCGGTTCTTAACTGCGGGGTTTTATAGCATTAGAAAATCGCCATTAGATGGAGTAAGTTTCCATACTGAATGCTGATGATGAGATGCTGAATACTAACACTGTTCCAACTAATCTAAAACATAATAAATGTCTGAAGTATTAAACAAAATTAACCATGCATGCAAAGACTGTTTCTCTTCTATTGTCAAGAATAACAGAAGTATTGAGGCTATCTTTATTTTTTACAGGCTGCCACCACCAAAACTGCCATCCATGAATGTCCTATCTGAGGTAGTCACAGAAGCTTTTGGGGTAGCACTGGTTGGTTATGTAGCATCACTAGCTCTAGCCCAAAGCTCTGCTAAAAGGTTTAATTACACTGTGGATGATAACCAGGTAAAGTTCTTTCTCTTTACTTAAGGAGACCAGAAGGTCAGTAAGCTATAAAACTCATTTACCATTTTGGAGAAGTGTTATGGATGAAAGCCCAGTAAGCATAAATTCTGCATGACATCCTGAGGCCTTCCAATGATTACTGTGGAACTCATATCTAGTCCAAATCAGCTCTGTAGAATATCCTATTTGGATGAGCTACACTTTTTGAGGAAATGCATCCTTCAAGGATAATCTCGTAATGCTGCATTTCATGCAGACTGTAGCTAATTTAGGTGTTAATGTGTCTTCCCAGTGTTTCAAGGTGTGACAGCTTTTCTTCTGGCAGCTGAGATCTTAAAGGCCAGCTAAGATTTTAAACCAGTGATTGATTAAAAGAAAGAAATAAATTAGGTACTTACTGCCCTAGGAAATATCTGATGTTATAAAATAAGATTATTCAATGAAGAAGTCTCATCTGAAATTAAGGTTTATTTATCTAAAAGATGCAGGATGATTTCAGAGAGCACTGCTAAATTTGCAGCCACAGGAGCTCTCTGTTTAGAGTTCCACTCTGCAGTATGCTAGCTTAAATAAAAGTGGGATGATTTCTTCCTGCGCTACCTCACTACTGGTCATGGTGGGTAGGCAACTTCAAGGCAAGTGGGAATCCATGGAGTCAATAGTTCAAACACTGGTAAGAAACACTCCTAACTGGCAATAAATGCTGTGTGATGAGAATTCTGCTCCCAACTTCCTGTTAAATGATTTGGGATAGATGACATAATGTTGTATGAAGAGCAGTTGGTTTTGCAGATGAAGACCTATCTGAACATCCCATCTAGACAGATTGGCCTTGCTATATCAGTGCGTATCTTTTGCAACTCTCGCTACCATTGGAAAATAAGGCAACAATATTCTTATCTACTCAGGTGCCTAAAAATTTTTCTGAAATGAATACATTATGCCCTGATTTTCTGTCGGTGCTGAGGAGCAATGTTTTCTAGGGAGCACAGCTTAGTGTAAATTATGCCTTAGGACAATGTGCTGTAGTGCCTAGAGGGCACTAAACTGAGTACAGCAACCTGTGTGTCTTATCGTACTTTTGGAAAACCTGTAACTTTTACTGCTTAACTACCGAAATGGTGGAAATTATGTGTATGTCTGCAGAGGATAATGGAGCAAAGAGAAAACCTACATGAAAACAGAGCAGGCAGGGCAACATGGTGGTAAAGCTGCACTGCATTCACGAGCCAGGCACAGTTCTTTGCACGGTGTCATGTGTGTGTACAAGTCTATCTGAGGACTTCCATGGTGTTCCTCTCTGGTGCTGTGAAGACTGACCCACCATGATGTGTTTCCCTGGCTAGATATGACATCATATATGTATCAAGCACTTTGGCAGCACCAGTGTCTTTGTCACATTGTCCTCAAGGGATGGATGAGCTCCTCCCAGAGTAGAGCTGGAATACGAGGTGGCTTCCTCGGTGCATTCTTTCTTCTTCTGTACTAGTTGTTTGTACATACTTGCATTTTGCTTGTGAAAATACATAGAATGCATTTTTAATGAAAGAGAGTGTGCAGATAGTGTTACTATCATACTTCACTTTCACTAATGCATATATGAAAAAAAATCAGTGGCTATCTTCTTCCAGTAGAGTCATAAGCCAGAAAAAACCTGGACACTGTCCAGATCCCACTACTTGAGCCTCTGGCCTGTTAAAAAGCAGATGTGGATCAAGATGCAGCTATTTTTGCTGAATTTTGTGTTCAAAACTCAGCAATATCATTTATTCTGTGAAAAAAAAATGCATCTCCTGTTTTTGGTGAATCTAGTTCAGTAGTTACTTCAAATTACTTTCAAGTTACTTCTGAGTTGTGTACTGAATTTCTGAATATGTACTGGGAGATGTTTTATTATGTACATATGTTGTGTTTTTTTCGTAACAATTATGGCCATCCTCCATCTTGGCTAATATTTTCATTGAAGATTGCTTTGATGGCAAGAAGCATTGAAATGATGCAGCAATAGGAAAAAAAAAAAAAAAAGAAACTCATTCTTTTTAACAACTTTGCAGGAACTTTTGGCTCATGGCCTCAGCAACGTGATTCCTTCATTTTTCTTTTGCATACCAAGCGCGGCAGCGATGGGACGGACGGCACTGTTATATAGCACGGGCGCCAGAACACAGGTAATGGGATAGAGTGCTGTAAGTGGAAGGACACTGACCATGCTGCTCTGGACACTGGAGCTTGCTCTGATTAATCCACTGCATTCCACCATCCTGCAAAATCCCTATCAATTTTAACCATCTGCATGGAATTACGACTGTTTGGCAACAGTCTTAATAGAAAAACTAATGGTTCCACTTCTGCATTTTTACCTGTCTAATTTGATATGAACTTTAAAGTCTGGGACAGTATGGAGGTGAGGGTGTTGTTTTTTCAGATTGCAGGAAACTACACAAGAGCCCTTTCAGTTTTGTGCAAATTTGTCAGCACTGTAACAAAAGTGCCCTCTAATGGCATCTAGTGGATTTATTGGTACAGGCTAACCTAAAGTGTTGGGTTGTGTGTTTGTTTTTTTTTTTTAATTATAATTAGTGATCCTATATGATTTTCAAAAGAAAATGAATGTAATGTTAAGAGTTGCTCCTAAAAGAAACAATGTGCTAACTTCTGTTCTGTGTCTTGGTGTATTTCTTCTGACTCTCACAATGCATTCAGACCACAGATATGGCATATAGTTTTCTCAGGATTTTTTTTTTTTGCATTCTGTTTGAAATGAAACTCAAAAGTTCCCATGGCAGTACCTCGGGAAACAGGGAATTGTAACTGAAGAAAATACTCACTGTGGTTCTGTAGTGTCGTAACCTGTCCAATCTGTGCCTGGGAGCAAGAGAGGCAGCTAACTCGGCACCATGTCGGTGAGCACTGAACACTGCCTCTTTGTCCGTACTGTGAAATTCAGGAGTCCATCAAGGCCATCCTATCGTATAAATGCTGTATCCTCAAGAGTTTGTTGCCATTGTCCTTTTATAACTCCTGCCCTTGCCTGTATAAAGGTCATTAATTATGAAAAGAACAGTAAAGGGATGTGACTGCCAAGGAAAAGCACAGTCTGTAGGTGGTGATTCTTCCTGTCTATATCCTACAATTGTTTCTCTTGCAGACACCACAATAGTAAGAAATGATACAAGGTTTTATTTCAAAACTATGCATGTTAATTACTTGCTAATTAGCCTACACACTTCTCTGAACTCTGTTAATCATAATGAATAATTTATCAAATAATCATCTTTAAAAGCATTCATATGCAAATAGTTTAGCTGCCATTTTGCTATTATCCACTTCAGATTTTTTTAGTTAGATTCAGTGTTGTACCATGTGCCCTCACCATCACTGACATTCTCTTCTATTACGTGTTCATATCTTTCCAAATTAAAGTTTTCCTGCATCATGACTTTTCTAAGACAGCTAATTAACCTGAATGCATATAGGGCATCTGAGCAGTTAGGCTCTGGAACATATAGACAAAGGCCCCATTAGAAAGTCATTCAAGATATAAGATGGAAAAACAAACCACTATGGCTTGAAGTCAAAGTGGGAAGTCCATGGTAAGAATAATGAATATCTGCTAGGTTTTATCCAGAAGTTTCATAGTACAGCAGAATTTGCATCCACAAATTAGTGTGGTTGTGCAGCAGCATTATGACAGTACTTGAAATTATAATATTCTCTCACCTGTCTTCTTTGCCTATGTCTTAGAAAGCAATATATTCACTCCTGCCCATTCTTTTGGAGCTGTCTAGGCAGAATGAGCAACTAAGAAGAATAACTGTCATAGATGTTTGTCAGATCACAGACAAAAAGAAAAGCAATGGCTTGCTTTGCATACACAAAAGGACATGACAGAAATATGTGCAGCCTGCTTTTCTCCAAAGACCAAACTTCAGATTCAGGGATGTAATTTATTCTTCACTGCAGGAAGACAGGAATCCAGACCCTGCCATACTGTCAAGTTTTCTATTTGAGTAGTTGGACTTGGTGATCCTGAAGGTCTTTTCCAACCTGAAAGATTCTGTGAGCTGTGATATTCTTTCTGAAAAAAGAACAGAAGTGAAGAACTATTTCTTCGACTGAGCAGTGTCCTTCAAGTACAATCGACACGTTGTTTTTTATGTTTTGAACAGGCAGAGAAAGGCAAAAATTCCTTGTGACTCTGCCAGCAGATTTTGCATCCCTTTTTCTGTAAAAACCCTATCTATCTCTCTTGATGGTATTTTAAAGTATGTCATGGCTCTCATTTTCTACTCTTTCAACAACTTACTTGTTTTTATTTTTAACAACTTGTCTCTTAAAATGAAACAATTATTTTAGTGTGGAAAAATTTTATCAATATAAAAATAAACTAAGCATCTGTGTACTTACCATCAAAACCTTCTGTGAATCTGGACTGTATCTTAGCACTTATTCAAGTGTCCCTAGCAGGGATTTGTTGAGGTGTTGATGGTTAAGTTGGTGAGGTGGTGATCAAGAAACATGGAGGTGTGATGCTGAGGGTCATGTTTGTGGGCATGGTGTGGATGGGTTGATGATTGGGCTGGATGATCTTAGTGATCTTTTTCAACCATAATGATACTATTTATTTACTATTTGTTTGTTATCAAGACAGAAATGCCGTACTTTGTGAACAGTCAGAGTAGAGTGGGAGACAACAATAACAATGTAGTTCTCTAACAGATTAATTCAAAGAGTACTGTGAAGTAACATATAATCTGTAGACCACGTTTGTTTAGATTCATGTTGCTTTCATTAATTATCATTATATATATATATAATATCAACATAATATTATATAATTTGCTGCTGCATTTTCTAAAGTAAAATACATAGCTTCTATAACATGCTGAGTGGTTTCTGACCGGACACAGTATCTTCAAGTACTCATCCCAGTGAAAGAAGTTAGAAAACTTATCTGGTGCAAAAATCATGACACAGTTCTTCATATACAATTTTTGCTCAGTGCAATACCAAATCTGTGATTTGATGCAACATAGAGTATAATTTTGTAATCATGTTACAGGATGACTGTGTGTGCTGCAATAGGTCTAAAATGAGATGTTACACAACACACATACCATTTAATAACTCTGTGAGTGGAGCTATGGTTTGTGCCTGCTGACATCAGGGTCAAACACAGTTACTGGTATTCCTTATTGTGTTTTCACTATACTTGAATAAAGGTAATCACCTCAGATAAAAACTGAAATTGCATAGTTAAACAACCTGTAAATACCTGGTATCTTCAACATCTCATTCTTGCCTCTGTCTACCATATATGGCAATAATGCTTTTTTACTTTTGTGTGTGCTTGAGTGATTGGATTTTCATGTTTTTTGTTTTAGGTGGCTTGCCTTATCTCTTGTGCATTAGTTCTTGTGGTGATCTACACGATTGGAGCAATGTTGTACTGGCTGCCCATGGTATGGTACTATCACTTCCAGTATTTTATAAAGACTGAGTTTCTTTGAGGGAAAGATGGTACTATATCTGAAACAACTCTCTTTAACTTCAATGGGACAAAGAATAGCGAGGGTAGAACGTGTCCCAGAATCATAAAATACAGAGTTGACTGCATAATACATGTAGAGTCTACACATATGTAGCTCCATATAAGCCTATCACACAGCTATAAAATAAAGCATTTTTCTTCTACTTACTTTTGGCATGTAGTTTGTGAGAAATCTACATCCAGACTGTTATGGACAGATTGGCAGAGCTGAATAGAAATTAATGAAGATCCACAATTTTACTCCAGTAACGCATATGATGTATGATTTTGCTTTTTAAATAAATGTAACACACATGATTGAAGATAGAGATCTTAGTTTAATTAAAGCTCTTTTATCTCTGTCAAGGGATGCACCCTTTACATTCAGACTGTAAAGCAGTATGGTCAGGTGTTTTTTCACCCCTTCCCACCTCCCTATTGCAAGTCTCTTTTTCTCCACCCTTCTTGAGTTCCTGAAGACTTCATCCTTCTCCCCATTTTTTCTGATTTGGAGAACAATAAATTATTGTGCCTGCCACAAAGCTAATCGATGTTGTTGGTTTTTTTTCCTTTAAAGTCTTTCCCTAGGTGGTTAGAAAAGGGAATTGAATATTTTCACTGCAGACAATTTGAGTGCTTACTTGCTTTGGAGTCCCTCAGATGTCATTGATATGGCAACACAGAATCTTGGGATGTCTTAAAGTTTCTGTCATTTTCTCATAGTCAGGAGCCATTTAAAATGCCTTCAAGAATGAAAAATTGATTTTGATACTATTATTCTTGCAACAGAAGAATATTTGTTCTTTATAGCATTTTTGAAACACTATCACCAGATTTTCAATAACTTGCTTTTAATATTGATTGCTGGGCTTGAGCAAGAAGATTCATCTCCTCTACTAATTCCATAATGAACTTTTTCTTCTTTCTTTTTCCAGTGTGTGCTAGCAAGCATTATCATTGTGGGCTTGAAGGGGATGCTAATGCAGTTCCGTGACTTAAAAAAATATTGGAATGTGGATAAAATAGACTGGGTAAGTGAGATCTAATCTTAGGAGGTTTTCCTGAAAGCCATTAAAAACACTTGCTAGATAAACTATAATAGTTGTGTGGCCCTAGAGGAGACAATTGCAAGTCATTGTTATTATTATTTCTGTGTATTATCAGCTTAATTTTTGTCTCACAATAGGAGCATCAGAAATATCAATTGTCAGCATCAGAAAAAGCAAAAAGAAATTTTGACAAATGATAAAGATCATAGTTCAATGCTGAAGATGTATACAGATCTGGGCAGATATGTATCTAATTTTGTATTCCTACTCTGGCCAGTTAGCATGCTTTTATTATTGCATCAAAAAGATCTCATTATCTTTGTTCTCTGTGGAATGACTGTACAGGACAAGCAGAACTGGAAACACTGGAGATGCAGAAAGATGTATGTCCTAAGATGATGTTATTTGCTTCAACTCTCCAAGATTTTGCAAACAGGATGTATTCTTTTATCATATGAGAGATTATGCAGTATGAGAGATGAAATAGAACATAAAGAGCAGATAGACAGAAAGAAACAGTGAGAAAATACAATTTAATACAAGATCTGAGCAGTCTGACATGCATTTACACAGAATTTCCAGCAAATATTGAAAATGAGTCATGTTTCGGAAGACACCTAATTTTCTCTCCCATGGGAGTTTTGAATGCATTGGTCAGTAAGCAGAACCCAAGCCTCTAACTGCTTTATAGCTTGTATAAACAAATTGACATCCTGTAGTGTTTTTGTAACTCCTATTTATGCAATTTCAATTAACAAATACTCAGAAAGGTATTTTGGCCCTATATTCCCCAGTTCTGTGGTGAGAGGTAAAGGTTTCTGGAGATAATATTGGATTTTGTTGGACTCTATGGTGATTTAGCATTCTCCTTCAGTAATGGTCACTCCAGCTGATTAGAACATCTATTTTTTTTATTTTATATTTTTGTTGAGTACTGAATTTCAGTGTTGAAAGCAGAGTTGTGTGAACCCTGCTTTGTTCAGGTTTGACTACCTGATGTTTCTCCCTTTCCATGATAGAAGACTAGAGTTACATGTTTTGTGTTAACCAGAAGAAGAGCTCTGTCTTTCACAAAATCTTACATTCCTCAAAAAGCAAAATTCTGAATATATTTTTCTCTACTTGTGCTGTACTTGGTCTTCATTCTAACCCAGTTATAAAAACATAGGATGGTGTGGATCAAAAATTATTTTGGGGATAGTGGGCCTCAGAAAATTTGTACGAGGGAGCTCCAACTGTACACTGATTTCATAAGTGAAGCTTTTCAGCAGAATATTCTGCTAGACTTGATGCATTTTTATAGGTAGAGTAACCTGATTGATTTTTGCTCTTGTGATTTTGACAAAAAAGGATGAGTGAATAGTTATAACATCTCTGGCATCTGTTATGATTTTTAAGATAGGTTATAGGGAGAGAGAGCTTCCTGGGCTTATCTTTTTGACTGAATATACTTGGAAAATGATTTATCTTCAAGTAGTTGTGCCACCAGTCCTTAGCCTGACAGGATAAATCAGCTTGCTTTAAACAGCATTAATCTAAAATAAAACTACAAACATCGATCTTATATTGCTGCCTAGGCTGAGAAGCCCCACTATGTACAGTGATTTGAATAACTTCAGTGGTGTTGATTTTGGACTGAAAGATTCACCCCAGAACTGACAGCCTTATGGAAACAAATCAGTTCCATTACCCAGGTTATCCAGAGCATTTTGAAGAAAAAAAACCACTGACAAAACATTTGGAAATAATTAGCAGCTGTTCTGGAAATAATTCTTTAAGGGATATAGAAGACAGGTTTGTTATGCTCATGTGTCTGGCAAATAATGCATGGAAACGGACCATTACAGTTTTTCTTACCTTGTTCCTTCACACTTAAACTTCTTAATGAACATGAACAGCATGACTAATACTGTTTGATTAGTGATTTATACAACATAATCCTTTGACATATGAAAGGTAGCTTGAAATCTCTCAATTCAGCCATGGATTGCATTTTCTTGCAGATCTAATGTTTAGAAGCAGCCAAGTTTGAAGGAGCAGGTTGATACAGTATGTTATCAGCTTAATATTACTACATATATTTGTTTCAATTTTCTTTCAATTTATCAGCCTCGGGAATATCCTGTTTTTATATCCCATCTCTCAAATCACGTTCAACTTCTTTCCAGCTAGAATCCCACGGTTCTTGCTCCAGAGTCCTTTTCTGCCACTCACAACTTTCACATAAAGGTCTCTTTTTTCAGTGAAGGTTTTTTGTCAGTCCCAGCACCTTCTTAGATGACTTCACTCATTTCAGATCTAGGCTTCCTCTTTTCTACTGATATTTATTGTAAAACAACTGCACATATTCATAGCTGTATGCAATACAGCATTTCTTCTCTCTCTGATGTCTTTGTATTTTGGATGCTTCCAAGGTGTTGTTCCCTGAATTATCTGTTTTGTACACTGATCTGGAAATGACTTCTCTTGAATTTTTCCTCTTTTTTGGGGAACTACCAAAAAGTTGATGTGGACTTCTTAAGTGTATCTCTTTTTTTATGTTATCAATTCAAGAATTGATTTCCATATCCTTCCTGCTAGCCTAATTTCTTCTTGCTAAATAAGTTCCCCCTTTGTAAGGGAAAAGGTCAGTAATGTTCTTGTTATGTTATGTTCTTAAGGCTGAAAGTCCCAGATGAACAGCAGCTATTTAAACTAGACAAAGACTGATAAAGGAGTGCCAAAGAAAAATATTATTTTGCGGTTAACTGTTGGACTTAGAAATGACCAAATGCAGGGAAACGTATTTCAGTTAAACAAATATATAAAAGAGATTTAGAATATTCAACAGAGAAACATTACTACATTTAAAGAGAAAAAATATTAGAAATTAGAATCATAGAATCATTAAAGTTGGAAAGACTATTAAGATCATCTAATCCAACTAGAACCCATGCCTGTGACTGCTCTAGACCATGTCACTTCATTAGTGACCTTTTCTTAAAAACCTCTAGGGATGGTGACTACCACCTTCCTGGGCAACCTGTTCCAATACCTCACCACAGTTCTGGAGAATAAATTTTTCTCAGTACCCAACCCAAACCTCCCCTGGTGCAACTTGGGGACATTACCTCTCATCCTGTTGTTGTTATGTGGGAAAAGAGGCTGGCCTCAAAATCACCACAACGACCTTTTGGGTAACTGTAGAGAATGATGAGGTCTCACCTGAGCCTTCTCTTCTCCGGATTAAACAACCACAGCTCTTTTGGCCACTCCCTATAAGGCTTGTGCCCTCACCAACTTCCTTACCTTTTTCTGGACACACTCCAGGGCCTTGATGTTTTTCTTACACCGAGGGACCCAAAACCAAACACAATACTGAAGGTGCAGTCTCACCAGTGCTGAGTACAGATAAACAATTACCTCTCTGCTTCTGCTGGCAGCTCTGATATAAGCCAGGATGCCATTGGCCTTCTTGGCCACTTGGATACACTGCTGGCTCATGTTCAGCCGGCCACTAGCACTCTCAAATCCTTTTCCTCCATGCAGCTTTCCAGCCAGTCTACCCAAAGCCTGCAGCAATGCATGGACTTTTTTGTAACTGAAATGGAGAACTCAGCACTTGTTAAAGATCATACAATTGGCCTCAGCCCAGCAATGCAGCCCATCCAGGTCCCTCTGAAGGGCCTTCCTACCCCCAGGCAGATTGATACTTTCTCCCAGCTTGGTGACATCTGCAAGCGTACTATGGGTGCACTCAATGCCCTCATCCAGGTCATCAATAGAGATATTGAACAGGACAGGCCTCAATACCATCTCCTGGGAAGCACTGCTCATGACCAGTCACCAACTGATTTTAACTTCATTCACCACCGTTCTCTGGGCCCATCCAGCCAGCCAGAATTTTTATCCAGCAAAGAGTACAGCTGATCAGGCCAGGAGTTGCCATATTCTCCAGGATAATACTGGATATGTCAGCGTCTGATAGTGTTATTTTTCTCCATGAAAGCTCTTTATGTTTCAACCTTTTAAATTATCACTGTTGTCTTCTATGCCATCTATAAAAATTTTTTCTGCACTTTAATCTGCAGAAAACTTAGACCATGTTCCATCAAGAAAATAGTCCACCAACATTTTCTAACAGCACTCTCACTGTATGAGTGACTTGGCCTGGAAATGACCAGAGCTGAGATAGATCGAAGTTGTACTCTTGACTTGTAAAAGCGGAAAGAATAGCAACAATTTATTGTAAAAATTACACACTCCTTTTGTGATACCGTGATGTGAGAGGTACTCATGGATGCATTAATTGCATATGTATGCATATATTTTAATTTGTAAGGGGCATAATGAATGATACTAACTACAAATAAGGTAGTGACAAGATCGGGCTTACTTCTGACAAGTGCCCTCCAGCATCTTTCCAGAGAGGGTTTTCCAACACAAAGCCACCAACCTGTCAAACAGTTTTGTCAAAATAGATTGGAGTAGGGGGATCAGGGAAGGTCTGTCATGGAATTTTGGAGCCCACCGGTATAATTTTATGTATTTTAGAACATTTTAACATTTCATCCTCATGAGGGAGATAGCCTTTTAGGTTTGTTCAGGTATTCAATATGGTGGGGCCCTCCTTCTTGAGAAAGCTCAGAAGGCTTTGCTGTATAACCAATTTTTTGCCGAGTAGCAAGCAAGCCAGCTCTTCTATTATAATAATTTTACATACTAGTGAGATTTTTTTATCCCTCCAGCACTGGCAGACATGAGTTACATTATTTTTGTGGTAGCCAGTTTGAGTTGATTGGAAAGGGGTTTAAAAGTGCTTAATCCTATGTGCATTGCAATCTGTTCCTGTGCAAATGTTATCAGAAAGTGCTGTAATGGTTGAAATGGACACCTGTGAAGAACAGTATATTCATAGAAGTGAAAATACTTTCCATTCTTCTTTAACAATTTTTATTTGAAGATAAGGTGGCAGTCTTTGCTGAAGGATCCCTCAGGCAAAGAAATATGTGCTGGATATCCTTGACATCAGGTCTATATAAGAAATCAAGTCAGTTATACTTTTCTCCTTTTAATATAAAAATCTGGATATCTCTATGTCGCATACACCATTATGGGATGGAAGTAGGAGTAATCTCTTCTGCTTAAAAAATAAATTAAGACAATTTTTTGAAATGTAAACATTTTTTCTTCTTCATATTTAAAATTTCTTTCTGAAGCAACTTTTCTTCCCGATATTCTTTGCATTTTTAAAAAAAACTTAAATTCAAACATTGCAAGATGGGGAAGCAATCTGAAAACTCACCATTTTAATGTCAACTGATTCACTCCTCAATAATTTTTAATTGTTATAGAGTTGGTTTAGTCAGCTGTACTCTGATAAATGCCACTTGTGATTAACTTCCTTGCAAATTATAATTCCCATTTAGGTAATTAGTGGGAGAAGAGCTCTCTGTGTGTGACCTTTAGAGTACTTCATTGTGTAGAAGGGAAGAAGGATTTTAGCTGTGTGCTGCAAAGAAAGTAGTGATAACTTGCAAGGTGAATAATCAATTACAGTTTTAACCAACCAACCTAGTTCATTCCAAATTAAGCTGCTAGCACAATTACTTGCACTATTTTAAGGACGTCCAGAATGATCGTCTGTGAGCATCGGGAAGAGCAGGATGTCCTGTTACACGTGTTCTACAGTGGAGAGATGTTATTTTGATGATAACTCAGATACTTGCCAGTTCAAACATCTAAATGCTCACCTCTCAGAAACTACTGTCTTTTTTTTATTTCTAACTCATAAGATGTACATCATTACAAAATGATCATCTAATCGTCTCTTTCTGTTTCCCTCCTTGAAGAGCATATGGGTTACTACCTACATGTTCACGATCTGCTTTGCTGCTAATGTGGGATTGTTGTATGGTGTTGTCTGCACAATAGCAATTGTGATTTTCCGCTTTCCCAGGTGAGATGTAATTTATTGAAATGTTCTAGTAGCACATAATTATGTATTCTTTCTGGAACACTGCTTCGCTGTTGGGATATACCTTCACTACACTAAATTTAACAGTGAAATCTCAGTTTTCAGTTGTACAGAATGCTGGGATGGCTGAAGTTGGAAGGGACATCTGGAAGCCATCTGGTCCAATTCCTGCCCAGGCAGATATGTACTACCACACAGTAGTACATATCTGTTTCACTCACTAGATGAAAGTAGCACAAAGTCATCAGGATAGCCAACAATACATTTTTCTTTCATTTCATACTGTTACTCGTGAAGAATATTTCTGACAAGACTTAGTAACAAAACTCCTTTATCAACTGCTAGATACTCCATTGCACAGGAGTTGCAAGCTGATATTTGCCTTGCTAAAACACGTTAATGAAAGATAATTGCATGACATGCTCTAATGCCTGAAATTTGCTTTATGGATCCTATCTATGAATTAGAGAAGTTGGGATGAAGTATCTAGAGCTAAAACAAATTCAGATATTCTTTTTTCATATCTTACAGTTGCTAATTTTGATTAAGAGTAAAGGAAAAACATTGTTTGGGGTTTATGATCATTTCATACTACAGAATTAATCCATAACTCACCAGTCCTATGAATGACTTGCTGCCTGCAGGCAGCTGTTTGCAAGAACATTTAATTGCACAGGAATTAAATACAATATAGACAGCTCGATTAAATGCTTGTTAAAGTTATGCAGAGCTCTGTTCTTACAGGATAATTTGCAGAATCAGCGTGAAAATAGCTCAAAATTGCAAATTATTGCAAATGATTTCTGCTTGAAACAATCAGAACCTTACTGGTAATCCCCTGCTGCTTAGAAAACTATTGGTAAATTCTTGTTGTAAAGGAAAGTTTTCATGTTATTTACACATTTGGATGTCTGTTGATCTGCAACAGAAAAGGGAGAGATATTTGACACAAAAAGTAGGATCCTCTTTTGTCCGACTAAAACCTTAGTCTGAACCTGCACTAGTTAACTAAGTAATACTCTTTCCATTGATTTGTGTGGTCTTCCATCAGATTGTACAGGATTGTCCATGCAATCTAAGGGCACCAAAAGAGCTAACAACCTTAAAAAGAGCACTGCACAGGTGAGATTATCATGAGAATATGCAGTAAGTCAGCCAGTCATGGCCAAACATGTTCTGACTAATGACTGCTGCAAAAGAGTTAGACGCTAAAGCATGAAAAATAACTTGGTGATTTATTATGAAATCTCTGTTCAGACACCAGAGCACTGGACATGGTATGTTATATATCAGGATGCATTAAAAACAGCAGCAGCTACAGTAAGATTTATGCAGACAAGAAAGAACAGCTGAGTTTTGCAAGCCTCATTTAGCCAACCCCAGTACTTGTAAATACTCCCTGTGCATTGCCTTGTCTAGTTCTGGGATTACTCTCATTGCCTAGCTTTAGGCACAGATCTCAGATGACAGCTAGCTTTATAGACTTCTTGTTCTGCACTTTAACGCATTCCTGCAGAGATGTATGGATGCAGAAATTCCTATACTGAACTGCCTGTTCAAAGCAACTTTCCACTGACCATATAGAGAGCATAGGGACACTGTTTTTTCCAACTGAGTCCTCCACTTTGACAGCTAGAGTGCAGCGTTCTGCTTTGTCATACAGACAAGCACCAGTTTTAACTACAAATAAATCATCCTTAAAGGTTAAAGGTAGAAAATGTTAATTAAATCTCTGAGCTTTTGAAGTGGTAGTTCATGTATTAGCTACCTTGATTTGAGACTAGCTCTCTGGCCAGATATAAAATGGTAACGAAAATTAAAATGAAGATCTTATTATTTGCAGTTGAATAAAATAAAATTCTATTAGATTATCAAAGTGATGTACTGCAATTCTGAAATTTGCCATTTACTCTTTTGACTACACTGTCATTATGATAAATAAGCTTTATAAGCAGAAAAATACATGTGCAGAAAAATATATATGGATAGTATTGTCATGGAATCATAGAATAGTTTAAGTTGGAAGGTATCTTAGAAATTATCTTGTTCCAACCACCCTGCCACGGGCAGGGACACCTCCCTCTAGACCAGGTTGCTCAAAGCCCCATTCAGCTAGGCCTTGAATGCTCCCAGGGAGTATTCAAGTAAAGAATTTCTTCCTAATATCTAGTCTAAATCTGCCCTCTTCCAGTTTAAAGCCATTTCCCCTCATCCTGTTGCTACCTGCCCTTATAAAACGGGCAGCTATCCTGTAGGTCCTCTTCAGGTACTGAAAGGCCGCAATGAGGTCCCCCCAAAGCCTTCTCTTCTCCAGGCTGAAGAGCCCCAGCTCTCTCAACCTGTCCCATAGGGGAAGTGCTCCAGCCCTCTGATCATCAAATAATTACCATAATTGCCATACATTTAGACTTCTGTGTTACGGTTTTGGGGTGTCTTGTATCTTGCTCTTTCTGTTCATGTTTACTAATGATTTGACTCACATATTTTCTGTATGTGTTGATTACAGAGAAAAGACACTGAATTTGAAAAATATGAAAGAAGTGGAATATAAATACAAAACTGAAGATAATTGTGTAAGTTAAATCCAACCCCCCTCTTTTTTTTTTTTTTTTTTTTTTTCTTTTTTTTTCTCTGTGTCGTCCTAATTAAGGCTTGTTTGTCTTCTGTAGTTGGTTACCAGATTATAATCAGTGTGTCCTTTCTTACAAAAGGCACTTCAAATCTAAAGCCAGGATAACATAGTGGGTAGAAAAGTAGCCTTGAGTCTCAGGGAATTGGACAGCTCTTTCTATGTTCTTGTCAGATTTCCCCATTTCCTGAAAGTCCTTTGGTACCCCCACCATCCACTATCTCTTTTCTGCCTCTGATACTGCCTCCAGCCCCAGTGACCTGACTCCCAGAGGAGGCCATGTGTGCGAGGCAGCATCATGAAGTGTCACAGGCTGCTTCATGCACCTCACTTCTCAGGCAAGTGTATCCTCATGTGATAAGTAGATGTAAGCATTTCTCCCAAAGACTGTGTTGTTTAAATTTGCTTTGTGCAAACTTAAACCTACCAACGAGAGGTTTTAAATTCTTTTGGTCATTTTCATTACAATTACCATCAAAGCTGCTTGTGGTCAAGCCTGTGGTAAGAAGAGATGGGTAACAACCCAGAGAGGTGACCTCCCTCCTCCAGAATGAAGCTTTAGATCAGTAGCCAACACAAAAGTGGAACCCTGTGTCCTTCCAGCATAGAGTCCTGTCACTGGGACATCCTGAGCTCTCCTTCATGGCAGTTTCTGTTGTGTCTGCTTTCCTTTCCTAATAACTGTGAAGGGTCAAATGTAATATGTTCACAGTTATTACCTGTTATTATTAAGAAGCTCTCTTCTAAATATTCTTTTTCTGGCAAATGTTTTCTATCAGAGCTATCTTGGGCGCAACATCCAAGCTTGGGTTGGGTGGCATGCTGAACAATGCTGGAATGTAAGAGGCACGTAAGAATGGAGAGTACTCTAAAACATAAATTTAAAACACTGCTATCGAAGCTGGTCCAATTGTCAATTATATCACTTGTTGTTCTTGAGGAAACTGTTAGAATAACTTTGTCAGAGATGGGCTACCAAAATTTGCCTGCTTTTATTTTTTATTTGCTTTTGTATCAATTCATACAGTATTTGTATGAATCTCTGTGCATTTTTTTTTTTTTAAGCTAACTACTCCCCAGCTTTTTAATCATTAAGATTAATGCCAGCCACCAAGTAATAACAAACTAGTGTCTGCAGGCACTGAGGAAAATAACATTTTGTTAAGAAAGCAAATTGCTCAAGAGCTTATTATACAAATAAAGGAAAATATTTTTAAGATTTATAAAAAATGATTTTAATTTAATTTATGGAGCCACTGGGTTGCAGCAGTCATTTAGGGTAATTTTTAATGTATGTGTGTTAGAGTTATCCATGTTCCTCTGGTAAATAATAGCTTAGACATAAGTAACAGAGCTTTTTAAACACAAAAATATGCAAGCTTAATGATCTACCCTGCCATTAAAGTCTGTGGATTTATAGGGATTATTTCATCCATAGGAGAAATGACACTTTAATGTGGAAAAATAACAAGAGGGTATTTAGAAGTTTGTGTGAAACAAATTGCATCACAGGCATTCACTAACATGAATTCTTACCCAAACATAGAGAGAGCTGTGCAGAGCGTGAGGGGCAATTGTAAGCATCCTAAGTGACAGAGGGAATAAGCCACCCATAATGACCATTTTCTTCTTTTCTGGGCAAGAACATGATAAAAAAGAGATGCATTTTTCTTAGAACTGTTCTTCTTAAGACAAGAGCTAAAACTCAACTCGAGTCAAGAATAACTGAATCAAATTTGGGTTGCCCATTTTAGGCAAAAGGTTATACCTAAGTGTTCCCCCTGCTTGAATGTGTTTCAGCAGTTAGCCTTTCTCTTGCAGAGGTGTTTGATTCTATGATTTTACAGTTCGAATCTTTCACATCTTTCACCTTTTTGATCACCAGAGACTTTGATCTTTGCACATTTATCTTTTTATTTTTCTTTTATTTTTATCTTCTACTTGGTCGGCTCTGGTGTGGCACCAAAGTTCTCACTTGTCTCCACACCAAGCTCTGTGTAGGATAGTTTTTAAGGGAATCTGTAGGATTTCAGAGTATTTCTGCGTTCAACCGTGTATCGCTCTCTGTTTTGTCCCTGTTTTAGAGCCTGGTTTTCATATAATTTTGGCCATTTTAATTGCCAGTTAGGCTTTGCCACTTGACTGACTGAGACATTTTGGTGTTGTGATGTTCACCATAATCAGATTCATAGGTAAACTGCACAAATCAAAATATGTAGACTGGGCTTCATTGCCACAGTTTTGGATATTTGAAATGTTTAAGTCTGTATGATGGCTGCTGCGGTGGTGTCCAAGAGATTGCCTTGTTCCCAGAAGTCTGAATAATAGCTTGCAATGAGGAGGTAGTGTGGTTTGTGGTGAAGATTTCCAGTCCTATTTTGCTTGAAGGTCTGTTGGGAAAATTGTTTCTTCAGTGCAATCCCATGCTTCTTTGAACGACTACAGAAGTGGTCTCTGTGTCAACTCCACTTACTTCTGTTGGAGTGTGGCCTAGTTAAGTAACTTTAAATGTCTCTGACTTTTGTTAGGAAGAATTGAAACTTTTGAAACTTATATTCTCTTTCAAAATGTCTGGGATTTTTATCTCTTTGTTTTCTTACTGCTGATTACTTGTTGTCATGATTAGTTCATTTTTGGGAGCTGACACTTATATAAATTAGATTTTTTTTTTTTTTTTTTGTAGTGAAAACTATTTCAGTAGTGAAAATAAATATAGAGATTTTTTAACGTTTTAATGTTCAGTTGTGGATTCAAGGATCATATTTTTCCATCATCTGCTTGCAAAAAGCTCTGAGATTTCACAAATAATCTTGAGATCCCCTGCATCCATGAAAGACACACCTAAAAGGCAAATTAATTCTACTGTGTTTTTTCCAACTGGGCCATATTAGTAGAGTTATTATGGATATTTAAAGATCTCTGGTTGTGTGCCACTTGGGTAGAAAATGCTCCTGAAAATACTGGTAAGTTTTACAAGCTATACATGATCCTTCTTATTCCTATTTTGCAGCACTAGACACATAAAAACTCAATACAGTTATTTATTTGAATATAATCAAATAACATTATAAGTAGATGTAGTATCTTTTACTAGATAAGATAATACACTTGGAAAAGCAGAAGACTTTAACAGCCAACAGACCTTTCCTCAAGTCTGAAATGCAAGAAGTAGACACCAAAGCAAGTGAGAGCTGCTGCACAGTGAGTGAGGTCCATCTGAAATAGTGACAGAGAGCAAGTATTTGGTATCTATGATACCATATATGATTATTTCCCAAGGAAAAGAGACGCACAGTTTATAACCTGTGGAAAGTGGATGTATCACTAGAATTAGGTTAATTCAGTCCACATATAAAAGCTGCATCACAATTAAGCTAGGGATGATAATACCCAATCTTTTTATATATATGAGGGCTGCTCTGAAAGTAATGCCTCCTCTTTTATTATGTTGGCTCACCATGTCAGCAGCTAATGTTGGTGCAATGATAGTAGAGGCTGAACCTTCCCACCAGTATTCCATTACATTTTGTTACCATGTGACAGATGGCAGCAGAGGGGCATTGTGGCATCTGACTTGGAAGTGCAGATGAAGCAAAGATATGTACTGAATTCCTCCGTGCAGAAAAAGTGGCACCCACAGACATTCATTGATGCTTTCTCAGTGCTTATGGAGACCAAACAATGAATGTTAGCACAATGACTGTGTGGGCAATGTTTTCCTAAGAATGACACTGTCATAGGCATCTGTGAAATGGTGAGTCATTTCTGCTAGTGCAGATTTTTACAACCGCAGCATGCAGGCTCTTGTTCATTTCTAGTGAAAATGCATAGATAATTGTGGTGACTATGTTAAAAATGGGTTTTTTAGCTGAGAGTTTGCTCTATCAAATAGCATTATTGTGCTCTTTGTATTTTTTGTAGTTTCCATGAAAATAAATGAGGCATTACTTTCAGAGCAACCCACATACATATACACATTATTACTAGCTTTTGACAGTGTTTTATAAGTTCACCTTAAGAACAAGAGAAAAATTGTGTATTTTGTGGGAAGTGTTCTTCCTTGGTAGCTGGGCGTTTCTGACTTTTATCTGTTTTCCTTCCTTATTTGTTCTGGTGTGTAACAGCTGTGCTTTGAGTTATAGTTTCAGTGATGTTTGGATGAAACTTTTTAGGAAAAAATGTGAAGACAGGATCCAGAGTAGTTGATGGTTCTTTGTGTGTGCTAGCGATGTTAAAATGCGTCCCTCAGACTAAGTCTGGATCCAGTCGGTGCAAGTAGGACCATCAAGAATTTGCACATGCTCAAGAGCTCAGTGAGGTGAGAGTGGCTCCAGGAAGATTTCTTCCCAGGCAGGAGCTTCAGCTATAAGCTGTACCTCTTAAACGATTCTCAGCTCTAGCTCAGGGAGGTGTGAGAACCATGGTTGCAGGTTTGGTGGGATTTCCCTCCACTACTAAAGTCAGTGCTGGCTTTTTTCATTTCCATATTTCCGAAATATCCCTGTTGTACTATGATAGTTCTCAGGAATCTGAGGTTGAAGTTATGAGTGTTCCCCAGACCCAACACAGTGTATACTCCCAAATTTTGTCTACTTTTTCCAGTACATGTTTGCACTATAGAAGATATTCCCAGTCTGTAACCCTTGTCTGTGTCTACAGATTATGCCAACTGAAATAGTGCTCCTCCCATTTGCCTGATGATAGCTCTTGAACTTGTGCTTTGTAATGAATGTGATTTTGCTTTTGTGTTAACTTGAATTATGGATAATTTCCCTGTAGATTTCTTATTTCCTCCTTAAGTGCAGTTGCATCAAAGCTGATCAAGGCAGCTATCTGTTAACATCCTCACAACACAAAGTTAATTCTGGGTTGATTTACAGGAATTGTCAGGATTTTTAAAGAAATCACTTTTATTTATGTATATTTCCAAAATGAAGATAAACTGCGGCATTTTGTTTATTTCACTCCACAGGAATCATTAAAACAGGTTAAGATAGTTTCAGTCAGCAACCCATTAGTCTTTCTCAACGCCAGAAAGTTTCATGCAGACCTGATGAAGATAATCCAGAAGGATAGCACGAGCAGCCAGGCATGTGAAGATTTAAACAAGGTAGGATATGCTACATGATTCAGTTATCATGGTGACAGTACTGAAGTTCATGATTACTTTCCCTGCATTTCCATTTTCTATACTATTAGTATTGGAAAACAAATAGCACAAAAAAAAATTACTTGTTTTTTGGAAAATGTCCCAGAAAAGATCATATTTTTTCAAGTTTATTTGCACACAACTATTGCAAATTCCTACGATTGTTCCCTAAAAGGGAAAAAAATACACATTATTCTTTCTATCATTACAATGAAAGCATTTCAGTACAATAAGATAAAAGGCTAACTGTAGCCAAATTCATCCAGTTTGATGAACTGGACTGAGGAAATCACAGCCATTTCCTAAATGGTTTGTTAATAATTAAGAACTGAAGAATCATAGAAAGATTGAATGGCCTGGGTTGAAAAGGACCATAATGGTCCACAACCTCTGCTGTTGCCTACTGAAGAGCTGTGCTGCCCATACCTATTCTTCACTGTTTAGAAATTCAGCTCTGAAATTCTGCTGTTTTTCCCCTTGGTTCTGTTAAATTTTAATTTAATAAGATAGCAAGTTAATAAGTTAATTTATAAGTTCATTTATATGTTACTAAGGAGGGAGATGTTATCCTTTGTCTATTCTAGAAGGTACTTGGCAATGCAGCTACCTGAAATACGGTGCATAGTGTTTGGTACCTGTGTGGAATAACTGTCTTTCTACAGAACACAATGGAAGTGAAAAAAATTGTGGTTTGAATTTTGTTTCTGTGCTGTATTTCTCTTTTAAACGTATATTGGCGTATATATTCATGTGGAAATCAGTATGAAAACATTTATCTGGATAAAGGTAACTCATTAATAACTTCATGTGTCAGAATTTTTCTCACAAAAATCTAAATGAGATTTCATCAAGTAAAATGCGAGTCAGAAGCTAATCTTATAAAATTTCTATCAAAAGCAAAATTTTAGTTACAAGCTTTAGAGTGAATCCAGACATCATAGAGACTGAGTTTTGTGGGGGAAAAAAGGGGGGGGGAGACATCTATCTACTTGATAGGTCTTTAGAAGAACAATGAAACTCTTACTCAGCAAATGTGTCCAATAGACTGTTGCATGCAATATGATTTTGAGAGAAGGAGTTAACTTTGATATAGAGAAACAGAATTCTTGTGTATTGCACTGATTTTCTCTGGTTACTCTGCATCGGGTTCGTTTTCCTTGGTATGCTAATTGTTCATTGCTTTTATTTCAGTGTGAGCAGAACACATTACTCTGCTCATTTTCCAATGGAGGTTGTCATGGTGAGTTTGTTATCTATACATTATATTAAAACCAGGATGGATGTAAGTGTGCAAAATAGCTCCAGATTTTTCTATTTATTTCTAGGCAAATTCAAATTGTCTGGAAACTTATATTTTTTCAGATCACACATTCAGTGAAGCATGAGTTCTAACAGTTGCTAAACTCCATTAACCTTGGCCTAATGGGTCCTGGTTTTATTCCGTTCTTGACTGACTTTTTAAGATTTCAAAAGTGAGGAACGAATGAAAATACATTTTCTGTAGGGGTCTCTTATTTCACACAAATCACCATATGCATACTGATTCAGGTATGGAGTGGGGGCATCACTAAGAACATTGCTACCTTCCTTGGTCTTCAGCCAAAGAAACAAATAAACCATTTTGTTAAGCTCTGCTCCTGAGTTATTTTTAGTTCACGGTGAGACTTGAACATTAGTATGCAAAACTAAAAATAGGATGGGATGAGAACCATGAGAAGTCTTTGTGGTCTTTGAAGGCACTGAAGAGAAAGACTCAATAAATGTCAGCTGAACAATCAGTGATGCTATGGCCACCAGTACAGTACAATATAACACAGTTTGCTTTCAATTAGGGATTATGCTGAATGATTCTACTCATCCCACAATTTATTGGGCTTAAATCAAACCAGAGCACACACATTCTCCTGGGACCACTGCAACAACCTTTTGCAGAAGATACTTTATACAGATGACTTCATTGTGGAGGGAATTCCAATGCTGTGTTTATTTAAAACACGTACAAGCACTGAGACCTCAGTAGAGAATCTGATCTGGGGGCTGTTTTCTGACAGTTCACACTTATTAACTAGGCTCATGACATTTTTATGGTATTGCAGTGTTTACTTTACTTGGGTGTGATAGAATGCTTTCTGCAACATGCAGTAACGTAATGAGGATGGCTCTTGAGGACTATACAGTGCTGTACTGTGAAACAGTAAATAAGTGAACAGCATTGTATTTGTGAAAAGTCTTTTGGAAGGTCTTGTCAGTATGCATTTTTGTCTTCATTTGAATAAGTTGGTTTCTTATGTTACAGAAATGACAGACAGCACAAGAACTCATTTTTGGTTTCCCTGAGGACTTAATTATTATACCTTGTACTGAGCAGAGTAGGGTGACTCTTCATGGGAACTTAAAACAAAGACCGGAGAGAAAAAAAGAATAAGAAAAATCCCTTTCAAAGGATAATAAAACAAGGGGCTTGAATTTCTAGGAAGTGGAGGGAAAGGAAGACATAATCCTTATTCACACAGCAGTCATCTTGGAAAGCATGGCAGCTTTTTTCAAATCTTTCCCTTTTACCTCTAGGGAATACTGATTTGACATGGCCTATATCAGCACGATGTTAAATAGCTTCTGCTGCCTTTGCCCAGTCATTTAGAGAAGCAATAGGTCTGTACCTGCAGCCCCTCCACTGAAATGCAGGATGCCAGCTAGGTAGGAGAGTAATGCAAGATCAGCATTGTCTCTGTATTTGCATTTGTACATGTGTGAGTGTGGCTTGACCTTCACAAGGTTTGTCAAGATTTCTGAGTATAATAATACTATAAGTTTTTCGTATTGTGCTGGTCTAACATCAGCTAAGCACAGTTCATATGTAAGGTGATCTCAGCCTCTGTGCTGGGATGCAACATTTCTAAAGCAATTTGTATTGTTATCCTTCTGTCCTTTCCTATTTATTTCCTTTTCTATTTCTTATTTTTTCTGCTATTCTGAAGAAAGTTACATGCTATTACATATATTCAAAATCTATTCTTCAACTGCCAAACACTGAGTTTTATGTAAGCACTGTAACAACCAAAAAGGGAAATTCAACCCCAGGGCATTTTTTAAAGTAAAACTTTTGGAACCTGCAGATAGAATTGTGTATGTGCTTTTTGAGGGAATAAGTAACAGAGATAAAAGGTTCTTCTGTTTTGGAAACAAAGGAGGTGTGTAGAAAAGATGACAGTGAGTAGCCCAGCAGATCTCATAAATCCTTCCTGGGTTTCCACTACAGTACTGCCAGGCTGCAGGTTTCCTTTGAAATTCCTTATTTTGTTTGCAGTGCATTTATTCATGTATACTGGATGGCAAATCTCTGGAGGTGCAAATCCAAAAGGCTCTGACTCTCAGACTCCTATCAGAAAGGAATTAGCACCATTATAAATCTACTCGACAGGGAAATACTGAATGCCTTCAGGATTTTAAAGCTTTTTCCTCTGCTTTGTCAAAACCATGTCTATTAACCTATCTTTGCATTCGAAATAACTCTCCTTTTTTGAGTTTTATGTTTTACAATAACTGATATTAAAGCTGTTATTTACCCACAGAGCAGTGTAAATAAGATGTACGTTATTTTCTTGTCTTCCTTTTATGAAAGCCAGGAATCATCTATGTGCTAGTTCAGGACACACTTACTATAGTATGTGCTTAGATTAAAAATTATGTGTATGTGCTTAGATTAAGCACACGGTGGCCAGGAGCTGAAGAATGAATATAAGAAGACCTTCACAAATCTTAATTTTTTTCTCTAGCATGAATATGTGATAGCGTATGTATGTGAAAAATAACCAAAAATTCCCTGAAAAACAGGGAAAATGAAACACTCCACTTTACAGACTTGTCTTCCTTATGGGAGAATATTAGTTAAAGCAGAAGAAAGTGTTTAGTTACTACAGAAATGAACGCAATATCAGAATCTGCAAGAGATATTTGCTCTGTGAATCCCACGTGAACTTTCCCAAACAAGCCAGGCTTATTTAGAAATTTAAATGTGAAGACGAACTTCTTTTTTTTGTCCTTGAGAGACTGTTTCTGTCTAATACATCTTGCTAATAACGTATTCCTCATTCCATTGCTCTGATGGTACTTCGCTTGTGCTTTTAAACAGTGCAATTTGCTTAATGCATATCCCAGTACACAATAGACGAAGTTACTGTGATGTTTTGGGCTCATTTTGTTGAACTTTCATAATTCTAATAGGCATTTTTTGACTTATCCCTGGTAATTAAAATTTTCTCTTCCATCAAATGTGCAGGTGAATCGCTGCAGCCATGTCAGAGTGAGCGACGCATTTTGATATTGGACTGCAGTGGACTGCATTTCTTTGATTACACTGGAGTCTCCATGTTGCTTCAGGTATTAGTAATACCGAATACTTTCTGTACATTAAAATACATAAATACACACACAAGTTATTCAAGTCAGCTACTAGTCATCCAACTTACAGTGGATAAAGGGGGTAACTTGTGAAAGAGATGAACAGAGATTTGATACTGAACTGTGTTTGTATAAAATTATACACCAGTGATTTTTATTTAATGGAGTCGCATTTCAGAAAACACTCTCTTTGCTGGTATTTTTTTCGTGGGTTGTTCTTGTGTTGGTTTTTTTTGTTTGTTTGTTTTGTAATTTTAAAGCTGATTTATGTCACATCACACCGTCAGCTTTAAAATTTCAGTTTTTATTTCTGTGAGTTTATCTCTATTACCTACTTTCTGCTAAGCCAGAGGTCTTAATGATCTCCATGTTCTATTCTGTGACATACATACCTAGCAGGCTGGGTTCCTCAGGCATGACAGAAGGTCCAGGAAGCTCCCATATGACCAAGAACAGCAACAACATAATGATCAGCACTATACAGCAAATGAAAAAATATGTTCAAAAGCTACTTGCTATTTCCATCGGGTTTGGCATTTAATAGATTTACAGTGGGTACAGATTTAATTGGGTGTTCATGTAATTTTTCTGTTTAAGATAGAATATTAGATTTTAATCATCATAGAATCATGGAATGGCCTGGGTTGGAAGGGACCTCAGGGATAATCAAGCCCCGCGCTGCTACAGGCACAGTTTCCAACCTCCACATTTAATACTAGACCAGGCTGCCCATGGCACTATGCAACCTAGTCTTGAACACCTCCAGGGATGGGGCATCCACAACCTCTCTGGGCAGCCTGTTCCAGCACCTCACCACTCTCATTGTAAAGAACTTCCCCCTGACATCCAACCTAAATCTTCCCTCCTTCAACTTAAAACCATTTCCCCTTGTCCTGTTATCTACACTTGTAGGATCCTTTAGGTACTGGAAGGCTGCAATGAGCACAAAAAGCTGAAGTTGTGTTTCAGCCCAAGCCTTTTCTTATCTTAAGTGTTTTCTCAGTTTGCTGAATTGATTAATTAAAAAAAAAAAAAAAAAAGTGTTAAATTAAAAATAAGTATATATGTGAGGACATAGTTGGAAGGAAAACTGGTACGAATAAATAAGGTAAGAGTTACTCTTTATTACTTCTTCCCTCAAAAAAAGTGCATTCAATAAAATTAGTAGAAAAAAAAAAAATAGTTTGTCAACTGATTTGCAAAAGATCTATGAGACCTCAGAACTACGGATTAAGTCAGAGGAATTAGACAAATTTGTGGGACACAAATCCATGCTGGGCTATGGCATAGATGGAGGTGGCTTAATGACAAAACTGGGTTACCCATAAGGGAATGTTTTACAGTCCTTCCCTGAATATCATCACTGCTGCTGGAGTTAGAGGGATTTTTTCTGTGGAACGGGCTTCTGGGTCCTTTTTAAAGTAGGTTATACTGATGATGTTCTCATTGAATCACTTCTCTTTTCCTAGTTGTTCCACTTCACATGGATTAGTTAAGGGTTTTTTTTTGTTGTTTTGTTTTGTTTTGTTTTGTTTTTGCTTTGGATGCTTCCTCATCTGCCAAAAAAAGGCCCTACTCTTCTTCTAGAGTTATTTTCATTTTTTATCACTTTCTAGCTTATACCTAGTCTCTGTGAAACTGCACATTTTCAGAGAAAGAATAAAGAACAACTTGTTGCAGAATGTGGCATGCTAGCTATGGTACCTATTTGATAGATGCTGGAAGTTGGACTAGATGACCTTTAAAGGTCCTTTCCAACTCTAAGGATTCTATGAGTATACAACTCTTCCCTAGGTCCAATACTTGGCTTTGTGGGCTGGTAGGTAAGCTTGTGGGAAAGAGATGGGTAAACTTGCAGAAAAAGGCATACTGGAAACAAATTCATAATAATGTTATTTTAAATGGTACGTTATTAATCAGATTTTGATCAGATTGATTTTTATTACCAGCAAAGCTGTAGAGCACTTTGCAAACGAGGGAAGAAATGATGCTTTCCTGCTGAACGTGATTCAGTGCTCTTTGTATTATGGAGGGGCTCTCTCTGGTGGCTGTTGTCAGTATAGCCTGAACAGCAGCACGCCGTGCTCTGCCTATTTGAGTATGTTCTTGGTGGGTATGGTGTTGGTGTTTTAAATTTTTTTTTTTTTTTTTTCCTCCACGTTTTCACATTTGTAGATTTACATGGATTGTAAAAGCAGACACATTGAAGTGTTGCTCGCATGCTGCAAAGGCAAGTATCAACTTACGGCAAAACTTTTAACGTTACATTTATATATTCTTGCTACTTTATCAGTGCTCATATGTTTGTTTTGCTACAGCTTCCTTGATTAAAGCAATGCAGTATGGTGGAAATCTCGAATCTGAAAACCCCATCTTCTTTGACTCTCTTTCTTCAGCAATCGATGCCAGTCAGATTTCCAGGGTGAGGCTTACAGCAGGGGTAGGGGAGGTCTGGGGGCTCCTCGCATGCTCACTGAGCTTTGATAAAGCTTTCATTTGGGAAAATGTCACATATTCAGTGAACCTGTTGTACAGAAATATTTTATCTGTATACTCTGCAGCCAGTCCTCAGTCTGTGGATTGCATTTACCACGTTTTTCCTGCCTGCTCTCTCTTCTTGCCCCCTTCTCTCCTTTTGCAGTAACTCCTCAGTCTTCTATGCTGGATCCAGAGGTGTGTTGTTTTTCATTAATCTGAGTGCATGTTCCACTGGAAAGCATAATGACATCTCAGCATAACCAGCACAGCCTCTTGGTGAGGCAAATTATCTTCTACTCTGTCATGCATTGCAAAGCAACACTCTGTTCCGCAACCTGTGTTGCTTAAAGCAGAACACCTCTGTTAGCACAGTAACATGGCCATAAGGTGCACATGTGCTAAGAAATAAGTGAGATAAACTGAAGAAGGGCACTGTGCTAGACTGAACAAAACACTTTGGCAGGCTTGTTTAATCTTACGTCTGCCCTACAGTGCAGAGTGCAGTGCTGGCTCACTGGTGGGAAGAGGAGAGAGGAACTTCATGTGGTGGAAGGGAGAGCTAGAGGGAGAAGGAAGAAAAAAGGTTGTCTTAGAAATTGAGGCTTGAGGCTTGAAAGTGCATTTGCTTATATATTTATTTGCTCGACAATAAGTCTTGCAATCCTTGCTAAAAGACTATAAACCCGGGCCTTCCTTATCATGGAGTCTTTTCCATTCTAATGTTCAGTGGGAAATATGGTAATAGGTGGACTGGATGATCTTAGAGGTCTTTTCCAACCTTGGTGATTCTATGATTGTAATCCCTGTGTAACTGAGCGTGCATTATAAGCAGTGTGCTTTCCTGTGGTTGTATTTATAATTCCAAACAAGAGTAGAGCTCCTTTCAGAACCCTGTTCAAGAGATATTAAACTAATTATGATCTGCGGTATTTGTTTTCACTTTTCCTGCCCTTTACTGTGATCTGGCATGTGTTACTAGTAAAATTAGAGTTGCCCTTGGACAAAAAAAAAAAAAAAAAAAAATCATTTTTCATTGATTTATCTAGATAAGGTGATTTGGCCCTGTCCATCTGGAGGATAGACTGGGAAAAGTATGTTCTCTTCAGTGCTTTTCAACATTTCTTTTTGTTGCTCTGCAAAAATTAAGAATTAAAAAAACCCCAAAACTGAAATGGTAACTGCAGGATAAAAATAATGGGGATGGCTATTGTATATTTTGTCTGGGCCTGGTTAGATGAATTAGGATGACTGTCATGTTATAAAAGATCTGAATTCTTTATAGACACCATGTAAGCTTTCTAATGTTCCTGTGAGATAGCTGGTATCCCCATTTTATGGGAACAGGGAATGGAAAAGCCAGAAGTACTGAAAATAAAAAGGAGCTCAAGTCCATTTTGCCATGACCTGAGAACGTGCTACTACTACACCTGATAAGCAAACTGGTGAAGTGGTGCAGTCTGAAACACTTGTATATATTCTGAAATTCCGAGTGTAATTAGTATAAACATTAGTGTGCTGCTGATTCCTCTTTATAGTGTTTAAGATATGTGGTTTGGTTTCTCAATGTGTTCACTGCCTTTCACATCAGAAGATAAAAAAATGATGGGCAGAAGTAAAGTGGCAGGGTGATCTCACTAGCAGCACCATGCTGTAACTGGGGTCAAGATGCTGAGGTCAGCAGGAACTTTGAGAAAAGAAGTGGCAGAATAGGATACAAAAGAGCAGGTAATGGAGATTTATGGAAAGTGTTTTGTCTGGGTTTCCGTTTCTGATCCCCTCACACCAGAATTTCAGTGGAAGAAAGCTAGAGGCAAGAGGACTTGGTGGTTCCTTTGCATCTCTGATGCATTCAGGAAGACAAAGATATTCTTATATACATCCAAGGTCAATGTCGTGCCATATTCATTTCTAAGTTGATAAGAGACATATCTATTGCTTTATGCCACTCATCTTCATCATAAATAACTTTTTGATTTGCAAGACTTCTTAATGGTGGCAATTTCAAAAAATTTCAAACTAGCACTGTTTCATCTGCAAATTTTCTTGATCTTCTACAAAAACATTGTAATAATTTGTTTTCTGTTTCTCACAATTTAGAAATGCAGCAAGTTCACCGAACAGAGTGAAGTGTGATGCCAACCCATCCAGTGTGGATAGTTTGACCAGCTCATATGCAGAATGAACTACACCATGGTTTCTTGTTAGCTTTTTTTTTTCTCAAGGAGATGTCATAGATGCTATTCTATATGTCATTTATGTTTAGTGCACTCAGTAATGACAGATCTGCCGTTCAGAACAAAAGATTTTTCCACTGCCATCACTCAAAGATTGTTTCTATAGTTGATCTACAGTGGTTTTTATAGTACTCTTATACACACTTAGAGACAAATTATTAGAAAGCAGATGTGGGGTACTGAGTGTGTTTAACAGTGAGATATATTATTTTAGATATCTTCTATTATAACATTAGTTGTAATATGCATCCGTAGTTTTGTGCATGGAATAATGAGACATTAGAATTTCTTAAAAGCACAGTGTTATAATTGATACATTATATTTGGGGAAGCCATATACCAATGCATACTTCATTTCTTACCTTTCTCGTTGTTCAAGACAGCTATTTACAGTGACAGCATCACAACACAGCTAACATATCCTTCAATTTTTTGGTTATTGTAAAATTTTTTATGCCTGCCAAGGTCAGTGGGAGCACTATTTGTTGAAAGAAGGCAGATGTATGTTGCTTGGATTGTCTCCCTCACTAGTAGATGTCATGAGTTATTATAATGGCTTGCTATATTTTCAGTGCCATGGATATTCTTTAGCTTAGATTGAAGAGGAAAAACTGGTCATATTTTTCCAAAACTTTTTCTTGTTTTCAGCACAGTCATCTGCATTTCCAGCTTGAGCTGTTGTTTGGTCAGTGCTGGAATTTGATCGCGTAAGAAGTAAGTTTTATTTGTTGCCCAAAGTGCATTCATGTCACATGCAGTAGTTGATTGCAAATGACTTTGACAGGTTATAACAGGCGATAACATTTAATTATTAAATTGTTCAGACAGTCTTAGTGATTTATGAACACTTTAGGCACTATTTACATTGCACTTTCATTGTAGAGGAATCAATTGTATGTCAGCTGAATGGAGAACTCTTCTTAACTAAAAGCTGAATAAGTAAATAGAAGTTATCTCTTCTATTAAGTTCAGTATTTTTTCTTTGATAGTTATATGCATTTTCTGAAAATTTAGAGATACGTTGGTTAATAAAATTGTTAAAACATGGTCTTTAGAAAAGATAACACCTACCAAGAGGCCTTCAATTTTGTTCTGAATAATCTTGTTAACAGTAATACAGATGCTGTTAAAATTATTTGTAATGTCAGTGCTTGATGAAATCCTTGGCAACTGCATCAAATTAAAAAAATTTTACTGCTATTCAAAATGGTTTCCATTTTCCACAGTGTTCAATAGAAGTTTTCTACAGCTGGATTTTAGTATCAATTTCAACCTAATACGGAATTTAGTAACAACTTCAACACTCTTCTGTATAGACTGTCCACTGGCTTTCCTCAAGTTCATCAGGAAATAGTAGTCTGTATATAGGTAGGAGTGTATCCCAAACTTCCCATTAGCTGCATTATGTATGGCCTCAAGTTGCACCAGGGGAGATTTAGGCTGGACGTTAGGAAATACTACTTTTCTGAAAGAGTGTTCAGGTGCTGGAATGGGCTGCCCAGGGAGGTGGTGGAGTCACCAACCCTGGAGGTGTTCAAGGAACATCTAGATATTGTGTTGAGGGACTTGGTTTAGTGGAGCTGTTGGTGGTAGGTAGATGGTTGGACTGGATGATCTTGGAGGTCTTTTCCAACTTTGGTGATTCTATGATTCCACGTTTGTTCTTCTGAGTCAGGAGGGCAAGTGAGCCAAATACACCCTGCAGCAAAGACACTGCACAAAGCAGTTAGCATTAAATGCCCAGGTATCATTCTGAAAACTGAGATGAGTCATAGCCAGTAAGAACAATGGAGTGTTGTTATTCTGCTCTCTTGAGACAGACATTCATCTTTGTACATTCTGGCTTTATTTACCTAGATAACCATAGGGACGAGTCAGATGAATGCAAAGTCTTATTAATTGTGCTTGCGTGCCTAAGACTGAGCAGCATTAGAAGAGCCTAGTCTTGAGAAGTGCTGAGCTCTCTTGCTTCTTGTTGGTTTTGAAGGTTTGAGAGGCTTGAGGAAGTGTCTGCTCTCCAAGCATGCTGTTCTGCATGGCTTCACCTAGTGAAGCCAACAGGAACTCTGGACAGTAAGCAATTCTGAAAGACTACGTATTCATTCTGCTTCCTGTATGTGTACACAATGCTCAGATTTTATATTCCTTAATTCAGAGGGTATGAATCAACTACACTATGAAAATCCTTGTTTCAGTGTTGCAAATTTTTGTATGTTCTGCACTTTATGGGAAAACATTCAGATATTGTTTTCAAGAGATGGTCAATACCTTCATTGATTTCATTTGCTTGATGTGTTCAGGAATTTTCAGATATTTTTAGGAATTAATTCTAAGTGTTAGATGTTACATTATGTGAAATAAGGGTTTTTTTCCCTCAGAATTTAAGATGTATTAATTGGGATATGTTAAAATGTGGATCTGATCACATGCTTCCTGCAGAATTTGTGTTTCACACATTCCAAAACAAAGCAATCAATGAGGAAAAAAAATTGAGTGCAAACTGATGTAAAGAAATGAACATAGTGACAATTACAAATTAGGCATAAAATATGTAATAAGGAAAAGACTGTTAACATTATATTTATGCAAATTAAATGTTTCTAATTCTCATCATATGTCTTTCTTTTTAAAGGTTATTTGCCCTGATTCTATGATTCAAGTGTCACAAGGTCTGATTTTAGCTGCTTTGACATAATTTATTTGACAGCTCTGTGTGCCATAAATATATAATGTAACGAGGAAAGGTATCTGCACTGTTGAATGAAAACATTAATGCGTCAATACTGTGTGTGAATACTGTTTGACATTTACTGGTTACAAAAATAAAATACACAGTATGCCTTGAGAATATGGCACTCCTATTTTTGGAAGAGATTTTCTTTGTCTACAGAAAGTAGCATCTCATAAATAAATGAACGAGCGCGCTTCCAGAGTGGATGCTAAATGGTGCTTTCATCACGAAGATGGATTTTCAGTAAAGATCACATAATCTGCATGCTTCCATATGTTTTACAATGCTTTTGATTTATTTTTTTTCGTGTTTCAGTGTTGAGTATTAGCATACACTGCCATAAATTTATGTGGAAATAAACTGCAATATGAGACAGTTCACATGTGGAAAGAGGAAACTATCCTCATTATTACAAGACTTAGCAGCTTTTTTTTTTTTTTTTAAATCACATTTTTTGCTAACCAATCTCTAATGAGATACGTTGTTTTCTTGAGACTCAAAAGGTATTAAATGCATTATTAGTTCTTAAGAATGAATCATAGAATCATACAATGGCCTGGGTTGAAAAAGACCACAATGATCATCCAGTTTCAACCCCCTGCTATGTGCAGGGTCGCCAACCACCAGACCAGGCTGCCCAGAGCCACATCCAGCCTGGCCTTGAATGCCTCCAAGGATGGGGCATCCACAACCTCCTTGGGCAACCTGTTCCAGTGTGTCACCACCCTCTGTGTGAATGTGTAAATGAGAGAAGTTACATTATATTCAGAAGTTTGGCTACATTTCTTAGTATAGTTTCTAACAGACATTCTTACCTCTATTAGAGGTATAGAAATCTCAGACCAATATTCCCAATATTTCTTCTATGTATAAATTGCCATTTGAGCGTCTTTTTCATCTACAGGTGGTGCACACTGATAGCATATAGAAGTCTGTGGCTTACCCCAGTATTGGGGAAATTATGGGTAAATCCTTTCACATCCCTAGTACATGTGATGTCATTAAAAAGAGACCGACATTCGCTTATAAATTTGGCCTTGAAAGTAGCAGCCTGATTTTTCATGGCTGGAAATTTGCCATTGCAAATTCAAAAGAATTTGCCTCTACCAAAATTAATGCATTGTCCACTTTTTGACTTTACACTGATTTGCAAAGCATAAATGACTTTCAGTGCTACAAATTCGTACAGGTTATTTTCTAGAGCTACACTACTCAATGGCACCCACAAAAAGGTGAGGAAACAACTCTGTAGTGAGATGGCTGAATAAAACTAGTCTTTATGTTCCCAGAATTGGTATTGAAGTTCAAGATCATTTCTCACCAGGGACTTGAGAAGTCACTTCAGAAGCAACTCCTCCCCTAAGAGGAATCTTCTGGCTCCATGACACTTCTGAAAAGCATGACATGCAGAAGCAGATAAATGGATGTCTGTAATTTTTTCCTAATGTACTTTCCAGTAGTAAAAAGCCCTATAGTGCTGGGAACCTTCAGGTGAATAAAGACTGAGAAGGACTGAGGGAGCAAATCATACTGCTGCATGGGTGGTTGTGAATGTCTGTGTTATCCCTCTGACAGACTTGGTGATTGTAAATGCTTTGTATCCCCACTGTGCTTTAAAAATGCAACCAGAACTTAAGAATTCCATAAAACTCCAAAATGCTGAATTAAACTGCACCCTGTACATTCACCTAAATCCCACTGTCTCCCAGTAGCTGTACATAGTCTTATATTCCGTGTGAGAAAGAGTTTGATCCTTTACTGTTACAGGCAGTTGTGAAATTTTGGAGATCACTGTTTTTGCACATTTTTGCTTTGTTGAGTAAATCAAAGAATATATAAACAAAACCATGATTAAATAAGATGACACCTGTAGACCCTGTAATATGGTTAGAAATGTTTGTTGCTCATCAGTTCAGGACAAAAGGTTTCCGTTAGGCCACAAAGTGCCAGGAGCATCACTGAATGACACATAACAGCTCTCATTTGGTTACAGATTTGGACAACTTGTAGCTTCTGAGGAGACTGAACCAGCAAACTGGTAGAAAGAGTGTAAGTTTTTAGAAACATGAGGAGATGGGAAAGGACCTGTTCCATCAAAGAGTTGCTTTTTGTGTGTATGTGTGTGTGATCTGATTATTTTATAATCTCAGAGAATGATCTTTAAATTAAACTCATGACTGCTTGGGACTTGATTTGCTTTCTCAAATATTTGAAGCCTGAACAGGCTATAGTAATTATAGCAACAATTCATCTGTGGTAGACTAAAGGCGGAGAGAGCATTGAGAAATGGGAATCAGTATTACCCAAGCAGCAGTCATGCAGCTCCATGCTGACACACTTCCCACACCTCCTTTTGCTGTCACTTGTCCTCTTACTGATTTAGTCTTCCACAAGTACAGACTTTCGTATACACTTGCTCCTTGAGCCTATTCCATCTGTAAATTTCTGGGCATCCTGTATCACCTCTATGATAAAGAAAGAAGTACAATGTTTACTAATCCCATACTTTTGAGGAGGACTGTCTGCATATCTCACATATCAGATGCCAAACATCACGCTTGCCTTAGGGTCCATCTCAACTGGATCATCGGTAGTCACTGCAGTAATTAGCTGTAATATCTTCAGCTGATTTTCCATTCTGCTTCTGTGGACCTGCTGTCTCTACATCTCTATTACTAAAGGCCTCTTGTAATACATTTTTAAATAATATAATGACATTTCCTATCCAATAAAATTTAGTAGTCACAGTACTGGAATTGTCAGTATATACTCCAGTGTAGTACTGAAGTACAAGCTAGTAATTACAACCATGCTTTGAATTTTCTTTCAGGTTCCTTTTTGTCTTTGTCTGCAACTCCTTTTAAATTTTGAAATTTCGTTCTGTTTTAGCTTGGTTTCCTACAGCCAAATTCTTAATTTAGAGAACCTCCATAAAAGAAGACATGTTTTGATAGAATCAGAGCAATCCTAACTGATAAGAGAAAAAAATAAATCTCTTTTCTTGATCTTGCAGCATTTCCGGATTTGAAACAGGTTTTGGAATATTACATTTGCAATCTGAATTTTCATTTTATTTTCAGCAGTAAATCTGTGTTTAAATCTTCCAATCATATTTCAGGTTCACTGCTGGCCTGATTCTGTTGTTTGCTTCACTTATCTCCAGTATGCCTAATATCTTCGATTCCTAATCCCAAGAAATGTAGATGGAGACTTGAAGGGGACTCATGACACTCTGCAGACCAGGAGATTGCAGGCTTTGCTTGTTCCCCCTTCTTTTGTCCTCTCTCCTATAGTCTCCTGTGCAACGGGAGTAACCCAAATGTTTTTTGAGTGCAACAGTAACTGCAGCAGAAGTGCAGTCGTGCAGATGCAAAGCCAGAGACCAGCCTGACATGCTGCTGGACTGTGAGACTGCGGAGGACTTGGGACTAGGAGGAGGCAATGGAGTGTGGGAAGAGACCAGATGGAAGAAGAAATATCAAGGGAATGGGAGCATGTGATATTGTGATGAATGAAAAGGCTGACGAGCATGTGGGACAGCTGGGATGTCAGGCTATATAGGGTGAAGGAGAAGGTGCGACGGAGTGAAGGAGAGGTGGATGATAAAAATTTGAACCACTTGGTATTGTCAGGCCATTGGTCAGCAGGAAAGTTAATTTTCTGCAGAGATGCCACTTTCACAGAGGGATAGTTCCTCCACACTGCCATAGACCCTGCTAATATAGTTTTAAAAACCTGTTAATTTCTTTACAGCAATAAAAGAAGTTGGTGTGGCATGTTATGTTGCATTTTTCTAAAGTTCTCTTTTTCAGAAAAATTGCAGCACTTAAAGGTGTTTCACCAATAACGGTATTAAGTATGTATGAGAAAACGCACATCTGCCTCTTTCCAACCTCACAGAGTACACCTTTTCAGAGAGACAGGTGGTCCATAAGGAGGAACAGGTGTATCCTGAGCATCACCACCTCCGTATTGTGGACAGTCATGTAAACACCATGCTTAAAGCACTTCAATCATTTCTCCATCAGTGTTGCTTCTCAGCTACTTCATCAGGAACCAGCAGGGGTAGTGGCAGGCATAGTTCATGGCATGTTTCCAAGAAAACTTTGGATAGAAGTAGAAGTGTGCTGACTAAAGGAGAGAAAGGTAAAGGATAAATATTTTGAGTAATGTGATTAATTCAAAGCTAGGGTAACAGTCCTAGGCAATCAGTCAGGGCCAGTCAGCAGTTAGCCACAAGCAGTGTTGACAGTGGTTAGTGCGAACCTGGCACCCTGTGCCTTGGTTTGTGCCACAAAGCAGGGAGCACAACAACAGAGTGCAGCACAGAGATGCCTTCAGCCCACCAGCGCAGACGCAGGCATGATGCAGAGGACAGCATAATTTATTTAACGTGAGGAAACATAGTGTATCCAGAGGTTCTCACAGCCTTACTTATCAGGGTAAAGACATCCATGTAATTTGGATGGCTGCCAAACCTACGTTCTCCCTGGTCCTCAGCTGATAAAGGTAACATCCTGCCCACCTGGGCTGTGTGTATGTAAGCGTGGTCTGAAAGCTTAAACTACAAGTTGACAGACCACCAAAATCTGCCCCATAACTATACCCAGGTCTGGGCTTCCAGTATCAGAGATTTAGGTGTGTTCAAGGGAGTCTATTGAACTCCATGAGTACATAAGAGGAGAGTCAAATGTAGTTGGGGCTGTTCAGTGTGGAGAAAACAAGGCTCAGGGGATCTTATTCATGTATATATATATGTCTGATGTAGGGAGTAGAGGAGAAGGAGCCAGGCTCTTCTCAGTAGTGCCCAGAGACATGATAATCTAAGGTGAAGTTCCTGGGTTCTGGTCCTTGCAGTGGGGATTTAATGTCAAATATAAAAAATATCCTAGGAGGAGAGATTGGTGTCTCAGCACTTCCCATTCATTTAACTTCTCCAGGCACGAAAGCAGTCCTCCCTCCTTGTCCAAACTGCTCAAGTTAGGTTTGAATTCTTTCTACCATAGCTTTAGTAGAAAGTATCCTCACCCATTATCAGACAGGGTATTCATCTGAAGGAAAAAAGGTAAATTTGAAACATATCATCCCAAGAGGCAGCTAGTTTCTGGATTTCTCATGATATTTGGTAACAACCAGGCTACTGTACTGAAGGACCTGCCCTAGCTTATGTCTGAAATGAACACCACTTCTGTGTTTCGTTAGCTCTGCTGTCAGAATTGTGGAAACAGTGAAAGACAGAAGGAGGACAACTTTACACCTGTGTCAGGAGTAAAAGACATTCCTCATTGTCTGGTTTGGGCAGCAGGGGGATAACTCTGGTGACACCAGAGCTGCCAGTTGGGCACCATGTGAAACCATAGTATCTTAGTGCTGCTGTGCCCATCACGGCCGGGAGCATCTGCCAAAACATTTACCAGGGACCGGAGGTGCTGCCTCTGACTGACTAAGTATCAAAAAGGATCTTCCAACACAAATATCATTTCCTTTAGCTAGTACCAGCAGAAAAGAAGTGATGTACCTCAGCGACGCAGGCGGCGCCCTCCCCGACCTACCTCGGTTCCTCAGGTGCCCCTAAGTAATAGGTTTGAAACCCTGGAACTGGAGGGTGAGGAGGCTGAGAACAAGGTGGTGGAACAGCCTCTGAGCTTTGCTAAGGAGAGGCGGTCGGCTCCACGCTTGAAGACCGCCTCTTCTGGTAAAGAAAGGAGGGTGATAGTTGTAGGAGACTCCCTTCTAAAAGGAACTGAGGGCCCGATATGTCGTCCTGACCCCACCCGGAGGGAAGTGTGCTGCCTTCCTGGGGCACGGGTCAGGGACATCTCTAGAAAGCTGCCTGGGCTTATTCGCCCGTCTGACTACTACCCCTTATTGGTAGTTCAGGTTGGCAGTGATGATACTGCCAAGAGAAGCCTAAGGGCAATAAAAAATGACTTCAAGGGTCTGGGGAGGGTACTGGATGGTGCGGGAATGCAAGTGATCTTCTCTTCTATCCCTTCAGTGGCGGGGAAGGATTCTGAGAGGATCAAAAAGGCCCTCCTCATCAATAAATGGCTTAGAGGATGGTGCAGGCAGAAGAACTTTGGTTTTTTTGATCATGGGGCAATTTACTCGGCTCCTGGCATGACGGCTGCAGATGGAGCTCAACTGTCTACAAGGGGTAAAAGGATCCTAGCCCAGGAGCTGGCAGGCCTCATTGAAAGATCTTTAAACTAGGTAAGAAGGGGGAAGGGGACAAAATGAGCACTGCTGAGGTTCAGGTAGTTCAAGGCTCAAAAGTTAATTTGATGGGTGACGAGGGTGGAGTTCGAAGGGATGGAGTGTGGCAGGGGAATGCTGCCTCCCTGAAGTGTCTATACACTAATGCGCGCAGTATGGGAAATAAACAGGAAGAGTTAGAGATCTGCGTGCGGTCACATGGCTATGATCTCATTGCGATCACTGAGACGTGGTGGGACAGCTCGCATGACTGGAATGTTGTCATGGAGGGCTATGTGCTTTTTAGGAAAGACCGGCCGGCAAGGCGGGGTGGTGGAGTTGCTCTTTATGTAAGAGAGCAGCTTGAATGTATTGAACTCCACCTGGGGGAGAGTGGTGTAGCAGTGGAGAGCTTGTGGGTAAGAATCAAGGGGCGGGCTGGTATGGCTGACACCGTTGTGGGTGTGTGCTACAGGCCCCCTGATCAGGAGGAGGAGGTTGATGAGGCCTTCCACAAACAGTTGGAAGCAGCGTCACGATCCCAGGCGCTGGTGCTTATGGGGGACTTCAATCATCCAGATATTTGCTGGAAAAGCAATGTGGCCAGGCATGCGCGGTCCAGACGGTTCCTGCAATGTGTTGAAGACAACTTTCTGATGCAGGTGGTTGAGGAATCGACGAGGAGAGGGGTACTGCTGGACCTTATTCTCACTAATAGAGAAGGGCTTGTCAGGGAAGTAAAGGTCGGGGGCAGCTTGGGTTGTAGTGACCACGAGATGGTGGAGTTCAAGATCCTGAGTGGAAGAAGTAAAGCAAAAAGTAGGATTGCTATCCTGGACTTTAGGAGAGCCAACTTCGATCTCTTTCGGGGCCTACTTGGAGCTGTCTCATGGGCTAGGGTGTTGGAAGGCAAGGGGGCCTGTGAGAGCTGGTCAGCATTTAAGCAGCTCTTCTTCCAAGCTCAGGATCAGTGCGTCCCTGTGAGGAAGAAATCGGGAAAGGGTGGCAGGAGACCTGTGTGGATGAGCAAGGAGCTCGTGCACAAACTCAAAGGAAAGAAGAAGGCCCATGAAATGTGGAAAAAGGGTCTGACTACTTGGGAAGAATACAGGAATGTTGTCAGGGTCTGCAGGGATGCGACAAGGAAGGCTAAAGCCCGCCTGGAATTAAATCTGGCAAAGGGGATAAAGGATAATAAAAAAGGTTTTTTCAAGTACATTAACAGTAAAAGGAAGACTAGGGAGAATGTGGCTCCCCTGCTAAGTGACGGGGGTGTTCTGGTAACGGGGGATGCTGAGAAGGCGGAGATACTGAATGCCTTCTTTGCTTCTGTCTTCACTGAAAAAGCTCCCCCTCGGGAATCTGAGACCCTGGAGATTAGTGAGAGGATCTGGGGAATGGAAGACCCCCCTTCTGTCAGGGAAGAGGTGGTCCGGGAGCGCCTAGGCAACATCAATGTTCAGAAATCCATGGGACCCGATGGGATTCATCCACGGGTGCTGAAGGAGCTGGCAGAGGTGATTGCTGAACCGCTTTCTGTCATCTTTGAGAAGTCTTGGAAGACGGGGAAGGTGCCTGAAGACTGGAAGATAGCCAACGTCACCCCAGTCTTCAAAAAAGGCAAGAAGGAAGACCCAGGCAATTATAGGCCAGTCAGCCTCACCTCTGTCCCTGGAAAGGTGATGGAACAGCTTGTACTGGATGTCATCTCCAGACAACTGGAAGAAGAGGAGGTTATCAGGAGTAGTCAGCACGGGTTCACAAGGGGGAGGTCGTGCTTGACCAACCTGGTAGCCTTCTATGATGTTGTCTCTGGCTGGGTGGATGGGGGGAGAGCAGTGGATGTAGTCTACCTTGATTTCAGCAAGGCATTTGATACTGTCCCCCATGACGTCCTTATAACAAAGCTGAGGAAGTGTGGGATAGATGAGTGGACAGTGAGGTGGGTTGAGAACTGGCTGACTGGCAGAGCGCAGAGGGTCGTTGTTGGTGGTGCAGAGTCCGGTTGGAGGCCTGTAACCAGCGGTGTTCCTCAGGGGTCTGTGCTGGGTCCGGTCTTGTTCAACATCTTCATCAATGACCTTGATGAGGGGATAATGGCCACCCTCAGCAAGTTTGCCGATGATACGAAGTTGGGAGGATTGGCTGACACGCCTGAAGGCTGTGTTGCCATTCAGCAAGACCTGGATAGGCTGGAGAGCTGGGCAGAAAAAAACCAGATGAGGTTTAACAAAAGCAAGTGTAGAGTCTTGCATCTGGGGAGGAATAATTCCATGCACCAGTACAGGTTGGGGGATGAGCTGCTGGAGGGGAGCTCTGCGGAGAGGGACCTGGGTGTCCTGGTGGACGACAGGTTGGCCATGAGCCAGCAGTGTGCCCTTGTGGCCAAAAAGGCCAATGGCTTACTGGGGTGCATTAAAAAGAGCGTGGCCAGCAGGTCAAAGGAGGTGATCCTCCCCCTCTACTCTGCCCTGGTGAGGCCTCATCTGGAGTACTGCGTCCAGTTCTGGGCTCCCCAGTACAAAAAAGACAGGGATCTCTTGGAAAGAGTCCAGCGGAGGGCCACGAAGATGGTGAAGGGCCTGGAGCATCTCCCCTATGAGGAAAGGCTGAGTGAACTGGGTCTGTTCAGCCTTGAGAAAAGGAGACTGAGAGGGGACCTGATCCAGGTCTATAAATATCTAAGGTGTGGGGGGCAGAATGGCGAGGCCGGACTCTTTTCAGTGGTGAGTGGAGACAGGACAAGGGGAAATGGCCAGAAACTGGAGCATAGGAAGTTCCGCACAAACATGCGCAAGAACTTCTTTACAGTGAGGGTGACGGAGCACTGGAACAGGCTGCCCAGGGAGGTGGTGGAGTCTCCTTCTCTGGAGATGTTCAAGACCTGCCTGGATGCCGACCTGTGCTACCTGGTGTAGGGAACCTGCTTTGGCAGGGGGGTTGGACTCGATGATCTCAGGAGGTCCCTTCCAACCCCTACAGTTCTGTGATTCTGTGATTCTGTGATGTTTGATTGTGTGCAGTGTAAAGTGTGGCTGTACCAGTAGTTTCTTCCCCATGGAAAGGAGAAGTTTTGGTGGCAATCAAGCTCATGCTTTTTATTTTCTAGATTTTCTTGGCAATGTACATTCAAGATAGGCCCTTAATGCTGTATTAACATAGATTTTTATGTGTCAATTAACAAATAAATTCATTATGAAAACTCATTTAGGAAAGGGATGACACCAGACAGAGCCTTAAGGAAGCTGAGCAGTGCCGGGATGCAACATCTGCTCCATCAAATTGCTCTCAGACGCTGCTGTTCCTCGTCTGTTCACTGCTGCTTGGCAGCATCTCAAGCAGCCCTGTACCTCCCCAGGATATACAAGTTCGGACACAGACCCACAAAGGCCAAATGTCTTCTTTTATTCTCCCAGGCTAAAGGATGCTGTCAAGACACAACACAACTCTTTGACATGGAGAAAAAAATCTGAACAAACTACATGCCATGCTGATTTGCCAAGTGAGGTTTGCTTTCATTGATTTACTTGCTATTTAAATTGACATCCATCTCAAGTATCAAGTATCAAGTTGAATCTACCTTTATAGCCCCACTATTTGCTGTTATGAACCTCACTTTGCAACTTAGCTAATGTAAAAATGCCTCCCATTACTAGCAGCGGTGCTTCGCATGACATAACAGAAACTGACTCAGAAAGTAGCATATGCTGTTATCACCCATAATAGATCAGCCACATCTCAAAGACTGGAAGCCAAAATTGCCATTTGGCATGTCTGTAAATTCAAATATGCCGTCTGTCCCAAGCTGAAAATTAATGGAATTTTGTCTACTTTATATATATATGTCAAACGCTTTGCTTTCACTGTTGCCATAAAAGATTTTTCATTTAGTATTAGTATTATAGTAACTCTCCATGGATATTTAATATTGTTGCCAAGCTCATCAGGCTGCAATTTGTAAAACAAATGCCCTTCTGCCTTTTTGCAGATTGTTTCCTCCAGTCTAAGTTCAGTGCTTCCAGAACACAGAACTGTGAGGTTGCAAGAACACCTTTCTGTCCCAAGGCAGGACAAAATAAGCCATCATCAAAATATATTTGCTAATAAAATGAGAAGAAATGCCAAAATATTAAATGCCCATATACATGTGTATACATATATATATATATATATATATATATATATGTAGTATATTACAAAAAATTCCTTCACGTGGGCTAGAGTTATTTAACTTTTGTTCTAAGGACTTACAATTCAGAAAAGGGCTATTACAGAGGAGGAACCTTATCTGCACACTTTCTGAGCAGAAATCTCCCAGAGAGCAGCCAGATTTCCATGCATACACATGACAGGATATCCTGCCATCCTGCCATATCCTTTCACAAATAGCTCATTTCCACACCTGTAGCTGTGGCACTTCTTCAGCCAGCATGAAAGCTCCTTTTGAGGGTATGTTGTTGTTTTTTTGCCCAGTGAGATTCATGGCCATTTTGTCAGTCTGCCTCTGCCACTCACGTGGTTTGATGAAAGCTTCTTTTCGACAGCTACAGTTTCTAAAAGGGACAAATTATGCGTCCAGTCCTGCAAGCCTGCCTGCAATGAACGCCTTTAGAAATCAGTGAAGCTTTCACATGGCAGATGGCTCCCTAGGATTGAGCTCTACATAATTTTGCGATATTTTAGACGGGGATATTTTAGTGGCTTTTTCCCTATGCATGACAGCATGATTTGCTGGCTGCTAGAAAATGTCATCAGACCCTTTCTCATTCCACAATGAAACCCTTGGATTATTTTTTTTTTCTTTTGAAAGAAAAAAAATGTTTTCTTTTTGTATTGTACAGGACGTTCCTATCTCATGAAAAACAGTCCTAGACAAAAACTGTGACAGCAGAAGGGTGGAAGGACAAAATAATCACACTGTATTTCAAAATAGTCCTGAAGATAAATGGAAGGGGAAGCATTGTTTTTAAAAAATAAAAAATGTTCCACTATTGAAAATATTTCTGTCCCTTAAAATTTTTGTGGACTCTCTTATGTGTTTGATTTCATTTATGTTGTCATCTGAGTTCTTTTGGAATGCAGTAAAGGCAAGAACTCATTAGGTTGAGTCCTTTTTGCTCTCTCTCAAAACCAACAATTGCTCAATAGTAAATTCAGCGGTCACTGCAGAATGATCTGCAGCCAATTTACCTCCTGTAAAAACACAGGAAGGGGAAAAATATCAGTGCAAGCTTGGTTCCAGAGAGAATTAATTCATTATCCTTGGCCAGGTCTATGTTTGCATGCAAAGAGTGCAGCAAGTTAACTTGAACCAGTTTTCCTGACAGATATTACAGCGTAGATTCTTATCCTCTGGTCACACTAAGGGGTTAACAGTAGGAAGACATATTCCCACCAGCTATCCTAGTGCTTGAAATGTCCTTGCATGCCCAACAGATGTTTAAGTTCAAGAGACCAGTTAGTGAGAAAAGCAAAGGCTGTCTGGCTCCTTGGGCAATCTATCAAATGACATGAGAGCCCTACTCAGACAGTTTACATTTCCCAGCATGTCATTCCCATTGCATCTGTATCTACAACTTACAGGCTCAGACTACTGAGTTGCCAACAATTTCCTGGATGTAGGTGTGATTCTAAGCATCTACATCCATATTATAGACAAATATATGTAGTCTGAATACATTTCAGTCCTCCCTAGACTTAGCAGTCTGTAATGTCATTAACAGCAAACAGAAATACACGCATCCCAAATATTTTCATTCTTATCTTGTGAATAGTTACAATTATTCCTTTCCAATCTTACTTGTTTTCATTAGGCATTCATTCTTCAACTCTTCACTATGATGAGTATTCAACAACTAATGTGACTTCCTCATTTCCTTCTTTATACCACTGCATAATTAATGTGATCAGCTGATTTCTGGAGACAGGAATTGCTAGTTTACTTTCCTTGCCAGTCTTGGCTGAACAGTTGTCTGGCTTTCCACAACATAAGATATTGTATATTACAGAAAAATTGTGTCTTTACTTAAAAAAATGGTCATAACAGCAATTTTAGCAGCAGGTATCTTTTGATTACAGCACTTTGATGCTCTTATTATAAACACTTCAGGATTTGAATGTAGGCTATGGATGATTTTGTTGTTGTTCAGTATGGTTTTTAACCGCTGAACCAACAATACTCTGAGCCAAACTCTGCATTAGAAAGGTCTAAGAGAATCCAACCTCAGGCTCCATGGGAATCTCACATGCTGCCCAGACTGAGTCTGGAAGTACAAATGAGTGAAAGCATCCTCCATGGATTATGATTTCATCTGCTGAAGATCCTCACTGTTAGAAGTCCTTTGGTTACGTACATCAAAATCCAGCCACAGGAAAGTGAAAACAGGGTACATTTGTAATCAGAGGTAAAATATTTTTGGAATTGCCAGAATTTTTCAAAATGATTATTTTGAAATCTGGAATACTGGCAATGGGACTGTCTTCAGTCTTCAGTCCAGGCTTTGAGAGGAGTGAGACCTTGCAGTTACAGAAACAGAAGAGCATTCCTGAAAATCAATCTTTATCGACATGACAGAGATCAGATCTTTGGTTATCAAAAAACATCACTGAAGAACAGCTGGATTCATGGAATGACCCCTCCCCAAAAATTTTGATGAGCTTGAGATATTCCCTGCCATGTCTAGGTGAATTCTGATAGCACCCAGCATCATCATAAAACAGAGAATGTTACAGAGAGGATAAGTTTGTCAGAGAAATTAATCCTTGCATTTTATTCTAAAAAAGTCTTAGTTTCACACTTTTAGGATCTATTTGGGGGAAAAAGATGCTGTTTTGATAATAAGAATAATAAGAACAAACATACAAAGAAAACCTTTTCTCACTAAATTGATTTGATAAATAACAGAAACATATAAAATTGGTTTTGCTCACCACCAACAGAACATGTATTCAGATAATTTTTTTTAGATTTTCTGTTTGATTTTTTTTTTTTTTGTATCATTAATTAAAGGGCTCAGCATGCTTGAATTCTTTTAATAAATCTTACATGTTAATTGCAAAGTAATTTTCACTATGGAAAACATTTTGATAGCAAATTGTCAATTCCGTCTGTTGTAAATGAGAAAGAAATCCTTCCATCTTGGTGGAGAATAACAATGATGCAAACGAAATTACAATGTCCTGGGGAAAAATGAGTTTAATTTATGGGAGGTAAAAACCACAGTGGCTTTTCTGCTGAAATTCTGAGCTGTATCTTGTATTATGGATGCTTGCAAGATCCAAATTGTAATTCATAGAATCATAGAATAGCCTGGGTTGAAAAGGGCCACAATGATCATCTAGTTTCAACCACCCTGCTATGCGCAGGGTTGCCAACCACCAGACCAGGATAGAAACATAGGAAGAATTCAGAATTCAGAAGACAGAGCTGTCTTGACCAGAAGTTCTGTGCTGTTTTGTTTCTGAGTTGCTGTGCATTCCAGGACATGCTAACAAAGGTGGGCTTGTGAAGGGCTTCCAATACTTTGACGCTGATTCTTGACCACTAACTGAGGTGGGAAGATTGTATTTCTTCATTTATTTTTTTTTATTTCTTCATTTATTTTTCACATTTCAACCACAGTAAACAAGAAACCTAGACAACTTAATGCATATTTAAAGCACTTTCAGAATTTTAAAATAATTTTTCAAAATCGATTTTTACACTACTAATATTTGAAGAATAGGTATTTACAGACACTATTCTTCATTGATGCCAAGTCTGAAGTACCTGCAGCCGTGCTTGGAAACCGTTTTTAAGAATAAATGAAAAATAAAAATACTCTCAATCTAAGAACAGTAACGAAGCAATTTGATCCTTTCAACCATTTATAGCAATGTTTTGAGCAATAGTATTGATTATACAGTTTACTATTATGTCCATTATTATGGAATTGCAATTATTATCACTGATTTCATTAAATGAATAATATTAAGGAGATACCTGCTAAAAACTGCTTGCATTTTATTTGTGATTGAGAACATTTGTAAAAAGCTGAATTGAAATTGAGTAATAGCCTGTATGGGAATGTCACCAACTGACCAGGTTCATGTCTTGCTATCTAGGAGTAGTGCTGCCTGAAAACAATTTTATAGAAGAGCTTACAGTTGCATTATTTCTAAGATACTTAATTTATTGTTTTTGAAAATACGTATTTGAAAAAAAATCAAGATTTATTTTATCCTTTTTTTTATCCTATTCAAATGCTTTGTTAATTGAATTATTTGTAATGTATGTTTTGATACAGAATAACATCCAAACACAGTATCTACCGTAACAACTGGAAATTCATAATTTTTGCAATCTTAAGTTGATGATTTTTTATCTTTTCAGAATTATGATATCAAGATCAGAGTTTAAAAAAAAATTGTCGTTGAAATAGGTTACTTCAGTAAGCATGTACTAACACTTTCTGGAATTTTTATTTTATGGGAAATCTTGGAATTTCGGCTAAACATTTCCATTAGTGCAGAGAAGAGAAAACAGAAAATATTACTCAAAATGGAGCAGAACTGTGTAATAAATGGAAAACATGTGTTCCAAACAGTATGAAAAGGGAGAATGGAAAACGTTGGTCTGTGAGGTTGCACTTCTTATTACTTATATTAACAAATCTACATATATTAAATGAAAACAAGGATTTTGACATGACAGTTAAAATAGTCAGGGATTCATCCTCTGTACTGCTTGATCTTGCAGTATACACTTACCATTGTTATGAGGACACATAATTTACACCTTGGGCCAGCAGGGACCTCAAAGATCATTCAGTTCTAACTCCTCTGCCACGGGCAGGGCTGCCACCCACTGGATTAGGCTGCCCAGGGCCCCACACAACCTGGCCTTGAATGCCTCCAGGGATGGGGCAGCCACAGCTTCTGTGGGCAACACCTCATTACTTCTGAGTAAAACATTTATTTTAACATCTAACATAAATCTACCTTCTTCTAGTTTAAAACCATTCCCCCCTATCCTATCACTATCAGACCATGTAAAATTTGGCCCCCCTTCCTGCCTATGAGCTCCATTCAAGTACTGGAAAGCCACAGTGAGGTCTCCCCAGAGCCTTCTAATCTCCAAGCTAAAAAAGCCCTACTCCCTCAGCCTTTCATCACAGGAGAGCTACATCTTCATTGTCCTCCTCAGGACTTGCTCCAACAGCTCAGCCTCTCTCCCATACCCCAGGCTTAGACACAGTGCTTCAGATAGAGTCTCAGAAGGGCAGATAAGCCCAGACTGCTCCTGGGCCAGAATTATCTACCTCTTATGACTCATGTGGACCCAATCAGCAGCCATCAGACCAGTGCTGAGTAATCCACTCTGTAGTCAAATAAGCCAAAATTCCTGTGGTGGCACTAGCTCTTCAGCCACGTATTTATCAGATGTGTTTTCGCAGTCCTCTCGGTATTTCTCACTGCCACTGAAGGGATAGAGGAAAACACCATCTATATTCCCTATCTGTCCATTAACCACTCCAGAGCCCTGGAGCCCCTTTTGCTACTCCTCAGTCTTTTCTCGTTGACTTCATTGCTGCTGGCTGGAACCATCAGTAGGTGATAATAATCAGAGGAGTGAACCAGACTACTGATTCTCCTAGAAGTGACCTTGATCCAGGCCCCAGAGAGGCAGCACATTTTCCTGTGGTGAGGGTCTGGCCAACATATTGAGTGCTCCATTCTTCTCAGAATGGAGATGCCTAGTTACCCTTCTTTCATTTTTGTGGAGGCAGTCTTCAGGCATGGAGTTGGCATTCTTGCCCACAGCCTTCTGAGTGGACCTTCCACTGCACCCCTACTTACCTGGCCCTCAAGTTCCAGAGCCTCAAACCTATTGTGTAAGAGCACCTGGGAAGGTGAGATAGGTAGGGAGGGGGTTTTCCTGCAATGCTGCCAAGGGACCCATTTCCAATTCTCTACATCTCTTAGGTCCCCTCCCTCTACCTTATGGTGACAAGACACCACTATCTGGAATGTATAATTCCAGTGTCTTTCTCATAGGTATGGCAGAGAGATGCTCCACCAGTTTATCTCTTGCTCACACTCCCTGACGCTCCTTAATCTCTCCACCTCCTCCTTAAGCTCTGCCACCATGGTGAACAGATCTTCCACCTGCTCACAGCTCATGCATGCGTCATGTCTACCACCCTGAGGGGACAGCAACAGGCTCAAGCACTCCCTGCAGCTGGAGACCACAACAGTCACATTTCTGGGCAAGCACTTGGGCTGAGTAACTGCACTCTTTTGGGCAAGGTCTTTCTGTCTAGTTGAGACCATGGTTAGATTTGTTGTCTGGGAGGCAGCCAATAGGTGATCCAGTTCCTCAAATGGGGAGGGCTATTCTGCTCTCCCTGCTCACCCTGCCCGCACCAGCTTCAGTGCATACTGCTGCGTCACTCTATTACTGATGTACCACCCTCTGTTTGCCCACTCTATTTGCAGTGGTCCAGGGAGCTCCTTGGGGCTGCCTTTGTAATGGCAGGGTGTGAAATCACTGCTCCTGGCCCTGCCCCATGACAGAGCCACTGCCACACTGAAAGCAATGGCTTTCAGTGCCATACTGCAATAGCAGCTCCTTGCTAACAAGAATTCAATTGCCCAGTGGCAGTGATTCCTTGCTTCAGTGCAGAATGCGACCACGCCAGAGATGTTTGCCTCCAGAGAAAAATAGTTAGGGGTGGTAACCTTCTTTGTGTTAATATTATTTGAGTTCTAACTACAATGGACATTGTATAAACTACAGAGGAATCAAAGAAAAGAAAAAAAAGAAAAAAAAAGAATGGTTTCTAGGCTTTCATCTGTGGTCAGTCATCACTGTACTACCTCTCATTTCTTTTGAGATTTGTAGCCACGAACAGATCTGGGGCCATCTGTTTTTAATCTGCTATTCAGGATGATAGTCTGTGGATCAATGAACTCTAGCCATAGTCCGTAAAGAAACTGCAAATCTTTTTGGGATAATTTCCAGAGGATAATAATATTCACAAGAGACTTCTTTTTCCTTTCTTATCTCAAACTACAGTTTTTCATAAAAGAATGGTATGCCTGTTCCAACAATTGCTTCTGTCATGATGCATTATTGCCAGAGAGCTAAACAATTGAAGTCATATATCTCTGAGCTTTTAACTATGCTTCCACTGCCCACAGAAGATCCTATGAGGCAGCAGCGATCTACAGAGAGTCAAGCGACTAAATGAGGGAAATGGGACAGACAAGCTTCCTCTAAGACGTTGACTGGGTTTTCTTGCAAGAAGATCATAGCATAAAATACAGTTACTTGGCAAGTCTGAAAGTAAAGAGGGTGCGTTGCCTCAGCTAATGTCCAGCCGACAATGAACTTACTGATATGAGTTGTTCCACTGACTGTACACTACCCTGAGAAAAAACATGTAAGCAGAAAATAAAAACTTCTGCTTGCTGTCCTGGTGCCCATTGACTTGGCCTTTGATGAGAGAAAAACAGGTAGCACTACTGCACATTCCCCCTACATGCACACTGCTGTGTATGACTTCCAGCCGATCTGCCAAAGCCAAAAAATTCTGTGTGATTTAACCCCAAGAGGCCACTGCAGTGCTGTTGGTTCTCCCCTGACAAAAAAGCTGGGGCAGTATGCTGAGCTGAAGAAGATGCAGGCCCAGCAATGACACACAAAGTCTCCTCCAGTATAGCTGGACAGCACAGATATCTGCAAGGCTGGCTGGAAGCCCTTGGCCCTTAAGGATGCTCATTATTACACACACACTGCTGTTCCTCGCACAGGGGCATGAAAGCACAACAAGGTAGCCTACAGAACTGTTCTAAATAAATGAAAATATACAGCACTCCTAGGTATTAACTCTTCCGTCAGGCTTTGTTATTTCTTTCAGTAATCTGTTGGAAATGAAACCAACACGAACTCAAGAACAGCTTCTGATGGAGCCCTGCTACCCAAAGTGCATCGCTACTGAGAAATGTGTATACCCACCTTTTCAAATTATTGTTATATACTCCATGTCAGCTCTCGCATCCTCTTGAGAAAAACTTAACCTGACCATTCTTTCAGATTCTTGTAACACTATGTGTAGAGATTCTGCATTTTAATAGCAACAGTTGAAATCTCCCCTTAGAAACATAAATGCAATTCCCACTGAAATCAATTAGAGCTGTCTCAAAATCTAACAGAGTATCGTAAGTTTTATATCCATTTATATCTTGGTGCACTTAGAGATATATTATGTGAATTGTCTAATGGAATGATGAATGATGAACCACCCAGAGAGGTGGTTGAGGCACTGTCCCTGGAGGTGTTCAAGAAACGTTTGTATGTTGTACAAAGGAACATGGTACAGAGGGGAAATATTAGTGGTAGGTAGATGGTTGGCCTGGATGGTCTTGAAGGTCTTTTCCAGCCTTGGTGATTCTATGACTCTGATTTTGTGAACTGCCCCCATTTCACTACCAGGACAGTTTAAGTTTAGATATTTGATCTGCAGTCATTTGCTGCAAATTTGCAGAATAGTAGCATCTCTGTACATCTCCATTTGCATAAATTACTTCAATTTCATGGTTCTAATCATCTGATTTTGTGAGCCTTATATGGATTTTCTGCCAGGAAGGAAAGAACTATGGGGGAAAAAATGTATTTTAATTGAGAGAACTCTTACATAAAATATTTCTACTCTGTAATACTACAGAGAGCATTTTATAACAAAGCAGATTTTCTATGAAGTCAGAGAAGTTACTGTTTTTAGCTAGGAAATATTTGCCGGGGAAATTGCTACAATGATGAAAATTCAAATTGTTGAATTTTCCATCTAAGTCAACATAGCTTTAGTCATTAATGTTCATGCTGTGTAGGATTTCATCTATCCAAAGGGGTGCCATTTCAATGGTCAGTAGAATACTTCTTTAGAGCATGTAAGAAAAGAATGGAATGAAAATTTCTCCCAAAATACTCTTTCAAGAGCATCTAGAAATACTGATAAGCCTGTCATTAAAATGAAAATTACTTTTTATTTCCAGGGGATATTTATTTTCTGCTAGAAATAGTAAAGATTCTTAGCTTGACACCAAAATTATGCCAAATTAATTGCAAAATATCTTGTCTGAAGTAATTTCTTGGTTTTCTTGGTTTTAATATTAATTTCGGAATGAAGTAAAATTAGATTGGAGTGAAAAACCCATATTTAAGATATCTGGTTGGGAGATAGAAGCACTGCTCAGAATCTGTGACCAGTGCTATCATTGCTAACAGTATTGATAACAGCCATCACTGATAACAGTAGTATGAGGAGTCATATAAACAGGAAGAGGAAGTACTTTGAGCTATGGGCAGGAGAAAACATTTTTGTGTTCCTTTTGTTTCTACCACAGAGTAAGTTAGCTTCAGCTTTACAAAAGAAATTGCCTTCCCAACTACATTCTTAATAAAATTGTCATAAATTTTAATTAAGAGATACTCTGAATGAAACAGAATATTTTCATAGAATAATAGTCTCCTGCTGTCTGACAATTGAAATAAGACTTATCTTCAAAGCAGAAGATATTGATTGTGCACTATCACAATAAACGTATTATTTCTTTTACGAGGTGATTGATGACGATGAAATGATTTTGTTTGATGGATGTCAGTGAACAAGAGAGACAGCAGTTTCACACGACGTTACCAAATACATTTCTGAATAGTTCAAATCATAATTGCCCCTTCTGGGGATCAGAAACATAGGAAAATTTTGGAAAATAATTTATGATTCCTTCACAGACTGGATTTTACATTAAAAATGCCATATAAATCAGATACCTTTTAATCAGTGATTTTGTAACTACTTAAATACAATAATTTATCTTTTATGTAGATGTTTCCTAGTTATGAAACAATTTGGCTAATAAAGCACAATAAAGAATACATTTGTCCTCCATCTAACATTCATGCAGAGTTTTTATGAATGCAGAATGCACCTGCTGCTGTCATCCATGTGTGTGTTTTGGAGTATAACAGGGCTGTGAGAACCTCATTTATGTCTCAGGAATGGTTGGGAAGTGTGGGACAGATTCCTGTCTAATCTCACCGGTGTGATCCATTTCCTCTTTAAAAACCATCACTAATTCATCCTTTCTCAACATAAGCAGAAAGTATACGAAAGTATATTCTTTTAAAGAGAGGAATGAAGAAACTCATTTTTCCTATGGTGATCATTTTATGCTGAAAGCTGTAAGTGAAAAATGATAAGGACCCTAACATCAGTTTCACTTCATTTTTCAGTTTATTTTATGTCTTGTTCCTGACAGCATGGTAGATCTTCACAAACCACTGAATCTATCCTAAATATTCTGATTGGTTAGTTTGACTTAGGCCGACCTAATCTGAACAAAAAGATGCAATCATATTGGGTAATAACTTCAATAGTTTTGTCTTTATTTTCACTTCTTTAATTAATTTGTTGAGGTTTTAACATTTGTGGAAAAATGTTTGTTTCCTGAGAAATAATAGTAATAGATAAGAGTTTTCAGATACTTATTTGGTTGATTCCAAATTCTTTGAGTTTTCAAAGAAAGCTAGATGTGGATATAAATATAAATAAAGTGTTCTTAAAAGATTGCAAACAATCTTTTGTAAAATACAGGGCATAGCAGGTCATGGCATGGTCAACCAGATGTAGATAAGTGTTTTGGGTGCTCAACAACACTGTCCTGCTAAAGTTAGTGCTTATGTTCCCCAGTAGGTGACTGGGAGAGGTAAGAAGTTCTGGTTCTCCAGAGGCAGATCACTTACGGCTAGATCCTAATGAAAGACAGTCCCCCACCATGAGAGTCTTAAAAACAAACCAGGGTTTCTTACTGAATAAACACTGAGGGTAGAGGTGAAGTCTTGAAGTGACCCTTTTGACAAACTATTGCATCCCCCCTGCTCCTGCTGCAAGGACAGAAGGAAGGGACAGGGGCAGGAACAGGAATAAGGTGGTTTCTCTGGTATTTCTACTTTCACCGAGCATTCTCTTGGCATACATCTTGCTCTCCATGTCCGTATGGCACTGCTGTGATAGCAACCTCAGTATAGCAAACCTCAGGATTGTGCTGTCACCTGTGCTATAGTGGAGTATATGGATGTACTGAAATTGGAGCATGAAATGAGAAAGTAGTATATGAGGGAGGATGAATACAGGACTTCCTTTCTGCTTTCAAACCCATCTTTGTTTCCTTGGTCCATAAGAAGGAGCTATCTTGGCTTTTCAGGGCCTAATGGCAGTGCATATTTCACCTCCTCCTTGCTCACTGCAGCAGCAGCAGGGATGTCCCCGGCCTTTGCTAGGGGCTCAGCCATCTGCCTTCCCCAGAAATCTCCCACCCGGCAAACCCAGCTCCTTTCATCCACGGGGGAAGGGCAAAGCCGAGCCCCAGTGACTACGGAGACTCTCACTGGTCCCACCACATCCTGTGCAGCCGGGGGCCTGGCAGCCAGGCGGGCTCTGCGTGGGGCCACAACACTTCCCGGACCCCCGTCACGCTTGGCGCCTGCCCCCAGGGCTGCCGCTGCTGCTCCCCAGCCGCTGCTCGCTGCAGGCACAGCTTGTTCCTCATTTGAATAAAACCATCATCAAAACCATTCGGTTGAGTCAGCTATTAAACCACTTAATTCCAAAATCCATACCATGGGTGATTTAGAAAGGACAATTAAAAAGCCAGGGAATGGTCTCTATGGCTTTTTTATTGTGAACTTCATCAGCTCGGAGTGCCGCTTGCCATCAGCTTTGCTAATAAAAGTCTTGATACACAAATTGAAATAGTGTTTTATAGGTGCCTGCTTTTCTTCCCCTCCTCTAACCCAGACTGTCAGAAAACACTTTCTTGGTTATAAATCACGCTTTTCTTTATTTTTTTCTGACTACAGATTTAGGGCCAGATTACGAGCGGCCATGACGGAGTCAACAGGAGAGAAGTGATGATGCAGCTGCCCAATGGGATTCATGGGGTTCTTCAGAGTTGGGTGTGAGGCTGTCTGGGCCATGTTAGGAGCTCAGCACCATTTTGGTCAAAGTCATGGAGCAACAGAGCTGTGGAATAAGCCAGTTTTGTCACTGCTCTGCTGCAATACCATCACTGAACACAGACCCTCCTTGGGATGGGAGCAAGGCCCACCCTTGCCAGTCAACAGTAGAGATGGTGGGACCTACATCTACAATTAAACCGGGCAAAACCTTGCTTTTGTATCTATTAATTCCAGACTAATGAAACTGAGAAGTGTGTGACTAAAACTATACAAAGCTCAGCACAGAATTAATGTGCTGAATTAGTTTTGTTCTCATGCTGTTCCCCTGGTTACACCACGTTTGTATCACGCTATGGTTTCCTTCCATAGGTAGCCTGCATTAACCTCGCTTCTTGCAAACTCCAGTGTTTGGTGAAGTACTGGGCCCAGATTTCTCCTTTTGTGCTTCCAACTGTACTTTGAGGTCAGACCGCTCTGGAAAAAGCGCTCCTTGAGAGGTCCTCATGTTCAGCCTCAACCAGTGAGATCTTGACACGTAGCACACAATGACAGTTCTCCTTCCCAGATTGCTGTAAGCCCATGCTCTACACTGGATAGCAACAGCTGAGGTGTGTTTCCTTGCAACTTCTGCTCATGTCTGGTTTTTCACTTCTCTCTCTTTTCCGTTTCCCGTTGGCGCAATGTCCCAAGTTCCTAACCTCTTACACACAAGCACATTTTCCCTCTCACTGGGAGGTGCCGCACAATGAAATCCATGTAGCGAGAGCTCAGTTGCTGTGTGCTGGAGCAGCACAGATGCTAGCCAGTTTTCTCACCCACACCCCTCTCCGTGGGATTTCTGAGCACACTTGCTTCCCAGCTCCTGCGCTCAACATGTGGTGCGAAGTGTAGGGGAATATCCGGGTCTGAGGCCCCACGGTGTACATGAGGACTCCTCCTGCCTTGTATTAATATTACTGACAGTGAGATCTGTGGCATTTTGATTGCTTTGGAGCTCCAGTCCTGAAACGCCTTTCCCTCTGCTTGCCCATATGAGCCTCCTTTCAGCTTTTTGTCTTCACTTGAAAGAGAAGTAAAAAAAAAAATCTTTTGATGTTTTTGAGAATATTGCAAGATATTCTCAAGAAAACACCATTTCATTTGCTCAGGCTCTTGTTCATACAGGCTTTCATGACTTCCAGGATTGACTATTTTAATTTGTTCCTGGTGGTGTTCCAGATTGTTTGCTAAACTGGCTGCAGATGGTTGTGAATGTTGCTGCTGCCAGAATTGTTACTAGGACTTGATCTGCAGATCGTATTTCTCCAGTCTCACGTTCCCTCTACCCCAGTGCCTGTTAAGCAGCATATGGCTTTAAAATTCCTTTACTGACTTATAAAGCTTGCAGCGGCCCTGATTCTTTTTACTTTCTTGACCTTGTAACTCTTTAGACTTTGGCTTGTGCTCACAGCTTGTCTGATGTAATGTCCACTGGCAGTTCAGAGCCAGCATTCAGAATCCAGTGTCGAGCATGGCTTGGGGTTTTGCTCCTTGTCATACTTTTCTGCAGTGAAGTGAAAGGAGTGGGAATTTTCTGTTTGAGTTGCCTAATATTTAAATGATTATCCCAAGCTTTACGCTAAGCTTTTCTACATAGAAGTACGCGCAGTCACAGCTACTCAAAAAGTCAGCATACAGACTCTGCTCCCTTAAAATTAAAAAATACAAAAAAAGATGACTTGATCCCCAGCTGATGTGTAAGAGAAGAAGTGTAATGAATCCTGGAGAGCCAATTCCCAACTATATTGTGCAGAGTGACCGTTCCTTGTGAGTACGTGGCATGAAAAAATCAGGAACTACTTTTTATTTGTGTGCCCTTCAAACACTGAAAGATGAAAGCTCAGGAGTGTCACTCATAGTTAATTCTGAGTAATTGCTTTCTATCAGCCCTGTGATGTCTGAATTGAAAAGCAGGTATTCGAAAATACAACCTTCCTTGGGTATACTTAATCCCACAGTATTTTTTTGCCCCATAGTCTTGCTGCTGGTTGCCATCCCTACTGGATGCAGAACCAAAGGCCACAGGAGAGAATTGGATTCTCTCTGGAAAGGGGTGTAGTTGTAGTACTTCTGTTGACAATTGTGCTGAGTAAATGCACAGTGGGTGAAATTTTCTATTTGTTGAAATCCGTGGGAATTTTGTGGGTAGCTTTGTAGCAGTTGATAATTTAAAAAGTGAGGTTTAGAAGCGACTTGGGTACCTAAGATTGAGAAGTGCATGGAAAACGTAAGTGACATCAGTGAGTCAGACCAAGATTGTTCAGTGGGGCACTGAGATGTGGTTGGGGGTGTCACTGTTTTAGGTCCTTTGTCTCATCCAGCACTGAGCTGCCCTCCGAGCTGAAGCACTTATTTCTGTGATGATATGTGAGCGTATCTGTGATCTGAGCAGCTCTGACTTTGCAGATCTCTTTTACTTCACAGTCTCCTTCATCCAATTCTCTTGATGAGCTCCTAAATATTTTGCACTTATTCCTTTTATTCCATCTTTCTATAAACTCTCTTCTGTTCTATTTTCTGGTCAGCCCTTCCCTATGGATGTCCTTCTCAACCATTTTGCTGCTCATGGTTCTTCTTGAGTTACCGTCATTATGGATATATATATTATATACATATCTATATATATGTATACATGTTTATTTATATTATAAAACCATGACACCTGTAGAAATTTATTAATAAAAAAAAAGAAGAAGAATAAAATGAAAAGAAAACAGTGAATAGGAAAAACAAGTGAAAGAAGAAAAAGAAAAAAATCTGAAAATTTATCTTCAGTGCCCTTTTACTTGACTGTATTCTGGCTGTCTTGTTTTTGTATTGTTCTGTCAAAGAAATGGAGAAGAGAGGAAAAAATGAATGGACATATCAATACTTCTTCATAAAAATCCTTCTCTCAAGAGAATTGTCTATCTTACATAAAAAGAAGTCAAAGTTCAGATTACTTTTTGGTCATAAAATATGTTTATTCCTGTATGGTAAATTTGCCAAGAGAGAATTATAGTACTTTATAAAAAGTTAGAATGCCCTAGCAGTTTATGAAGTATATGGAAAGAAGCTGAAGCTATAAGGCAGGGAACATAGGATACGGGACAAGGAAATTTGTTACAGTTCATGACAATTTACTGCTGTGATGGTGAGGCCAAATGACTGATATGGTCCCCAAAACATACAGGCAGGTCTGTTTGGGGAAATTCAGAGTTACTTTTCTTCAGAGTGTACACAGGTGTAAGTAATACATGGCTCATAGGTATGCAACAGCTTTTTAAGCATAATGTTTACTAATTGGAAAAAAAAAAAAAGAGTAAAGGAAAATTATGTAAAAGAGTAAAGAAAATGATTTGAGAATCATTTTCTTTTTTGAACTTTGTCTTCACAAACTTAAATCGCAGGATGTTTGAGTTAAAAGATGTATGTAGAAGTAATCTCTAACCCAACACATAGGACCACAAGAGTTACAGTTGGAAGTTCTGTCTGGCTGAAGTCAAAATGAAACAAGCAAGGAAACTCTGAGCAGAAAGGGCAAGTAACCACTGGAAACAGACAAACAAACAAACAAACAAACCAGAAAAAAAACAGCGATATTGCCTAAACAATTCTGAATGCTTTCCTGGAAGACTTGCTTTTACTCAACATCAGTTTTACTTTAGACACACGTTACTAAGCTCTCTCAGTATGTGAAGCCTGGACAAGGTGCAGTACTCTGTGATATGCAGGAGAAAACATTAAAAGAGGCGGTGGTCCATTCTGACCATAAGTTTCAGCAATTTGGAAGATGGCATGCTGGGTCCAGCCAGGTTTCTATCACACTTTCTTCACACATAAAGGTGGAACAACAGCAAGCCTTTTTGTTTGCGTTTAAAAGGACAAAAGCGATGAATATCAGCATTTGTTTTACAGAAGTAGTTAAAATGCATTTCAGCAACTTTTCAATTGTCTTAATTGAAGTTAAATACCTTAACTCTTCCAAATAAAATTGTCTAATTTTTGTGTCTTGACTTCTACTAAAATGTTGTCCCTATGAGCTCCTTTGATTCCTCATGGGAACTGTAGCTCGGATGCAGTGCTCCCATTTTTCCGGTGTGGTTTGGGATCTCCAAATGAACTGGATCTTTAACCAATGTTTCAGCTTCAGGAATGTCTATGGTGTATGAAAGAAAACTTCAGCAGCTGGGACAAGTGTTATCTGAACTCTCGTGAGGCACTGCTATGACTTCTGTGACTGTGAAGCAAAGTTTAACTGATCTGATCTGAAATGCTTTAACTAAACAAAACATCCCCTTGGAGCCAGTGTTTAGCAGTAAAGACTCAGAAACCTCCAGGAATATTAATATTTCCTCAAAGTAAAGTTCAGTTTTGCAGAAAATGCATTTTCTACGAGAAAGCGTTCATGAAAATTTCCTGGCTAGTTTTATTTAAGAACAAGAGAAACGGCTCTTAATTGAAAGGGGGAGCATGCCAAATATTAACACCCCCAGGGACAGCAAAACTGATTAAATATGTTTCTAGGGCTCTGTTTTTAATCCAAGGGAAACTACATCAACGACATACATGTTGTTTTAAGTTTTTTTCTCATTTTTATGAAAAAGTGTCTGAGTAAAACAGCATGTTCTTTATACTGGGGTTCCATTCCCTCGGGTTACTCTGATCGTGCTCACAGCTGCTCTCTTCCCTGTGCAAGCAGACTTGCCAGCAACATGAGGGCTAGGAGCAGCAATGGGGAAGAAAACACTTGGTGGTTCTTGAGTGCACCTGACTAAATGCCAGGTCATGGTGATCTCGAGACCTGAGCTCCCTTGCATAGGCATGATGATGGTTGCCTTTGACTTCCCATGTGACCCTTACTTTTACTGTTTTACAGTGCTGGTTGTGGCATGAGAGCCATGTGGTATGAGAGCACATCAAGGCCACTGTTGTCCTCATTGACGTGTGCCTTCTGGAAGCCACAGCTGATCCAAACTGCCCAGTTGGGTGACCATAGTGGGTGGTGTAGGATGCATAGGTGTAGGAAGTGGCAAAGTCTTGTTGCTACTGATAGAAGTGGAAAATGCAGATTTTCATTGGAAGTCTTGTTTTGGCTCCTGTTCAATCACTCAAAGCAAGCTCAGCTACTTAAATATCTCTGGATCTAGATGCAGGGTGAACAGAAATGTTCTTGCAGTGATGTAAATCAGATATCTCTTCCTTTTTTATGGTGTAAGTAAGCTTCAATGCAAAGATGATTTTGCCTCTTAACTGCACACAGATTTGAACGGTGTGAGGCAGTTTGTAGGATTCTCACGTGGTTCAGAAAAGTATAGACTTAATGAATGCAAAACATGAGATTTCAAGGAGACACTGAACTCTGCATGCTGAGCTATTGCGAGTGCCTCTTATATTCCTGGTTTAATAAATATCACTTCTTCAGACGTATTTTCCTTTAGGTGTACATGTGAAGCAGTCCAGAAGGAAGTATGATAAATATTAATTCTATTTTTAACATAAAAGTCTTCATTAAAGTCTACACCTGAATGTCTTAGAGACTTCCTCTGGAAAATAGTTGCTTTTAGGTAGACACAAATTACATTAAAATACAGTAGATAATCTGAAGAAAATACTTCTGATCTTCCATCAGCTCTTACTGCTTGTGTATCCACCAACTGCACTATCAGAGTCATTAAAACATCTTAGCTTCTGCTATACCAGACCCACCTGCTCCAAAAAATGTGTACCATTGATCAGTATAATCTATTAATAATAAAAATGTGAAGATGTGGAGCTATTGAGAGTGCTCTCGATACTGAAATACCATTAACCAAGGTTTTCAAGTCTCCATAGCCAAGAAGAGAAAGCAAACATCTTGGGTTTTATCCCTTGACTTACTATCACTGGTGCACATGCTGAGAAGCATAATGTGGCATCTCTGAGAGCAAATCTGCATCTCTGTAGTACAGACCTGTAGCTTTTGACGGTGATCAGATGGTCTACTGCAGCACAATGAGGTGGTGTAAGGAGCTATAATCAGAGTAAAAATTGCTTTGTTCTAACTTTTAAACCTGTAAGATGGGTTATTTTTTAGCAATGCTGTTGTAATAACTGTAATATTAGCTGTATTCATTCAGTTGCACAAAACTGCATGATATTTCTGGAAATATGTTAAGTATTCATATGCATATGTGTGCATATACACTTTTTTGAAATGAAATTGCTACGATGTCCAACTGATATAAATGTGGGTTCAGTGCCATACTCTTCGCTGGTACTTATTCCCAGAAAAGTTGATGGATATATTTGACTGGCAAATATATTTCTTTAGGTTACTTTCAGGCTGAAAGCTTTCACCTTTCAAGAAAACAAATGTCTCATCCAAAAGTCACATGTAAATGTAGTCAAAGGTCAAATCTGAACTTCTTTTACAGTGCAGAAATGCAGAGATGAGGTTGCGCAGTCCTGTTCTGTAGACAGCATCCTGAGAAAAAGCAGAAATTTGGAGAAAAAAAATCATTCATTCCTGAACAGCATGTTCTTCTCATCACAGAACGCAAAACCAGAGAAGTGAAGAAGACTGGCAAAGCATTTGTTTACTTTCACCACTAATTTGTGGGGGACTAATTGAGAGCACTGTGTGACAGTAAGGAACAAATGCTTCATGTTTATATCACGTAATCCGATGAAATGATCAAAGACAAGCCAAATCACTTACAGGAGGCTTTCCGTGTGGCAAAGGGTTTCAGAGCAGCTTTGCCAAAATGCAGCTGATCTCTGTTAGAGGTGTCTTCAGCTGATTCTTAGTGGCTGATCCTGGTCTCCTCATAGAAGACTCATGAGTGTGTCTTCTGCATAAAAGGGCTCATTCCTTAAATCTAGCTGTTGCTGTTTTTAAGATGGTCAATAACATGGAACTGGATGAGTCCCTCAGGATTTCCAATAGTACCTAGCAATTAAATGCATTATGCATTTCTGTTCATGAAGGCACCTTTAAAATATGATACACAATGAATTAATCTTGATGTCACTAAAGTAAAGGTGGGAAAAGAAGGTGCTATTGAATAGCACTGTTAGAAGAAATATAGACACAACAGTTCTCAGCAGTGTGATGTGGACAAGTAGTACATCTCCAATCTGCAGAGTCGAAGACATGTCTAAGGGTGGGAGCAGGAGTGTGGCAGTGATTGGCACTTGTTACCAGAGCTTCTCCTGGCTTAGATTAGGACTGCCACATTTGTGACAAGGGTTTCCTGCCCAGAAATATGTGTGCAGGCACCACCCAGATGGCCTACACATGCACTGGAAGTGCATCCCATCCTCAGCATGTCTGATGTGCTGTGCATGTGCTGTGCAGCTGTGCGCACACAGTCAGTCAGATGGATCCAGTACTCATTGCGCTTACGCTGTCATCTGTACAGTCTATAAACTATCGGGAGAAGCGCATATGGCACATGTACACAATGTGAGATTTCTGGTTGCTTTTGGACTTCTTACATCCTAAGATTCAGCAAGGAGGTAAAAAGAGGACATGCCTGGAACAATCCAGAAAAATGGGGAATGTCCTTTCTTGCATATCTTTTCCCCAAAAGGTGATTTTATAGAAGCTGGAAGATGTCTGTTGTGCATTTACAGACTGTGACACAGACAGCATAGCAAAACCAACGCAGCATAGGAAAACCAACGCTTTGTTCATGTAGCAAAAAAAAAAGTGTTTAATACACTGCTCCTGGACCAAGCTGAGAATGAAATCATATCAAAGCAAAAATGCACCGTTCAAGAAATGCAACACAGCTCCCAGATGCATCAACCTTTGGAGTAAAATAAAAGCACATGATCCCCATTCATAAAAGCAGCCTTTGGTGGCATTTGCTCTGCCTTTGGCTTGCAAACATTTGAGTGTAAAAGCTTTTGTTCATGAGAATATTTGTAGGATTGTGAATACTCCTACACATACACTACTGGTAGAAAGCATATATGCATGCAAACCTCTGTGTACACTGCAGGGTGTATCTTGGATGCCTCTCTTCATTTCAGGAGTCAGAAAGCAGTCTGTAATGGTTTTAGCAACCAAATGCAGAGTTGATAGAACGGAGCACTTCATAAACTGTTATTATGCAGAATTATTTGATGAATTCTGTGCTTTGACAAACCTGTGTCTGGGAAAGATAATCTAATGGAGATGATACATTACTCACAGTGATGGGTGTGCACAGGTTTCAGTAGCGTGGGAGTTAACATTTTACAGTGCACAAGCAGAGACGGTCAAAAGATTTACGGAAAGGAAATTCACGATAAAAATGCAGTGAGCATTTTTGCCAATAACAGAACCTCTTGCAGAACGCATCTCTCCCCTGTCATTTCGATTCAAGTCCTAAATGTTATTCACTGACACGCAAACTAACAATGACATTTTAAAGCTTGCACAGTGCACATGCATCCAGCTCCCCTAGGAAAAGTCAGGCAAACACCTGATGCCTGCTGGGAATTTCGCTGAGGGTGCCAGACAGCTGCTGCCCATCAGTGTTTCCAGGTGTGCTTATTCGGCTGGGAGGTCGCTCCAGCTGCAAGCACAATCATAGCAGGGACCCAAGCAGGCTGGATAGACAGAGGACATGCTCAGATTTTGCTGCTTGGGCTGGCTTGATTTTGCCCTGATTTAGAGCACCTGGCTTGTTGCAGGATGCAGATGTTTGCTCTGTTGCCCAAGAACCAGCACTTCATTCCCTTTATAATGAGCACTGTGACCTGGGGGAGTTATTAAACCCCCAGTTCAAAAGAATCTAGTTTTCCTCTCTTTTTGTTTCTCAGCTGACAGTCTAAAGTTCACAAACAGATTAGTGGAAGGAGTACTTAGAAATTAAAAACTTAATTTTCAAACTCCTCTGAGTCAGATTTAATTGACAATTTGAATTATAACCTGCGCTGTTCTTTCATTCATTTTTCTTTGGGGAAATCCCTGGTTATAGTTTTGCTTTGTCCTTTACTATAATTTTACAAGCCTATATTTAAAAATTATTCTGAAGCAACTTCTAGAGTCTGAAGCAATTTTAGGACTACTACAGTGCTGGTGGGAGACCAAGCAATATTCAAAATTGAAGAGATTATACCTTACTCAGGAGAATAGGTACCTTTTTTAAGACCATCGATTTAATTAAAAAAACACAGGCACTATATTAGCAGCAAGCTTATGGTCACATAGCACCATATGCCAGTCAAACCTAATGAAATACATGTAAATGTTAAATGGCATATTCTTTTGTCTCTGAAATCAGCAATCTCACTGAATACTCTCTATGCCATGTGGGGGGATTTACTTATTTATTTGGCTTTACATATAGGAAAAAAGTGCTTCTAAGTGAATGGTAAGAAAGGTTATAAGTAATCCATTGGCAATAATGCTCTCTTTATAGCTCATAGTTTGGCATTCCCACCTTCCATCAGAAATGTCTGCACTCTACGCAACATTTACATTGACTTGAGATGCACCCTTTCCTATGTACATGCTTTTGCACTTGGAGGTTATTTGTATTGAAGGGTAAGAAAAGTCATGAAACTGAAACCCTGGAGAAAACCACTTATGTTCAAGAAATGCATTTCAACCTTTTTGTCTGAACAGGCTTTCTTTTTTCCAATTTCATTCTGCATTGTTGTCATCCATCCACTCAGCCACTCGTGCTTGGGAAGTCAAGGGACGGGAGAACCTTTGCTCTTTGTATTGCTGCCATCATCAAAGGCTATAGAGGAAATTGGGCTGCTGCTATGTACCTGTGATTCTGTGTTCCTTGGGTTTTTAACAAAAGCAAGTCAAATGCAAGGAACAACCTCTTGACCGAGAAGCATGAGAATGGCACAAAATGTATTGTAGGAAAAATCCAGTGTGAATAAGATATGAGGAAAACTGCAGAAGTAATCTTTCCAAAACATATGGCTAAAAAGAAAATAGAGTCTTCAATTCTTAAGGATGTAATCAGTATATGACATGAAGTTCACAACAGGGGGAAGAAATTCTGCAGTCTTTTTCTCCTGTGGAAACAGGATTTTGATACCATTGAAATTGTGGATTTTGTGGATTTGTGGAAGATTTTGTGGAGTTCCGTTGGCATCATTTTGGGAAAATTATCTTGCAGCTCTGTCTGAAGATACTCTTTCTATCAGTACAGGATTGTCAGAAGTTTTACTGCAACAAAAGAAATACAGCTAAAAGAGTTTGATGTAAGGAAATTACCTTTTAAATCAATGTATCAGAATGATTTCCTTTTTTTTTTTTTTTTTAATCCATGAATATGACCATTCTTTGCTCAACTATTTCATCTGCTAGTGATTTTGGCTTGCCCTGGATATCTGCCATCATTCTGATTAAGGTCAGTTCTTTCAAATACTTTCTGGTAACAATGATAATCAAAGAATTTCCAAGGATGGTTAAGTTCTAAAGGGCTAGATTCTAGTTCTCGTGTGACTTTGTTTTTAAAGTCTGAAAAAGCCAAAGTATTCCACACAAAAGCCAATTTTCACACAATTTTTAATACTATTATCTACATATTTTAAAATAATCCTATTTTATTTTGGCTAGCATTCAGATAAATATGAAATTTCACATTCACTGAATATCTTCATTATTCTGACACTGATAAACTAACATACACAGAAAGTTTATGGCATTTGTGAAGTGTTGTTTGGGGCTACCTAATCAGTAAGGTGTCTTTTCTTCATGGTGAAAATTCACATTCCTAGTAACCCACATAGAAAAAGAGAAATGACATCTAAAGAGTAATAACAAAATACACACTTTTCCCACAGCTGAACCACAGGATGTCACTGTTTCTCTTTCCCAAGAAACAAGCTTCATGTGAAAGTGAGCCACATTCCTCTTAAAATTACAGAAATACACAGAAATAACATGAAAAACACAGAAATTAAGTCAGGCATTTCCTTTTGTATGTGTGAGTCAACCTAGGCAATGTGTTGCCTATGTAGAATAACAATTTAATATTCAATTCAGTCTCATAATGTACCAAGATTGATATATTTTTGGTATATCCCTCCAGACAGAACTGACACATATCAATATGTCCCATATTGCATAAAGAGTCAGGCAGAGCTGAATAGAGTTCAAAAGAAAGTTAATATAAGACATTAAAACTTCTTGTAGCCTTCCGTATTTAACACTGAATATTTTGAAATCTTAGCACCTTTCACTACCACAAAGATGGATCTTGACAAACACATGCTGTTTCTTGAGACTTAATATGATCTCTCCATAGGATCCTTGGTTGCCTTCATAGGGACTACTCCATCCAGATGCCCAAAATTGATTTAGAAAGGCTTCCAGACCTTAGCATGCTTCAGGCACTGTATTTCAGGAGGCCTCCAGGGTACTGCAGAAAAGGTCTTTTTCACATGGTCATTTGGATACTTCCTTTAACACAAGTCAGTCTTCGTTGTGATGCATAAAGGAACTCCCTTCCTCCTCCCAAACCTTTTTTCTAACTACCTTGTTCTGAACTCCAGTGAAGTCCATCTACCAACTCACGCAATCAATGCTATTTATTTTCATGCTGTTGGCTACTTGCTTTTAGCTTTCTTGTATTTTCTAGGGTAGGAATCTTGGTACTCTTGAATTTCTTTGTCCTGAACACTACTTGCAGATGATAAATAATGAAAACATTGTGTTAATGTCAGCATCATCTAGATTCTTCTCATACTCTATGGTCTAGTGGCACAGCTTTTAAGAAATATTGTGTGTAGGAGATGACTACTCTCTGTTTTTCTGGAGCGGATCTTGTGTAAAATGGAAGCATTCTGGCACATTTTACTCACTTCTCTGATTTCTGTCCTCTTCTTCTCACAGCTTCCGTGAAAGGGACTCTATTTTCATTCCTTTTGTGGGATGACATATGAAATATATGGAAAAAGTGTAGGAAGGCTTATCACAATTGCCAATTTCATCCCCACAGCCCACTGAGATCTCGAACTGATTCACACCCCATCTTCTACATGTCTGAAATAATTCCCAGCTATTCTTTAAAATGGCAGCCAGGAGTCAGTGGGAGGTGGGTGCAGTGACATGAAACAGAAGAGAGTGAAGTACCTGAGGAAAACATTTTTTAAAAATCAAGGACTGGATCATCTGACATCTCTCTCCAAAGTCTGAAAATTCATACCACAGAGGAGCTCCTAAAAATAATTATGCTTTTAATCTTCATTATAAGCAATGAGGATACTTTGCATGAATCAGTCTCACTAGTTCTCCTTCCAAAAAAGAGAAGAGCTAGCAGTCTGGGGTGAGGGATTGTGTGGTGGTTAGCGAGACATATGGTGTGCAGCATAAGGACCATACTGGATGCAACTGAAGGCAGTAGCAGAAATCCCACCCACATTAGTGGATCCAAAGCTGGCCCATAAACACTTCCTTTATTTGATAACCATAGTGTAAATAACTTTCAATTTTATATACGGACTTGAAAGAGAAATTAAGAATTCCATTGCGTTTTCTCCTGCCAGTGGCATCCTGGTTGCCATAGAAACTAATGTACTTGAAGGGTGGAATAAATGTATGGAAATCAAGGAGGGCTGGTAGGACAGGTACCTAAACCAAACACGCTGTAACAAGCACTTCCTCGAAAAAATTCTACTTTTTTTAAAAAAAAGAATGTTTAGCCAAACTAGTTGGATCTTTCCATAGGCTGGAGGATGGGGTTGTGATGCTAATCTACTGATATGAAATGTCTGGCTGACATGTTTGTTCTCTGAGTTAAAGTCAGTCACAAACTAAAGAGAGAACTACCTCCAAACAATAGCTTTTACTGTTCTCATAGGGCAACTGGAGGGCCAGACAGCCATGCAAACGGGCACATCTTCAATTGCATTGGTCAGACTAGGATGAGAAGCAATAGAAATGAAGGTGCAGCAGCATTGGCTGTCAGCTGAGTGCTGTTCTTGTAAGAGAAAGTTTAACCCTTGCTCTTCCTTGCAATGTTACTGAAGCCACCAGAGTCAAAACACGCCATCCTTGCTGCAGTCATACTTTTGGGTGCAGTTTTAAGTAGCTATATAAAAGCAATTGCATTGGAGCTTCTCTGTAGAGTGTATATAGATACACTGCTAGCAGAATATGCAAACAAACATATCAACATCCTTAATTCACATCGGACACTGAGTTATGGCAGCCATAATTTTTGCCTTTTCCAGACCATGTGTCAAATTTTACTGTGTTCTGAATGAAAGGATGGTTTTCTTCAGAACAAGTGATAGGGGAGATCCTATTAGATAGAGGACAGAATACCACAGGGAGTGTGAAGGGGTTACAAAGCTTTCCGGTGTTTTCTTTTTAGTTATATCCAGGCTTTTTTTTTTTAATTTCTATTTCATTTTAAATGAGTAAAAATAATTTGTAGGCCTTAGGACCCTAAGGGATACTGAAGCCTGCAGCAAATTTAAGCATACTTACCACTTCAAAGTGATCTGGGCTTTCTCTTACAGCAGACTAGTTAACATTTCAGGGGGAAAAAATCCAGGATATTTCTCACAGGAGATGAGTGTAGAGGAAATGTACTTCTAGCAGAAATAAGGTGCTTTTGAAATTGTATCTTTTTTTTATATAAAGTTGTTCCCTTTAATATATTCTCAATTATCTGTTGTCCAGACAGCCACAGTTTCAATGAATACTAAACTGCAACATTCAAAATCTCTCCAAATTTGGGTAGATAAAAACTGTGAAGACTTTCAGATCCTATAAGCTGCTTTTAGTAATTTACAGAATTTTTGGAAACCTATTTTGAACGGAGAATTATCAGAGGCAAATTTTTGACAGGTCATGGCTGCACTAGCAGGTCCCAGCAGAGACCTGAGCCCAGCTGTGTTGTGTAATTCTCAGTGGGATCAGATGATGGTAGATGCGAGGTCTTCACCAGCAGAAGAGTTTGCAGGATGAAAGCCTGAAGTTCAGCTCATGGTCCAGCTTATAATGAAGATGGGAAGAAAGCTTAAAGCTGGTTTTAAGTGGCAGAATTTGTAGGACTGATCCCCCTTTTTGGCAGCTGGAGCAGTTGCAGTGGCCCTTGGACCTACAGGTGCTTTACTGCTGCCTTGCTGGGGAGTTTTCCCAGAAATTTGAAGACTGAAAGTTTGTTTGGCACCTTTGGTATGTTGGAAGTTCCCAGTGTCAGAGACTTAGTAGTCAGTGTACCTCAAGCACTTCCAGGATAAAGCAGCAAATGAGGGAGGCAAGTCTAAAGGAGTTAGAAGTATACTCCAGCTCCCCTCCTGAAACTAGCTGTAAATGAAAATTTCACAAAGAATCTTTCCCAGCTTTTTTTTCTCTAACATCAAGAGTTTATTGGATAAGTAAATGTTGTCAAATAATAATAATAATAATAATAATAATAATAATAATAATAATAATAATAATAATCAAAAAGCAGTTTCCTCTTTAAATCTGTCCAAACTTCTAAAAAATGTCATTCGTACTGCATTGAGTGAGATCAGTTCTAAGCCTGGGAGAATTAGCAAGGAGAGCACAGCAAACACCTTGATTCACTTCAAAACCAGTGGTGAAGCTGCAGCAACGATTTCTCATATTTCTCAGAAGTACACAGGCTACATTTCTGGACAACAAATCTTCACAGGCTTCCTGAAATAAAAACAGTGCTGAGGAGAAGGGAAGAAAAAGGCTGACTGGAGACTAATGTCCTTCTTGCTTAAATTAGCAGCTCTCATTATGATTTTGCATAACCTTCAGCTAACTGAATGAAGTCCAGCACTTGGTGATGCTGTGCTAATTCATTTTATGTGCTAGATCTCCATGAGGTAATAAAACAAGGACTGGATAATGCTTATTATTAGATACATTATATTTCATTTTCTAATACAAACATAGAAGAAAAAACATCTAGTACTACAGGTTTCTTCATCTTCATAAATGTAAAATAAAATCAACTTAAAATCCAAATAATTTCAACCATCAGCAAAAATATCTTTCAAGGCCTTCTCTGAAACAACTTCTCCAGTCTTTAAAGGCAAGCACTGCACTGGGAAGATCATTAAAAACTCTTTTTTTTTTTTCGACCAGGTAGAGGAAGCAGGTTCAAAGGAGGAGGCTTCCTGCAGAGAACAAATTATTCAGTGAACATCAGAACTACTGGAGTCTGAGTCTCTACTGAGCTATGTTTAGAGATTTATCTTGGTGTCTGAGAAGATGTTATTTTGACGGATATTTAGGGTAAAACTGATTTCGTTGGTTTGTTTATTAGTTTTCCTTTCCTCCTTGTTGTGAATGAATCAGGACTTCCCTCTCCATAGTAGATTCTTTGGCTGTTTTCATGTCAGTGTATTGCAGGATCTCTGCCTCCTTAGCTAAATGGCCATAGTCTTTAAAGATATTAATTACCTTTGGAACCTCTATTTCTGTCTCAAATCTGATTGCTGGAGATACATGTGAGGAAGATAGACGTGCACAACACCGGCACACTAATGCAAGATCCCCGATTCTTTGACGATCTCTTTCTAAGCAATAATGTCTGTCCAGTCTCTACTGATCATAGCAAAAGCAGTATCCCTTAGATGTGAGATTCTTTTGTACAATAAGCAGAATCACTGTATCACAGTTTAATGAGCCATCCAGATACAAATAAACGTAGCTTGAAGGTTCATTTTACACTGTAAGGCAAGTTTGCTCTCTCTCATACAATTCTCTTGCCTGGTTGTGATTCTCAAGATGACTTTAATGTTAGCTCTGTCCAGGATGCCATCACCACAGCTTTCCCGAACTAAACAGTTTTCTTTCCTATTTGAAAAACAGCTAAGTGGCCCAAAGACCATGCAAGATCCTTCTTTGTCACCTGCAGATATTGCCTTCCCTCCACACTTGCCTCAAGACCATCTTTTTGAGAAAAATGAATGGCTCCTCAAACAGTCAAGCAGAAATCTCCTCTGAACCACTTTCCAGTCTTGCCTGGCCAAATGTCTGTTTCAGAGATCATAGAGTGGTTTGGATTGGAATGAACCTCAAAGATCACATAATTCCAAGCCTTCCTGCCATGGGCAGGGACACTTCCCACTAGATCAGGCTACACAGAGCCCCATAGAGCTTGGTCTTGAATGCCTCCAAGGATCATCAACTGCACCACTCAGATCATTACCATCCACTAACCTCTGATGGTGCACTCAATCCTACTGCCCAAGTCACTGACAAAGATGTTAAATAATACTGGTCCCAGTACTATACTGAGGTACACCACTTGTAGAGCTCAGCTGATCCTTTGCTCTCATTTTGAAATGGTATTCATTTGAAATGTGTCAATCCTAACTTTAATCAGCATTTAGAAGAATCTTGAGGTTTCAAAACCTTTGAAGCATTCTCTGCTTTCCTCCTTGACTTCCAACACCAGAACCACAGGAGTTGACTTGAGGATAGACAACAAAAATGAAAATAAGTCTTTGATGAGCAAAGAGTATGCTTGCTGACCAGAGGGGGGTGGGGGGGGGGGGGGGGGGGGAAGACAGCTCAAAAAGAAAGGAAGAAGTGTCCAAAAAAGATAATAAACAAATGAAATTCAGTTAGCCTAGAGATGAGTACTAACTGCTGTCTTCTCCAACAGCACTGCCATGCTTCATGACTAGTTGTTAGAATTAGAGACATTGTGAGATACTGGCATTTATTTTTGTTTGGAAAAATAGAAACAGAAAAAAACACAAATAGGAAAAATAAGGAGGAGGTGAACTCCCAGAGGGATCAAGTCATGGCTGGGCATGGCAATTCCTTATTCTTAACGCTGCATCCAGCCCATAGTGACTTGTTTTGAAGTGCTTAAGAATTCATCTGAGTGGAAATTACTGAACACAACATGCTACAATAAGAGTGGGTGTTTCACTGAGGTGAAAGATGTATTACACTCTGTTTTGTCTACAGACTATTGCCACAATCTAAGGGATAAACATCACATCAAGCAGATGAGAACAAGAAAATTCAGTGGCAACCCCAGCTGTGCTCTCTTGGCTCAGGTCTGAACATGGTGATCATAGGCTGGCAGAGCTGTTGTAGAAAATAAGGTCTGGAACATTTAAAAGCATTTTTTGAATGAGTTCTGTTTATTAAACACCACTGAGACCTTTTATATTAATTTTCAATCCTTTCAATAACTTGTTTTCCAACAGTTCTAAATCACCCACCTCTTCTTCAGATCTTAATTAGGCTGTCAATTAGGTAAATCACATCTGCTTGTCCTTTTCACTACAGTTCCCCACGTACAGTAGCCCTGGATATTTTAGAGCATATATCCATGTTGGCAAGACAAGATTGGCAGTGCTCCCGCTGCTGTTGCCACCCACTCTCTGTTTTCACAAGGGTGCACACAGATGCAGCGGAGTTGAGGATCACTTCTGCTGCAAATGAGTTGGGTTTGAACAAGGGAGTTACTCTTGGCTCGAAACCCCTTAGTATATGCAAGTATAAACAAAATCAGCAATAAACGTGATCAGTTTGAATGACTGTGTACTTAGACTAACGATGAAATAGTTGCCTGGGCTTAAGCGTCTGCCAACTGCTGTCACTCTGCATATTCCTTGTTGTGCACAACTTTTCCACAGCACAGAGAAGTGGCTACTGTTTCAAGGATGCAGGTGTGGACTCACACCTGGCCTGTTAGGATTTGCCTGCTTTATCCTGCAGCCCTACCACCACGCTGGCAGGTGAAGGGAAGTGTCCCGACCTCCCTCTGGCTTTCCAGTTGCATACACAGCATGCAGCATGCTGGGGACATCCCTGCAGTGCAGGCACTGGGTCGTCTGAGCAGTCCTGCTGTTGATCATTCTAACTGGCACTGCAAGCAGCTCACTGTGTCCCTACCCTGCGTGCAGTGGGGCTGAGCCTACCCATGTTCCTTCATCCGCCTTTTAATCTGCACTGGCCTTGTATGGCATGTCTTAAACTCCTCCTGGTACAAACAGTGTCAGGAGATTCTGAATCCTCCCTGGCTGAAGCACTCTCACTCACCAGATGGCTTTCACTTCTGTATCTCACAGACTCGGGCTTCTTAACTCACTGGACACAAATGAGGAAAGAACTCATAGATGAGTGAAGGTTGGAAAATCTGGCTTTCAGATTATAGGTCGGACTCTTCAGAGTCCCTTACAGCATTAATACTGCTAGGAAAATGTAAAGACAGAGTGGATATGAAACACTGCTACTCTAAACACCCCTCTCAGAAGGAAATGTACTTATTACACTTCCCACAGTTGGAAATTGCTCACCTAACATGAAGGACAGTCTTTCATACTTAATTTGCTTGTGGAACATAATAATGTCATGCATATTGCTGAAGAAGGGAGATTTTAAGTGTACTCCTTTAACAACTTAAAAAGGTTGGATGAGACATTTTAAAATTATTCTACATATTTCCAAAGCCAAAATGTAGGTTTCAAATTTTACCCTTCATATGTTAAAAAAAAAAAAAGACTGTATGAAAACCACATACATATAAGATTTTTATTTTGCTGCTATGTATGTACACTTTGAAGCAGACTGCTTATGTGAACTTAAAACTTCTTTGCTATATTCACCTCATTTGATGAACAGGACAAAATGCTCTGGCGAGCAGTTATGATGATGTAGTGAAGTGGGTCTGTTAGCTGAAGGATCCACGCATAATTTTCCAAGAAGTTGGAGGTCTGATTCAAGGACCCGCAGGCAAATAAATGATTTGATCATTAGTTTAGTCAAATGCAAGTTTAGAAAACTGAGTCCTAATTTAACATGGATTTCCTTTGTGGTACAAGGCAAGTCATGTCAAATCTTATCTTCCTTTGAGGCTCACTGATCTGACTGCTCCTTGTTTTCTGAATTCCAAGTGCAGGTTGTTGAAAGCTAGGATACCAGAGATGCCAAGTGCACTGGAAGGTAGGGTTGATTGACTGAAGCCATGAGATGACACACTGTGGACTAAAAACTGCTGAATATTCAGGACTTTGTAATTTCCATTGGGCATCCAAAGGAGAGTGCTTGGACTTGTTCAAGATTTAGTTTCTCAGAGGTTAAATAGTTGGGGCCACAGGAATGCCATGTAACTAAATTCAGTCATGTCTATGGAGGAACCAGAAAGAAGAGATATATGAGAATTAAAATTGTATTCAATGTCTGAGTTCTGCTAAAATAGTCCTGGCAGTGCCTGTTATATTTTGAATGTGGAAAGTACTGAGTGGGATGCAGAGCCTCCAGATAGGATCCCCTGGGACTCCTTAACCAGAGTGCTACACCAGTGCAGTGGGTGCATGGAGGTAAAAATCATGCCTTCATGGACAAGATACACATCTCCAGTGTTCCCATGGCAGACAGTCACACCCAAAATTTGTCTGGACCCAAGAAATGCAAAAAAATGTTTAAGGCATTGCTCGATTCTACTTTCTGAGGTAAAAGAATAACACAAACAATGTAGACCAATCACATAATTTCATCATCTGGAAAGCAGCAGAAGATACTGTGATGTGGGAATGAGACTCACTGGGAGCTCACTACAGAGATGATCCCAGAACTCGTGACAGAATCATTTTGGAAAATAATTCCTCACACAATTTGTTCCATGTTTTATTTCCAATCAATGGTCCTGTCTTCCATCATTCCTTCGAGATGGAAAGGATCACAGGAACAAGTCACATATGATGGGACAGTTACCATCAAGCTATACGGCATCAGAAGGGCTGTACGTTCCTCTCTTTCTGTCAAAAGAAAGGCATTCTCAGCAATTTTTACCTGTCTCATAGAAGCGGCATTGAGCTCCCCAGTAGCAACCCCCTCCAGGCATGTGGCTGCTGGGCTCAGGGCTGGTTCAGGGATATGGCAGCCAAGGGCTGTCCCTTCCTTACATGATGTGGGAAGAGGCCCCAGACAACATTTTCAGTCCTAGTCAGGCCTTGTCCCATCCTTGGGGAAGTGCCTGAAACCATTGTAAAAGCAGCAAAGTGTCTTGAGAGGGTGCTACTAGTCTACGCTAATGTACTATTCGAGTGAAAGAGAAAGTCATTTTAACAGCCTTGCCTAACCATCATTTTCTGCACCTATATTTGAAAACCATGCACAAACATTGACCTTTTCTGATAAAATTAAGTCTCTTTTCCCCTTTGAATCAATTCATCATGCTCTCCTGACCAAAATTTTGTTTGGATGAGATCCTATTTGTATGGCTGAAAACCTTAAGACCATCTATTCCTCTGATCAGGAGAGCATTCCCCAGCCACAAAAGCTCTCACTTATGCAATTAGTTTGTCCATGATAAGTTGCAGGGTACCACAGAAATCTCCTATCTCCAGATAATGTCTTCCCCTGTGCCATTTAACACTTTTTGGGGAATCAAAACCAGCCCACCAGCCCACCAGCACTCATCCCCATGTGTCTGCCACAGTTTACTTATGTCCTCTCCTCACTTTGGCTGCTGCAATAGGCTGCAGAAGCACGATGACAAAACTCACACACAAGCTTTCTTCCCCAGTTGTTGCTTTTCAGAACTTAAATTATTTCTCTGAGACCTAAACTGGAAGCACTGGATTCAACATAACCAGAGTCACAACAAAAGATCTTGGCTGCTGTACGGATATGACGAAGACTGCTCTTTTCAGCCACTGATTGTCTTTCTGCAGTACCTGACGAAGTGACAAGTTCCTCTGAGAATTATCACTCTGATCTATCAATAGAAAATTCTACAGCAATATAGGGGGGGAAAAACAGTTATATATAACATGGAACATCCTTCTTTCATTAACGATTTATATGCCGAAGTCCTCTTCTTACCATCCTAGCTATTTACTGTACTTTCCAAACACTAAAAGTTATGAGTCACACAAAAATAAAATGTTTCTCCAGCCCAGCTTCTTGTATTCTCCAGAGGTTTCTTTCCTGGCCTCTCAGCTGCGGAAGGAAAGACTGTCTCTTCTTTAAATTCCCAGATGAATCATGATAAAAACAGTGTGGCACTTGCATTTGCACTGAGGCACCTGCAGCATCATCTGTCTCCCAGCTATGAGGCTGCAAATTTCTTAGCTGTGCACAAGTTTAAATACAACTCTCTGTCACCGTAAAGCATCTCCGCAACTCTGCAAGCTCTGTAGAAACTCAGCAAAGAGACAGCAGAAAGTGCATGTTCTGAATGGTCTTTAATGACATGCATACAACATTATACAAATCTAGATCTACATTTATATTTAGATTTAGAATCACATGATTTGGAACTGTTTTAGGCCAATCTCCAAAGTATTTTACTGCTCATGCTATGTTAGTTCCATGGAAATGAATTCATTCCAGTTCCAGTTCCATTCCAGTTAATCTTTTTGTCTGTGTCCATTTTGTTGTGATTCTTATTTCAACCGTATTAAAAATACTAGTTTTTGAATGCTGTCCATTCTAGCTGTTATTTGTCAGTGCTAGATCTAATTTCATCTCCATTAAAATATTTACTTAGAGTTTTTATAGCATTCTAATTGCATTTTCAGTCCACTGTGACGCAGTAAGATATTAACCTTGAATATATTTATTTAAAGTTTGTAAATAGAAAACTAGTGATTTTATATTGCATCTTGTATTTCTGTCACTGTCCAGTCAATGTTGCCATTCAACCCTGTTCTTGTTCTACTTCCATCCCTACACTGCTCAGCCTGTTGGCTGTCCTTCTGGTGCAGCCCAGAGCAGAGGAGCTGAGGGTTGCCCTGATGGTGGCTGCTTGTAGGCAGCGCTGAGCTCTGCTCTGTGTGACAGTGACAGGGCCTGAGGGAACGGCATGGAGCTGCGTCAGGGGAGGGGCGGGTGGGGGTCAGGGACAGGGTCTGCACCAGAGGGTGGTGGGCATGGAATGGGCTGCACGGGGCAGTGGGCACGGTCCCAAGCTGCTGCAGTTCAAAGGGTGTTTGGACAGCGCTCAGAAACAGGTTTTGAATTTGGATGGTCCTATGTGGAGCCGGGAGTTGGACTTGATGATCCTTGTGAGTCCCTTCCAACTCAGGATATCCTATGGCTCTATAATTCTACGGACTAGTTCTGATGGTGCTGTGCAGCTCTCTCCTTGGACATGCTAGCAAACTGCACAGCTTTTATTTCTAACACAAAGGCTTTTGGTTCTACAGCTGTTACTTGCTAACTTAAATGACCTATTGGATCTGGGATATATTCTGAGGCCAAGTTACTTTGGAGGAGAAACTTAATGGAAAGTGAAGAAGAGTTGGGCAATTTTGAAAACTCATTTCCTCATTTATCTTCCAGATAGTCTTGCTGCTTGATTTGATGTCTCATGTTCAGGTATCAAATCTTGACGTGTACAGTGACAAGGATGTAGACACTGAACTGGTGGATACAGTGACGGGAGATTCTGCTTATGTAAACAAAGACTTAGTGGTGGTAAAAAGCAGCAAGAATGGCTTCATGGGTATTTTAAATGTGTGTCACGATCTCACAATCTCCTCCAAGTTAACAAATTGCATTTTAGAATCGTGTTTGGTAATTATTGCATTCATACCTCAGAAGTAAGACCCAGGCATTATGGTTGGTTGGAATTCATCGGAATAAATAGCAGTTTGTCACATTCTTAACAAAAACATTATTCATTAGAACTACTACATATAGCAGCCTTGAATAACATTTGGCAATTGCTTTGGGTATACATTACTAAAACGTCCATAGATGCATACAAATTGCTTGGTGTGCTAATATGAAACAGGGGCAGTAATGAAACAGTAGAGTGAGTATTAAGCTCCAGGACTGCATTTATTCTGCAAAATATTTCTCTTGCAATTTGTAAACATCTTAGAAACTCGGGTGTTTTTGAGCTATTTAATGGTTGTTAGTCATAAGACCTGGTTTGTATTTGCTGCAGGACCTGCTTGCCCCTTTCCTTCTCCGAAGGGCATGAGTAGCATGCTGACTTGGTCAAATGTTTTTCAGGTATGACAGCAGTAACCCCCTAAGGTCTCCAGAGTCTTTCTGAAGGCAGCTCTCATAAAAAGACACTATGAAGAAAGTAGCCATAGATGCTGGAGTTACTGGTAGGAGGGCAGTTGGAAGTGTGTCAGTGTGACTCCTTGCCTTGTCCTTAAAATTGAATGTCGTCTCTTCAAATCATGTGTGACCTGCTTCTGCTCCTGTTCATGGCTTTTCATTGCAAAAAAAAAAAAAAAAAGATATGCCTCTAATGAGCCAGAAAATAACTGCTCTTAAAAGAAACTTACGGTTTTTTTCCTTTTCAAGAAGAAGTTTGGACAGGGAGAAAGCATTCTTTCTCTACATTATTATTATTATTATTTTAAAATCATATACAAATATAATATCCTGAAAAATAAAGGAGGGTCTAACAAGAGAATTTTTAGGATCTCATTATAATAACAATATGAACACTTCTGGATATTTAAAGAAACTATGTGAATGATGCTGTGAGATGGATGTGCCATTCCAAACAACAGAAAAACTTTTACATAGCTCCTTGGAAACACTGAACTTTTAATAGCAGTCTAAATGACTTGCTCAATGTCTTGCAAAAAGTTTGAACAAATAAGAATCTGAATTTCTTTATCTCAAATTCTGCATTTCATGGCTTACACTCCAGTCCAACTACTGAAATCTGCTTATAATCTATTAACCAAATAAACACTCCCTCTTTGCTGGGATCCTAATGGTTTCCAAAGCATTTGCTTCCTGTTCAGACAACAATTTGGAGGATACATTGCAGCCACTTAAAGGCCAGAAATAGGGTTCAAGAGTCATAGCTTTGCAGATGTGTTACCCATTACTGTGGCAAGTCTAGTAAATGAATCTATTATACAATCAACTTTAATGTTGATAGGAACAGTTTAGGTTCTATAAGGAGAGAGGATTAGAATTCTTCTTATGGTCCATTTTAAAAGTATTTTATAGAAAGTTAAGACAATGCCAATTCTTATTCTGATTTCTGACTCGACAATGAGAGAAGATACTTTGAGTTGTGAAAAAGAATACTGGAAAGAATGTGAGAGGAAAGGGTAGCCAGAGCCTGTTGTTTCTTGTGTTCTGGGTGATAAAGGTTTGAGAGCAGGGATCTGCGATAATGCACTTGGAGAATAAAAATATCAGAAAAGATAACAGAGTTCTTTTTTTTCTGTATTTTCTGCTGCTTTTCTAATATCTGTTATAAAGTTCTCAGGACAGCCAGGATTTCTTCATTCTTAAAAGCAATGTGTCACTGGGACTTCAGTATCTCAGAACCTGTTCAGAAGCAACTAGGCATCAGAAAGATAACATTTCTCAGAGGTACTTCTTCTCTTGTACTGGAAGTAATTATTTACTTAACCATCAGTAGAATACATAGCAAATAAAAAAGCGTAAATATGGACCACTGCAACTCTCTTTGCTTGCCATTGGTATTTTAGGAGAGCATCTATCAGAATCTAGAAATCCACATTTCATAACCAACTCCTGATTTTTGTTAGGCTCATGAAAATTTTTGATAAGGTTGTGGTAGCAAAAGATATTCACTTAGCCTTGAAAGAAAACACATTAGTTCCTTAGCAGAATAGTAATCATAAAAGGGGTGCAATAGACTTGTAATTTATTCCCTTTGAGCTTCTACAGTGAACTGAAATTAGCACATTTTTATTATGGTTTCCAGTGATGAAGTATTTAATCACTGAGAATAGCATCATCTAAATGTATTTTAGAAACTGATTTAAATTTACCTACTACATTTAAATTACTCGAAAGACTTTTGGCTTTCTAGAGCCAGTTTAAATAGGAAGAAGAATCTACAGATAAAGGCCAGTTCTTTGCAGGAAAACCTGTGAGTTCATCTGAAGTTCTCCACTAACAGAATTCAGCCCTGATTCACACATATAGTATTATTTATTGTTATATTGAGGCCACAGAATCAACAAAACAAATTTTAAATGTGTCTGTGAAGAGAAACTGCTTCTTAAAAAGAGAGAAGAAAATTGTTTTATCAGATGATACTGGCCTTCACTTTGGAGTGTTCTTTGGAAAATGGGTACACAAGGCAAATATGTGACATACATATTCCATTATATTATATTATATTATATTATATTATATTATATTATATTATATTATATTATATTATATTATATTATATTACATTACATTACATCATATCATATCATATCATATCATATCATATCATATCATATCATATCATATCATATCATATCATATTATTACTTTCTAATTTTGGGTAATCAGGCTTGAAGAAGCTCTGGTCAGAGTTCCAACAGCAGCTAATGAAGTCATTGCTTACCTTTTCCTGGTAGAAGCGAGTAGGGTGCTCTGAGGAGAAACTTGTCCCTCTATCTCAGCTCACTGAATAGTGCAACATGGGGAAAATGGAAGCCCTCACTTTCTCGACAAGGTTCCTCCTCTCCAGATAAGGGCAAAAGCGCAGTTGGAAAGTGGTACTCTTGGATTACATGTGCAATAAAAATGGTGAAATAGTGCATAGGTTTTCTGTTTGATGAAAACTTCTGCTCAGGGATCTACTTTTAATTTAAAGAATAAAAAAATACCAGGGAGAACTGCTTTTAAAACTTCTAGCTATGTTTTATTATGTAACAATGTTAAAATGTTGGCATTGGAATTCATTGAACTGGAAGTGTGGGCGTTTAGAAAATGTTCAGAATCCTGAAGTTTTAATTAAATAGCGTTAATTATACACTCTATATGCAGTAAAGTTGCTGAGAGACAAATTCATAGTATATATGGCACATCACCACTGAATGATGGGCAACCACTTTGGGAAGGCAGAGTGTACTCTCTCATTTTACTGTGAAGGTGAAAAAAGGGCATTGCGCTGCATTAACTTGAAAAGACTCTGCTTCATATAATAAAGAAAGACTGTATTTACTGAGTTTCAGCTTAACATAGGGCACCTGAAGAAAAAGATGATCACAGGTTTTTCTATCTTTTAGCTACAGGTAAGAGTGCTGTAACGCAAGAAACTGTTCAGTTTTTAAGTTGAGTATCAATGAATTTAATGAGAGATGAGTAGCTAAAACCTCATGCAACACTTTGAACATACTGAGGTCAATGCCTGCTAGTCCATTGGGATGACTGATAAACCAGCAAGGAACTACATATAAACTTTGAATTAAGTAAATAAGACATCACTACAGTAGCAGTGGTACATTTGTCCAAATTAATAAATATATTAGGGAAAAATAATTATGCAAAAAGAAGGAATTTTTAACTGACTACATGAGAGATGAGTTGAGCTACTGTGGAACACTTCTGAAGACATCTTCACCAATTCACAAGATGAGAAAAGATAAAATGGCATCGTTTATCAGGACAGCAGATTTGGCCTGTAATTAATTTTCTTTAATGTTTTTGTTTAGGTGTAAATAAGTTGTTAAAAAAAAAAAAAACCTTTGGAAGTGCCATCTTATGTTAAAATCACACAGAGAAATGAGCACAAAGCTACAGCAGGAATACATATAGTTCTACACTGTGACATGGTTGTCCTGACCAACAACTAATTGTAGAATAAAATGATATGCTCATGCACAGGAGATAACCGGTTATCAGGACTGGTTCTCACCTCCTGATACCTTCTCACATCTCTGACATTCTTCAGATGACTATTTAGCCAGCTCGGCTTTTCCTGGAAGCATTCCTACAGGCCAAGAGACTCAGGATACTAAGCACATTGTAAACAAAGATACTGCTAGCTGCTGCATTTAGGTGATTTTGCCTGGAGGACGTACTTGAGGCAAGAAAGGTGAGCCACAGGCTCTAAACCCATGAAGATCATTATCTTCAGAGCACACAAGTAAATTAAATGGGGACTTGAGAAGTCTTTGCTTTGTCATTTTCTCCTAAGGATGTTGCCATATGTATTGTCACATAGAAGACTTAGTCTTGAACTCCTGGCCTGTTAGCACAGTTCACTTCTCTTTCATCCTAGTTCAGAGATTTTTATGACTGTGAGTCCCTTAGAGTTTATTAGAAGTTGCTTCTCTAGCTGAGTCCTTGAGGATTGGAAGTTTTACTGTAGCCATGACAATCTGAGGGCAGTGGAAGATTGGAGATTATTCTTTAGTCAAACCAGTAGAATTGGAAAGATGAGACAGATTTGGTGCACTGAACTTCTGCTCTGAACTGAACACATTTGGCCATTTGTGAGTATTGTTTTGCTGTTAACTACTATTCTAGTTATGCAGAAATAACCATCAGCATCTTAGTCCTGCATTAGTGTTCACACAAGCATGCTCTTGACTATAAAAAAGGTGGTGAGGGATTCACATTTATTGTGCCTGAGTGACTTGAATGACATTTTATCAGTTTAGAAGCATCTCTACTTGCAGACTCAGCTTGGGATCTGAAAGTCAAGCTGTGCATTTTCTGGCTCATACAGCTTTGCCATTAAAACTTCATTACATCAAGTTCTTCTCACAATTAAACCTGCGCAAATAAATTGTCCTTTGAGTTTGCTAAGGAGTAGTTGAGGAGGCAGCATTTGGTCCAGAATTGGAAAGCATTTAACAAATCATTTTGTGAGACATGAGCCAGAACAGAAATCCACTTTTTCTCTCATACCTTTGCAAACACTGAGGTGAAAGTAAAAATGTCGTAAAAACATATTCTAGTGCTAAATACATTGGATATAAATTCAGACACGATATAAATCTATTGAGTGAGAGGATGAAATTTTTTGACAGCTGCTTTTCAGAATAAAGACACATTTTAAGAAAGACACAGGTGTGCGTTGGAAGAAAGAATTTTCTTTTATATATGAAGGTGAGTCAGACTGTCTTGGGACTTCATATGTTTAACTGACAGGCAGAAAATAGGATTCTGACTAGTTCTGCAGTTCCTCTAGCTTCATATGGGAGTTGAAATTGAAAGTAATAATAAACTGTAATGTTAATCACTCCTTTATTAGAGCAGGGACTGAAGATCAAGGAGCCTAAGTTCTCTCTTTGACTCTTTCATTGAATCCGTAGCTGATCTGAAGAATATTAACTTAAATATCAGTTTGAAGTTCACAGATTGGTGCTGTTGACCAGCAGCAGCCTCAGGGCCATGTGGTGTCAGCTCCCAGGAAAGCTGCCCAGTACAGGCAGCAGAGCTGGCACATATGCCCACATCCAAGCAGAGCACTTCTGTGTATTATTTCTCACTAAAGTACAGTGCCAAGACTGAGGAGAACTGTACAGAAGGTGCAAAGTACCATTCCAAAGCACCTCTCAGTAACTAAGGAAAACAAAAGGCTCGACCATTCCAGACATGTTTTCCTATGGCAGCATCTCTGTTTCCTCACAATATGTTTTCCAGATCAAACACAATAGCCAGGACAAACAGTTGTACCACACAGGACACATCTCCTCTGTTGCAAAGAATGTCTGACTTTGCTAGAAATGAGAGGACAGTGTTCTCCTGGGATCCTAGGGACCACATTGCTGGGGACAGTGATAAGTATCAGCAAGATGGGAAAATATTTCTCTTCCCGTCACAATTTTCTCAAGGTGACAAGAGCAGACTTTGCAAATTGTGGCTGCTTTCAGAAGTCTTCTGCCCAAGCAAAATTTGTAGTGCCATTCATGCCTCACAAAACTCTTTCCTAGTACTGACAGCTAAGACAAACATCCCAGGCCTGTGCCTCCATTGAGTAATGCTTGCGCTGTGACTCCTACAAAGCCGAGCGTGGTGTTTCCAACTGCAAAAGATGTCAGCTCATGCATTTTTTTGAACTTGTGCAATAGATAGGCTGACCCATATGATAACAAGATTTACAATGAAAGAAAACACAAACATTTCAGAGTAACGTTTCATAAGTCTTTGTACACTCAGCACTTGTAAGCAATATTTTACTTATTCAACTCTTTAAATTGGACCTTAAAATGATCTCCAGGCATGATCTGAACAGAGACTTCAGAGGATGCTCATAGTTTGATCCCATTTAAGCTCACTTGTGATCAAATGTCAGCCACCTGCCTTCCTTCAGTCTCTACTAAACCAGATGGGTCTTTTGGTTTGCTTTTTTCCCTTTTTTTTCCTTTTTTTTTTCGTAAAATGGAGGATTTCAATGAAAGCCAGATGTTCCATATGATTCAAACTTTCCTGGGTAAATAAACACTCACTCTGTTCCGTCCACTTAGTTATAATATACCAAACCACCTCTAATGGAAATGCTTTCACAGGCCATTTAGTAAAAATAAAGTCACAGTTCTCCTACAGAGACATTGATCCTGTGCACTAACGCAGGAAATAGTGGCAACCGTCACTCTGCCCTGGTGCCTCTCTTTCCTGTGTGCTGTGATGAGCTCTTACATGAGAAAATTGTTTATCGGAGCTCCTATGAACTAGAGGAGAGCACTGCGTAGGTTCTGAAGCCTGGTACCTGTGTTCACATCTGGGACATTCTGTGTCATAGCAATAGGATTTTGCTGAGATCAACCATCAGTTGAAGCAGCAAATGCAGGATCCCCTATACTCTGCTCACATAACAATCTTCTCATGTGAATCGTCCTTCCCTTTAATTTCTCTAGCTCTTTCAGCAAACTCAGGCAAGGGCTGATGAATTGCTGATGTCTAGAAAGAAGAATCATAGAATAATAGAACCAGTTGATTTGATGACCTTGAAGTGTCACTGCAATGAATAGGGACACCTACAGAGAGATCAGGATGCTCAGAACTCTGTCCAGCCTGACCTTGAATGTCTCCAGGGGCATTCACCACATCTAGGAATGTAGGAATCTAACAGAACAGTACTGGAGTTAACAAGGGCTGTCTCTTAGCTCCTTCACTAGGAGGTGGTGTTTGGGATAGCTTCGTCAACACCTAACCAAAATTGTTTAGATATGAATGAAAAAAAAATATTATTTTAACAATAGTTCTTTGTGGGGGAAAAAAAAGCCCTTCTTCCCTGTTAAGAAGAGAATATGACTTTTATGGCCAGCTCTATTCCAGTGCTTTTTAGCTTGAGATGGTACTGACCATGGCATTTATTACAGTGAACTTGTGAAAATATTTTTATTCCCTCAGATTTCCAACATAAACAGTTTCCACCTAACTATGTTTGTATCACTTCATACAACACAGAACTGAAAATCTTAGAAAAAGACAGACATGAAATTAAAATTGTTTTATATACTAAAAAAAATAAGAAAGGAAGAGTATACCTTTCACCATATTCCAAGTTCATATGATTATAATCTACTTGCTTATTATGGCATTTTTTATTTTTTCAGTATTAAAAAGGTTTCTGAAGTGATTATTGAGCAGGTCACTTAACAATTCAGATAATCTCCAGGAGGAGTCCCTGTACGCTTGTCTTTAGCAGAGGCAGAGGCTCCTTGGTCACAGTTTCACTGTGCCCTGAGCTCATGGGAGCTGGTGACAAAGTCCTGCTTATCTCACAGCTCCCATGGAGTCATTGCATCAATAGGAGTTGAGAAAGTGAGATGGAAATCTGTGCTCTTATGACCTTATTTCTCACATTTATTTCCTCCCTACATGTATGTATCACAGACCAATGTGTAACTAATATGTACCAGAGCCTGCCGCTGGTCAGTCTGTATATTATCTGAGGAAAGGAGAGAGCACCATTGGTTGGTCATGCATAATTTTGGGCAGTAGTCAAGTCCTAAGCTGCCTATGGAAGACTGGAAGACTGTGGGAAACTTTTACCATGGTGAGTATCTTGGCAAGAACAAGGTGAGGGAACAAGGGAAAAATAAGCCAGACTGCGTGTGAGCTCTCAGTCAAGAACTCTTGGAAACACACTGTTGGTTGGAACCTCTTAGAAGAGTTACAAATCGAGAAGAAAGCAGAGCTCCTCAGTTCCTATCCCAAGGAGCTCAGGGACCAGCAGACTCTGCTCACTGTTTTGCAGATCTCAAGCTCTGCCAGCTGCAGCCGGTTCCTGTGAAAAGTTTCAGCATGCATCCTCCTGCTCTATCCTCACTGCCAGGACTTCTTCCTTAAAAAAATAATTTGCAAAACGCTATGTGCTGATAGCATGTGAATTGATCTCTGCACAACATGCCTTAAGGCCAGTAAAAATGAGTTTTCTGATTCTGTAATGAATGAAATGAAATGAAAATTGTTACGTGACCTGCTCAAAACCAAAGAGGGATCCCATACCAGAGCTTGGACAAGACTGCAGAAATCATACATCCTTTCTGGAGGATCCTTGCTCACATTAGCCTCTTCTGCTCAGTGAGGGCCATGCACAGGTTTAGTCAAAGAGGTAGAAATGTTCAGAGACATTTATGTTGGTATCACGGTCTCAAAGCTCTAGAGAATTTTTTGGACCTGACTGAAAACCAAAGCAAGCTCTGCTTCTCACAGCACAAAATTCAGCCTCAGAGAGGTCATGAACTAAATGCAGTCTCGAGGGGAAACAATGACAGATTTTGAATTTAAGGCCTTTCTTTTACCATATTCCAAAATGCTTGTTTGTTCTTGATAAAGTAGAGATTAGAACATACACAGAGTTTTCAACAAATTAGTCAGTCATGGCATATTGAAGGATTTTTAAATAGAGAATTAAATGCATTTTTAGAAAATATGTAACGTCTTAGAGCCACTCCGAAGCTGGAAGAAAACATGTTTTCTTTATTTAAAATGTAATTTTTATGGATGCATTAGACTTGGAGCCAGAGAAAACATTTTTAACTGCTGAGGTTTTACAGCCACTCTAGGGTAAGGAAAGAAAGCTGAAAAAATATTCTCCCTGGCAGATTTTTAATGCTTCATTTAAGAGTAGAAAATAATAACAATAATTGTAACCCTTCCACCTGTGCTATAGTTCATCCAAGTGAAAGAGAAACCTTTCTTCTCATCTCTGCCTGCCATGATAAGCCCAGATATGGGATAACCTTTCTTGTGTGAAAAGAAGGAGCCACAATAGCAGTATGCCTCTTTGTTTAATTGCAAGCTTCAATTTCTTGTGTTCAGAATGGAAAAAATAGTCCTTCCTTCTCTGTTTACCTGTTTCATTTAAGTGGGTTGGAAAGCAATTTGTGCTATCATTGTATCTTGCTCATATAATGCCTTTTGTAGAGAACCCTTCACAAATACTTGATTTTTGATGCCTGATCTGACTCAATCTGATAACAAAAAGCAGTTATTTAGAAGGAAAATATATACATTTTTCCTCTTTCAGGTACAGAACTAACTTTTGAGAGATGTTGCTGCTCATCAGCCCTCAGGATTTGAGATCCACAGCAGAACATGAGCTATGCCTTTTATCCCTGCATATTTCTTTCTTGTGACTTCAACGTACTGGATAGTGCTCCTCCTAAGTGTTCACATTTTCATTCACATGCAACTTGTTCACAGAATCGCGGAAATCCAGCGTGGTTGAGATTGTCGGCGCAGGACACCAAGAGCAGGGGGCCCAGGCCCATGGCCAGGCACCTCCTGAAGGTCTCCAAAGAGGAAACCCTACAGCCTTCAGGCAACCTGTGCCACTGCTCTGGCACCGCACAGCACAGCAATGCTGCCTGGTGCTCAGGGGGAGCCCCCTGTGCTCCAGTTTATGCCCATTGCCTCTTCCCCTGGCACTGGGCACCACTGAAAAGAACATGGCTTTTCTTGTTAATTCTGTTAGTGGAGTCAGTTATTCCAGTTTTGGTTTCATGGTGAAAAATATCTCATTGATACTACAGGTCTCAGTCTTCAAATTTAACAGTAAAAAGAAGAATTTGATTGTCATGGTTAGAAAAGCAAGCAACGAAGAGTGTTCTCTGATTATGTCAACATCAATTACCTGGATCCAAGATTATACGTTATAGATTCTCTTTTACCAGTTTTGAGGAGTTATTCTGCAGGGGCGTTTTTAGTAAACAACCATAACTACCAAGCACATGATCACTGGGATCACTCAAGGCCCCCTTGGTTGTGGGTTCAAACAGGCAAGGAAAATGAAAGGAGTGGCTACTCACACATTTAGGAAAGATGGATAATTTATGGAAAAAGAAGAAAGTAAAAGTGAGGAGAGGGATAAATGGGGAACAGCTTTTAAAATCACAGAAGAAGATAGAATAGCAGCAAGCTACCAGCACTTTTTGGTTAGAGAGGCTGCAAAAGTCAGACCAAAGATGAATGCTTTCAGCAGTAGAATTTTTAGAGAAAGGTTAGAAGAGGCTAGAAAGGTTAGATGGTCATTCTGGGAGCACCAAAAAAAAGGAGAGACAGGTTCCACTTACAGTTTGTCTGCTGCCCTGAGTGAAGATCTGCTGCAAAAGCTGAACACAGAACCAAGAGGAAACTGTCCTGGATCATGGAGATAATACAATAGTGGAATCATAGAGCTCAAGTTGGAAGAGACCTCCAAGATCATCCAGTCCAACTGTCTACCTACCACCAATATTTCCCCACTAAATGCTCTGAATAGTTCTTTTGGGAAAAATATATAAAAAGCTATAGGCAGTAATATGGGAGGAAAGAAGGAAAACAGAGATTTAAAAGCAGCAGCAATTGAAGGACAAAGGCAATATACTTCTGGGACTACATATGAATGTTGTCTTCTTAGCAGTTTAAGTGCCAGAACTGCTCAGCTTTGCTTCGTGGTTCTCACACCTATTCTGCTCATGAGACAACACTTTAATATCACCAGATGTAACCCAGATGGTACATATTAATTTCTATATGGATGCTGGAAAATACATATATACTTTCCATTTGAAGTCTTTTAAGTATGATCTTTATATTCATCTGAAAATTGTTCATTTTTATTTGAGCCATAAGGCAGCCAAAAAACAGCTCCCAGGTGAATGAACATTTATCTGTTCCATCCCGAGTGATTCCAGGTTTCTGTGAGACTACTTTTGAAGGTGTGTGCTCATTGCTCATTTCGTTTCGGAAATGATTCTCACTGGCTCAACAACAATGTGTTACTGTCAAACGTCCATTATTATGCTGAATGAAAATGCTGGGAAGATAAATTTAGAACATCTTTCATCTCATTTTCAGTATTAACAACTGTTCCATAGACTTGCCAGCAGACCCAAGTGAGTGACAAAGTGGAATGCCTTGATTTAAGCATTTAATTATTTTTCTGGTGTGACTTGATTTAATAAGTAATGATAATTGGAGTCGGACATGATCTTTAGATAATCAAGCAATTGAGCTCATCCAGCAGAGCAGGAAAGAGGTGGTAGAGGTGTTTATCACAGTAATCTATGCAGTATAAACACCAGTATTTTCCCTGCATTTGAAAACACTGAGAAAAGGCGATGGAAAAAAAGAAAGTACACAACAACTACATGTAGAATATCAAACAGCATTATGAATAAGCTACACTTTTCATCCAGTAGCTCCTGGATTGCTTCTTCCCCCTCACTCCATTTCTTCTCTTCTGATTCCACTCCAAATGGGATATATTATCTGCAATTGCAGATACTCAAACTGGAATCCTAAGTGGTATATTTTTTTAAGAGGTGGACTGCTTGTTCTGGAGAGTAACTAGGAATAGGTGAGCACCTAAATATATCACTAAGTAAATAAATATGGGAGATTTCTTTTTTAATCACTTCCTTGCAGCATAACCTACTATTATTTCTGTTATGTAGAAGTGGCTACAAAGAAAAGAGGACCAACCCAACACCTGAGCTTAGTGCCTTTAAGATCAACTGAAAATGGCATTTCCAGGCTATTCCGGCCATTTTTTTTTACATTAAATAGGTTATGCCATGGCAGTGAGAGAATCTTTCCCTGGAAGGACATTTCCAACAGCAGAGCAGGCACTGGGGGTGGTGCAAGTGTATGAGTTAGTCCCTTGTCTGTGTGTCTGAAATACCCAGTTTGGGATGCTCGCCCCCCCATGCACCCAAAGCTTCTCTCCCAGGGTCCCTCCACCACCAGACCTACCTCCTTTCCTCCCACCACTACATAGGATTGCTTCATTTCTACCAGCTCCTCTCCGAAATTTTGCCCATGCTTACCAGAACGGATCAGCTCTCTTTTCATAGCTAGTAGGTGCAAATTTCCACTCTTATTTGAAGCAAGGCTAGACAAATGAATAGTATTCAAAAATCAATAAGCTCTGCATGTGGACAACAAAGGCTTCCATAATTGCACTGGAATAAACAATGAAATGATAAATCATCCTTACTACTTCAGGACTGAAAACACCACCAATTTCATATTCTGGCCTGTAACATATACAACAGATATACTGTTCTGTTGTTATCTGGTGTAAAGATATTATGAGCCTTGAATTATTTGCTTTAGGCTTCTGTCAGAGAACAGTCACTGGATGAGATGGATTGTTGGCCTGATGAGACAAGACAGTGCCTTTGCTCCATCCTGCCTGTCCCCTAAGTCATCTCCTATTGAAATTATATTTAGCTACTTCCCATAAGTACAGTGCTAATTCCAGTTGCTATTTCCTGAGTTCTTTCTGGTTTGTAACATTCAGTATTTACAGCATCCTTTTGCTATTGCAGAAGTATCTGGTAATGCAATATTTCAGGTATATTCATTAGATACAGTCAGATCTGAATGAAGTACAAAGGGACATTGCAGCAATAGGCAATTAATGATTACAGCAAAGGACAGTAAGGCATCCTGCAGTAGCAGCGGCACACATTTTCCAGCAATCATTGCCCAGTGCTTTGGAAATAAACACTCTCATGTTATGCTGCTGCCTGTTAAGTATCTTGGCATTTATCTCACAGCAGAGACCATTCGCCTGTGCCAGGGTTCTGTTCCATTGACAATGTCTCTTAATTGCCTTGTTGTTTAAATAAGCAAGACAAGATAATTAAGAGATAATGACAAAGAAATGGGATGTTAGTTATAATGGGTGGTAGATCCCTCTTCCACTCTAGCTTCCCTCAGTAGAGTAGTCCAGTCCCTTTGTGCTTGCATTAAATCTCACAGAAACCCTTCAAAAGGGTTTTCCTGATCTAAATGTGTATGTTTGGTGGCCCTGCTAGGCAGGGGGGTTGGAACTACATGATCCTTGAGGTCCCTTCCAACCCGGGTGATTCTGTGATTCTGGTTTCAAAAGGGACCATTTGTCCTTGCTGTTCACCTAAAAGCAAAAAAGTCTGGAGGAAGAGATCAGGTCCGGGAATCTGAGTGGATCAAGTGTTGCAAAGGCTCCAGCAATGCAGAGAAAGCAATGTGATGGTCCTGTTACCAGAAGACCTGAGTGGTCTTGTTTCTGCACCTGACCAAGCCTGTCTGTCTCTGTAAAAGGTCATCCAGCAGGAATTCCTCCCTGCTGATGCCAGATATCTGAAATACTCTTGCACAGTTGCTTTGTCGTGTCCCACGCTCACACTTTTCCTTGCTATTCCCCTATGCAGAGGGTTAATTAGAAAGACTGTAGTCATTCTTTGAGCAGTTCGTTAGGCAAAAATTTAACTGGAATGGGATATACAGCTATTCAGAGCTAAGGAAAAAAGCAATTTTAAGTCATATTCATACATTTGGGGCACTAATAAAATAGACCAGCGGTCCTTTCCATTCATTACCTTGTTCCCTCAACTGAGGCTAACAGATGAAGATGCAAATCCCAAAAGATCTGATATGTGAAACAAGCCTGAGAGTATTTTTCTGACTCAGGTTACTGAGAAGCCATGAAGAGTGTAGACTAATGGATTTTATTGCTCATCTGAGACATCTGATTTACTTTGGTACTTAATTTTGTGTATAGTTGACAGTGACCAGTCCTTCATACGATGTTGCCACTGTATTTCACTGCCTGCATCACAGCAGATTATTCTGGCAGAAACACACAACTAAAAGCCAAGTGTGTGAATTTCTGCTCGGCTAAGAGCAGTAGTAAGAGCGAAGAGAAGTTCCTTTCAAATTCTTTGAGGCTCCTGTTCTCTCTTCTGGCTTCCAGCCTGGCTTCAAAGACTTCAGCAGTATCATACCAGATTTGCTTCCAATTGTTTCAGTCCAAACATCCTTCCAGCTTGTTACTGATATTGATCTGACAAGCTATATAGAGAATTTCAGGGCATTCTTAAAGCTCTTGCATTGGCCTCAGACTGTTCAAACAAGTTGAGCGTAAAAATCCACCATGGAGTCATCAAGCCTGATTTTCTGATTACATCTCACCAAGAAATTTTTAATAGTGGGACTAAAAAGTGAATTTTGAGACAGAAGCTCAGTGTTTGCTTCACAGAAAGCTGCTCAGAATTCAAATAAACAAAAGTTTACAAACTACATAAATGCAGATTTAGATACAAGGAGATAGGCAAGGATAAACTCTCTAGCCCTCTGCCCCTAATCTACCAATCAGGAGGGGGGAAGTGTACGTAACCTGGGCATCATGACTGGGTAGAAGTGCATGTGATTTACAGAAGCAAAAGTGGTAGCAGAGAGAACAAGGAAGCCAGAGCCCAGCTGCTGTGTAACCACAGGCAACTACACAGACTCACAGGGAATTTCAAAGGTGCCAGCACAACTGCCTATGGGGTATGCCACACGTGTCAGATGAGAATGGAAAAGTTCAGCAGTCTTGAAGAATGCTGGTTTCTTCACTTATTGAAAGTTACTTTATAGTCAGAGGAGGGGTTAATTTTGGAAGTGAAGGTCTGAGAATGACAGCTTCTCATGTGGTGGTAAATCTGCTAAGATAGATACACTCATCAACAGTTTTAAGTCTGCTTTTGGCAACTTGTATAAAGCTGGCTTGGGGCAGGTTGAAGAACAGTTTTATAAGACTGAAGTACACAAAGGATGCTACAGAGGCATTAGGGAAGTCTGTCTTATGGGCTTTGAATCTTTTTATTAGCTGTTACTATCAAGGGTAGAGCTAAAATTGGTAGGTTGATTGGTAGCTTTTATAGGGTCTGGTCTTGTGTAGAGGGGTAAATTACACTGCAGCTCAGGAAAGAATGCATTGCGTAGTATTTCCATATACCAGACCAGGGGGGTGATTTAATAACATTAAAGGTTTTAATCAGGTCTGCACAACAGTTCAGTAACAGAATCAAACCTGAAACCTGCATCCTCCAGCTCCTAGGGCCAACAAACAGCTAGCATGGTGTATTCTAATTGTTTATAAAGGCTTATGATTAGTATAGATATTTCAGCCACTTTGGTCAGAGAAAATGAGGACATATGCATAGTATGTGGATCACTGGTACATATGACACTTTGCATGAGCTGAAAATCACAGGCAAAGAGCTTTTACAAAAATAATTTAATACAATGTGCTCTGATACTGCCCACACCTGCTTTCATGCAGAAGACCCTGATGGAAACAAATGCTTCCCTTTGTGATTTTCTATAATAAGAGTATTTTTGTCATTTCATATTCATATATTTTATTTTAGCTTCTTGGTCTTGCAGTTATTCACAGGCAAATACATGGATTTATTTTATTTGTGGCAGTGGGAATGTGCTATGCCTCTGTCCCCCAGGAAATCTCTGGGAATAATAGAGGCAATGAGTTTTAAAATAAGAATTGAGCATCTGATCAATTAACTATGCCATGATTATAAAGAAAAAAAAGAAGACAAATAAAATAGAAGCTTATTTGCATCTGATTTACATTATCTGTGTGAGCATTGATTCCATTTTTATTTCATTCCTCCTAATACTATTCAGCTTGCAGACTGTAACCTTGCTGCACGTTTACAGCTGAGTTTCATTGTTCATTTAATCATCTCAGGTGTTACTGAAATAGGGAACACTGCTGCTTGAAAGATTTCCCCTGAGGTTCATGGGAGCTGCTTGTATCCTGAGGCTGGAGAAGGCGGCCTGTGGTTACATTCTGGCATTGCACTTCTGAATTTTGATGATCATCTGTTGAAAAATCACATGGGCTGTGTCATCACTGCTGTCTCTTCCTTTTGGGTAGCAATTTGTATTCAAGCTTGCTGTTTAGGTTATATCTTTTTCTTCTCCCTCTGTAAACCCTTGTTTCAGCTTAAATATTTGCAATAGTGCACGTTCACCTCTCCCTTTTTCCTCTGCTAGGCAGGAACAAACACACAGTGTCAATACTGTACAGATATGCTTTAACCCAGCTGATTATTTCAGTGAGTTTGATGCTGAGTTATGAACTCCATGCACTAAGCTCACAACCCAAGATTCTTTGTTAAGTACAAGTAATGGGAATTTAACCACAGGTATCTGCATCGGGACAGTTCTTATTTCTCTGTCTTTGACTATAGCTTTCCCCAGTTCAGAAAATCGAAAAGTTAACAGCTTTGGACACTAGATAGCATCATCCGTGATTTTAAATTCACTCCTAAAACATATTTTATGACATTTGTTTAAAATCTTCTGTCTACAAGCATCCCCACCTGTAAAATCATTTACCAATGACTGCTGAAAGCAAACACAGCAATTATTACCGTGTTCTAAATTAACTTGCTTAAAAATTAAAACAAATAGCTTTGGAAAAATGTTTAGAACTTTTTCTATAGCTATTATTTCATTTTATTGCCATTGACATAATGGCAATAATCACGTGGTTGAGAGTTCTGATCTAATGTTTCTATTCTAATTTTTCAAATCAATTTTTCCTCTCCTTTTTCACAGGAAAATTGTGCTCAGACGCTGATGCGATGGCATCATAATGAGCAAATGATTGAGTAAATAAAAATGTAAAAATTTCCCCTCAGGCAACAAATTTGCTGATTTTAATGCGAGAAGTGAGGGTTAAGTGCAGTGTGACATAAACTGCACTTGCTGCTGCAAAAGGAGCTGCTCATTTTGATCAGCAACAAAACATTTGCTTTTGAATCTTGAGACTCCAGTCCCAGTTGGAGCAGCAACCTTTCCCCTATAATTAATTTTTGTGTGCTGTAGTCCATTAGAGAAGAGAGTGACAGCCTCTGGACACAGATTACTGTCTTATGTATGGCCCAAAGGAACGTTATGGTCTTAATTAAAGGTGGTTCAGTATGTCAGCCGTTGCAGTAGCATGACCATTTTTAATATTGTGTCAGTATCCAACCACCTTAAAAGAATTCTGGTAGCGAGCAAACTAAGTAATTTAAAGGCAGCTCATGTTCTCTGTAAGTTTTGCAGGACTGCTATTGGGAATACTTGATAATTTATGAAGGCTTACACCACCAAATTAATTACATTTTCCTGATGCCACATGTCTTTTTCATACAAGCTAGCTCTGAATTATAAGTAACAATATTGTCCTTGTTCATTCCTTCAGTAGAGGAGACAGCTTACTAATAACACCACTAGAATTCAGTTGCTGTATTTTAGAAGTGTCATTTTTTAAAGCTTCGCTATAGTTAAGGTGGCATGTGCTCCAATGATATTAACCCTGATTTCTGCTCTACATATAACTGAAACTTGCTTCTGAGCCTTCAGCACGGATTTGATTTGGGAGCCTTTCTTACACAGTTTGTAAAAAAATAAGTTTGCAGAAAATGACCAAAGAGGAGACTTACTGTGATGTGCAGGAGGTGCAAAGCTACGTGCTCTACTGTTCTGTGTGGGAAAGAGGCTGTATTACAACCTTCCCTTCTGACAAAAGCTCCTGGGAATCCTCACCACACTTCGGTGCCTTCATTGTTCTCTGTTTTCTCTTTTCAGTTGGCTTCCTCTGAGACCCTGCAATTTTGTGTCGTGCATAAGTTCTGCATTGTACATACTTCCTGTAAAGTCTGTCAAACTCTCGTAATGAGGCTGGCTTTTATTTTCCTCTTCAGTTAAGAAAAATCTATTTGAATATACATATATATACATATACAACAAGCCAACCCCTGATCCTTCAATGAGTAAGGAGCATCTATTTCCTTAACTAAGAATTTGGAATGCTGAAATATTATTTTGTGCCCTTCCAACAGTGTCATTTTTTTCTGAATTTAGAAAGATGACAGCGGACCACCTAGGGCTTCACTTTTGGAAGAGTAAATTGTACAAGGGCTGCTGAAAGTAATGCCTCCTATTTTTCTACATTGGCCCACGACATCAGAGGCAGATGTTGGTGGTATGGCAGTAGAGGCCAAATCTTCCCACCAGTATTTTGTTACATGTTGTTGCTATGTGACAGATGGCAGTGGAGGGGCAGTCTGACACAATGGTACCTGCTATAGAAGTGCATATGAAGTAAAGGTGTGGAATTAGATTTCTACATGTGGGAAAAATGGCACCCACTGACATTCCCTGATGCTTGCTGAACGTTTATGGAGACCAGAGTGGATGTGAGGACAGTGAGGCAGTGTGTGGTGTGTTTCAGTGGCGGCAGCAACAACAGTGGGTCACCTCCACTGGTACAAATTTTTATGAGCACACATGCAGTCTCTTGTTCACTGCTGGCAAAAATGCAGAGCTAATGGTGATGACTGTGCTGAAAAATAGTGTTTTGTAGCTGAGAATTTGCTCTGTCAAATAGTGTTATTGTGCTCTTTGTATCTGTTGTATTTTTCATGGAAGTAAAGAGGAGGCATTACTTTTGGAGGAATCTGTGTACAGCACTCACATGGTAAGCTATCATTTCAACAAAAAAATTGGATTGGAAATTGAATTTCAAAAAGAATTTATCAGATATTTTTTCACAGGAAATCTCATAGTGCCTTTAAATAATAGTTTGGTTTGTGAAAGAAATATTGCTGCTGTGAAGTTTCAGCAGACTCAGTGAAATTCAGTGGGCTGGTACTGTTCAAACTCTGCCTTGAAAGATAAAGATTTCTATCTAGCAAATAGCAGACTTAAGAAGAGGACTCATTCCTTCTGTTCCATTCTTTTAAATGAATCATGAACTTCAAAGCTAACTGAATTGTGTAAATAACATAATTCTAAAGCAATTTATTTTATGCTCCAAACAAACAAATATGCCACAGCGTGAGTCAAAATAGAAAATGAAATAAAATTAAATGCAAATAAACCCTCTTAACGCAGCATTAAGGGTTAGGCCTTGGCAAACTATTGTCACTCAGAATGTGTTTTGATTGTGAGACGTCTGCAAAGTGGACCCCAAAGCAAGAGATCTCAAAGCTAATTAAGTTCAGTTATTTTCTATTTTCATTTGTCAACGTTGGGTGACCCCAATTCTGCAAATTCCTGTAGAAACCATAATGCTTAAGAATTTGCTTTTAACTTCTCAATATTATTAGTAAGCTTAGAGTAGGTCACATTATTAAATGTTTTCAGAATCTAGACTTGAATGCTACCAATTGTTTGAGTGGTTAGTTCTTCATTTTTTTCCATCAAAGAATAACCCATGTGATCCCAAGCCAGTTTTATTTCAATGTGCATTAAATCACCTTTGAAAGGTAAAAGTGAGGATGAGAGTCATGTCCAATTTATTTATTTTTCCTCGCCTCTATTGGGGGAGGTTCACATGTTCTTACAGGAACAGGGTGAAGTGGAACTCATAGCAATGGACAGTTTGAGGAATTAATTAGGAATGCTGAAAAATTTGCTGGGATGGGAGGCCTGAGATATCATTATCTTGGATAAAAAGCATTGTTGTAGGAAGGTAAGTCAAGAAGAAGAGGACAAATTAACATTATAGAAAGTTAATGGGATCACAAGGGATCTGCCAGAAATATTTTGCTAACGCCACTGTTAGCAGTGCTGACTTAGTGAAAAAAAGGACAAATGAGGGAGAGCAGAGAAAAACAAACCTATATAATGGAAGGAAAAGAAAGGAAGAGAGAATGGTTTAGTTTGGTGATGCTGACAATTTGACATTTACAGAAAGGTACAAAATACTGTTGGACAGTGGTTGAAGAGGATTGAATATAGTAGATGTGGAGGGGGAGCAACGCAAAGCAGAAAACAGATATTGCATGATTCTGGAGATGAGGAAGCAGGTGAAATGTATAGGAAAACTAAGTGAAAGACATTGTTGTGCTATGGAATCAGTTGCTTTGTGCAACCTGGTGTGTTTGACCTACTGAAGTACTAAGGTCTGAACAGTAGGCCTCAAGCCAAAGCTGACCTCTGGATGAATCTTACAACTCAGTGTTACATATCATCAGTATCTGATCATTAGCAGAAGATGTATGATCATTAGCAAAATGTGTGTCTTGGACAAATTGCAAGAGATGTAGCTTAGATAAAGTGTTATGAGAATATATTAACTTTTACTTAAACAAGTAAGTATAATGTTAAGGCCTACTAGTACACAAACTTCTTTGGTTCCTCTTTGAGCCCTGTCCAGGCTTGAGGTGGAATCCAAAGGGATATAGAAACCAGATGTTTCCAACTAATTGTCATGTGAACTTGTTTATTCAACCATATAAAAGCTGGGCCTTCTTGCAGCAACATTGGAGACCTCACACACACGTGGACGCACTATGGAGGACCTCCCAGTTGCCAGGAAAAGTTCTTGAAATCCTCACTGCAACTCTGCTCCCCAGCAGAATTGGATCTGGGTGATAGTAAAGTATTAGGGCAATTGGTGATGTATCTTTCTTAATCAGTGTCACTGTTTTTATGTAGTAATGATTAGGTGCATTGCCTTGTTCTGTATTATTCTTGCTGTGTCATTTCACTTATTATCTGATTGCTTTAAACTTAAGTAAAGATAAATGTACTTTTTTAGCTTGGTGTCTCTGACCTTTGTGCTGACTCCATCCACTGGCAAAACACCCACAAGTGGCATTATGGTAGGATTTTGCACACTTCTGATTTCCTGCTTGATTCTTGTTTAATCCAGAGTGTCAGATATAAAATAAAGCTCCTGATAGAAACACTGAAAATAGAGGTTCAGGCAAAGACAAACCTTTGTAAGAATCAGATACCTGGAGGAATTAAGCTGGGAGAGCAAAGGAAGTGAGAGAAGGGGTTAGGAATGAGGGTATGAAAATTAGGGAAGAAAAGATGGAAAGACCTGAGATGTTAGGATCAGGTTCAGGAGGTGAAGAGGAGTAGATGTTGCAGTGGATTCTGTATTTGATTTGGTGTGAAGAACGTTAGCACTAGGACTGGACTGAAAAGAGTTACAATTGCAGCACAATATCTTAAAGTACAAAGAGAAAAATCCTCAAGTTATTATTTAGAACATGCCAGTGGATCTTTTGTGCTCTTGCTAGAGAAGAGTGAATATGATACTGAATAATGACAGCACAGGACCGGTGTGGGACAAATAATCTTGGAGATAGCAGCTCTCTAGTACTTACACTTAACACTTTTCCTGGTGACATCTTCTGCTCCAGTATTTTCCTTTCTACTATATTTTGTTGCCACACTCTCTCTCCTTTTCAGCTGTATTACTGACATATATTGGAGGTCATGCTCTAAATATTAGTGAGTTTGGAGAATCAACCATGCTGAACTAATGGTGAATTACATTTTTTTGCTTTGCTTAGTCTTCAGATCTGTATAATGTTTGGTCATCTTCACATTATGTTAAGTACAATGCATACTGAAGGCCTTCCAGGTAGTGACATCTGGGTGTGCTGGTGTGCTACTTTACAGTACAAAAAATGCCTCGAGGAACCAAGCCTCAAGTAGTTCAGCATCTGTTTCAGGTTGTTTCAAGAGATGGTATCCTCGTTGTAAGATTGCCCATGAAGAATTCTTACATGAGCTTTGACAGCAGCAACGTTTTCATGCATTTTCTGTAGCGTGAATTGAGAAGTTTATTCTTTTTAAGGATTTGATTATACCCTGAAATTTAAATCTAGTCAAATGCGACTAGTAAAAACAGAGTTCATCGAATAATTACAAAATACCTGCAGGGACAAAGGCATATTGAACAGGCCTTCCCTGATTAGCTGGAATGCTACTGAATACGTTTTGTCCCTGTATTTGCTTAAAACTAGAGGAAATCCAGGTCTTTGTCAGCCCATTCAGGAGGCTTCCATCCGTTTTGACATTGTTTTCTTACAGCAAAGATGTTCTTTAATTTATCTTTTTAATCAAAATCATTCCTGAAAGAATATTTTCTTTCCAATTTCTTAGATTTCAAGTTTAGTTCAAAACAAAACAATTCAAGTCTGAGAAGTTCATGAGTCACTGGTTCAAGGCTGAACAAACGATGGAAAACCTAAATTTTGGTCAGAAATCAAAAATCTTTTGTCTTCCAGGAATTATGTTGATTTGAGTTACTGCCTGCTGTGAAACCGTTTGAGAATTCTGCTATTTGTGTTAAAAAAATAAAGAAACAATGATGGAAAGGATGGAAGCCTCCTGAATGGGCTGACAAAGACCTGGATTTCCTCTAGTTTTAAGCAGATACAGGGACGTTAGAGAGGGTAAAGTATTTCCTTGTTCATTGAGTGGAACTAGACTAAAACTAGTCCAATTCTAGCAGTACCATCTCTCATTTCAGAGTTAAGATGCCCGGCCTAGAGCAGACATTCATTGTTAATTTATAGTTGTGTCACAGGATAAGGAACAAATACTATTTGACATCCCTTCTATAGAGTGAACAAGAAGTGATTCTGTTTTTCCATGACACATTTATAGCAATCTGAAATTTATTTTTGAAGTGTCAGGATGACCCACTGCCTCTTCTTGTTTCCCCTTTAGCACCTCTGATGGTTGGGCAACTCTACCTTGTGGGAGTTCCTTTATGAAATACAGTTATATTGCAAGCAATTGCCCACAGTCTTGAAATAATGTGAAATGCCTGGTAACCACATATCTAGGCATAGCACTGCACTCAAGTAGTACACAACCCAAAAGATGTTGACAAAACGTTAATAGGTGAAACGCCCTCCACTTGTAATTGTTTGAAAGAGAAGGTAAGAACAATTGAGTATCTGCCAGATGAATTAGGGAGTGAGTAATCCTCTGATTCCTAAGAAAACTAGTAGTCATAAACTAGTATCTTAGATCTTCTGTTACATCTTGCTGGGAAAGCCTACAAGGTAACTGCACCTGCCTACCCTTCTGCTGAGTTTCTGTTCCTTCAGCTGTTGTCTCTATCCTCTGAGCACTTATGGAAGTCCATGTGAACAGGAGGCTGCTACATAAATTTCAAACTTCCTCATTTCATTGTTCTGGTTTATGCGTGTCAGAGCTGCTGCCCTGTGGTGGGAAGGAGTGTGTGCCAGGCCTTGGGGGACACCATCCCTTGCCACTGGCAAGCTGAAATGCCCTGTGCAGGTGACTGTGCTGTAGCTGCAGTGGTGACGAGTAGCATCTACTGGCACGTATTCCCTTATGTCATTTCTGCTGGAAGAAGATAAATGCTAGCAGATGACTGCGTGCGTCTACGAGCTCTAAAATGTCCCAGAAAGTTTGCTGTGGTTTTTATCCTGGCTTCTTTGCTTTGTAGTGCCCTCATTAGTTTTCCTATATTGCTTATCTTAGTCCAAGTAAAACTGCTCAATGAAAGAGACAGCTTTTGTGGTACTAATAACCTTAATCTCTGCTGGATTATGGCTTTATTTATCTATTAGCAAAACAAAAGTACAATAGAAAGATGCATGCAGGAGCACCTTGAATAGACAAAATGTAATTGTTGTTACTATGAACTCAGTAAATAGCCTGTTGGCTGCTATGAAAGAGGATCTTAGAATAAACTGTAGTGAGAAATAGCATAGATATGTGCATATTTGCATATTTCATGCAAATAAAGCAAGTCAAATTTTTCCTAGAATGAAAATGTCGTTGTTTTGAGAGCACAAACACATTCACAGATGTAGTGCATTCTTTATATATTTATTGCATTTTCAATAAGGAGTACAGTTAAAATATGGTGGGACCATTCTTAAAGATTCTATAATTATCTGGAAGCAAAATGAAATCTATGTGTTGTAATATAGTCTGTGTGAATACGTTCCCGTTTGAGTGTACTGAAGTTTAATGGTAGACTGATACACATGCATACACATGTTTAAAATGCACCTTCTTGGTTTTCTCTGCAGACCTCCATGAACTTTTGGATTTATGTGCCTCCCATGTCACTCTGGTGCTGTTTATTGGGCTTGTGATACTGAAGAAAGTGGTATGATTTTCCTGTGTGTGTATAAATAATGTTACAGGAGAAATCCTTTACATGCAATCAACCTCCTTTTAAAGTCTCACATGTGAACTGTGCATTAGAGGGATGCTGGAAAGGACATGGAGTTATTAATGCCTTCATATCACCTAGTTTCTTGACTTAATTTTATGGGCTTTTTATAGACACGAGGTACAAATCCCAAACCTTCAAAGGAAAATAGAAAATAAAGATTTTAAGAAGGAAAAATTTGCGGAGTCCCTCAAACCTCTGTTTTATGGTCAGAAAATGTACCCTTTAACTATTTGTACTGAAGTCAGATTGACCACACAAGTATGGCTGATGGTTTCAAAATTTTTTACAACTCCTTGCTAAAAGAAAAACTCCATGAACTATTTTCTATACCTACATTTTATTTCATACTGCTCTTTCCTTTAATGCTTTCCTCCGTAGTTTGTAATCAGCTTATCATGAAGGCCTGTAACAGTTTGCAGCACAAATAACTCAAGAACCTCTACAGTTCTACCAAATCTGTGGTCAGCACAAGAGATGTTTTTGAGAAAAAAGTTGATCACCAATACCAGTAGTTTTTTCTTCGTAAACATTCCAATGTGAGCAGCTTAGAGTGTGGCAGCTTTTCTGGAAACTCCTTGACTTTAAGAAAACTTGTCCTGATGGATGTAAGAAGCATAGCTTGTGGCATTTTGGCATGCCTGGGACAGTGGTCAGGTTCCTTGTGTTTGGCAGGACAGTACAATGACAAAATGCGAGTGCTCTGTGAATTCTTCTACTCTTCTGCTTCCTTCCATGCAATACTTTTTTTTTCTTCCCCTCAGCCAGGCATCACAAATGCACTGGAATAGCTTGTAAGAGAAGGAAGACCCCTTGTCAGCAAGGTGCTGGTTGTGTGTTGGGAAAAACCTGCATTCAGCCTTCATCATTGACCAAAAGTGTTGTCATTTCAGAATTATTCCTCATTACTTACTGATCTCTGGTAGACTTGGCCCCATATAAATCCTCTTTTCTGAATGGCTCTCAACTTTGGCTGTCTTCTGTGCCTGGACAGAGAAGGATTTCTTCCTCTTGATGGCTAGAGGAAGTGAGGTCAGAAAGAGAAAGAACTTGGGTGGCCAAGTTGCAGGTGGCAAAAGTGCTGGGAAGGGTCTCCAGATGGCTGACGTAAGACCTCATAAAATGATGAGGGCCCAACTCTCATCGTTCCTTTAAGCCTAAATGTTTGTATGTGTTACCAAACCATCGTGTAAAACTACATAAACGTTTTCACATGTTGAACTACAGATTAACTGTGGTGCTTATGATGATAATTAAAACCACAAACACAACATATTGTGAAAAATACCACATGCACAATTAATTATGATTCAAATTTCCAGGCGTGCAGTCAGGGAAAGGAATTACTGAATGCCTCTTGAAACTTGTTTTTATATTCAGCAAATCTTAGGAGATGCTGAGTAACTTGCAGAATCGGGTCTTTTTATTTGTAGAACTTGGACAGGATCTTTCATTATTTCTGGTTTTATTGTTTAAATCTGGATTATTTTTTTTTAACTACTTAAAATGAAAAAAAAAAAAAGTTGAGATAATGGGTTTTGATGTGATCATTAACTCATAATTATATTTCAGAAAAAATAACTAGAAAAAAACTTTAATTTTTGAATATTTTAAACTACTAAAAGTGTGTAAACCTGCAGGAAGGGGGGAGATTTACAAAAGCACTTTTTCTTTTGCATTTGTGATTGTTTTATTTCAAGATTTTACTGTTAAAATCGCTATTTCTGAATGTTGCTTTAGTTATCTGCTTTTGGGGCAGCTTTACCACATTTCTTTCTTGTCCTACAAACCAGAGCATTGACTTGGGGCAGAAACACCTATGAGGCTGAAATCTAATAGCCACATGAGCAGCTGAAAAAAATAAAAATGGACCATGAGTAATAATAATTACATGTATATTTTTGATTTTTTTAACAAGTCTCGTAAAGTTTTTATGTTTGACACGTGTTTTCAAATGTTAGTAGTAAGAATCTAGCAATGAGGCAAGAAGCAGTATCCTCTCCAAAGCAATCTACTGTGGTAATGTAAAGGGCCAAGACACAGAGGTCATGATTTTTACCAGAAGGGTGGAGACAGGAGAGGGTAAAAACATAAGCTGCTTTGCACAACTGTAATTAAAACCAACAGTCTGGTATTCAGACTTTTCCACCTTTGTTATTGTACCTATTTCTAATGTAATGCTGCATTATATTTTCTATTTACCTGCAGTCTTGTTCCTAGTTTGCCACCAGATACGACCAGCTCTGAAAAGGCAGGAGAATCGCCACAGCACGCTTCTGTGATGTGCAGTAAATTTGATGTGAGACTTGGGAAAGCTGTAATGTTACCACAGTGCTGCTGGAGCTGTTTGCAGGACCTTTACCTCATCTTGTACTAAGCAGTAGAGATGTGCTGGCTGTGTAAAAACCCCAATTAACTGTAAGCTGTAATTAGAGGAGCATGTCCCTCTTTTGGTTAATCAATCTAGCAGTAGAAGCCTGATGCTCCAGGAAAACCATTACGAATACCCAGTTTTTGCAACAACTGTCAGAAGTGTTCAAAATTCAGACCTGTAAGCAATGTAGAAATAATGAATAAAATGTCACGAGATTCAAACTGGGTAGAAATTCCAGGATACTTAAAGAGTCAATCTCTTAAAAATACATTTGATTTTTGAAAAGAAGCCTTTTTTGCTATAAAACATTTAGTTGAAATTGTTGAGTACTTGATCTCATTTTTTATTCTTTTTTATGCAGTGTTTTCTTCTCCTTTGTGTTTCTGAATAACTTCAATTTGTCTGTAAATATTTATCAAGAATGAGCGAATGAGCAAAGCCACATTTCTTTACATTAAAAAATTTTTCCCCACAAAAGGCAATATTGTAAAAAAATCGAGAGTTTTTGTGAAATATTACACTAGCAAAAAAAAAAAAAAAAAAAAAAAGAAAGAAGTGCTACTTCTGCAAAAATAATAATAATAAAGAAAGTGATGTTAAATTCTGAGCAGCTGTAATCCAAAACAACACCTTATCGAGTGTCAAGAAATTATAGCTATAGGAGTCAGCAAAACACAGGTATAAAGGGCTCCCTCTGCGAGGCACACCGAGCTGCAATATTTGCTCTACATCTGAGTTCACAGGGAGACGCTGTCTCGGGAAGGCTTGCTGGCAGTCTTCTCTGGGAATCTGAATGCAGCACGAGAGAAAAACCACACTGAGTGGTTCAGTTTGAACCTTGCACTACGCCTGCCGTGATGCATCTCATTATTATTACCTTTATTTTTAGGAGTCTTTTTCTTTTCCTTTTTCTTTTCCTTTTTCTTTTCCTTTTTCTTTTTCTTTTTCTTTTTCTTTTTCTTTTTCTTTTTCTTTTTCTTTTTCTTTTTCTTTTTCTTTTTCTTTTTCTTTTTCTTTTTCTTTTTCTTTTTCTTTTTCTTTTTCTTTTTCTTTTTCTTTTTCTTTTTCTTTTTCTTTTTCTTTTTCTTTTTCTTTTTCTTTTTCTTTTTCTTTTTCTTTTCCTTTTTCTTTTCCTTTTCCTTTTCCTTTTCCTTTTCCTTTTCCTTTTCCTTTTCCTTTTCCTTCTCCTTTTCCTTCTCCTTCTCCTTCTCCTTCTCCTTCTCCTTCTCCTTCTCCTTCTCCTTCTCCTTCTCCTCCTTCTCCTTCTCCTTCTCCTTCTCCTCCTCCTTCTCCTTCTCCTTCTCCTTCTCCTTCTCCTTCTCCTTCTCCTCCTTCTCCTTCTCCTTCTCCTTCTCCTTCTCCTTCTCCTTCTCCTTCTCCTTCTCCTTCTCCTTCCCCTTCCCCTTCCCCTTCCCCTTCCCCTTCCCCTTCCCCTTCCCCTTCCCCTTCCCCTTTCCCTTTCCCTTTCCCTTTCCCTTTCCCTTTCCCTTTCCCTTTCCCTTTCCCTTTCCCTTTCCCTTTCCCTTTCCCTTTCCCTTTCCCTTTCCCTTTCCCTTTTCCTTTTCCTTTTCCTTTTTCTTTTTCTTTTTCTTTTTCTTTTTCTTTTTCTTTTTCTTTTTCACTCTGCATTAATGTAACTGAGATCATAACAGCAGCATGTGCACAACAAAGCTGCTAACTGAGGAAATATCAGGCTTACAGCATTTCTTTGCACCACAGTTGCTTATCAATGAAGCGTACATATAGCCTAATTAACATAACTGGAACGACTATAATTATGCTATCATTTTGTTTACTTTAGCACATTCTGTTGAGGTATATGGGTAGCAATATTTGTTATTGAAATATTCCCCCTTGCTACATTCAGGCTGTTTAATTACCCTGTTAGTCTATTTTATTTATGTTGTGATTTAGTTGCTTAAAAGTGGGGAAAGTGTTGAAGTCCACAAGCCCTTGACTTACATATTCTTCTCTATTTTGGATCTTGGACACAATCTGATGAATCTTTGAGTAGTTCTTACTCGTGCAAATGAGGAGGTCCTGTTGTAATTAATATCACTATTGGCTTAAAATAACTGTGGAGGGGAGAAGCCTAAAAATAAAGCTAATCAAGAACATACACAGAAAAAGTCTTTTAGTCTTCCTGTGTGAGAAAGCACAATGCAAAAGTGAAGCTGTTCATTTTGCACTGCTAGACAAAGACAATGAAGAAAACATATCAAGCATTTCCCTGGCTTCGACTGCAGTACTGAAATTACATTATGTCTGTTTTTGGTAATAGAGAGATATCTCTCCCGCAGTTGTTTCCGAAGAAGGTCCTTGGTACAGGCAGATTTTTGGGGATAGAAGCTGGCTGATTCTGCAGCACTTCTGGGGGAAGCCATTTCTTTGGTGTAGTCACTGCTGCAGCTGCAGCACGAGATTTGCTTTATTCCTTGCTTTAGGGTGTGAACTGCTGGCACTGAGTTGAGACTACAGCTCTCAGGAATGCCTCTATCTTGATGGCTTCTGCAGTGCTCTGTAGGTCTGCGAGAGCCTGGACATCCTTGTGTTGCACTGTGAACACAGCTTAGGAGACGCAACCACAGCACACTGTTATCCCTCATGTTCTTCTGCTAGTACATAAGAGGAATGGAAAGGCAGGCATGTGGAGCTCTCCTTCCTAATGTGTTTCTGGTAGTCTGAGGAGGCAGAAATCCCTGTGTTGCCATTGTAATGTGGTGCTGTGGTCTTGTCTTTCTTTACTCTTTTGCACCCACAGTGTGCACCCACACAAGGCCTGGCTTTCACAGGTGGGAGCAGGGCAAACCCAGCCAGTCCAGCAGAGACCCAGCTACCCTGCCTTCACCAGGAGCAATGCTTCTTGCTTTGTGATGGTGTGCAGAGCGTTAACAAAACACGTCAGGTTTGTGAGGCTACATGAGTTTTGTAATTCGTAACTTCTGCATGGAGCAAAATTTGGTAGTTTTCTCACTGGCAAAGCACCTTGCATGCTGAAGCTGTTGTACTTACAAGCCACTTCTAGTTGAGCCCAAGTTTACTCCCAAGATGATACTTAGCGCAGAGGCAGCCCACAGTATGTGGCAGGTGCAGGTCTTCCCAGGAATCTGCAGAAAAACACCCAAAGGTCTGAAATCTTCCCTCTCTCTGCCTGCTGATTACACAAAGACACTATGGGTGTGTAATTTAAACACATCAGTTATAAAAGGGTGGGGATAGAACTTACCATGGTGCTTTTTATGTTCCTGAAAACTGCAGCCATGCCACAGTTGAAAGGGTTTAAAATGAAGAGGAAGCACATTTCAAGGCCACTGTAGAAGAATTCTCACAGGGGCTTTGCTGCCTGCCTGCATTTTTACCACTATTGGTCAGGCACCATATGTAGATGAACACTGCTTACATGCAAGCTCTCCCTTAGAGTTACATCAGCTACTCCTAATAAAAGCTCAATATGTGGAACTTAATCTTCTACCAGATGTTTTTATTTACCAGTTCTTATTTTTTATTCAAAATTGCTCATGGGGTTTTCTAGTCACTTGGATCTAATTTAAATGAGTAGACCCAAATTCATCTCTGACAATACATCATTAAAGTGATGCAGTTTTACATAAGAGGTGGATTTTATTCTCAGACTATATTTTAGGAATAGAATAATCCATTACTAGAACGCAACCACATATGCATTTCTTCTAACCCCTGGCCATCCCTATGAGTATGAAGAATTGAGGATGTAACCTATGGAGTAAAATACACAGGTGCATCTGTGCATCTAGTTCCATCCCTCTCTTCACCATCCCAATGTCTTTAGCATAACGTGTTAACTGACTCTTTGTTTTATATAGTACACATCAAGAGAGAAGATTGAGATTTAGGACCAAGGATTTCAGTGTTCAGTGAAGGTGGTGAAAACCGTGCCTCAAAAAGTGTCGGACTGAACTGCCACTGAGAGCATAAGGCTAGTTGTAATTTTTATCTGTCTCCTGCTCTCTTTCTCTGACATACTTGCAGCATTCGCTTTCCTCTTGTAGCCTACTAGTCAGTAAAAGAGAAAATAACTGTTTTGTGGACTGTGAAGAACACAGACCACAAGTGATGATGTGCCTGCCAATGACCACGGCTAGACTTGCTTATTCTTGTCTTCCACTTTCATGCTTCCATTTCAGACACCACATCATATGCAAATGTCTTTCTGCTGCTTGGTAAATTGTCCTTGAAGTCTAACCCATTCTAAACCCAGCTTGCCATCTCTTAAGTACACTGTCAATCATGTTTTCTTTTTTTTGTTTTTTTTTTTTTTAAATGTGTGATGGCTTATTGGATTTTTTCTCTTGCTAGAAATCTGTATTTTAATTTTCCACTGTGATTTATTAAACTCGGAATGAGGAAGAGAAGTCCCTTCTGGTTTAGACAGCTTTCTGGAATTTTACAGCTGTGTGTAAGAACAACACTCTGAATTATGTGACAGACAGTGTGGTGACTTCCTTAGGTGACACACCGTGATGCCATCTTCCTGCCCTGAAACCTTTGGCAGAGACTGCAGCCATGAATGTGAGCACACCCAGACTATAAATACAGGTTCACAGTTGTTGATGAACAGGAATCCCTCTTTCTATTCCCAGCTGTCCTTTAATCATAGGCACCCCTCCACAGACAGCTGCAGACAGCCGAGCATTCTGTTTTCCAGTGCTCACAGCTTGATACAGCCTGACTGAAGTCACTACTTAGTACACGTGCCCAAACTGCACAGCATCCAGATGCTGCTCCTGCCACCACTGTGAGACTCTCTCCTTGCTTAAAACCTTGTTATATCTCCTGTGGCTCACAGTACTGTCATGCTGTGAATTATTTTATGATCACCATTCTCATCTGGGAAAGCAAACAGGATCTTGATCTTTATTTTGATGTTGCTTGTGCTTGCCACATCAACTCCTGCCCTTCCCATTCTTTTCCCTACCATAAATATCACCAGAAGCTTCTGCACATTTTCCCCTCCCTGTGCAGTCCCTTTTGCCTTTGTCCTTTCTTCTCCTGCCGTATGGCTCATGTTTCCCTTGTGCTGGGTTATCTCAACAGTTTATACAAAACTCCTTTCAGCCTGCACTAGCCACATGGCATTTGTGCAGCTGCACACCCCACTCAGATGTACTGCATGCTTCTTTGTTTGCTTTGTGTGCAGGTGACAGCGGCGTGGGCTGGAGAGACCAGCTGCTGCTGTCAGGAAGAGCAATGGGCAAGAGTTTTGCTTCAACAAGCCCGGACTGTGGTCGCATCTGTGTGCTCAGCCTTCGACCTGGAGAGACCTATTGGTTTATGCAAGTAAAGTGAGCATGCTTTCTTATAGAACACCCCAAGTGCAGCTGATGATGCACGTGCTTTGCTGAAGATCCACAGTCCTGTCCACTGCTGTGGTCCACAGAGCAACATCTGCAATGGGCAAGGCAGGAGCAGTTAATGAGAAAAAATGACTGCAACCGAAATCTGTGAGAACATCCACTACCCTATGCATGTTCCCAGGGTGCAGTTTATGATGTGGCATGGGGATTCTTCAATAAGAAGCTCCAGGAATCTCACAGGCAGCAGAGGTTTACGGTGTTTATACCTTCTAAACGTCGTTCTTCCATTAAGACCACCATGCTGATCACTGCAGTGATGGATGTATTCATTCATATACACTGGCTATTCCAAACCACTGCCTTTGCAGAAGACAAGTATTATGTAGAGAGTTTCTTTACCCAACTTAGTCATTTCCTAGCAGACAAGAAACTAATCCTTTTCTCAGACCAAAGTGTCTCTTGTAACCTCAGACACAGCGTGAAAATACTGCACTTTTATTCAAACCAGCCATTGTTTAATTGTGTTGTTTTTATCAGCAAATTGCTCTCTTTTAAAATTTCCCACATATGATAAGTCACGTAATGCATTACTTCAGGCAGCATCTTTCATGTTGCATTACAGTGAAACAAATTTAACATGATTTGATGCTTGCAACCTGCTTCAAACATGGCATATGAAAGATTTGAGAGATGCATCTTTCAGGGGAAAGGCAGGTTTTTAGACTACTCTTCCCTTTTATTTACATCTTCCTTTTTAATTTTAAACTGAAGCTAATTAGTGTTAGAGTTCATCAATGCATTTATTTTTCATATTTGCAAAAACTCTATCCACTTCCAATTGTTTGCTTGTTTTCTGCTTAATACTTTCCCGGCTTTCTAACTGAGAGGAAGAACTCCTTGGTGACTAGCTGGAAAATGTTTTCAAACAATGCAGCAATTAGACTGGAGAAGGAATGAATACAGGTTCTTTGGTAACAGAAGAAACAATTCTACTATTGACTGATAAATATTTATATGGCTGAATACCACATGATCAGCCTCTACTATTCAGACTTTTAAAAATTCTCTGCTTCAAAGGTGAGCATAGCAATTCTATCCTACAAATGTACCTACTGGCTTCACATAAATGTTGAAGAATACAAACAAAAATACTCCTTATTGTTACAGTGACTTCAAATAATATAGCTTATTTATTGTGATTGGTTTACACTTAAAGCAAATATCTAATAGTAAAAATAGATATTTTTCTTAGGAAAATAACAACAACAAAAAATTAATATCTGAATTTTTTAAATTTTTTTTTTCTCTCCTAGAAATCTTTCTCATGAACTGTTTTCCTGAAACATTTCTGAGAACATACTATTTTCTCTCATGCCCTGTATGCAAGCACCAGTATAAGCATGCCAGTACTTGGAGCTGGCCAAAAGACTGTTGTTCTTTCCACCACTGCCTGGGTTATATATTCTCTGAGACTATTAGGAAGTTGTACTTGCAACAAGAGTCTATAGTTAAGTATGAATATAAATAAGTTCATGATTCACACTGAGCTGGACACTGATGTTTTTATTCCTTCTGAATTGTCCTGTTTTGCCTCATGAGTGATCCCAATAATATCAGTAGGATGACTTGGACTGCAAAATCTGTGTATTTCATCACACTGCAGCAACCTAATTCTCCATCATCTTAAAATTATTATTTTAAGAGACATGTTCTGTACCAACCAAGAAGTACAAGCCTAATGTAGGAACTGACTAACACTGTAAAATTCCTGTATGGGAAATCCTGTCCTTTTGTATTTGAAGAGATTTCTATAACACAGCTGTTGGAAATAATAAAAGACCAACCCCAGTACAAGGGTCAGCATTCAGTGTTTCTTTATAAACCAGAGGGTTCCTATTTATATATTTTTTATCAGACTCCCTAAATTCGCCCAAATGGCAAATCAAACCAAGTACCAATGTTATGAGCAGAAGATGTAGCCTGTATCTCATGACTGGTTGTGTATTATTGATGAAAACTTAGAAACATTACCAATAAAAATATTTTTGTTTCCAAAAGGGAAATATTTTATGTGCTTTCCTAGTTTCACAAAGACTTGGACTGTGTTCTTCCACTGGCCAAAGCAGGGGGAGATCTTCGCAACCTGGAGAAGGGGAGGCTCAAGGGGCTCTCATAAATATCTATAAATACTTGAAGGGAAGGTGCAGATAGGATGAAGCCAGGCTCTGTTCAGTGGTACCCAGTGCCAGAACAGGAGATCACGGGTACAAACTGGAGCACAGGGGCTCTCTCTGAGCACCAGACTGCACTGCTGTGCTGTGCAGTGCTGGAGCACTGGCACAGGTTGCCCAGAGGCTGTGAAGTCTCCTCCTTGGAGACCTTTAGAAGGTGCCTGGCCATGGGCCTGGGCCCCCTGCTCTGTGTGTCCTTGCTGGCATGGGGGTTGCGTCTGATGGACTGGAGAATCCTGCCAGTCTCAGCCATCCTGGGCTTCTGCGATTCTGTGATAGAAACAGTTATGTTTTTCAGCTCATCCGTACCAACGTGTCTGCATCTAAAGAGAAAGCAAAGGTAAATATGTTTTCTTAGGGCTACTCAGCCCTTCCTCTAAATAAGATTTTCACAGGCTGTCAGGATACAAAGTTTCATTGCTAGATCTGTAGACAACTATCCAATTTAGTAATATAACTCAACCACTAAGGGCTAGTGTAACCCACTGATGTGAAAGAAAGCAGCATGACAAGAACATACTGCAGTGAAGGCTATGATGCTGCTGTACACACTGGGTGAAGCCACAGTAACATACAAATCCAAGCCCGTATAAAACTTAGAACTTCACCCAGAGTCTTGTACTAAGTCTTTTCCAGAGCATGTGCCAGAAGGTTGTATATGGTGTTAAGCACCTAAAATAGATATCGCAATTCACAGCGTGGCTAAACATTTTCAGTGCCAGCTCTCTTAATACAAATAACTGTATAAGCATCCCTGGAAATTACTTAACATACATATATTTGCCTCAGAGCCCTGAGGTCTTCCCATCTCATCACTGACACTGATGAATCTTCCTGTTTATCAGGCTGAAGCCATTGCAGCTCCTAAAATACCAAGTATCAAATGGTCTGTGCACACCTGTGTGGGCACAGATAAACAGCAATGTGGATACAGCATGCTTGTTACATTATCATAGCTCTCTATTTTTCTGATACGCCTCTGTTTCAAAGAAAAATGCTTTTATGTAAAGTAAACCTTCAAATCACTCTTAATGCAAGTCAGGCTAAGGTAAAAGGCAGATGGAAGTATTAATTCACAACATCCAAAGCAGACCATAAAAACAAACATTTAAGCAGAAAGAATAAGTATAAAATCTGCATGCACAAACCTGAAATCCCAGAGCTGTTTCTTACTACAGACAGCTGACTTGCAGAAGGTAATTCAGTGTGAACCTCATCAGATTTCTGTCTTCCTACAAGTCTGTATTGTCATCCTGCACCTCTTGGAGAGAAGCCACCCTAGGCGAAGCCATGAGCTTTAATCCACTTCTCCTGGGCTACTTGGGACTGCAACTTAACGTCATTCTTCCCATGCAGGATTGTTCCCTGGAAATCCAAACTGACTACTTGCTTTCATCCCTCTCACAAGAGAGGCAACCGAGTTTGGTTCTCAGTGAACCTTCACCAACTTTTCATTTGTTATGTATGCAAATTTTCATCCCCAAAAAACTAATTGGAAGTTTTAATCTTTTAAGTCACAGTCACACAGTGTGCAAAAACCTTTGATAAAATATCTAAATAAATACATCACGGAAAACAAATAAATCCTTGTGATGATAGAGGACTAATCCAATAGACTAATCTGATCAAAAGATCAGTCTTGTAAAATCAATTACATTTGTCTTCAAACATAGAGACACAGGCAAGGTTCTTAGAAGAAATACGTTCTCTGTAGGGATTAAACCACAAATTGATTTATGAATATACTCCCCTAAGAGAAACTAGAATATAATTCCTAAAGTATCTCCATCAAGAACAAACCAAAATTTTGTCTCTTTTGTGTTAGTTTAGCAACTCACTTGAAAACATGTAAACAATGTTTGGTATACAGCGTGTGATTTATAGCATACACTGTTTTGTCTCAGTGCTTTTAAGGAGAAAAACAGCAAGCTGTAAAACCTTCTGCTCCATATCATTCCTTCAGAGTAAATCCAGTTCAGATGCTCTGTGAGGACTGGTATTTCAAAGTGATAACTGACAATTTATAAATCACCCACTTTATTTTGCATTTGAGACAGCACATCTGTAATCCATATTTATTTCCTGTTAATAACTGTGAGGGTGCTGCTGCATCATCTCATGTTATTACATCTCATCTTAATAAATAACCTTGAAGAAGAGTAAAAAAAGAGCATTTTTACCTCTTTTATTCACCTCTAGGAATTATTTAAAGATGAACAGCTTCAAATATACTCAAATATGATATTAAGCCAACAGAAGCTCAGAATTCCCATGAGTTTATTAATGAAATCTATATCAGTATCATTTATGTTTCATTTCCTCTTCATACATCAATATCAAGTATGAAAGCTGAGTAAAACAAAATTGAAATAATTTATTTTATTTTAAAAAATCAAACTATTGAGTCAGTTCAGGGCTAACACTGGTAACAATGCAACTTTGCATGCCTCCAGGATTATTAAAAATGCCAAAATGATTCAGTGATAGATTTTGGGGAGCTAGTGGGTTTGGGCTGCCATAAGGATGCTTTAGCAGTGAAAATATGGATTGCAACCAACTCTGCTAACAGATGATTATAGCAGGCCAAGGTGCATTCCCTGCCTCCCTCAGGATAGGCTACCTGTTTGACAATCAGGAGAAATGTGTAATCTGGACTGTTTTCATTTGCTATTCTAGCCTCTCTGCCTTGGGAAATGACCACACAAATTGCAATCAAGATTGTCCTAAAGTCCTGCCAGAAGCAAGCCAAAGAGAAAGCTCCAATTACCCCACCTACAAAAATCTCTACTCCAGCGTATAGTTGGGAGGTCCTGCCTGGCTGTAAAGAAAACTCTACGAAATATTCTTACTGAAGAGAAAACATCTTTTCCACTTCACCAGCTCTTTCTTTCACTTTTGTGTAGTTCTGTGCCTGCTATAAAGGTTCCTGTGATAAAATGCATACAGTTCAGACTTCTTTGAAACTTACGATAATGTTTATATCAGTCTTTAAACCTAATGATCTCCACTCATAAATTCTGAATAAGATATAAACTGAAAAATAAAGCTCTCAGGCAAAAATAGATGTGGAAATGCATAGGAAATGTTGAATGTGTACACAACCTACTTTGTAATGCAGATCCTAGTCACTGCCAGTGGCTCTTAAGTCTGTTGTTTTCTTCCACTGTGTGAAAATGGCATTCTTAAAAATACCTTTACAAAAGGGTCCTCTCTCTGCTTGTGCCTAATATTGCTTATAAATCAAAATACTGAAGATGTAATCATTGGCTTCATGTCACACTAAACATTCAGAATCATTATCCCAAAATCCTTTGGGAAAGCAGATGAGATGCTCTCTGTTCAGCTCCCTGTAGATTGTAGGTCAGCAGCACAAAGACGGAGCATATAATTGGACTCAAGTGGTAGTCTCAGCTCAAAAGAGGCCAAGGACAAATTAGTCCAAATCACCTCCTACTTTAAAAAGAGACATTTCAACATGGGCACAGTTCAGATTTGCAGCTGCCTGACCTACAGATAAATAGAATGCTTTAATGCTTCTAGAAATTGAACAGAGAATAATTTGGGTGTCTGAATATGATAGGAAACATCCGTGGTTTTGATCTAGGGACATTTCTGCGAACGTTTTGGTTACAGGATGAAATCTTCATTTCTTAATTTATATATAAGAATGCACAATTCAATATTAAACTCTAGATCATAAAAGGAAATGAAGACTGAAATGAAAGCATCTTGAAAACACTAACTGTGAAATGTTTCCAGTAAATATCAGATATTAATATTTAAGGTTATATGACATTTTGCAGATGAAGAAAATAATCATACCCACTGTCAACCAATTAGCACATTAAAATACTTGCAAATGCAAAAACCACTGACCTGATACCAGCCTTGACATAGTCTAAATGGTATATATTTAATACATTTTGTCAAGGAATTTTTTAAATTACTAAGCACTCACGCTGAATAATGGGAGAATAAATCGGAAAAGATCAGTCTGTATTTGTCCCGTTTCTTGTGTTCTCCAACTAGCCAACAGCAGTTGCAGCATGCAGCAGAATATTAGGGTTAAAACTCTCTCATCAGACTTGAAGTGGTAAATATGTTCCTAAAATTCAGGATAGAAAGATGTTTTCTGGATTGGAACTTAGGTTAACAATCACATCTAACTGACTGTCAATTAATACACGGAAACAATGAGCACATTTCACAGGTTGAGTAGAACAAACAAATATTTGCTTTCTGAAAAACTTTGTGTACTGTATCAGCAGTAGAACTTATAATACGGTCAGGCTGGAAAGAGAGGGAAGTGGCTGAGGTATGAGTCCAAGATACAAAAGAATCAAAGAATTCTCTTTCAAGCATATTCAGTTCTCTGGGTGATGCTGGAGCAGCCTTATAGCCTCCCATGTACCTCAATTTCCCTCCTGTCTTGCAAGACAAATAGCACTGTTCTCCATCAAAATGAAGGAAATTTATGTGGCTTTGTGATTCAGCCTAGATAGCCTGGTGGGAGGAAACAGAACATTTTGCTTCTCACTCCCTGTGGGTATTTTTGGAGCTTTAAAAATTGATGGGATAGATGAAAGCAAAATCTAAATTGTGCTTTCTACTACTATAGCAAACGTAATGTTGTCAGATTTGATCAAGCTGTTTTTACTCTGTTATAGTTAAAATACTGCAGCACTTTGTTTTCTCTGTAGTGATTTGATACAATACATCCCTATTGGTTCAGTTTATGCTCAAAGTTTGTGGATCACACCAAGCTGAATGGTGCAGATGATATAACAGAATGAAGGGATGCCATCCAGAGGTTCCTGGACAGGCTTGAAAAATGGACTCACATGTACCTAGTGAGGTTTGACAAGGCCAACTGCAAGGTGTTGCATTTGGGTTGAGGCAATCTCAGATATGAGTACAGACTGGGAAAAGAACTCATTGAGTGCAGCCCTGAGGAGAACGACTTGGAGGTGCTGGTGGATGGAATGCTAGTCATGAGAGCAGTGTGTACTTGCAACCCAGAAGGCAATGTCCTGGAATGCATCAAAAGAGGGATGGATAGTAGAGTGAGGGAGGTGATTGTCCTCCTGTGTTCTCCCCTTGCGAGACCCATTTGGAGTATTCCATCCAGGCCTGGGCCCCCAGCACAAGAAAGAAATTAAACTGTTGGAGCGGGTCCTGAAAAGGGCTACTATGATGATATACGGCTGGAGCACCTCTCCTATGAAGAAAGATTGAAATAACTAGGCTTATTTAGCTTGGAGAGGAAAAAGCTCTGAGGAGACCTCATTGCAGCCTTCCAGTATTTGAGCACAGCTAATAAACAGGAAGGGGATTAACTTTTTTCGTTATCTGACAGTGATAGAACAAGGTGAAATGGCTTTAAACTAAAAGAGGGGAAGATTAGGTTAGAGGTTGGAAAGAAATACTTTACTCAGAAGGCAGTGAGGCAAGGTAATGAGTTGTCTGGAGAAGTTTCTCCATCCCTGGAGGCATTCAGGGCCAGGTTGGATGGTGCCTTGGGCAGCCTGATGTGGTGGGTTTCAATCTTTCCCACAGCAGTTGGTTGGAACATGATTGTATGTAAGGTCCCTTCTAACCTAAGCTTTTCTATGATTCTGTGATAAGATTTAGAAAAGGAAAAACCTTTGAAATGGTACTTTTATCTCAAGGGCCTTACTCACAGGATCTGTCAAACTTTCCCGGTGCACTAACATTTCAGCTGGAGCATCGCAGCGACCATTCTAAGGTGGTGACCATATTTTACGTGTATCATTTTGCAATGAGTAAACTGTTCCTGTTGAAAAGAAGCTGGTAGGACAGGAGGTGACAGGTTCCAGTTTTGCCTTCAGGAAGGCATCACAGTTGCATCTGTCTGAGGGCACAAGATCAGCCAGGAAAACCCAGGGCACAGCTCTTTTTGCACAGCAACATAAGCTAAAGAGGGAACACATTTACCAGTGCAGCACTTTGAGTCTAAGTCAGAAAGATTAAATTCCAGTACACTAAAATCAATGGAAAAATCTTGTTGACTTCTGCTGCATGAGAATGTCATTCTCAAGAATATAGCATTTTCCAGCAGTTCTTACACACACTTGTTCACATCACATCACATCTCATATAGTGATTTTGGGTGCTGGCTGACTTCTTCAAGGTGCCAACACTCACCATGCTCTCAGCTGAGAAGGAATGGGAATGCGTTTTTTTTTTCTGGATATTTTTGAAACTGGTATTTTAGTTTCTGCTTGTCTCCATTGTTCCCTGTCTTTTCCATGATGTGTTTTTTTCCCCTTCTTTGTGTTCTCCCCTTTCTGATATTTCCCAACCCAGCTTTGAAGTCATTGATCTTGAAAACAAAACAAAGCAAAACAAAAAAAAAAGAGCAATTCACAAGCCAAGAGCAAATACCTTGACAGATGCAGCATATAAACCAAGCTGTGAAGTTAAACAAACCTGTAATGTCTCACATCAGAAGCTTCCTCTCTCTTCCTCTGCCTGGGTTCCTACATTGTATTTTTTTTTCCTTGATTGCATCATTCCTTTGTGAATACCTTAACTCCTATGTAAGCTTCACACGATAACTATCCTAGTCTCTGTACTAAATACATCATAGAAAATGATGTAATTCATGGATTTGGGTAGTATTTATAACTGTGCTGTTAGATGCCAAAAGGGATTTATGGCAAGAATGTCTCAATCTTATAAAAAACAGCCACAACAACTCAAAGCACCTCAACAGCCTCAAACTCTTAGAAATCTATAATGTTCTACTGTCAACTGGGAGGACTAAGAGGACACACTGTATTACTGTGGGATTCACACTAAGGCTGGCCAGGAGCTCCTGGGGACCTCAGGAGCCACAGTTGTTTAGCTCAACGCTGCAAGGATGTCTTGTAGCACTGCATTTCATAGTAGGTGTTTAATCCTAGACCTATACTTTAACGATGCTAAACTGAGTCTGGAAATACTTGAACATCCAGGTCAAGTCTAGCACAGTGGCAGTAGTAGATTCACAAGAATTTCTATATGTAAGCAAACCACTAGAGGGAGGGAGAGGTCTGCAGTGCCCGAGTAGCACTTTCCAGGGTAGCTTCTCCATCTGCTCCATTGCCAAGGCTGGACCATGCTATATAATAGTGTGTTGCGACATCAATTTTGACCCTCCTCGTAGGCCAAGTTAAGGTGGTAGTAGTGTCCCAAGATCTTCAGTGTTTGGCCCTTCGATAAACACCTAGCAGCTTTCTTCCATCCCTGCCCTCTGCTCTCACATGGATGCAATTTCAGTGTGCTGAGGCTGCAGGCCAGATGGACGTGTCCCATAGGCTGAATGCATCCCAGGAGCTGTGAGCTGCAGCACCACGTGTAAGTGGTGTTTTACATACATATCAAATGTCAGGCCTCAGCTAAGATGCAGATGAAGTATAATGCTACTACTGTAGCACAATGCCCTTAATGTTATCCCACAATGCGGAAGAGCCCTTCCTCCAAATCATCAACACATGATCTCTGTGCTTATTATAGGCTCCCAAGTACTTTGTAGCAAAAACATACCCAGAACAAAGTGTGTCTCCATTCCTTCTCAGCTGACTTTTAACAAAAATTTAATAAAGATTTATAGGTTTTCAGAGATTGTTTTGGGCTTAACCAAGGACTCTTTCTTTAATCAGGCTTTTCCATGGGGGCCAGGGAAGGAAGTGTTTCCAAGGTAATAGAAATTGAAGCAATATCTCAGGTATCTCCAGCCTCTCTCAGTGTGCTACCAGCATTTTAACTTATGAGAGAACAGATTCCGTTTTTACAGTTCTCATCCAAAAAAGCTTTGTGTGAGTAATAAAATATTAGGCCCCATAAGCTTATGCTAATGCTCATGTCCCTGGGCTTTATTACATTTGAAAATCTAAAATGAATCCCATAAAATTTCCAAAATAATAGGAAAGTGTTCTGAGGGCAAATAAGTGAAAGTTATTCTGCATCATTATTCATTGATTAAACTACTGAAGGCTGTTTGGATGATTGGAGATGGACAAATGCTATAAGAAAAATTCCATTTCTGCAAGGATCATAAATTTATACTAAGAACTATTACAGTTTGAGGTTATCACAGACTTTGTTCTCAGGTGAGTAAAGCGAATGTCTTCCTTCTTGCTGTATGATTGTTGCAACCATTTAGAGAACACATGATAGGTTTCCAGGTAACATGAGCAGAGGCATTGAATTTGGCGAAGAATATTTATGTAAGCCTGAAGAGAGTGTAGTCAGTTGTTAATTACAGGGAGTGATATTTAAGAGTTGTAGGAAGAACCAAAATTCTTGAAGAGGTAAACAACATACAGGTGTGTGATTAGAGATGGGACAGAGTTTTCATACTCTACCTGAATAGTCCAATAGTCTGTTCCCAACATCAGTCAGTATCAAAGACAGATTTATGAATGGGCAGTCATGGAACCAGGGAAGATTATGCTTTAACCAGAAATCACAAGTGGCAGTTGGACAGCACATACTCATTTTCTGCCAGATAATATTATCTGGGAGTCTGAGCAAGGGGGAGCAAAGCAATGGAGACCTCTTTGGGAAGATAAATTGTACATCCTGTGAGAGAGGATGGTTTTGTTTTTAAGACCCTGACTGCTTAGCTTTTCAGGACATCTGACAAATGTTTCTGCCACATACTTTTCTTGTGGGCCTTGCACACATCAGTTAATATCTTTGAGTATCAAATCTCTGTCTAAAAATGAGGAGGGAAGTTCTTCCTGATTCTGAGGGAAACACGTAAATTAGGTGCTTGAGGGACTCCTTATACTGTAAATGCCATTCTACCCCCAACAAAAACCCACTAGAGAAAAAAAGACGAAGCCACAAGACATCAAAGATTAATAAATGCCTTGGCTGGAACCTAATTTGTGTCTGATGAGACACTCAAACAAAGTGAGAAGATATACTGCACAGCTTATGTAAGAGAAATGAGGTAAGAAAAGACCTGTGATAAAAATAGAAAGGATTAAAGACTTTCAGGTTAGGAGGAAAAGGATTTTTATCTTGTATTCAAAGCATTTGGTTTCCATATATAAATTGTATGCAGATTAAGATTTGCCAGACATTGGTCATGAAAAGTTGAGTAAGAGTCTTTAGTACATGAATTCCCTCAAGACCACAGTCAAAATAGATTTATTATCTATATTAGGACTCTAGCAGAATTTGGGTAGCAAAATGAGATCCTGAAAGTTCATTACATCTGATTTTGAAATTTTATATATCCTAGGGAAGCTGAAGTTCTGTTTTGTGCCTAACCTAAAAAGCAGCAAAGCTAAGGACTTAGCTCCTGCCTGCATAGTAGTGGACAAAAAGAGTTGAATCTTTCGTAATATCTAAGGTATTATCATAGAAGCAATCCCTTTATGGGATTAATGGGATTCCTTGCCACTGGAAGCAAAGATCTATGTCACCTCCCTAACTTCCCACCTCTTCAGATAATCTGAATGGGCACCAGGATACTTCAGCTTCTGAAGTGCAGGTGAACTTACCTCCCAAAACAGGGCTCTTCCTTGGTTTTCCTTACTGACTCCATGCAGAATCTCATCTTGCTTCCACATTCAAGTACTGGGGGATAAAGTGGGCACAGAAGCAGCTAAAATGTTCTTTGACCCTAATCAGGGGAAGGGACAAGGAGACTCTGTGGGCAACACGGAGGTAGACATGCACAGTGTGGCCAAGTAACGCTGGGTTAGGGCATACAGAATAGCACAGTGTGGGTCACTAGGCCAGTATCACAGTCATTTGATATTTCTAGCGTCTAAAAATGTTGTGGTTTTTTTTTTTTTTTTACTGAGAATCATGTTTCTACCATATGCTGATACCAACCATCACTATGCTTCAGGCTGAAAGGATGTATGAGCAATGAATTCCTTATGGTAAGTCTTTCTGAGGTGCTGGATTCAGTAGTATTTCTCACAGTGTCACACGTGCATGAACACATGTGCATGTGTGTGTACACAAGTCAGATTGGATTCCTCACAAAATACAGCCATAATTTTGTTTTCTTTGGATGTATCAGAATGAGAACAGGTTGGCATTTATGTAAGAGCAGAGCAAGTGGTTCACTCACAGTAGATAAGGAAAGCCTGGCATCATGTCCTTTATTCAAGTTCTTTGGTAGACAGATTTATTCTGCAGAATGGTTAGAAGGAAACTGACATGATGAGGCACAGCCACAAAAAATTGCTTCCTTATGGGCTTTAAAGAAAAGACTAAGTTTTTAAGAAGGAGAATCAGCTCCCACTTTCATAGTAATTGTTCAAGAAGTTTGAATCCTGCAACACCCAGGTCCCCTGCAGAGCTCTTTTTGCTTTGAATGCCCTTGCACAGATCCTGTTGCCTCATATTCTGCAACAGGTTTTCTGCAAATGTTCATGTCTCCTTTGTCTATATGTGCCATATCACTGAGCTTATGAAGTAAGAAAGTAATTTATAAATATAATTTCAGATCCCAGAGGAATAATGTGGAGAAGATCTGAGAGGTTATGCTTCTCTCTTTACTGGATAAGAAGTAACCTATTTTTAAGTAAGACTCATCATTTAAAATAGTGTGTCTCTGTTGTTTAAAATAGCTTTTAAAGAAATCCATTTGTTCTGTTTTCCTTCCTGTTTTGTTTTTTTTTGTTGTTGTTTTGGTTTGGTTTGGTTTTTTTCTTTCTTCCTTCCCTTTGAATAGCAGAAGTCCTATTTCTGACTTGCAGGGATGGTCATCTGCTCATCTCATCATCTGTGGTCTCTCAAGAAAAGAAATGATGAACCTTGCATTCCTTCACTATCTTTGCCCCCAGGGAAATAACTGTAGCAACAGACAAAGAGCAGAAAACATGAGTGAGTGGGGCCTTTCCACCATCCTTTATTTACACTTTTCATGGTTTCTTTTCTCTTCAATATTGCTATTAAAAATCATGTTCAGCTAGCATCCCAACAGGGATTGGTATTTACTCTTTACAGCAAAGTTTCTTACCACAGTAAGGAAAGGATGTAAAAGCACAGATTAAAAAAATCTAGAAAACAATTCAATTTTTGTAACTTTCAACACAAGTTACAAACAACACTTTGGAACTGCCAAAATTATGATACCAAATACTGTTGTCTGTGTCAACCTAGAGTAATCCCACTGGCCTCAGAGCAGGTCTGGATACATTGAACTCCTTATGCCTAGTAGTAGGAGAAATCTCTATATAAAGCATCTGGCCCAAAATGAAGCAAGATATGACACCATGCTCTTCATGACACAAATAGAGCTATACGTAATGGAGAAAAAGCTAAAGTGGGGCAGGTGGAGGGAATGGGATTATTGTGTAGCAAATTGTAGCATAAACTGAGATAAAAATACTGGCAGATATTAACATTTGCCTGATTTCAGGATTGTTTATACACTCAGATGAGATTTAGCAGGACATTCTCTCTCAACTGCAAGTGAATTTTTGCATAATTCTTGAGAATTATTCAGGGAAAGCAAATCTTCTCTCGATTTTTCTTTGCCCTATATAATATTTATTTTACCTTCTAAGATAGAGTGTGCACCCAGAAACAGGAAATACTTACACAAGTTCATCGGTTGAATATGGAAAAAGAGGGTGAAGAAGGAGATATTTTAGCTGGCCTCATGGTAACAATGAGCCACCAGGCATCTCAGTACAGCTCCTCTGAAACACAGAGAGAATGCTGCAAGTAAAACCAAGAATTACTGTGAGGTAACACTGCATAGGATTCAAGAAAGAAGGAAAAATTACAGCATGATTTCTAGACTGAGAAAGCTACTTCATTTCTTTTTTACAAATAGGATTTTTCAAAAGTGACGGTTTTGGTTTGGTTTTGTTTTTCCAAAGAGCTTGGACTGATGAGCCCAACAGAGGCTAAACAGAAATATCATTACTCTGCATCATTTTTACAGGTGGGAAATGAAAGAAGAGGGAAGAACCTATAAGCAGGGTAGGCGTTCTTTCTGTACAAAGAGTTGTGAGAAAATCCACCGCAGTTCTCATATTTCAGTAGCCTGGGTTTTGTGTTTGCATCTGGCATCAGGGAAGACCATTTTCAAATTTCCTCTCTGATGGAACAAACCTGAACACATATCTGTTTTACCAAGTTGTCATCAGACTTTCATAGCATCCTTAGAGTTGGAAGGGAACTTGAAAAATCATTAGTTCAAATCCCTTGCAATGAACAGGGACATGCACAGCTGTATCGGGTTGCCCAGGGCCTTATCCAGCCTCACCTTGAAAGTATTTCACTCATTCTCAATTTGGATCCCAGATATTGTAAAGCTCCAAAATCTCTTCTCACATAAGTGTTAACTACTATAGTGTGAAGACATTAGTTGATGTCTATTATTATGCTTGTAGTTACACAGAAACGTTTGAAAAGTGGCTTGGCACAAAGGCAGCTGCCTGAGTCCACATAAAACTATGTGAGAAGCACCAATGGCATGCCTGAGCTGGGGCACTACACCTGAGAAATGCAAACTTCCAGGTGATGGTTTCCACTTGCAGGAAGAAAAGTGTTCAGAAGGAATTGTACCTCCTCAATGCACCATTCACTCGACTCAGTGAACGAAGGTGATCTCTGTTAGACTCTTTGATGTTGAATTTCATTAAGGCAAAGTCCAATGAGGCAGTTACTCCAGTTCCTACAAAAATTAGTAGACACATTTTGATTCTGTAGGAAAGAGAAAACTTCTCAGCAACTACTTGCCAAGATCACAAATGTGTGCAGGTTTATCTATGGTGTTCAAGAAACATGTAGCTGTGGTATTGAGGAATATGGTTTAGTGGGCAATATTGGTGGCAGGTGGACAACTGGATTGTATGATCTTAGAGGTCTTTTCCAACCTTAATGATTATATGATTATCTTGAGCTTGTCCTACTAAGAGATGAAAAGAAAAGTGATGGAGTAACTTCAAAAGCATTTGCTTAAATCTAGTCAAGCCTTTACTTCTCTTAATGAGAAACAAAAATACTAAAGGAGTTGAATAGGAAGAAAAAAAAAGCAGGAACGCTATAAAAGGACTTCAGTTAAATATCCTGTTGTTCCAGGTGCTAATGTAACAGATTGCAGTAAAAAAAAAGTGCATTGTGAGGAGTTACTGCATCTGCAAATCATTATTTCCAGTAGAAATAACATAGTATCATGAACCAATGATGTATCTCGTGGGGAATTCACAGATCACCTTTAATTAATTTTAGTGATTCTTTAATGTATGTGAAATAAATCAGTGCAATCTTGGTCTTCTTAGAATCGAATGCGTAGAAGGTTTCTTTATTGCCTTAAGAATTTCTCTTATGCATCATTTCTTGTTAATTCGAGTTAACTGAACAGTGTAGAGGTACACATTCCCTCCTCATGCATGGGTATCTTGTCAGCAACAAAGAGAAGGAGGAGCTGGACTTCCTCGGAATTAGTGCAAGGTTTCAGAGGTTACTTGCATTGACAGTGCAGTTATCACAACACATCTTGTTCCTCTAAGCCTGCTCTTTTTCCCTCTACCTGTACAGATTGATATACAGAAGGGGAAATTTAATACAAAATTCACCAGAAACTTTGTTTTACAAAGTCAGATCTACTAAAGCAAAAGAACAAGAGCCTCAGAATGATGGTTTCTATTTATGCTATTCTTCCCAAGATGAGTATTTAGTTATATTAATGCCATAAGCTGCCATTGAAGAGAAAGAGGGAAAGAGATTCGAACTAGCAGCAAGTACCAAACAGTAAAGGCCTGAATATAAGTAGGTTTGTATCCTTCATTGGTGGTTTCTGACTGAGAAGTTAAAGCATATTTCACATGATTTTTTTGAGTTCCCTGACTGAGCAAATGATTCCTGATCCAAAGCCCACCTACAATTTTGTGCAGACTGACTGGCCTTGTTTCAGTCCTTCTGTAAGGAATGACTAAGATGGATTTGGAGCCATTTTCATACGAGCCACAGCCAAAACAAATGCAAGGACTGAGCAGTAATTCTATACCTTAGAGCTTCAAATTCACATTTTCTGCTGAGATCAAACGTTTGCTGGCTAGTGTCAACAAAATCACCTTATATTACATGTCAAGTGTTAGAATAGCTTAACGGACGAACCAATTTCAAACATCAGAGAAAAGAATGAAGTGTAAACCATAGGAACAGTAATTTCTAACTATGGAAATCAATAACATCATATTGAGGAGAGCTACAAAATCTCTCCAGTTTCTACTGCCATAAGCCAAAGCTGTGATTCCTACTCCAAGCATTGCTCAGTCTCAGCAGACTTTGATCCTCACTGGGAGGAAACAAGGATCTGACCTCTGCCTGAACTTAGGACCTGTGAAGAAAAAGATTCCCAAGTCAGAAAAATAGAGGTTTCTTGAGCTTCTTATGCATCTGTTAGATTCCCACCAGGCAGTGTGTACACGCTCCTGTGAAGTGTTCCTGAGCAGTCACCTCTAATTAACATCTCAGAGAAGGCTGCCAGCTAATTTGCTGACCAACCCCAAACAACTGAAAAAAATAAGGAAATATAAAAATGCCAAGAGCGTTTTAAGCACGATTCTTGAATTAACTTTGCCAGATAGAGAAAAAAAAAAAAAAAAAAAGAGAAAAAAAAAAAAGGAGGTCTGTCTGCTGTGCAGTAACCTCATTCTCTGGTTGGCTTCTAACACTGGTCCCTTCTTGCCTTTCTCACTGGAAACCTTCCTGATTTGATTAAGACATTATTTATTTAATTTGGTGGATAATGAAAATCCTTGAAGTGGAAGAAGATGTAAACATAAGCTAAAATACAGCTCAATGCATCTCCTAAAAATATGCAGAAAAAGCAACAACCTGAGTTACACTTGAAAACTTTCCAGGAATTTGCTGAAACCGCAGATGAGGATGAACTAGCTTTTTGCACCTTGAGTGGAAAACCAGCATGCACGATCCCATACAACATAAATGTTCATCTCTCTTTCCTTCCCGGTCCTAAGGACTTCCAAACACAAACCCCCACTTTCTACTACTGTACTGGTTTCACTTGACAAGGAAGTTTAACTTGCAGTGTGAGAAAAGAGCTTTATGTATCCACTGTCCTTCAAATGTTGTAAGTTCCTGAGTAAATATTTCAATATTAAACATCCCAGAGCAAACACAGTGGCTGGAAGGCTGAGGAGTGGCCCTTCTCTGGACAGCTGGCATGGAGTACACACTACATAAGATAATCCCCTTGGACAATCCCCTTCAGGACAAGAGAATACGACACAAAGCTTTTGTTAGAAAAGCAATCTGGAAGAAATCACCTAGCAGAGAAGTTTCTGTCAGTCTTGTTAGGTCTGAACCCTGATCTCCCAGTGTACTTACAAATACTGATGGATCTTTCCACAAAGATGGAACTTATACATTACTTCTATACATAAGTCTAAAAGTATGCATACTTATGTACATTCATCTTCATAGAACAAAGACATCTTCATAGCTTAATGGCCTTTGATCTTACTGGGATAACGCAAGTCAATGAGGTTCCTATCTATTCTTCTTACTTGCTCAGAGTCCTTAGTCATAATCAAGTACATTTTTCTACCGTCTCATTTGAGGACACATTCTTCTTTTGTGCCCCCAAAATGCAGTGTTTTGGTTATTTATAAATGTTCATCAGATCATTTGCCTGTACAAATTACTGCCTGAATATTATCCATAAACTGTATATTTCCATTATTCATTCTGATCTCCACTCCTGATTGGATGCCTGAAACGTTATGAATAAAGAAAAAAGTGAATGATGAATAGTGAATCATGAATAATAAACAGAAGATGAGTACACTTTTTCATACTCCTATTCCTGCATGAATATGTGCATTCCTCCATATCAGTTTTCTTCACCAATATTCATATGCAGAAAAAAATAGATTGAAATGACACTAACAAAAAAGGGTGGGAATGCAGCTGAATCAAATCAGGAACTGTGATGTTTTGGGGTTTTTTTTGTGCTTAGTTGTGAATGCACTACTCAGCAGTCATTCAGTTCCAGCAAAATCCAACTGTTGTAGGAACAGTGTTAGCTGGAGAGACAGGAGTAGGATTTTTTCTCCATGAATCCCCCAGTAACTTTCCCAGGAAGATGGGCATGTCACAATACTTCTGCTTTCTTCTGCTTTCTCTACTGCAAAATTAAAATAATAATGCCCTTCCTTCCTCCCATAGCATCTTCAGACATCTGAATAAATCAAGTTAAGTGAGAGAAGAGTTTTTAATAACTTATCAGTAGCAAATATAAATCACATCAGCCTTTAGATCCTTAACCTTTCAGTTAGCTTACAGGTATGTTCAATGCAGATGTTGCTCAGATTATTCATAAATTATTTTTTTCACACTTCAAGAAAACAACAGGTTCTCTATGTCTGACTTTTTAAACCATATTATACTTCAAAATCCCCTTTTTGCTCATTTAAATAAAACTGTATTTTGAAATGTCCAAAACTTAATAATTATTGTTTTTAAGGGCAGGTAATGACAGGATGAGGGGAAATGGTTATAAATTAGAAGAGGGTAGATTTAGGCTAGATATCAGGAAGAAATTCTTTACTGTGAGGGTGGTGAGACACTGGAACAGGTTGCCCAGTGAGGCTGTGGATGCCCCCTCCCTGGAAACATTCAAGGCTGGGCTGGATGGGCTGTGAGCAACCTGGTCTACAGGGAGGTGTCCCTGCCTATAGCAGGGGGTTGGAACTAGAAGATCTTACAGGTCCCTTCCAACCCATTCTATGATTCTATGATTCTATAATTCTATGAGTCTATGAGTCTATGATTCTATCAGTCTATGAGTCTATGATTCTATGACTGTTGTCCTAAACTGTAGCTTTTTGTCTTCCTAAGCCTGTAAAATCTTCTAATTTAAACCTGTAGGTAGAGACATCTTGGAATTGAATGCAGACATTTACAATCATTCTTTCTCTAATTTATACAATTATAAGAAATGTATTTTTTCTTAGCTGTTGGCTCCAGCTGTCCAAAGTTGCTGACCAGAATGGAAACTGTTAAGCATTTATTTGAAATGAAGAAGATTTTGTTTAGGTTGTGAATTTGTACATCTCTTTTGCATGTTTTTAAGAAAAGTTCTGAATTAATTATATGTGCATTTTTGTTTTGTTTCTAATTACGAAATCTGCATAACTCTTCAAGTTTTGCACTGAAACACAACGGGTTTTAATCTACAGAAGATAAAAAGCAGATCTCTAAGGTCTTATCTGTAAAAGGAAAAATTAATAAGTCTGAGCCTTATATATGTGAGCAATCAGTTTGTAGTCCAGCTATTATCAAGCCATTGTGAACATTTTGAAATTCAGGAAAGATACGTTTCTATCCTGAGTAAAGTCAGACAAGCCCTTCAGGAAATGCTAGAGAGTACTCAGCCAAAATCATCCATTAGTCACCCAGAATTACCCCTCTAAATCGCACAGAAAAAGGACTTAAATCTGCTTTTCTCACGGTGCAAGTCTCTGAATATGGTTCCAAAGAGCCTTTTGCCAGCTGAGACTCAAGATAGTTATACTGAAACCAGCACTGTTAGAATAGTTTGGGTTATAAGCTATACTCTTTAACATTTTACTGAGGGAAACACCAGAAACTTCTGCATTTTTAGCGTGCCAAGATTTGAAGATTTTCTGGAAGAGCTTTAAAAATAAGAAATGTTTTTAACAGAGTTTTATATGATTGAAGTATGTAAGTGTTTTTATAAGTACTGGATATACTGTCATCAATCACATGAATATGTGGTGTGTCTGTTTAGATTTTCACCCGGACTCTAAAAAGCTATAATCAGGAAGTTCAAAGTACCACTGTAGTCTAAAACTCAGATAATAGAAGTTCTGTGACAATGATTTCATCACTCTAAAGCATAATAACACAGTTTTGTTGATATTTCCTTCGATGCTCAAATGAATGGCAAATTAGGGTCGCCCTTTTAGTGTCCTTCTGAATCACCAAATTATAAATGCAGTTCATCTGTCTCAAGGTATCACAATAAAAATTACAAGATGACCTTTAAAAATGGTTAGTAAAGCACTGTTGCATACTTTGTTCTGGATATCACCTCGACAATCACTTGTCTGTCATTTTCAGAGATGAACTGTTATTTCCACTTGTGCCCACACCTGTAATAGCAGCTGCCTTTTCACCACCTATCACTCACTTTTCTACGTCCTCCTCCATTCTTGCTTTTATTTCTTTTTGCCTACACTGCAATTCACAGAACCTTCCTGTGAAGGAAAAAGCATATATTTAATCTATAAATACATGTACAAAATGTACCTTGACCTTTATTTCTTTTGTGGAATCTTATGCCTTTTTCTCTTACTCTGTCCGTTGTTCCAACACTCCCATCTCATCCCATTCACAGGATGGATGAGGTTGGAAGGACCTTCTTGGTCCATTTGGTCCTTCTTGGTCCATCTCTGCTCCAGCAGGGTCACCCAGAGCAGGGGGCTGAGGCCCACATGCAGCGAGATTCTGAAAATCCCCAAGGAGGAGACTCTACAGCCTGTTGTGGCAACCTGTGCCAACGCTCAATTCCTTTCTTACTCTTCTCTTTACCTTCTCAGTACCTCTGGTTCTTGTTCCATCACTTTACAAGCAAATTTACACCGTCCGCAGCTTACATCAGTCAGTCCCTCCCTGCTCCATCTCCAGTTCCCTCTAAGATCCTGCTGCAGTGCGGTATTCACTTCCTGCTCTAACCAGCCTAGCTGCCTTCAGCTTGAATAGAAATGAGCACATACTTTTGGAAAACTCATCCTTTATTTCAGTCCAGTGAATCTTCTTCTTTCTACTTTCTTCCTAACTACTTGTTCAGAAATTTCTTTGGAAGATTTTCTGCTCTCATTCCTGACTACAGGGGACAAAAGAGTGGTGCTCAGTAAGAACATATTCTTTATTATGTTTTTTATTTTATTCTTCTCACTTTCTTCTATGCTTCATTCGAAAACACAAGATCAACCAACACGTCTGTGTAAAAAAAGTATTTCTTTCATTTATATCTTTAATGCATGTCAATTTCCTAATATCTGAAGGAAAGCCTTTTTTTGCCTCTTTATATCCAACAACCTGGCTGAGATGAAGATGGATAAAACAAACCTCTTAATCTCTCCTCTTTGTAAATTCGATTTTAAAGCTTTTCACAACTGCTTCCTTAGCCACTGGCACAGTATTACCATGCTGCTCTTAAATGAGATCTAATCTTCTTGGGGATATCTCTAGTCCACCCTCCAATCCATACTTCAGTCTGTCAGAGAGTTTCCTTCTAACTTCTCTAAGATATATCTCCTACCAATGCAGATGTCTAAGACTCTTCTGTAGATCCCATCATCTCACATCTCTGTGAGCACACTATCATTTTCCCCAACCTTCCTCTGACTTCTCACATTAATGAACACCCCATCTTCTCTAAAGCATGCACAGAACAAGTATAAGGGTGGGGTTTTTTTTTGTGGGTTTTTGTTGTTGTTGTTGTTTGGTTTTGTTATGTTTGGTTTTGTTTTGCTTTTCCCATAACCTACTTTGCTAGCATTGTACTGGGAACATCACCAGTTATTAGATCTCATGGGATATATCTGACCAGGTGCGGACAGCTGCAAATACCTGTGTCCATGTAACATCCCATCTTGATTTACTGTATAGAGAATGGAAGGAAAAAAAAGGTATTGTCAGATCAAACCCAAAGTTCTGGTACCTTATATTCTTGGTTTCCTTTCACTGGCTATAAAGAAAGCTGGGGGCTCCGATGTCAATATCCAATGAGATATTTGTAACTATTGAGACTTTTGTGAACTTTTGAAATATTTTATCTCATTTTTTAATTATGTATGCTTGGGAGTTCCATATCCATACCTACTGTATCTGTACAGTGCCTCATGCAATGGGGTTAGAGACCACAATTATGTTCTCACGGTTATTATAATGGTTAGGCTTAAAGTTATCAAAGGCATCAAAATGCCATACTGAAAAAGTCTGAAGAAAACATCTTGCAAAGGTTAGAGGAGCCACAGTGATGTATAGCAAGAGTATGGAGACATTCAGAAACACATAATTGATAGCTTGTGTGGCTGGTATTCACAGTGCTGCAGTCCCAGTGACTCTAAACATATGGCAACAAGATAAAGCTGAAGAAAGAACAGTGGCATTTAGTCATCTGCAGGGTATAGTGTTTATTTATTTATTTAATTATTACTAATACGGGTAAATAAAGTTTTTCCAGCTTCCCTTCGGAGGAAATTTTAGAAATATTATCTATGCCACTTGGAGAAAACGCAAAGTCCTCAGAATTCCATAGCTATTTGTATCATTTAGTGAGAATGTTGCCTTTGTTTTGCTGCAGAATTTCATTTAACAATAAGTGTAATTCTAGCATTTGTGCTAATTCTTTTCACTTCTTCCTATGTCTTTGATTTTGTGGACCACACTGACCTTGTTTAGGCGAGAGATTACTTAACAGGGGTATGACTGAGACACATAAAACTTCAAGTAGTATGGTGATAATGAATGAAGAATGTTTATTGAGTGTTTCCCACAATACTCTTGTTCTTTTCAGGAAGCAGCAAATGAAATTATCAGGCAACAGATTTAAAGTAAATAAATGAAATATTTTTTCACTACAGTGTTAGTTGCCTGCAAAATTTGTTATCACATTGGAAAAAATAAAATACCAGACTTGTCCACACAGTATACAGTTTTCCCATCTTGTTGTTTAGCTCAACATAAAAATTGAAAGTTACAACACAATTCTTATTACTCAAATAAAATGTGATATTTTGTCTATCTTTATACGTACATGTCAGGGCCTCAGGGAAGAAGGTTTACCTTTCATGCCTCCTTCACACTGGATTAGATGGAATCTGTGGTGAAAGGAGGAGACTTTTCCTTCCTTCACAGCAACCAAATACTTCATTAGAAGTAAGATTTTGAAATGCAAGCTGAGAGAGGCATTTTGAAATGACTGGGAAACTGCTCAGGAGATCAGGAAGCTAACACACAGGCAGTTTTCAAAGGAAATGGAGAGAAAGAGAGCTTTCCAAAGGACCCACAGGACAATTTCTTTTTCTTTCAACTTGGAAACGCACAAAAAATGTTACTGGACTAAGGGTAAATCTGGAGGAAAAGACTTGGCATGTAAGAAACAAGAGACAGGGCAGAGAGAATTGCTTCCAAATCCATTTATTTTAATTCAGTCTTTCCCAGCACATCTGGATTTTTGCTTGCTTTAAAAGTGCACTCTGAGAGATCGTCCCTTTTCAGATTCAAATTCCTCTTGGTGTTTTTGTGGTGTTCCAAAGGGAAATGATATTAGCAGATGCACATCAGAGCTTTGTCTTTTGGGGTCATATCATATGCTCATCACAGAAAGTTATTCTCCATAGTCAGTAGAGAGAGAGAACTACCATTGGAACTACCATTCCTAACTCAGAAGAAGACAAATGACACTTTGGAAGCAGCTGCTTCTCCAGTGATTACATTAGGAGCCTTGATGTTTAGACTAGGCACCTGACTTTCAAATGCTTATAATTATGCAGGAAAAAATTCATCCTTTTTTTCCCCTTTGAAAAAGGTCGCTATTATAACTTCCCAACATGTGTATGCACAAGCAAGCTGGTGGATGCAACACTGCTGACCAGTGTAAAATACAAACCTCATGCAAGCTGTCAGCTCCCTGACAACAATAATACTTGCAACAGTCACGTCTCTATGTTGTGGTCCAAATGTGGTCCAAAATGCCAGTTGGCATTCAGATTTAGAAAGATCAGTCCAATTTTTTATTTCAGTCGTTCCACCAAAAGAGGCATTGGCTCTTCTGACAGGAGAGAGAACTTCATCATCTCTTAAGAGCATCACAGGCTCTTAGACAATAGACTAACAGGCTCAGAATGTGATCCGATGTTGAGAAACAATTGCTTTGATGGCTTTCCTCAGATTGGCTAAAAGAAACCTTGCTTGACAATTTATTTTGAACATCTGGCCTACTATTATTGAGCATCTATTTATAAAGCAATCCTCAACAAAACTCTCATAGAAGTGTCTGTCTTCAATCAGTTTGTGTCTGTCTTGTGGCAACAGAATATTTTGCAGACATTAGTTCCTAATTGTCCACGGTTTTCTTATTCCAATCAGCATTCCTTTCTGGAGCTACTTTATGTATATATGTTTTTTATTAACAGAGCTGTTCCTGCATACAACATAAATGAAAACAACTCTATTAGAGAAGCTGTGAGTCATTGCCATCATTTTATTAAATAAATTATTTCAAGATCTCAAATGAGGCATGAAAAGGCTTTAACAAACAGCTAGCAATTCCTTAAAAACGTTTTTTTTTTTTTTTTTACATTTGTATTAAATTGATTCAAAAATCTTCTGTTTTTACCAAGGGTAGAAAGCTAATTGTAAGCACATTTGGAGATACTATGGAATAGTGGATGGTAGGGGGGAAAGAGAAAGTATGATTCTCATTCAGAACAAAGATACAGCATGGAAGAGTTCAATGTATTGCTGTTACTACAAGGGTACATCACACATCCATTGAAGACATGTTGGGGAGTGATGACAGTTCTGCGTCTGCTATGGACTTAACTCATTGTGCATTTCTACTCATACAAAGATCTTATTATTACTTTCCTAGAGATCTTTAAAGTTTTATGCTCTTGAGCCAGAAATTCCTCTCTGTAGGAGCATTTTCCTGCCCTGCTACATAAGACAAAACTCTTTATCCTCTCATATTTATTCAGCACAAACTGGATATTTGTATTTCATTGAATTCATGCAACACACTTTGTCTCTGCACCAATTAGATTATGTAAACTAGAAAAAAAATAAAAAAAAAAAAAGAAGGTAGTTAATGGGAAGGAGTTTAGAAAGAGATCCTTGTCCCACTGAAGACAGGAAAAATCTTTCATGTGCTGTGAATTGAATCAGATTTTTCCCCAAAGGTCTGATTGTAAGTTTAAGTAAATCTCTTTGGATTCGTCTGAGCATTATACTAATCTGTTGGTGATAGAGTTGGCTGTGACTGGGAGAAAAACAAAAGAGAGGATTATATTTTTACATTTTAATCTACTTGTACCCTTCTTAAGTATGAATTTCAGAAAAGAATGTGATATAGAACTATTATAAATATTTGTAATCATTTGGGTGCCTCTGTTTTGGATCATCCTGGGAAGGATACAAAAACCCAGAGTACTAAGTGATCTGTAGGAGTAGTTGCATATACTGTACTGAAGGAACCATGTTGTGAGTGATGTTTTTCACATGCTTTAACATGTTTTCAGGACTTACTTTCAATTTAGTTAGCCCATCATCTTTGAGAAAAAAAAAAAAAAATGAAAAAAGAAGAAAAAGAAAACTCCAAATACTACACCTATAGGAGAAAAACTCAATTTCTGTATATTGTTCTTTTAAGAGGCTGGATTGTCAAGATGGCTTTTTGATAGGGGAGCACAGTGTTTCTGTATGAAACTCATTATTTGCAGGTGGATGTCTACAATTATGTTACCTATTGCTCTGTCTGCTGTTGTCTTAGTCCCATAAGCAACAAGTTCAAGAAAGATAAATCGAAGTAGTATTTCTGTGTTCCACATCCAGGTGTGCAACAGCTGGTCAACACTGGCATTAAATGCTATAAATTCTCCCAGAATATGGGCAACTTTCCATCATTTTGGCTTTCTCACATTAATAATCACTGCAGTTGAGAACATGGGAGCTCAGGTGTGTGCCATCACTTTCCTTCCTATCATGTGTTGGCACATATTGACCCATCTGGGATTCACATTGGAGCCTTGAGTAGTGACAGGCAAGAAAGCTGTGATTTATGAAGCACTGCTGAAATTAGGGCAGAGCTCAAAAGAGCTGCTACAGTTTGGGCTGTGCCAATGTTTCCATTGGAATTCTTTGTGTGCAATGGTTTACAATTTGGTTTTGGCACACAAGCGCCAGTGGGAATCTTAGCAATAAAATGAAAAATCTGTTTGGTACTTTTGAAATTATTTGGATACATCCAGAAATTGCAAACATAAGGTTCATTATGTAAGTTACATGCACTGTTCAGACCATACTTATCAAAAGATAAGTATCAAAAGCTAAGATGAGAGAAGTATTCTCCCCTCTGCAGCTGTCAGAAGCTGGCCAGTGTCCTGCACATACCACTACATGCTGCCTGCTTTCCTCTGCAAGAGCCAGAGTGGGGCTTTTCTTGCTTCCTGATGCTTGCTTATCTTGCTCATCACATGTTGAGATCTGTCAGAGCCCCGGACTCTCAGGAGCCCTGCGCTGACCTGTGCATTGATGTCTTCTCCAAACATGTGCTAACCGTACCCTGGGGTGCACCACGTCCAGCACTGCCAGTGGGTGGGAGGAGGGGCTGTCCCACTCTGTAACTGCAGCCTTACCACAAACACTGGGTGCAGTTTGGGTGCCACATTAGAAGAAAGACATAAAGCTATTAGAGAGCAAAAGAGAAAGGTGTTGAAAAGTCTGGAGGGCAAGATGTACGATGAGCGACTGAGGTCCCTGGGTGTGCTCAGCACAGAGCAGAGGAGCTGAGGGGAGGCGGCTGCAGCTCCTCGCAGGGAGCGGAGGGGCAGTGCTGGGCTCTGCTCTGTGTGACAGCGACAGGGCCCAAGGGAATGGCATGGAGCTGCGTCAGGGGAGGTATGGTGGGTGTCAGTGACAGGGTCTGCACCGGAGGGCAGTGGGCACGGCCCCGAGCTACTGCAATTCAAAGGGTATTTGGACAGCGCTCAGACGCAAGTTTTGAGTTTGGTTGGTCCTATGTGGAGATGGGAGTTGGATTTGATGATCCTTGTGAGTCCCAACTCAGGATATTCTTTGCTTCTATGAACCCAAGCAACACCAGCAATTACAGGAGCGCAATTATAGGAGCAGATAGCAGCATTCATCTTAACTGGCTCTTCCTGGCCCCCATTCTGCTTTTCTCCCATCTCAAGTCATGCTCAACCCCAGCCGCACAGTCTTTGCCCCTAGATGCAGTTGAGGCTGTGCAGAAGCCTCAGCTGCCAGAGGAGTTCTGGTCCCAAGATGTTTCCATGTGACTAAGGGCAAAGTATCCAAACTCCTGACTGTTATTTGTCTTGTGCTCAACAGGAGAATGAATGCAAGGCTCCCTCTCAGGACTGCTGAAATACCAGAAACAAGTGCCACAGATGTGCCTGTAAATAACTGCCTAGATCTAAGAGCATGCCCATGAATGAAAAATCATTCATTGAATATTTCCAGAAAGTGAACCAAAAGAATCAGGAAGAAAGATGCAAATTCATGGCTTTGAATTACAGTATGTTTTTTTTTTGCTGTGTTCCCAGTACATCACATGTTACAAACCCACCTGAAAATCACAAGCACAGAATAATACGTGATGTGTATTCAATATTCTGAGAGTAGTAACCTCCAGACATTCAGCATCTTGCATACTAATAACCTTTAGAAAACTCGCTTCCTTCTGTAAGTTTTTCTCCCAAAGCAGAGAGGAAATACACAGTGGATGTAGCCATAAAGGAAAGGGAACAGGAGCCAAGAGATCAGAAAATATGAGGTATGAAGAGGTGGCCGTTTCAATCAGTCAGTGTGAGCATTCATCTTTATAACATGTTATAAAAAGTTTATTGCCCATTTTACAACTCTAGCTGCTCAATGTTTGATTTAACAAGAAAACATGCCAATAATGTGCATTGCCATCAGGTATAGCTTTTGCATGTCCTGGAAGTCATGACATCTCAGCCCAGACTTATTATAAATATTAATCCTTCAAGTGCAAAGGAGAAAGCCTGCACCTCGATTTGTGATCCCTCAGCAATGAAGGAGAAAATCTTCATCTTGACTATCAACTCATGAATAGAAGCACTACTTTTTATATTACTACCTAGATTTGTCCCCTTTTTTACTGCCCCATGCTGGAACACATAATCCAAACTGATGGGTAATTTCTAAATCATCACCAGTGTGTTTTGCCATATGTACTGTTGTGTAGACAGACTTACAGACCTCACAGGGGACAGATAAGAATGGGACAGTATCTATACTGGTTTAGGCCACTCAGATCGTCACTGAGTTCCTTTAAACACAAAGATGCAAGGTGAGGGGGAAGGCTAAAGATGCATACAGTACTCTGCCACTGCATCAAGTCTACCAAACCTTCTTCAGCCAGTTACAGCTTTCAGTCTGTGTGTATCAGCCTTCTGATCATCCACACGTGGTCCTCCCATGCTGACATTGTGCCATGTCCTGTCTCACAGATATCAAAGCTGCACACTAATCTTGAAGGAAGGCTTCACTGAATGACGCATTAGAGGTACAGCGTTCTCTGCACTTCATCTGCCTTACCCTGGATCCAAAACTCCTGCTAAGCCAAAGCAGTGAGGGAACACAGCAGCAAAACAAACACACGTGGTCAGCCATCAGTATAAAGGCTGTCCAGAGTTCCAGGAAAAGCACTCAGTTTACTCGGAGATTAACTACTGCAGAAGCATCAGCACATGAATATACGTTTTATATTTTAATTATTTTACAGCACGTGATGCAGTATCTTGTGCTATTAAGCTCTTTGTTTACCAAGCATCAGAAATTGCTGGCTGCAGAAAAGCCATGATAGCATATTGTGTATAGATTTTAAGCCAAGGTGCCGTATGCTACTGAGCTGCTAAATTACATAAACTTCCTGAATTCAGTGGGGTTACGTGAGCGTAGAAGATCTCAGACTTAGCTCCTATATCTTTCAGTAGATGGATTTATGTTATATGTTTGTGGAAAAAAACAAAATGTATATAATATAGTACAGTTCATGTATTGCTGTTACTTTTTTTTTTTTTTTTCAAATTCATTAAAAACAAAGAGCTGTGAGAAAAAAATGAGCCTAATCATGAAAATGGAGTAAAAATAGATTCACCTTCACCTGCATGGTAGATGAAGCTTTTACCACTGAAGCTTTTACCACTGAAAATCTGTTGGACAACTGGGAGGGAAATGATGGGAAAATACAAAGCCTTTGTGGAATAAACAAGAATGTAAATCATTCTGAGTTCAGACAGTGCTCAGCTCAAGAATGCATCAGCTTGAGAAAAGATTAATAAACCAAAATTTCTTTCTTGTGCTGTTCTTTGAGAGAACAGCTGGCTTTGATTAAGTAAATGAAGATCAAAAGAACAGAAATAGAAACATATTGAATACCTGATCCAGGATAGCTATAAGAGTTAAAAGGGAAAGTTGCCTCCTCTTTGTCTTTAGTTGCTAGAAAGACTTTTTTGAAAAGCATATAGCATTATTTATAGTGGTTGTTATGATAAAATCCAAAGTACTTCCAAATATATAATGTTCCACCTATTGTAACTAAATTAATAACTGGTCTAAAAAGACCATCTGTGTATAGTAGACATTAAAATCATCTAAGGTGAACAATGCAGAGTTGGTCTGATGGCAGAGTACCACTGAATCAGAGTATCACATTGAATCAGCTGAAGCAACTGCAAAGACAAACAGTAGCCTTTGTCTTGCCAACGTACTTTAAATCCCAGGAGTGAAAAATGGACTGGAGCTACAGGACAAGAAATGTAGCTTGTCATTGATATTGTGGTCAATGAAGTTTGAAGCACAAGCAGGGAAACAGTAGGTGAGAAGTAGAACAGAAAGATTGACTTTAACAAGCCAGAACACTCTATGATGACAGAAGCTATCAACCTCAGAAAAGCCAGGCAATTCCCTTGTAGTGTGTTTGAGAAGTGCATTTTCATTTAAGACTAATATTCATTCTAAGATGCAGTTTTCTATGGTGATGAAAGAGTGCCTGTTCATCCTTTTAATAATCCTGGTCTTGGACTGTTTTCTATGAACAGCTGTTGACATTATCTTTTTTTTTAATCTCAGTAACCTCACTCACTTACAAATACTATTGCTGGTGACTTCTCTTTGCCCCTTTGATTTTGGATAACAAGCCTTAATAGGAGACATTCTGTTCTCTGGATGAGACAAAATGTTCTCACAACTTAACAGATATTTCCATTGTAAGCTTGGCTCATGTGATCAGGCGTGAATAAGCTACTGAAATATATCATACCATCTACTTGTGACTCACCTGTCACATTTTGTTTTTAAAATAATGTGGAATAAATTATAGATCAACTGAAACAGACCAGAAATTTCAGGTTTTGAGCTGCAGGGGAGAAAAGAAAACTTGAATCACATCAGTTTTCTACCTTCTGTTTCACTTGGTTCTCCATTTCCTAGGTCTAAAACTCTCCTGTGCCCCTGAAGTACAGGGCAGTTCCAGGGCAGTTCCAGTAAATTAAATGGAAGTAAGCATAGGATTGACTTTAAGCGTAAGATTAAATATTAATAAAGAGAAGACTTCTGTAAAGATCACTGAAAGAATAGTATTGCTATGAAAAAGTTAGAATTTTTTTTTCTCTGTTAAAGGAAAACCTGAAGTAGATTTTTGAAGTGATTGTAGGTATCTTTTCTTTAACAGGAAATATTGGAACCGTGTGAGACTGCTGATTTAATTCAGTGCTGTGGTTTAACCTGGTGGCAGCTTAGCACCATGCAGCTGTGGTGGGATGAGGGAGAGAACTGGAAACAAAATAAAGCTTGTGGGTTGAGTGAAAAAATATTCACTAAGGCAGTAAAGGAAAAGAGAAAAATGAAAAAAAAAAAAAGTGTGATGATCAGTATATATATATATATGTGTGTGTGTGTGTCTATAACACAATTAGTCACCATCCAAAGCCCAGCTAACAATACTGATGCCCGCTGGCTGATGCCCAGCCAGCATCCCACAGCTCTGTGGCTTTCCACATGATGTCATGGCATGAAGTAACCCCTTGGCCAGTCCAGGCCAAATGTCCTGGATCTTCCCTGTCCCCTGTTGCCAGGCTATAATTGTGGTGGCTCTTTCCCACTGAGTGGCCTAGCCTGCCCCTGGCACACTCCTATCACTCAGCAACAACCAAAACATTGGTGTGTCATCAACACTGTCTCAGCTAAAAGCAGGACATTCAGAAATACCTGAAAACCTTAACCTGTGGTTACCAAATGTCCATTAGTTTAATGCATGGTTCATTTTCACCAATAATGGATCCAGAGTCATCCTCAGAACCAAAGCTCCCTTTGAGCTTAGGGATACTCAGATCCACTAATATCCCTAAAAAGGCCAGATCCTTTTTAAAGTCAAAGTAGACTATGTCCACTATAAGAGCAGTAAACCAGATTACTCTAAACCTGAGGCTGTAACACCTAGCCTGAAAAAAAAATCACTAAAGTACACAGTGTGTGAAAAAATCAGATAAGGAATAAGGCCAAAACAAAGGGAATAGTCTGGGGATGCACTGTCTGCCATTGTGGATAGAATTGGGCTAAACTTTGCAGATTGTGCAAAAACTTTTTTTTTTTTTAATAATACACATTACCAGAAAATTATAAGAGTCCTGATTGTTGGACAGAATGCCATTGAATTAGAAATTATAGAATAAAAAATGAATCTAAAAACTTGGGAAAAATTCCAAAAATCTAGCATGATTCTGATGCAGCACAGCAGTAGTGGAGCTCAGCGAAATCAGCCTGCCTTGGAGACTGGTGGAATTTTAGATAGCCCTGGTCTTGGTGGGAGCTGATTTACCCATCTGAAAAATGCCATTGAACTAAGCAAAATTTTCAAACTAATCAAAGAAACACCAGCATTAAGATTAGATAAATGCTATTTAAGACAGCACCAGAATGTGGCTGATACTGCCCTGAAATTTTAATTTAAATCAGTTTGGTTTTCATTTGATTTACTGATTTAAATTCTCTTTTAACGTTAATGGATGGGAAATATTTCAAAAATGAAGCTCTGGGCATAGTATACTTGGTTAGCATTTTAAATAAGCTTGATTGATATTGATATTGATATTGATCAATATTAGGAAATAAACAGTTCTCGCTTTCAATGCAACCAATGGAATTTTATAATCTGGCATAATGACTGTGATTCATTTGTGTTCATATTGTATCTCAGATGGTTTCAAAGTATGCTTGTGTAATTAATGTCCGAGAAATGTTAATTTATTTATTTCCTACCAAAAACAAAGGAGAGTGATTTTCATTTAAAAGTCATCGCTGATTACAACAGCTAAATTATAAGGTTTAGGTTTAACAGAGATTAATGAATTCAAAACTTCAAATTGGTTTTAAGAGAAAGGTCCTGGAGGAGCAAAGTGCAACATCAGTGGACTGATGCTGGGAATAGATCCAGGAGAAGCTGATAATCCCAAAGACTCAATGACATGTTTTCCCATGGTAAGACAAGAGTTAGGGATAGGATTAAGGCTCAAGCTAGATGGTAGAAAAAGGTGAGATGGTGTTGACCTTGAAAACTGAACTTAAATCTCCAGAATTTTCCCTATCACTGTGAAGTGATCATTTTCTTAGGTTTAGCTCTACAGTTCGCAGAGCTACAGGTACCTTCTGAAGGTAGTTTTTTGTGTTTGAGCTCAGAATAGGTGACAAAGGAGAGTATTGGGCAGGAGTCTGGGTGAATACCCAGGGTTCTTTTTCACAAAGGTCAGAAGAACCTGCCACCCATTTTAGGGTTAGGTATGGGCTTACGGTGATCACAGATCTTGATCACAGATCTATTTCAAATTTGTTCATTGAAAGGCTATAGGAACTGCAGGTAGGATTAATAATTATTTCAAGTCTGGAATGCTAAGCTTAGGGCATTTTAAGGGTTCTTAACAACGCATATTTAACGCCTTTAAAGCCACTTTCATAATCACCAGCCCATTTAGAATTTTACTTCCCATAATGCAGTACAGCTCTAAGATAATGTTATCTAATGTCTAATGAATTCACTTCGAATTCTTCATTTTACAATTCATTCGAACACTTTGATTTGAAAGCTGAAGTAAAGGTGCAATGTCCAGGTAACAAAATATTTTTAGGTATATTTGCATGTAAGTGTGTGTTAAAAGAATTTACAATGATAGTTTCTGATTTGCAACGTCTCTAATGTTTGATTTCTAAAAGGATGTATTACAAGATTTGTCGCCTTTTGAAACTGATGTGCAAATCTGGAGCCAACATAAACAGATACTAAGTGAAGAGGTTCATTGGAAAATATCACCTAACTTAGGGGAGCAACTTCCAAATTCTTTTAGCAGCTTGGAGGATACATGGCATAAAGACAGTGTTGTTTTTCCTCTTGCATGGGGCTTCCTGAAAGGTAAGATCATTTCCATACACAGTAAATCAGTATGCAAGCACGTACGGGAACTATTTTACAAAATAATCCTAGCTTTCACAGATGAAGTGTATTATCTAACAGGTATGTTAATATGTGGTCAGTCCTGTATACAAAACTTCCTCCAGTCCCTGGCTTTTCCTCAGAGATAACCATCTAAAATCTAACCTGCGTTAACACATCAGGGTCTGTGTGAACACATCCTGAGCGTTAAGTGCTGCAGGCCAAGAGCAATATTTGTTTCCCAATGGTGTTTGCACATTTATTTTTTTTTTTTGCCAGACCTCATAAGAATTTCTTTATTGATCTGTGTGAACGCTGTGCAAAGATGTAACATTTAACTCTCAGTGCATTTGCAGTCATCAGATCTGCAGTGGTGCATTCAAATTTGAGTTGGGGAAAGGGGCATCTGAGGACACTTTCTAGTATAAATCTTCTTTTTGTTTTAGTCCATTTTTCTAACCAACAGCTCTCTTCAGAGACTAGTGAACAGAGATAATTTGAAGAAAGTGTTACCAAGAACTGTGTATTTTGACTGGACTGCTTATGTCAAAAGTGCATTAGATATTGAGTGCAAAGGGAGTATGGGAGTATGTGTCCTGTGTCCTAGCTGTTCTGTTTATCATGACACATGAACCAGATAAATCCAAAACCTTCATTAGATAATATCAGGTACAGCCAATGGAGATATATTATGCTTAACATTCTATGATTAAAAATCTTTGTTAACTGAATCTAAGATTGCAAATGGTTGTCCATCTTCCTCTAACATCAGTTAGATAAAATCGTGGCTGGCTGTAGCAATGTTTGCCTATTTGTCTTGTTGAAACTTCCTCAGACATTTCCTATGCTCTTAGTTTTCTATTAACGATTTTATGAAAGAAGCTGGTACACCAGATCAGGAGGAGAAATACCACATGCATTTTTCGTTTCCCATTCCCCTCCCTTAGGAGTCTGAATGAGCAGGTGGCCATTGGGGAGCCCTCTTTTGTTGCTGGTCAACATGCTGTGCTATCAGAGTGATTATTACTGATCAGCTACTGCTGCAGCATCCCTATGTAAGTAGTGTACATCCTTAGGTACAATAGAACCATTCTCCACATGGATGGTAACCACTGCTGATAAACACTGTCATGTGGCTTGGTGAGGCCCATGATGTGGCATGGGCATTTGCAGTGGTCTGATGGACCAGTGTGATCACTGAGAATGGAGCTAGGGAAGGTCTATTCATTGTTCAAGGTAGCCTTCAGCCTCAGGTATGTTTGTGCAGAGATAATTCCAAATATATCACCTTACTGATTAGTACAAACAAAATGCCTTTCTGGTACTGTCACATGAGTTACTTTTGATACAATTTATCATAATTTTTTGCTGATTTTTTAATTTGGACATGTTTTTATTCCTTTCTATACAGCTTTCTCCAAAGATACTGGGTAGCATGGACCCATTCTTGTTTCAAACACAGTGCCTCTCTCCTGGAGATGTGTCAGAGAATCTAAGAAAATGGCTGGAAAGTCAAAGTGCTTTTCTTCAACTGCTGGAATTAGTCTCTGTGCACACAAGAGTAAAGCTAGATAATGATCTTTCTCTTGCCCAAATGGGACATCCTATTTTTCAGTCTGATGCTTCAGATTAAGAGCGATGTACTCACAGAAGGGTGGAAACTTGAAGGAGACTCTGCAGACACCAGAGTGATTAGCACTTCTGAAAATGTTCTTAATGCACTACTTGTGTACCTAAGCTTGTCTGAAAGTCTCCAATCACAGGTGCAGTGAGCACTCTTTCAGACGTGGACCTTCAATCCAGTGACACTAAATAACAGTAAATAACACTAAGTAGTCTGCAAATTCCAAATCCAGACACTTCTCTTTCTTTTTTCCAGCAGTGGATGTTGTTTGCCTCTGAAAATAAATAAATAAGTAAACAAACAAATAAATAAGGGGTTAAAATTCTAAGGAAAATCTAAAAAAATCTGTTACTTGATGTAATGTTTCATAAGGCAGTGTGCTCCACTTGCCATTATGGCTTTTGTGTAGTGACTTGGATAGCCGCAGTGTTTGAGAGAGGATAGAGTAGATGTTTTGGACAGGATATTGAAGGAGCAGTAGGCAAAGTGCAAGAGTACCTCCAAAATCTTGGTGCAGCAAACAGCAAAATGAATGGCACAACTGAACTGAAAAGTAGAATACTGGATTTGCTAACATTTGCTTCAGGAGCTCAGGAGATGCTGTCCGGGTCAACATTTCGAAAAACAAATTGTTCTACTTTCCGATGTTATCGCTGACAGAAATGTGTCATTTTTGTTTGGAACTGACATCTGTCTAAGAAACAATAGATGTCCGTCTTATCGCATTTTTTTCTTTTAACATGGCAACTTTCATCCATTCCCCAAATGTTTCCCATATTACAGATGTCTTGAAAAAACTGCTGGATGATTCAGACTACTCCTAGTCTAATTCACCGAAACACTAGTATGCAAACAGATTGGGTTTTCCACTGTTGAAAAATCTACCTTTTATAGCTGCTGTTTAGTATTTTCATTTTTTCATTTTCTGTGTGTGGTATAACCACCTCATCAGCAACTACAGGACAGAATTTTGCCTAGTGTGTTTCAATATTGGAATTTTGCCACTTTGAGAAGCTTCTGAGCATTTGTTTTGATCCTAACACATTTAAAATTCTCTTTTCTATCATGCTAGCTGACCCAGACCACTTCTGTTCTTTTTTCTTCCTTATCTGTTTTATATAATTCATGTATTCTAGATCACATTAATCATGTGAGCATCCTCTTTTTTTTCTCAACTGGTTTATTTATTCTATAATTATCTTTTTACATTCTCTCTAAGTCAAGTTGGTTGGGATTTTTGTGCTTTTTGCTATGTCTTGTCAAATTGCAGGACATTTTGAAGAAAGGAATTTTAACATTAATTCTGAAAGGTCATCTTAAATGGTCATTATCATTGTACTGAATTCACCAGAGAGTGAGTGTTATTCAGATACAGTTATGGTATATGTTTCAAGAGACAATAGAAGTTTGGATATTGGTAGCTAAACATGGAGTATTTGTCATCTAACTGATAAAAATAGCTCCTGCTTCCCACTCAATTTATTCTGAGCTGGCAACAAGCTCCATAGTTTTCCCACCCATTATGCCCTCTGCTTCCCATTCTGTTCTCCCTTGCATTTGAGCAGGGCACACAATTCTCTTACTTTTCTTTATTTGGTCAGTCGTTCTTTCTTAGCCACTGAGATTTCTAACCAACAGCATGTCACTTGCCGTAAATGTTTCTCTACTTTAATTTAGTTTCCGTCATCTCATACGGCAATAATGTAGTGCTGTTCTTAGAATCATAGAATCTTAGAGTTTTACAGGACCTTTAAAGGCCATCTAGTTCAACTCCCCTGCAGTGAACAGAGACACCTAAAGCTGGATTAGGTTGCTCAGAGCATGGTCCAGCCTGCATTTTAATGTTGTCAAGGGCTTCCACCACCTCTCTGGGCAAGATGTTCCAGTGCCTCACCATCCTAACTGTAACAAACTTCTTCCTTATATCCAATTTAAATATTCTCTCTTACACTGAAATCATTTCCCCTTGTCCTGTCACAACATATCTGCTAAAGAGGCTGTCCTTTCTTTCTTACAGCCTCCCTTTGGTTACTGAAAGGTTGCAATCAATCAGGTCTCCCCAGAGTCTTCTCCAGGATGAACAGCCCCAGCTCTCTCAGCCTGTCATTGCAGGACAGGTATTCCATCTCTAGGAACATTTTTGTGGGCCTCCTCTGGAATCACTCCAACAGGTCCACATCTTCCCTGTGCTGAGGACTCCACATCTGGACGCAGTACTCCAGGTGAGGTCTCACTGGCACAGAATAGAATAGCAGAACCACCTCCTTGAGCTGCAGACCATGGTTCTTTTGATGCAGCCCAGGATACAGGTGATTTTCAGGGCTTGGAGGACGCGTTGCTGGCTCATGTCCAGTTTTCCATCCACCAGTATTCCCAAGTCCTTTCCAGTAGGGTTGTGTTCAATCCTTTCATCCCCAGCTTGTACTGATGACAGGGTTTGCCCTGGCCCAGGTGCAAGACTTTGCACTTGGATTTATTGAAGCTCATGAGGTTCACCGAGGCCTGCTTGAGCCTGTATGGGTTTTCTGAATGGCATCTCATCCCTGGAGTGTGTTGACCACACCACACAACTTGGTGCCATCTGCACTGTGCTTGCTCCCAGTTTTTATGTCATTGATGAGGATGTTAAAAAGTACTGGTCCCAGTACTGACCCCTGAGGAGCATCACTTGTCACTGTTCTCCATCCAGGCATTAAACCACTGACAACCACTCTCTGCGTATAATCTTTCAACCAGTTCCTCATCCATTGACCATTCCACCCATCATATCCATGTCTTTCTAATTTGGAGAGAACAATGTTATGGGGAATCATGAGAAAGGCTTTTCTGAAGTCCAGATAGGTGACATCACAGGCAATTCCCTTGTCAACAGATGCAGTTATGCCAATCACAAAGAGTGACAAGGTAGGTCAGGCAGGAGCTGCCCTTGGTGAAGCTATACTGGTTATCTCATATCACCTCCCTCTTTCATGTGCCTTAGCATAGCTTCCAGGAGAATCTGCTCCATTATCTTCTCCAGCACAGAGGTAAGCTAACAGGTTGGTAGCTCACTGGGTTGTGCTTTCTACCCTTCTTAAAAACGGGTGTGATATTGTCTTCTTTCGAGTCAGCAGTGTCTTCACCTGTCTGCCATGACTTTTCAAATATTATCCGGAGTTTCTTGGCGACTACATCAGCCAATTCCCTCAGGACTCTGGGATGCATTGCATTGGGACCCTTAGACTTGTGGATGTTCATGTACCTCAGGCAGTTGCAAACCTTGTCTATAATTACAGTGGGAGGAGCATCACTTCTCCAATTCCCACCTTCCAAAACTTTATAAATTGGAAATGGCGTTTTATTCTTTCATCTGTCCTAATGTCCTGTCTGTTTTAGATCTTTAACGAACAGTCTCTGTCTATGATTGTCAGTCTCTAAACATTTTGTTATTAAAATGTGTTAAAAATATAATTTCAGCTTTAAATGTGAACTTATAGAATGACATTTTGTCGTGCAACTGTTTGCTGATTATCAATGTTTAATTAAAATCTGTCATTGAAAAATGATGCCCTTCCTAAGGAATGCATTTCCTTCAGCAGTAAAAGTCTAGAGGGGCAGTTGTCTCCCTGTCATAGCTCGACTTAAAAGACCAGAGAGACACGCAAGAAGACAACTAACAGTTCTGTGCATATTTATGGACTTGTTGTGCATGTGGTAAGTACTCTCCTGACAGCTAGTGTTAAATCCAATCAATCATCACTTAAATACATCACTGTGTATATTCACCTCACTCCTTCATTAGCATTCATTAGCAATTAATCAACACAGCAGTAGTCTCTGGAAAGTTCAACAATCCATAAGGTACATTTACATTAAAGATGAGCAAGTGAACATTTGTTCCACTTCAGCTAAGTCTTATGTATTGTCATTTCTTCAAAGAGTGAAAGACATCGATCAACCAGATGATTGATTGATTCATAGATAAAGCATGTCATGTATTTTCTCTGAAGAACATCTTTCTTCAAACCAGAGGACAGTAGTTTAACTCAGAAAAACTCCCAGTCTTCGGCTTTACAGTATATGTTTCACTGTACTGACTAGAAATGTCTTCCTGCCTTAAATCCATTGACTCTACAGATAAACGGTGTTGCTGCATCTTTTTTGAATTTACTGAGTAAAAAAACACATTTGAGGGTACAGAGGTCCAGATATACATTTCTAGTATCCTACATAAAATTGGATTTGCTTTGCTGATTCACTTCTTCAGTCAAAACATTTAATCTGTAGTATTTCCATTGCAAAGTGAGAGAGGGTAAAAAAAGTGTATGGAGGGTATAAAAATATATTTTTTCTTTTTTGTTGTATTACATTTAAGAAATAATAAATCTTAGCACTCTTAAAGCCTCTTACAACACCACAGGAAATTCACTGAACTAACGTTTATTGAAGTATTTGTTTAGCTATACTTATGACATAAATATATGCTGATAGTGATATCTTTAGTGTTTATCTTAAGTGCACTCCAGACTTTATAGCAATGAAATGATACAATCAGGTTTTAATTTGATTGTCTCTTTTGTGATAGAAAATACGTATTTTGAAGTAAGGATTTATTTTTAGATACATAATATAACAGACAATTTGCAACCTTTTACACAAATAAATGGAAATATTTGTTTTCAGAAAAATATAAATTTGTTTAGACTCTAAGCAGATGTGTTTCTTTTGTGTTTCTTTTATTTACATGGAGCTGCACTGAACAGCTAGTACTGTATTCTTAATGTCTTGAAATATGCAGTATCTAATACACATGCAGTAGTACATGAATATTGACAGCTTTTTATTTTTAAGGCATGTGAATGCTACTTTATTGCTTCAATATATCTTACTGTTTTCTTCATTCCTGGCTTCTATTTTGTTATTTTTTTCATACAAATACTGTGTTTTTCTTTGCTATAATTTCATACATCTTTGGTCTGAAGTGACTGGATGTATGAGAGTGACGTCAGTGTCATAGCTCAGACTTTCTAAGCTATTTCTTAGTAAACACATCTTTCACATCAATTCCTGCTGTGGCATTTCTCTTTCTTGTACATATTTATGTTTGTTTGCTTGTTTGTTTTAAAATGCATTCGCATTTCATTAAATAGCTCTTTTCTTCTTCTTCTTCTTCTTTTTTTAATTTTTTCATTGTTGTACAAATATATCAAGGCAGACATTTGGTAAGGTTGAAATAACCTGGAAATGAATTACTGTGCATATGCTTAGAGTGATTTATATGTCATATATGTAGTGTAGCGGTGGGAAGAAGAGGGTTTGTTTTCCATGTTGCAGCAAGAGAGAGATATATGGTTATTCTGTCTGATGAAAGATTTTGATGTTTTGATGCTCTGTTTCAGTATGCTTTGAAAGGAACACTTTGTTTTTTGGAAATCTTTTTATCCTTGGTAGGAGATGTTCAGATTTATATACGCTGAAAATTCACATCAGGGAAAAATGACATGTTTGGTAGCTCATACCTGACATCAAAATACCTGCAGAACCCTGCCAGAAATAAAACCTTCACCACAATAATATGTTGATGTGATCAAAACTATTCAGTGCTTAAACAAAATAAACACTGAGCATAATTACAGCAAGGATTTCTAGTTATAGCCAAGCCTACTCAATCCCATCCTTTCTCTCTAACTGATCAGCATCGCAGATGTAGGGGTACCAACAGTATTACAGCAATGGTATGGATTCCCTCATGGGTTTCTCAGACCTCTCCTATGGTGCCATCATTATCAAAAACTCTGACCAAATATAAAGATAAGCACAGCTTCTCTCTTTCCGGTCTGTCAGGACAGTCAGTTTGTCTTTTGTGCAGGAAAGGCAAAATTTTACCTCTACAGTCATAAAATGATTCTTAAACATTTCATTTTCCATGTGACTTTGATTCAGAATTTTCTCCCACTTAGAAACAATCCCTCAAACACACATATTTACTTTACACATAAGCACCAAAATTTGTTAAATTAAATCCTTATTTTGCAAAGGGAAACCCAGCAGTGATTTTTACTTTTTAAACTCATTTTCTATTTCTAGGAAACTTCAATGAACCATTTTACAGCACAATGATAGTGCAATGGGAATAACTTGTATTCAAGATGATTAGACAACCACTAACATAAGGCACTACTGAATTTCTCAACCCTGCGGGCAACAGAAATGGCAGAGCAGATTTTAGGGAAATTTTACACATTAGTACATAAACAGTCTGTCAAGAAATCGCACCCTTCAGATGTCTGTTTCTGACAGTCTTCAAGACATTTAAAAAAATCATAAATGTGATTTGCAATAGAGACATTTACTAGCCTTAATATACAGAGACTGTCATCACTAGGCATATCCAGGAATGTCAAGTGAAGATTATTAGAGTCTGAAATGCCGGTTCAGCAGGATGTTGTGTATGGGTATATGTTACCCAAAAGATCATGAACTTCTCTGCTCAGTGACTGGTTTGATCTTTAGTCCACAACCCTGTGTGTTGTGGTCCTCCTTGCTTTGACAATGTGTAGACATAACTGTAAAATGAAAGTCAGGAGTGTATGAAAAGGGTCAATAAAATAAGAAAACTGGAGCTTTGTGGAATTTAACATGAATTATTAAAAGGAAGGAAAAGCTGGCACAGAGATCAGACAGAATTTAAAGAAGTACTGAAGGAAAAGGAGAAATAGGACTGAAAAAAAAAGGTAAGAAGATGAAGAATCTGGACCACACTTAGACAAAAGACAGGGAGTTTAGCTTCATTGATTGATTTGAGTGACATGTTACTACATGGTGTTCCATGTTTACGTCAGCATGTCCAGGCAGCAGCTAACAAAAGCTGTGCACAGGCTGCAGAGGGATGACAGTCTCAGCCCAGGTTTCCATGGATAGATGTTTAAATTACAAGAGCTCAAGGGTGAGGCAAGAAACTATAGAAATTGAATCCTAATTGAATGCCCAGATGTAGAGATGCTCTCTCTCTTGGTCATGCAGTCACATTGTTTGCCTTGGAATCAGCATATCTGGGGCTGACTCTCAGGTCTCAGGAGTCAATGTTATCAAACTGGTAGCTTTCAGGTCATTACAGTCTATGATTCCTTTTTAAGTATCAAAAAGAAAAGAAAACAAAGTGAAGTGATTAAAAAGCCAATTAGCAGATCAAAGTATGAGAAGCCAACTCCTGGAGGGGAAAAAGAATGCATGTATGGTAATTTAGGCAGTGAGGAAGATAATTAGAACAGGATAGTGATAATGGGATAAGCTGGGGATCAAAAACGTTGATTAGAGTTGATTAGAAATAAAGGAAAAGAAAATTAAGGAAAATTATAATGACTCTTTGCAGAAAACATTTAACCATATAAATATTATATTCCAAGTCAGATGGAACCCTGGCAACCTGATCAAGTAGGTAGCAATCCTGTTCACCCCAAGGAAGTTGGAACTGGATGGTCTTTAAGTTCATTCCAACACAAGCCATTCTATGATTCTGTTAGAAAGAAAACTTGTGTAGAAACCACCTTACCTTCTTTGTAAGGACAGTGCTGATCCATCATTTTTCATTCCATCATTCACCATTGTTCTCAACCTTTTCCCTGAGAAGTGTTTCAGTGTCTCTGATGCAAATATCTTTTGGAATAGGGAGATGGCTGTGAAAAATTTATGTCAAACTATAAGTAGAAATTTAAGATGCTAGAGGCAGAATTTCCCATTCATCCTTCTTTATCTTGTGTAGAATTTTACTTCTCTTTCTCATCAAAGGTCTCAGAGTTTTGGTGTTAAACTTTAAGGCCTGACTCACTCTCACAATTTTATTTCCCTTGACTTCCTTCCAAATTCTTTCCTCCCCTCCAGTTCTCACAGCTCTAGCTTTCTCTGATCTTACCCGAAATTTCTCTTGGCCTTTCTCCTCTTGTTGTAAGCTCTCCCACTCCACGCTTGCCTGAACTCCTGATCTTATCCCCGCTGTCGTCCATTTGATCAAAACATTTTATTCATGGACTTACTGCAGATGGGGCAAGAATGAGGGGAAACAGAAAACTTACTTTTTGTTGCAAGGCTTCCAAAAAGACCACCCTTGAGCTTTGGCTCCAAGTGCTTCACAGCATGGAGAGTCCACAGATTCCTGTGTTCTCCTTCAAAAAGTCCTGTGAGCTTTTAAACAGAAAGGCCCCTAACAGTTTGCTCTGCATGGCTCTGTCAAAGCAACAACATGCTTACATAAATATTGTTCAGCTCTAACCCTTTCCATGTGGCTTATACCACAGGAAGTTCACTTTCTTCTACAGAGACTGAACATGAGTCGGGTAAGGATGAGTCTCAGTCTGTGAAGTATGAATTACCCTTTTAGAAACAGCTGGGACTCGAGAGAGAACTAAGGGTTTACAGTTTAATAAGTAAGAACAGGAAAGATCAGAGCTGTGGAGGAAAAGAAATAAATCAAAGGCATAAGTAGAAGAATAAACACCTCCTTCCTATTACCTAAGGAGATCTCTAAATAATTTCAGCAAAAGAATATTATAGTCACAGGACAAATAACTTAGTTATTAATGCCAGTACTGTCTTTTGTCAACAATAAAAGAAAAAAAAAAAAAAAAAAAAAGCAAAAGAGAGAGAGAAAGAGAGAAAGAGAGAGAGAAAGAAAGAAAGAGAGAGAGAGAGAGAGAGAGAAAGAGAGAAAGAGAGAAAGAGAGAGAGAAAGAGAGAGAGAGAAAGAGAGAAAGAGAGAGAGAGAGAGAGAGAAAGAGAGAAAGAGAGAGAGAAAGAGAGGAAGGGAGGAAGGGAGGAAGGGAGGAAAGCAGTAAACATCAAATAGTATTCAGTATGAGACTCTCATGGATGAAAAAAAAAAAATCACCCATTCCTTCAGTGATAAACAAAGATAAGTGTTGGAGACACTATACCTCCGTAACCTTACAAAGCTCTGGGAGAGTACTCCCTGTTTACTTGCAAGTAGAGAGCAAGAAAGGAAACAAGGAAGTAACATTTCCCATTTTATTTGGAGTATCTTTTACCTCCCTGGTATTGACTCAGTTCAGTGGAATGGAAATCTGAAGTTGGCCAGAAAAAGGAGACAATACTTTCAGCTCAAATTCATCCTGCTCTCTCGAGGTACAGTAGTGTGCTTGAGAGGATTGGGTCACTGACTTATATCTTTCTTTTCTCTCTGAAGACAGCACTTCATTTGAAGGAGACATATCTGATTGCTAACTGACTGCTCTATTACACAGTCACTTCCAAAAAACAATGTAATGATCTTAAATATCTACTAATAACAACTCTGAATCACACTCAGTATGATAAGTCTAGGACATTAGAAATGGCCTAACAAGTATTAGAGGCTGGGAAAGTGGAAGAAGAAAGAAGGTAGCCTGTTTCTCTCCTTGACTGCTGGATTCAATGGCCTTTGGCTGAATGTGTGCTGGAGGCTATTCCAGGCCTCTGAAAGTCCATCTTCTCAATCCAAAGGAAAAAGCAACATGTACTGATAGCACCTACATTATTAACTATCCACCATTCTCTAAATTCATGCCCTCATTGAAAGCATATAATAGGATGTCCAGGCTTTGTTGTTGCTTCGGTTAAGCATTTCTGTAGAAGATATCTAGATTTACATCCCAGATTTACAATGTTTCTACTACAAGAAACATTAAACATTTTGTTACTACATAACATGATTATAGTTTATATGCCCCTTTTTCATAATATATTTGCTCCTCTAACTTTAGGGTTGTTTTTAAGAAATAACAATATTTTTCTCCCTTTCCAAACAGTTTGGATTAAGCTCAGTCTTAGACATCTTTAAATTAGACACATAGCAAGGAAGTCCAAGGCTGCTTCATCCTGACTAAAATATATATCCGTCTTAGTGAAAGAATAGTTCTTGTGTGGAATATTTTGTGATTAGTATTTACAAGTTATCACAGTGCTGTTTCTGGGTAACTGGGAAAAACATAGAAATGCCATCACAACTATACAACATTTTTGCCCAAGTTTGGCAGAGATATCTGCTTCTTTTGAGCAGATTTACATGTAGAACATTAATGCCATTTGCTAGACATTTTCTTTCTTCTATTTTTGTGATTTTTTTTGTTTTGTTATTTACAAATAACCAAACTTCAAAATTCTTTCCTGTGATACTGATCTTCCTCCTCTTTTATTTATTTATTTATTTATTCCTCCATATCTTATAGTTTCATTTAAGTTTGCTTTCTTTTCTTGAATTGCCTTGGATTTCTATCGTATTCTATAAACTCTTGCAACTATAGTTAATACTACATATGTTTTCGGCCCTTAAAAAGAATGTTTTCTTTCCTGAAATAATTACCACCTTTATTCAATCTTTATGTTCCTTTACATACACTTTACCCTCTCCTCCAGGGAATGTTACTCCACCATGGCATTTTACCTCTCTGAGAGCAACATGACCATAATTTTTCTCAGTATGATCCATGAAGAGAAAACAGATCTTTCTCTCACAGCTGCACTTAATCAATTATAGCTTCCTTTTGGCAGTTTGCAATGCTAACCTTCTAGCTTTATTTTTTTTTTCTTTTGAAAATGTTGAAATCCACCAATAACATATGAAAAATACCAAACTTTTCCAGAATGTTCTTGTGGATTGACTCTTCCCTTCCATAGGATTATATTTTCATCATGCAAATTCTGTGATCCCAAGTCACTCCCTCTGAGAGAACTTAGAGAAAATGGATAGTGGTAGATGTTGACCCCCACATGATTTTGTTTGTCTAACATGGCAGTTTGCACATGTTCAGTACAAATCTGAGACTACAAGCGCTCAGAAAACAGGAGATGCAGAGTTAAGCAGAAAGCTCAGCTTTGAGAATTTTCCTGCTGTGAAGGGTCTTTATTTGATTACTTTGTTTGTTTGTGCATTTATTTTTGGAGAAGGATGAGCTGTCCATTGTTTCAGTTCATTATGACAACCGAGCTATTGTTGAGGAGCCCTAGAGTGTGGGATGGGCTCTTATTTGGGTTACTAAAAGAAAACAAAATTAATTAAACTATAACTCTTTCTCCTTGGTTTATGGCTTAAAAGATAGTGTCTTTTTATTGTTACGCATTCTTTAGTAATTATTACCACTTGTAATGCAGACTAGAAATCCTGCCTTTAATAGAGCAGAGATGTTCAGTTCATATCCTTCAGTTATTTATTAGATCTGGTTATTGTACTGAGGTTATGATCTAAGTGCCTTTGGCATAACTCACAAACATATCACAAACAATACCTTAAAAGTGGAACAATATAATTCAGTGTAGCTTTACAGCAGCATGACACATGTTACAATTTTGCTTGTTCCTACAGCCCTAGTTACATTTGCCTATGCTAAAATCCACATTGTGCTGTGAATCTGAGTGAGTTTGTATACCTGGAAGACTTGTCAGAAATGGTGTTAGAGACTGAAAATCATGTTCGTTCTTCTTCACGAGACCTGACAACATAAGAATTGGTTGATTTCCTTGGGCCCCTATTGGCGCCTTTTGGGTTGGGGAGCTGGAAATCATGGCAGCCAGAGCTGACGCTGGCCCTGCCCAGTGATACAGCTCATCTGAATGCACTGCTGTATTATCTCTGTTTTTAGTAAAGACCTTAAAGCTAACCTAAGTTTCATCTACTATTGTTTTCTCTACAGTTATTCTTTGTTTTTATGCCGTGTAGAGAAACACTGAAAGCAACTGCTTGGTTATGAGAAGCCCTTAAACTCGTACTTTAAAATGTGACTGAGCAGATTTGGTACAGAAAGGTAAATTCTGTGGCACTTAGAAGTGCACAAGTCTAAATTTAATCTCAGAAGCAAGGAATTGCCACCTAGAATCTATTATCTGGCTGTTGTGCAACTTGAAGTTGTGTATTTCCTCACTACAGAATTCTGGAACTCAGGAGACAATGCAACCAACTGACAATGGGCTGCTTAAGCATGAGGATCACTTGGCTGTAGTTGAGACTAGTTCTCTTGGTTTATACTACCCACTGCCAAAGGCATGGAAGAAAAGTAAAGTATTTTGGATAAAAGAACAGCTCAAAGAGACACCGTGTTTCAAAATCAGATTTGTCATAACTTCAAGATGTAAGTACATAAGTAATTAGACAAATAATTACTCAAATAGTTTGCCACAATAATGTTAAAGCTACATGTGAATTTGAATGTAATTGCAGGTGAAAGTGGAAGATTGATTCAGTACAGCCAAACCACTAGAGAGTCTCAGAACTTTAAGATGTTTGATTCAGTTCTTGCACTTACTGTGAAACTATTAAAATTTATGTGAGGTCAAATTCGCTGCTACTCTATCTAATATTACTCCTGTGAGCTATAATACAGAACTGCATGTGACTGCTCATATACTGAAATATGTGCTCACTTGGTGCTTTTTTTTTTTTTTTTTTTTTTTGTAAAATCAATGCTTTAACGTTTTAGCATTTTTAAAATCAAATTAAAACAAAACACATCAATATATTGTTCTGACTTTTTTATTATTATTAAAATACAATTTTATATGGAATAGTTTTTAAAAACTGCTTTTGTACAATGTATTTTATGATTAAATTCCTAGTTAAACCTGACATTTTCCTTATTTCTTAAGAAATGATAAATATCTGCTGTATTTCATGATTTTTCTTGGGAATATTACTTTCATTTCCCCAGTCCTGAGTAATTTAACAATAAATTTTACTCAGATATGAAATTGATGCTTAAAATGTCATATAAGATGTATGCATTTCAAGTTACTGCTAAAAAGACAAGAAATTAAGACAGTATAAGAAACATATTATTACAGATAAGCATGCTAACAAGTTTTTATTTTTGACATGTTTATAAAATGAAAAAAATGCAGAAAAAAAAATGGTAGGCCAGATTGTAGCTAGATCACATTTAATAAAGCTATGTAAGTGGTTTAATTGTTCCAGTTCCAGTTAAGATAGATCATGGATTACCTGGGTTGCATACATATCTGAGTTTTAACGTAAGTTTGCATTTTAGAAGTACAAAAATACATCTATGGATAGTTATATATTTTTTCTTCCATGCAGAGAAGATGGACATTTTCAAGTCAGCAGACTGGGTTTACTTATCGTTTTCAGTGGAGCTTTATTTTTTTTAGAAAACATGATATTTCCTGGCTCCTGGGCTGTTCGTGGATGCTTTGTTAATCCTGTTTATATTTTGTTTTGGTGATGGTGGAAGTCTTTCACAGTTTGGGTGTTTGCAAGTATTTCTTATTGTACCAATGTTTCAATTAACTCATTCTGTTTCTAGGGGAGCTGCTGTGGGTCACTTATACCCAAAGACTCTGGTAACTTGCAGTCAGGCTTATGCATGTCACGGTGTATAGAAGAATATTTTATATTTCACTGAGATATTCTGCTATAATTATATTGGAGAGCATGTTTCAAGAATATATTTAATCTGTTGAAGTCTTAAGTGCCCTTTTATTATTTATCATGGAAAAGGGATTCTGAAATGCCTGAAAATTTTTAAAATTGCTTAGTTTTGTGTCAGCTAGGACTGATCTCTGTGTTTCTAATAGATTTCTAAAGACAATTTATGTGTTTTACTCTAGAGTCGTTTTACAAATGACTATAACTTAATGGCTGACAGATCAGTTCTGAATTTTATCTGACTCATGCTGTTTAGCCTTTCAGTCTTCTGATAGTTTTGATATCAAAATATTTCCCTCCTATCTAGCCTCACGCTACTGATCTTTGTGTGCTTCCTCAGGTAAAGACAAAGCTAAGCCCTCTTCTTACATGGAAAAATATTTGCATTTAGCAAATGCTTTCATGGTGCTAAAGTAATGGGTTGCTTCTGCGGGAAGTGAATTGAGATGTTTTTATTAATATTTTCATCTTTATCTTGTTAAAAAAAAATTGATTATAATGCAGAAGCCTACTTAAAAATCAATGACACAGTCACGGTTTGGCACTGAAAATCTTTACTATTTCTTGTGGACTTGTGTTACATAAGCTTGGAATCTAAAGGCATTATACAAACGGCAAAAGTTCTCCCCTGGGATAAAACTCGAACTTGTGCATCCGAATGAATCAGTCTAACTGGCACCATTCCTACAAAGAAGGTGCTTATACCATGTTAAATATATATTTGAATACAGGTGTCTGCCTATGTTTGAAAATAATACCAATCGATTCCCCAGGAACTTAGATTATGAATGATGTCAATACTTGACTACAATTTATACTCAATTTGTCTGTGACATATCACTCCCTAGCACTGTCTCATGGTGACAGTAGAAACATGTGGATATGGTTCACAAAAAAATGATAATCCTTAATTAATTAAAATATGATTTAATTAAGAATATGGAAATATAGAAAAGATTGAATATGTGGCCTGACAAGGAGATGTAAAGATGACAGATTTTCAGTTCTCTGGGATCCTGGAACCATCTTCAGATAGGAGTGGTTGGGGTAGGAAAGAAAGGGTAAAATGGACAACGTTCAGCCTGTAGAAGAGAAGGCTGTGGGGAGACCTGAGAGTGGCCTTCCAATATCTAAAAGGAGGCTGTAAAAAAGGAAAGGCCAACCCCTTTAGCAGATACATTGTGATGTGACAAAGGGAAATGGTTCCAAAGTAATAGACAGGAGATTTAAATGAGATATAAGAAAATAAATTTTCCATAAGTGTAGTGAAGCACTAGAACAAGTTGCCCAGAGAGGTGGTCAGTATCCCATCCCTGAAGACATTCAAGCTTAGGCTGATGGGGCTCTGAGCAACCTGGTGTAGCTGTAGGTGTCCCTGTTCATTGCAGGAAGTTGGACCAGATGGCCTTTAAAGATTCCTTCCAACTGAAATGATTCTCTGATTCCATGAAATATGATTGGTTTATGGAAAGTATGTGATGACTTGAAGAGTTCTTTTCTGTTCTATATTTCTACATTTTCCCCTGAGCCCTGCACAAGACCAGTGATATTTAAATGACATTTAAATGTACCTCAGTGATATTTACAAGTATGAAATTAAAAAACAGTAAATATTAATAATATTCCGACTTGTGTAGTTGGCTTCTAGATATTTTTGCCAAAGTTTTGCCAAAATTTGTTTCTGCCAATAATATATTTGCTCTGAAACAGAGTTTGGTCCTGAGAATGTGTAACACTGCTTGTCAGAGTTTAAACCAGTATTGTGGATCTTACACTTTCTTTGAAGCATCTTCCTTAAGGTCATCACCAAAATAAACTATTTGAGTAGAATAATTTTGTATCTCATCAGTAGTGGTAAAGCCTTCTTCCTAACTAAGAAATGGTTATTCACGACCATATATTCTTGTTGGAAGCCTAATAGCTCTGAGGTAATTATTGGTCTCCTATTATATCATCAAAAATTACAGTTCAAAGAGAATATTTGTCATCTGAAAGTTGAATATTTAACAGAATAATGTAGGCTGAGTAAATGAGGCAAGAGTTTGAACAAACAGATGTCATCTAGATGGCATAAGTCACCCAGATATCATTCCATAATAAGCAAATGTTAAAAGTCAAGTTAGTCTCCTGTGTTTAAAACAGATTCTATATTGGAGGACTGAATAGTTACAAGGCCCCTATGGCTTACTGTGAAAAAGACATCATTAGGAAGATGGTAATTTCTTCCTCCCAGACTCAGAAACAGAGTAGAAAGAGAAACATCCAGCTAACAATGTCTATACTCAGTGCACAGAACAGAGAGTTCAGGTTTCTGCATACTCTCTCTAAGTCAAGCTGCTGCCAGGTCACATGAAAACTATTTTTTACATTTAAATATTTTTATAAAATAGAGATATTTTGATTTCTTCCTTCAATGAGTATTTTGTGATTGAATCTAATTATGCTTCAGGAGTGATTTGTAATATTCAAGTCAGAGTTAAGCCATGACAATTCATAGTATGTTGAAGTGGAAGGTGATAAATAAATAACATGTCATAAATAGCAATCTGGTAATATTTTATTATTATTTGCATGGATATTTTGAAAATATTATTTAAAATATTCATGGGACATGGGAGATGTCACTCTCAAGAAAAAAGGAGGACAGTGAAAAGTTGGAATGAATGATAGAGTCATGATGACAAATGAGGAAAAATAAAAGTAGTCACAAAAAACATTATTTATGAGCTAACAGAAGACTGGATAAGTGTAATGTATATAAATGTGGTGTAACAATGATTTTGATGAGTCTTTTTAACAAGTCTGTGGTACAAAGTAGGAAATGAAATAAAAAAGGACATGAGGCCAAAGATAAGTCAGTTTACATTATGCTATTAATGAAGAATAAGGGACAGCATGGAAACAGACAAATAGTGCAGGATAGGAAAATGATAACTTTTAGATCATCTTTAATAACCTAAAAGATTCATCACACTCTTTGCCTGTTGGAGCTGTAGGCAATTTTTATATTGTTTATCTGGTAGCTTGATTTATACAAAGGAAAGACAGTAGGTATGCAGTAAATACAGAACAAAGGAGGAGGCTGAAGAGATGATATCTCATAGTTGGCCATGGTGACTTTGTTAGTTTAAATGTGCCAGTCTTCTCCTTTGAGGCAGTTCTGTACTCTGAGCTTGTTTGGACTTTTCTAAAATAGGAACATGGATTTTCAAACACTGACAATTTTTTCTGCAGTAGAAGCTCATTCGAAATAGATAGTCTGTTAACACACTTTTTCTGATTACTAATGAACAAAATACTCCCTGCTGTTACAGTACGAGGCAGCACTAATTATTATCAGTATTCCTGTTTCAGCAGTGATTCCCAAAGATAGCTAGGGACAACTGCACACAGGTAGAAATCACAGGAATGAGAGTACTTCTCCAAAGTCTGTCTTTTAAGAGGTCTTCTCTTTATTCCTTTCATGATCTTTTTTTCCATCTCCTTATGATGATGATTTGAAAGTGATCAAAAGACAGTATTTACTCAAAACATGTGTAACATTTCTTTATAATTTCTTCTGCCATGTCAACTAGTGTAGGCTGGCAATTCCCCATCAACAGTCTCAGCACAGCTTTTCACTATCTTTATCCAGAAGAAGATTCAGATCTTTTACAAAGTTCCACTTAATAATAATTTAATCAATTTCTTTTCTAAATGTCATCACTTTTTAACCAGGGTTTCAAAATTTATGACTTGTGGAATCTTTTGGGTCAGCTAAAAGCAGGATGGACATCACTAGGTCATAGAAACCGTAAAAAGGTATGGCTTAGAACACCTGAAAGACCACCTTGTTCTAACCCAGCCTACCATGGTCAGAGATACTTTCCAATAGATCAAGTTGCTTGGAGCCCCTTTCAGTCTGGACTTGAACACTTAATTCCATGGGTGAGACATCCATAACTTCTCTGGGCAACCTGTTCCACCTTCATAGTAAATAATTGCTTCCTTATACCTAATCCAAATCTACCTTTTTTTAGTTTAAAACCATAACCCATTGTTCTGTCATTGCAATCCCTGACAAAGAGTCCCTCCCCATCATCCCTGTAGGCCCCTTTAAGGACTGGAAGGCCACTATAGGGTCTCCATGAAGACCTTTTCCAGGCTGATCAACTCTCAGTCTGTTTTCATGGAAGAGGTGATCCAGCTCTTTGTCCATCCTCATGGCCCTCCTCTGTACCTGCTCCAATAAGTCTTTCTTGCACTGGAGGAATACTGAACTCCAGGTCCAGAACAGGAGCCAAATTGCAACATGCAGGTCACTTTACATAACTGTGAACTTTGCAGAGCTGTTCTCGCCTATGGATGCTGTGTTCACAGGTCCAAACATCTTCCATTATGGCTTGTCTCCTCCTTTTTTTTTCATCTTTTGTTTTTGCTTGTATTGCCATGTGCCATCTACTCCAGCATACGTATGCATTTGTCTTCAAAATCCAGTCTACAATTTCTGAGGCATGATTACAGGTAGGATACTCTAAACAAAAAAGAACAGATAAAGTGCTGTACTATCCTGCTTCCATAGCAACATCCATGCATTACTACAAATCTGAAAGGCACTGCATGTTAGCACAAAATAGTAGGGTTCCAAATCTCTGGTCTAACCATCCAGAGATCTGACCAGCATACTGAGTAAAGAGAATAACACTAGTGATATCTATCACTTGGCAAAAAAAAAAAAACTCTCTGCAAAAACAGGCTCCTAAATGGATTTGTGTGTCCTAATCTGGAGACTAGATTGTCATCTCCCCAAGCTTTTATAGTCCTAAGGTCCCTTTTACCACCTCTGAACTGGAAATTTCTTCAATTATTTAAAAACAGTTCTAGAGAAAATGTGAAGCTGGACTGTCTTCCCAAGGAATCTGTGAAATCTGTCACTGGAGAACTTCAAAATTTGACTGGAAAAGACCTGGGCAACCTGACCCAGCTGTAATGCTAGCCCTGCAATGCCAGCTGGAGGGAGGACTAGCTGACATTCAGAGTGACTAGAGATCTCCATTTCACTATAAGGCCAACACCCACCTTGTGAATACTGTAAACCAACTGTTCCCATTGTTGCCTCTGTGTTCAGCTGTGATGGACCTAACGCAGCACTTTAGGATCCACCTTGTGTCATATTAACAGTCCTACCCTTCCTCATTGCAGAGGTCAGTCACCAGTCCTTGCACTCAACCTGAGTGGCAGAGAAACATGGAATTATGCAGAAGCCTAGTACAAAAACAGAAAACCACAGCGAACCACTATTTTTGTCTCCCACTGGAAATGAATCTGAGCTGTTCTGCTGAATTCCTTTTTGATGGGAACTCAAACTGAGCTGGAACAATTCTGGTCCAGCTAAACAGAGAAACATCTGGTTCCAGTCTCTGTCTGCAGACCTTAAGATTTCCAGAACAGTTAGAAACAAGAGGTTGTTAAACGGATCCTTTCTGACATGCTTCCTCAGTACTCCACACATGAATGAAGAAAGGTGCATGGGGGTCACAACTTGTGTTGTTTGATTGACTGTCTATGATTGCTGGAACACACAAAAGAAACCTTTCCCACTTAGAAAACTCTCGTGCTTCTTTTTGAAAATCTCTCTGCACTTCTTACTTACTGTGACATGTTTTCACAGCTAGCAGAAAGGTGCTCGTATTTGATCTATCCTCTCACACATAACCACCCCTTTCTTTGCTCTGTGGCCCCTTTTTCTAAAACTGCAAGTAGAATCATTTCCTTTATTCTAAGATAAAATGATTTATAATCAATTAATAGGCAATGCTGAGGCTTTTGTTTGCCTGAAGCATCATTTCTTATTCAGTTTTTGCATCTGAACTATTCAGCAGTGCCTCTTGGCTCTTTCTGAAAATACTCTTGAGAAGCCATGCTTATCAGTCAAGAAGCATCCAAAAGCAAAGCATGTGCATTTATAAAAAGACTATCACTTTTGTGCTAACTTTGATTGCCAGCTTCTACACTTACAATGAAAATGAAGCTGGTGGTAAAGCCACACTGCTAGATATCTGAATTCATTACACTGAATTATGTGAATTTCCTTTCTTTCCTTCAATTCCCTCAAGTGGCATAGATTAATTTATAGAGCGTATGTGTTCTTAACATCTGCAAAGTTCTCATGTGGATTGATGTACTGAGAATAAAACTTAAAGCAGCTATTAAGAGGGTAGTGCAAACATTATTCCCCTTAATGATTTTTGCACACCTGTATTTTTGAATGCCATTTTGGTTAGTGGGAATGGAATAGGATTAATTAGAGAAGTTGCTTTGCTGACACAGTAGGAGACGTATAATTGCACAGACCACAAAGTATAAAAAGCCATGGTGAATGTGTGAGGGTTGATTTTCCAAAGAAATTTTTGTTGAGCCATTTTGAATCCACAAAATTTGCCCTCCACAATAAACGACTCAGAATACTTGTTCCTTCTAGCACCTGATTTACATTAGCAATCAGTTACTTAGAAGCACAAGCACAATGATTTGTGTTCAAAATCTGTTTTTGGACACAGATTTTCCTCATTAAAATGGGAGTTACTTGTTTTGAAACTTTTGTCCTGAAACTCTTATAACTAAGATCCAGTGTTTTTGAAGAGCTATTTAATACACCCCTCTCCGGTCTCTCCATTGTTCCTTGGTGTCTTTAAACAAACTGGGAGCGAGGTAATGGTTTATTCCTTTCATCCTTTGATCACCTGTCAAAATGACAGCAACATCAACGTGTTTAATGATTTCTGGCTATCACTGACTTAACCAGAAGCAAACATGTTCTGTAGATCACGTTGCAATTTAATTTCACATTCCCTAAATTCCCCAATCTCTTTTTCACATGGTTAAAATTAGGGAAAAGGATCTTATTCTCCATAGAAGATTTTTCTGTACAGTTCAAAGGGAAACCTTTAAAAAATTGGTAGTGAATCACAGAATAATTCAGTTCAGAAAGGACCTCTGGAGGTCAGCTTGTCCCATCTCCTTCTCAAAAGAGGACTAACATTAACACTGGGTCAAGTTACTCAAGACATTGTCTGATAGAGTTTAAAAATTCTCTAAGGACATCTCTACAGGCTCTCTGGGCAGCCTGACCCTGTACGTAACACAATTTTTTATGTAAATATTTTTCTTACGTCCTAGTGGCATTTCCTCTGCCAAAATGTACAACAGTTACCTCTTTCCTATTGCTGTGTGCCTCTGAAAAAAAACTGACATCATCTTCTCCACCAAGATTCCTTAGCTAGTTGAAGACAGTAATCAGATCCATTCTTTGACTTGTCTTCCCTAGACCAAACAAATCCTCAGCCTCCCCTTGTATACTGTATGTGCTTCAGCTCGCAGCTACTTTAGTGACCTTCTGCTTGACTAATGTCAACTTATTGATACTCTTGTACTTAGAGCCTCAAGAGTGGACACGGTGTTTCCTGCAAGTACTGAAAAGAAGGGAATGATGATTTCCCTTGTCCTTCTTGTCCCTATCCTTGACATTGCAGCCCAGGATGTGGTTAGATCCCACTTTGTCAAAGACTCACTGCCAATTTTTATTTAGCCTCTAGCCAAGCAGTCTCCAACATGGAATATTGCATGGGGTTATGCCATTCCATGAGGAGAATATATTTGGTTTTGTTGAAGCAGGATTTCTCATCATCCAGTGCCCCCAGAATATTGTCAATTTTTCCCCAGTTTGAAGTCATCAGTAAACGTGATGGACGTCACCCAAGGTACCGAAAATGGTGTTGAACAATATCAGCCCATGTATCACAACTACTTGCTTGTGACTTCATGTTGAGCTTAAACTGTTGAAGACTTCCTTGAAGACAATCAGTTGGAAAGACAAACCAAAGCTCTGCCTGTGACACTAGCAGTGAGGTCAGGATCTGATCTGTAGGTTGCTTGTGCTTCTACCCAAGTATTTCTCCTTGACAGACACAGCAGCTTGGGTCCTTCTTCCTTCCCCCTTCACCCTTCTAGCGGCTTGTAGGCCACGAGAGTGTCATCCTTGACAGTACTCCTTAGTTCTTATTCACTTAGATCCTGTATGTGTGATCTCACTGATAGGTCAAATACTTCATCTCATATCAGATTTTGTCAATGACAATAATAGATACATCATCTGTAAATTTTCTGCAACTAACAACAGGCTTTTTGGCATATTCAGATACTGTCTTAAGAGGAACCAGTTGATATAATATTTGCTTTTGCCCATGCAGTTTAGTAACTTGCAATGAATATTATTTTATTAAGGTTCAAACCTCTTTTCTTTTAGTTATGACTAGCGTGTACTTTACCCATAGTTCAATAATACTAGTAGTACCTTAAATAAGTAATTAGATAGAAGAGTGTTTCATTATAAGTATAAAATGAGACAAGCTCCTTTTCAGGATTAGAAATCTCTTACGAAAAAAATCACTGGGCTGTAAAGCAGACTGCTTTGTTCAAAACCAGACAAGCGCTGGCTGCTCTGCAGGGCACAGCAGCAAGGAGCCCACTGAAACAACCAGACCTGCCCTGGCAGAAGAAATGGACCTTTGCTGATATGGGCTTTTCTCTTTGTTCCTGCAGGATTATTTCTGAACAGATTAGACGCCTTGGATACATCCCACCTCTATGTTCCCAAAGTGACAAAATAGAATTTTCACATCACTAAATTTACCAAGGTCTCCAAATAATTCTTACAGTTCTGCCCTTCTCAAAGGAGAGCAAACAGTAGCAGTGAAGTTTGCTGGGATGTATACAGGCCATGGCAACCTGAGAAAGCTCTTTTTAGTCTCCCTATCCCTCCTGCAATGCAGGACACTCATGGACCTTCTCCTACCTACAGGTACTTCCTATACAGTGCTCATCCAATGGAATGCCCCCTCTGGCTGTGACATGGTGTGTGTTTTGCAGGGCAAACAGAGGGATTGGACTGGGATAACCCCACATGCGGTCACCATGTGTCCTCTGCCTCTCTTCCTGCACAGTGTTTTTCAAAGGAAGATTGCTTTTTCTAAAATACAATGGAAATTTCTGTGGGGAAATGTTCTAATTTTAGAACTATTTTAGACCTCCTTTACTAAATCATTAGAGAAACTCTCAGCCACACCTGTGCAGAGGCAGATTGAAAGGATACAATTCTAAGCTAATAGCACCTTTTCAATTACTTTCTGAAGCTGTAAATGACAGTTGGACTACAGCATGTTCCTCTCAAGAGATCTGACTTAAATTACATTCATATATCACATATCAGCTCTTCAGTTTAGCTCCAGATTTAAAAAGTACGTCAGTAATCATGTCATTTAAACAAACCAAATTATCTTCCCTAGATATGGAGCAAGAGACAACTTTTAACTTGTGCAAAATGAAAAACAAAACCAAACAAAAAAATCAAATTATATAACTGTCTTTCTATGGCTGAAATATATTTCCTATGTCAATTAAACAAATAAATGGTAGGTAACTAACAATCTGAATGAGTATACAAGAAGCTACACTTTCATATTGAGTTCAGGAGTTTAAATTATCTTATCATTCAGAATCTAAACCTTTTTAATCATTTTTACAGGGCTCATTTAGATTATTTTCCTACATCTGTGTTTTGCTCTTTCAAATTAATCTGGCCTTCCATTTTCCTCTGCTCTATTTTGATTTAATATACCATAATAATTCCACTCAATCTTTCAAGTAACAGTGTTTATGAAATGATTACCTAAGTCTTCATGCTGCCTTTACAAATATTCATCCTTCTCTTCTGTTTCTAAATACTTCAATCACTTGCTTTCCTTCTTGTGACTACTGCAAACCTATCAGTGTGTTTCATGCTATGTGGAAATTGTTAGGCTTAGGGATGAAGAGTGGGGACTGACAGAATTACTTCAGTTACTTCCTAAAAATATAAATAATAATAATAAAAAAAGATTTGTATGCGAGTATTTATTCTGAGCATGAAAATATACCTAGACTAAATTTCCTCATTTGTGCTACTCTTCCCTCAAATGTTTCCCCACATTAATCATATGTGTCATCTAACCATAGATGAGCAGAAGAGGGAGAACAAGCAAAATAAAATACCAGCTTTTGGCACACAGCAAAACCTTTTTTTTCTCTCTTCCTCTCCCTTTCACACAACAGTTCAGCAGCTAGGGATGGTATGTGTTGCCATCCATCAATAGACAACGTCAGTGCTGCTCATGCTTGGCTTAATCTGTCTTTTATTGTTTATCCCTTGAAATCTTGGATAAATGGGGAGAAGGGAGTCATTCTTCCCTCCAAAGGTAGCTGAGATCTGCTGATAAAGCTTTGTAGATGGCTCATTTGTAAATCCTGAGGACATAGAATAGTGAGAGGGAGGCACAGCTTCTCAGTACCACTGAGGGTCAAGAGCTCTAATCGCCCTTTAGGGAATTTCAGGGAAATTCAGTCACAAAGCAGAGTCTTTTGAGAAGTTTTATTCTTGCCAGGAATGATCAAGAAACGAGATGGATGAAGGGCTTGAGGGCCACATGTTCGTCCTACTTGGGCAGGTTAAGTATGACCTGGGGACTGAGACCTCCACAGACCTAACTCTCTGTCCGGAAGCAATAGTAAATACATACAAGTCAATGGAATTAATTAAAAATTTGCTAAACTATCCTCTATGTTTCGGCAGCTAAAAGGATTCTTAACTGTTTTCATTTTTCTTGGCCATAATAAAAGCCTCCATTATGCCATAACAACGTGGAATAATTTCAGTGGGAAGACCTGAGGCCTCATGTATCATGAAATGATACTGAACAAATCTGAACTGGTGCTCTTAGATGAATTCTTTTCAAGAGAAACCGTTTAACAAACTCTTTGCTTTATTTTTCCTTCTTTTTTGTTTGTTTGTTTTCCACAGAGACATTTGCAATGAAGAACAGATACTAAAAAAACCTATTCATTCAAGGTAGACTATGTGCTTTCATGTTTCTTTATCTACACTGCTTTATGGACTATACATTTTGTGCCTTCCTCCTTCCACATTCATCTCCCACCATTTACATGCCACTGTAGGCAATGTGCCAGATTGGCACTTAAAACATGAAAAATCAGAAAGGGGCAAAGAGAGACACAAATAAAAGGCAGGCCTGCAGCACTCACATCTCTGTGTCCTTTCCTGACAAGCAGCGTTTCCATTTGTGCTGGGGTGCCAGTTCTATCAAACTTCTGTCTTGTATCAATTTTTAGCAGCATGGATAATTTATTGCATCTAGGATGATAGAAAACCCGCTTTATACATCATTCAGCTTGCAGAAGATGTGTAGCTTCAGTTCCTTAATGGTGTCATTTTGGCTGAATGCTATTAACAGATTACCCCTGCCTAGGGCAGTGGAGCATGTGCAGCAGAAAGATAACCTTGTGTTCGTAATTTAATATTAACTGTTTTCTCCATAGTACCTCTTTCCAGTACATTAACAACAAACCAATATGGCCTTGTCCCCTGTGGTCGTATTCTTCAGCAAAAAATGGATTACATGATAGCAAGTTCCTGAAGATTTCCAATGAAGTATTACAAATCACTCAACGCCTGCTCTGCAGAAATGAAAAATAAACAGGCTTAGATTCAATCAAATTTAATTCCTCCAATTTAGCTTTACCGCACTTCAAAGGGTGCTCTTATTAATGTCTTGGTGAAAAAACGTAACAGTAATTTTTCCCCCTTCTTATACTGAAAGCCTCCAGTTGTGTTCAACATACAGTGAGATGAAGAAAATGTTTTTTTTTTTTTTGGTGAATACTCTGACACAGTTTGATATAAAAGTGTAAGCCATTTACAGAAAACTCTTTATGGAATTTTTATCCTATTCCATTCCCGGGAGCTAAATTTATATCCTGCATTAGCTATCATAGCACTAGAGTATTAGTCTTCTTGCAAGCAGTTCAGGGCAGTCTGAGGGCCCTATCACTCTCTACCACTCACATACACAGGCATTATGGGTTTATCTCATCTTCCGCAGCAAGTGCTAGGCCCAATTCATTCCTTTAGGCTACTTTACTAATAACCTATTCCTTATCAGGGCCTCTCCACCTCAGCTTGTGATCAAAGACCCAATTAATGGAATGGAGAAAGGTGAAGCATTCAAATAATGGAGACAGCTGTTTTTCTCTGTTAGAGAAAATCCATTTGTATTGTTATCGCAGGCTCCAAGTTCTGCAGCTCCTGTTTAATTCAGTCTCCCTCTATTTCTGCTGATGATAAAAAAGTCACAATGAACTCAGGAGAGAATGGCAGAAATATCACCGTGTTTCAACTCAGCCTGGGTGTTATCAACTTGAAAGTGAAAATACAAGCAGATAAGGAAAGGAAATGTCCAACAAAGGCCATATCAAATTTTCAAAAAATGTACTTTCATGCTGCATTCTTTAGTCACCTTTCTGAATGTTTTCCAGATTCTGATATTCACTCGCTATGTTGGCTGCCTGAATCAGAGGAGCAGAGGGCGATAGTATTGTGGGTTCCACCACAATTGCAAAGTAATTAAAGAGGGACAGTAATCAAAATTGAGTGTCATGAACAGTTTCAATGAACAGCAGCTTCTACTTCGTGTCCAGGACGCTCCAGTGAAGCTAAGTTTTTCTATCACCACCACTGCTGGATCAGGCTCATTTCTTCATCTGGTAGCAAAGTCTGAAGCCTGGTGGTAAATGTTGTCTTTTGCAGGCTCATAGGTATATATCTGCTTAGATTATTGCAGATGAAATGCTGCACAATCTACATAGCAGCCATTCATTCCACAAAGGTTTAAAGGCCACTTTACCACTCTCTTCCTCACCCCTTTTTAATCATGTTGTCACATTGTCATACACAGGAATAAACATGGGTAAAACACTGTAATAACACTAAATTGAACCACACAAGACTTACAGGCTTACAGTACAACAATGAAAACCAATTATGCATTTTTTTTAAAACTGATGCTACGTAAAAGGAGAAAGGAATATGAATTTAACAGATAATCCCTGTGCATGCATATGACTGTGCACGGCAAAACCATAGTCCATTTTGCAGAAGTTATTTGCTTTCTTAAATGCAAAGTGATTGTGAATCTGTTTGCATTCTGGGATATTTTATTTTGTTTTTTGATTCCTTAGGAAACGTTTGGATCTGGTGTTTCAGAAGGGAAAATGTGGTATTTAAAGAGCACAAAGCTACAGTGTATACAATGAGTTAAGAGAGCGCAGCCATTCCCAGGCTGATTGTTCACAGGGGATCACAGAATCTGTGTTAGGCTGAATAAGGAGAAATGCATTATGCATTTGCATGTATGATGAACATTTAAAAGAGGACTGTGTGGAAATAAAGAATAATTCATAATAAACACAGAATGATGAACATTTCAAACTCAGCTGTATTATTTTTTTTTGAATCTTCACAGACTCCAAACGTTACCATTTAAGTATAGATGTTTCACATTTAATAGCAAGTGGGCTGTTGGAATAATATTATTTATTCTACATTGGGAGTTTCCTGATCTTCCCATCCTATTATGAAATCAACATCCAACAGATGAAAATGAAACTGAGCTGCAAACAATGCCGTGTTCAAAATCTACAGCTATCAATAATTTCCCATTGGGACAGTGAAATGTATGGATTCAAACATAATTTTTATACAGGCCTGTGAGATGGAAAACTGGAAAAATGATGTAAACCAACATTAGAGTCTTTCATTAGCAATAAATTCATAGCTCTGCTTCACTTGTAGACATCGCTGATATAATGTACCAAAAGGGAATGCAGCTGTGAACTTTTTTTTTTTTCATACTTCAGCAGTCTCTGTACAAAGAAAACAGTTTTGGGGAATTACTCAGAGCTCTGAGAAAAATCTTAACAAAGGTATACTTCTAATAAAGACAGCTCAGAATCATATTTAATACACAATGGGCTACCTTAAGGTGGCCTTGTAAGTTGTGAAATGACTTAAGGGTGGTCTCTTTAGATAATAAAATTCTAATGATAACCCATGGTTATAAATGGCACATTTATAAATGAAAATTAGGCAACCTGCCTGTAGATTCTTCTCCAGCTGCCTGAAATTAAACAAGGAATAAGTCTATTAAAAGCTGTCCCATGTAAAAGGCTATCCTAGCAAAAAAAAAAAAAAAAAAAAAAAGTTAAAGGGGGCAAAAGACCTGAGCTTTTTTTGCCGATAGCCAAATCTACTGGATTGTGATTTAATTGAGAGAGGTAAGGTAGATGATCTTATTCTTACCAAAGATTAGAAGAATAGTAAATAAATACTTACTTGATCTCTGCTATAATTCTGCATTTGTGGACTTCTGAAAAAATATGTCTCATGGTAAAATATGAGTTTCTGGGTTAACATTTCTCATGGAGTAAATAAGAATATTTTTGTATGATCATAGAATCATAGAGTCATCAGTGTTGGAAAAGACCTCCAAGATCATCCAGTCTAACCATCCACCCATCACCAATAAATCATGTCCACTAAACCACGTCCCTCAACACAACATCCAAATGTTCCTTGAACACCTCCAGGGTCAGTGACTCCACCTGATCTCTGGGCAGCCCATTCCAGTGCCTGACCACACTTTTGGAAAAGTAGTATTTCCTAACATCCATCCTGCATCTTCCCTGGCACAAAAATTCTTTTTCTAGTTTTGTCAAAGGAGTGTTCTATATTAAAGAGCTCTTAATGAAGAATGAGGGAGAAAATACACTAATTTTACACTAGCTAGTGAATCCTCATGTACACATCCTCACTCTGCGAAGCACGGCTTTTTTCCCTCTCTACTGCTACAGCTTAACATGTGGCTGGGATGGTGAGATGAGGTCCAGTCTCCTCCTCTAGCATTGCTCATATAGGCAGAACTAAAGCATTGCTACCCTCAAAAGCACAAGACAAACAAAAGAGATATTCTCCCTCCTCAAAGGGAATCTGGAAATAATACAGCCAAGTTAACGGACTTACACTAATATACAACAAATAGCGAGAAAATACTAAGCCTAGGGTTATATTCTCAGACTGGGAAGCCTATCAGCAAAACTTTCATGAAAACTTCTGGGAATTTATTTTTCAAATTCCCATTCATACTTTTATAGCAGCAGCTTCAGCCAGCTTCTGCTCCTATTTTCATTCCTGCAGCTACAGCAGCCCCTATGCATTTACAGCAGAGACTACAATGCAACCTTTGTTTTTTTTCCAGAATCTGGCCAAGAAGGTTGTGCAGCTGCAAAAGGATCCAGGTGCTTGGGCCCATGGCCAGGAGTGGCTTGGACGCTGATGGAAGTGGTGGCCTTCACACCTGGTCAGCCAAGATTTTGGGGTCTGTGCTGCAAAGCCAACAGTGCACTGCTACAAACCTGACATGCTTTTCTGACCCCTGTGCCAGAGCACTCTCCAAATCTGTGACTTTTTTTTTTTTCTTTCCCCCAGGGATATCTTCACCTTTAGTTTTCATTTCTTACAGTGATTTTTATGGGGAGATCAGAGACAGAAAAGGCCAGGGCAGAACTTACGTGGAAAGATATGCTTCTGTAGCTTTGAAGCTGCTATTGTTTCAAATCCAACTTAGCTGAAGTATTAGGGCATCAGCAGTCTGCAAATTGTGAAATGCAGTAGCTGCCACCAAAATAAAACAAAATAAAAATTCCACGCATAGTCGATAAGCGTTACAGCTTAACTTGATAACACTATATTTGCTCTTCATCAAGCAGAAAAGTATTCATGTGTCCAATAATGTACTAAGACCTTCTAAACACCCTTGTAATTGAACAAATGAAATAAAATCACAAAATCCATCTATGGAAAACAAGAATATCAATAATTTATGCACTTTTTAATGAACTTATGAACCCTGCTCAAACACAGACTTTTCTTTAGATCTCAAGAAGATGTAATCAAAAACCAAGTCTGAATGAAAAAGGTTCTGTTATTAGTAAATTATATGTGTTTCTGTATGTGTATGGAAACTTCGGGACTAGCAGAAGAATTATAGCAGTAGGCTTGGTAAATGAAGAGTGTTCAGCGGCTTATGGTTGAATTCTTTACCCTTTCTTTTCATACCTATTTACACCAAGCCCTTGGGAAATATAAGTGGGGCAGACTAAAATGTAAACAACTGCTTAAAATTTTGAGATCTTTAAGGTCCCCTCCAACCTAAGCCATTTTATGATTCTATGATATGATTCTATGAATATTTACTTCCATTCTAGCTCTTCATAACTTAATCCTTTACTTTAAAAGTGCAGAAAATCTTTATAATAAATGAACATTTGTTAAGATTTGGTATTTGGCATTTGGTTGCTGTTTTTACAGTAAAAAGTAGGCAGTATTTCTTGACTTCACATGCAGACTCGCTCTTGAAGGGCAAAAATCATTCTGGGACGTACAAGTGGTCTTAGTCCCTATTTATAGAATTACAGAGGCAGCTGGATGGTCCTGTACCCTCCTCCGTTAATTAAAATCTTTGCCAAAGTCTTTAGAAACACCATATTTCTTTCTGTTTTACCATCCTCCTTATGGCTGTAATCACAGTTTAAGAGCTGACTTGATACTTAAGGACATGTCTTTATGCCCAGTAAACCACTTTTTCATTGGGCTCAAAGTGACAGAAGCAGGATTTTCCTTCCTGTATGACAGGGGGAAAAAAAGAAAAAAAAAAGAAGTTAAACAGGAGCAAGACTTTGCCAGTCCAACTGCTGCTTTCATAGTCTTTCTTTCCTCTTTGGGACTAAATTGATGGAGTTAAAAGACAGGAGAGAGCTATACTTCATCATATGGCCCTTTTTGATAAAAAGGGCCATATGATGGGAGTTCTGTAGCCTTTATCAAACACCCAGCATGAAGTATTGATAATGTTTTGGTGTGGGGCTTAAATCCATCCCTATGCACATGTTCATTCATCAGCATCTCCTCATCAAGAAATATTTCTGAAATACTCCATTTTCTTCTCCTTTGTGTAACCTTTTTGACTTGTGATTTTAATACTTAATAATTACCCACACATGATTTAACTCTTCTACAAATGAGATTTCAAGTCAGCATCTGCTCTAAATTCACGTTACTCAAAAACTCCACATTACTGATGATATACATATGTGACTTGCTTTGCCAACCCTCCATACTCCACCCAAGCAGCTTCAGAAGTAACTTCTACGCCCTCTCACATCCCACACATCATATTCAGTCTCTTCCTTCATTGTCTCTTGTTTATGCATCATAAATGTTCTTTTTTAGTTAATTCACAAGAACTTTCAAATCTAGCCCAGCAGTTCTGAGACGGGCAGTGGGCTTTAATTATTTATCATAATCATTTGAACACTTCAGGTGGCCACTTCATTCATGAAAAATGGCAAATAAAGCCCTGATCCCATTGCCATCAATGGCAGCCTTGGCACTGGCTTCAGCTAGGAATGTTGTGTGCTGGCCTTGCAATAATAACTTTATCTGTTTCCCTTTTTTTCTCTTACCCAAAGCTATTATTACCCAAAGCTATTAATACACTAGCAGGCCACAGTAACTAGAAAAATAAAAGAGACATTTAAGAGTACCCCCAAAATGGCTCATTTGCTGCATGCTGAGGATAGACTTTGGGCGAATCAGGCCCTCCTGTGCTTTGTGTGACTGGCAATTGAGGCCATAAAACCAATTTACCAAGACAAACTAACACAGACCCAAGAATAAAAATAGTTATCACTCTCCAGTTGTCCAAAAATACGTCCCCAAACGCAAGATGTGTCAAGCAGTTAATAACTTTTGAACTTTCCTTCGAGCTCCACACCACAGTTTGGTCCCCGTGAGCCTGGGAGGCTGCAACCGACAGTGATGAAGCGCACACCCGCCTAGAGCTGCACTGAGAAAAGCCACATTTGGTCATTGTTTGCTTAAGTTTGCAGCAACAAATGCAGATGCGTGGATTTGGATGTACACCTGGCATTAATCAGCTGCTGCAGCAGCTATTTCACAGCTGCCTCCAAGCAAGGCAAAATGCTGGAGTGGAATAATGGTTTCAGAGTAACCAGAAATCTTTAAAGGACCTGCAGCAAGGAAGGAAATCTCCCTAACAACATTCACTTCCAGCTGTTTTGGTCTTCAGAGATCTTTTTTGTTAACTCTCTCCTCAGATAAAGCAATCTGCAGGTTTTTTTTGGCTGAAAACTCCAGGAGAGACCCTTCCCTCCAGAATGTCCTTTTCCTCTCATGTAAGGTAGCTAGTTTATTTGTTTTTCAAGCTTTGGATATGTTGCAACACCAGATGTATCTGAAGGGGCAGTGGTGAAGAGTCAGGCTCATTAAGCAATAACAGTTGTTGATCATCAGCTCTGTGAGATATAGTGGGATACAAGGGGAGGGAAAAGAGGCATTTGTTAGCAACAGTTTTTTGCTAATGAGGCCTGACATATGTATTTATCTGTTCTCTGGTTAGATGGTGAGCAATCATAGAATCATAGAATTGCTCAGGTTGGAAAAGACCTTAAAGATCATCAAGTCCAACCAAAATCTAACCATACCACCCTAACTCTAACAACCCTCAGCTAAATCACAACCCTGTGCACCACATCTAAATGTTTTTTAAACACATCCAGGGATGGTGACTCAACCATTTCCCTGGGAAGCCTATTCCAGTGCTTAACAATCCATTCTATAAAGTATTTCCTAATATCCAACTCCCTTGGTACAACTTAAGGTCATTTTCCCCTTTTCCTGTCTCCAGTGAGAAGAGACCAACCCCACTCTTGCTGTAAGCACCTTTCGGGTATTTGAAGAGAGCAATAAGGTTTCTCCTCAGCCTCCTCTTCACCAGACAGTTCCCTAGTTCCTTCAGTCGCTTTTCATAGGATATATTCTCCAAGACCTATGTGAGTTTTGTTAAATTTAGAATATTCCTGTCAGTAGCTAGGAAATGAAGCTCAAATTAAAACACAAAAATAACAACAAAAAAGCAGCAAAGACAAGCAACGTAACCCAGCTCCTAAAAAATCTTAAATCTGAGCTTAAAGAGGGTAAATCCCTTTTGAACCAGTCATAGACACCGTAGCAACTGAACATACCATATGCAAAAGTGAGGGTCATTTACCCATTTCTCTTCATCCAGACCATAATCATGAAAGTAGGTCATCTGGATATGCAAAGATAGATGCTACTTCTTATCTTTTCTTTTGTTATTATTCTATTATTTCATTACTAATCTTTTTGTGCTAAAAAATCTTATAATTTTGGAAATGAGAGCAATGTATCAGTTACTACGTAGCTAATTTCCTCTTTGCTTCTTGGAAAGTGCCTATGTAGCAGGCACCAAACCAACTGTGGCATAGAACTGATAAATCCAACATAGCTGTCAGCTAGGAAGTGTGGCATCATGCTGTGTGAGGAGCACAGGGTGGTGCTGCTTCTCAGCTCTTCATGTGGCTGCAGTGGGAATGTTGTTCAAAGCTCCTTGCCCATAGGTCTGTGCGAGACAAGAGGTATTCTGACCCCAGCTGAGCTTGCTGGCTCTGGATCCAGGTGACTGAGAAAGCTGAGATAGGTGGAAGAATACCCGTCACTTTATCCAACATCCTGCTTGAAGAAAGCTGTTCCTCCCCTCGTGTTTTATAACTCCTGCTGTTTGAATGTTCATATCTCTTCTATCTTCCTGCTGATCTGTGTGAAAAGAAACAAGTACAGCAGTGACTCCTCTTTATGCCTTCAAAGTCAGAAATATCCCTCTAGTGAAGAGGATGCATAAAATTCAATGTAACAGCATCAGTGAATCAATGGAATGTGTTGGGGATACTAGATGGCTGTGGTTGCACCCATTTAGAACAGAAAATCTTGCATGCTTTCAAATACCATATCTATCAGAAATAGTTCTAATGAACTGTTTCTCTGTTGTTTTCCAATTATTGACATTAGGAGAAATATATACATATCTGTTCACACAGATTCACAGTTCTTTGTGTTAAGCATAAAACATAGGTATGATGAACACAACTACTAGCTTGTTGGTATGGAGAAAGCCCAGTTCCACTGTGATTCTGTGAGACGCTGAGCTCTCTTATGACATATATTTTGGAAAGATAAAAGTACGACAGAGACATGGCTATTTATCTTCACAAAGACCTCTCTTCCTTATGGTCTTTTCTGCATCACTGGATGTGGGATTTTGTGCTGCCTCAAAAAACGGTCTAAAATCAAGACATTCAAATTCTTTGTTAGAGATGTTTTTCACATCTGCTTTATAACCAGCAGACAGCCTTCCTGCTTCATTCTGTCCATTAGAATGAGGCCAACTTTCTGATGGAGGGTCAAGGAAATAATACCTGTGCTTCAGAGTTAAGTCCTTCTTCTTCTGCATACCTTATAAAAATTTTAACTTAAGTGATTATCTGCGCTCATCCATATGTTGAAATAGTAGCTGGGATTTAAAGCCCGTTCAACGTGTTAAGGCCCAGTTGCAGTTCACTAATACCAACCAATCTATTAATGGTTACCATTTTTGACATTTACAGACAGAACCAGATGGATACTTCAGAATTCTATGCAAGCGTTGGGGATACTAAATGTTCGTCTTTGTTATGTGAATGCCTCTTGGTCCAGGCACCTCTTTAATTTTATTCTGATGGGAAATTTATCTCAATATTCAGATGTTTTATTGTAATGGAAACAAAGTTTGATGAAAGAGATACCTGTAAGCATGGGCTTAAAAGAGTTTATCAGTTACACATAAATCACGGAACAAGTGTTAGTCTAACGTTGAAAAAACAGAATGCAAAAAATAAAAATTAATCTCATCTAAGTTCCCAAATCTGTAGTGTAGGTATCTCCATGAGCTAGTCACACTAGGAGCCATTTATGGAAAATAATGGAGGGAAAGCAGCACTTTCAAGCTTAGCAAATCTGATTTTCTTTATAGATTTACTTTAAGATGGAAGAATATTCATCTCAGAAGTTCATGTTTCTCTCTATTGACCACAAAAGTAAGTCTAGACAACCAACTCAAATACAGGCATTTCCACTGAAAATGTCCTTTCTTGATCATAGTTATAGTACCCCCAGAAGTTATGCTCACTGATGATCTAAAATGACTTAGAGCATAATGGATAGAAAAGTATCTCTGCATTCCCTGACCATTTAGATCTCTGCTCAGAAGCAAACATATTAACAACAGCTTTACTGCTGTTGATGTTTTTATGAGTGACCTTTCCTGGTATAACTGTTAACATTCACTTGGAGCAGAATATACCTTTGCCATCATTTTGAACTCTTTCTCAATGCTTGATGTCTATGCTTCATCTGAAGAATATCAGGCTTGTAAGAGGGTCAGATTGTTGGCTGAGGTCAGTAAATGCGGTGCATTTTTAAATGTATATAATCTGATCAGTTCACTTAAGAGCTTCAGTACATAGTTTTGCAATCACATATCTCAGAAATAATTTATACAATCAATTAAAGAGCATTATCAAGGGATGATTTGACAACTGTTGCCATGCCAACCAATGAAGCAGAAAGCTCCTCAGCATTTAAAGGTTGCACCTGGTGATAGATATAGCAGATTTTGAGGACTCAGACAGAATCGCAGATGTCCAAAGGTGTGGAGGGAACATGATTTAAAGCTTGATGTTTTTCCATTTTTACTGGCGAAAGGGTGTTGATGGCATGTTGTTCACTTTCTCATTAAAATTCTGTCATTTTTCACAAAGTGTTCTGCATTCAGGGCTGAAAATTGAAGTGAGAATGCACTTTACAGACTGATAAAATATGATAGCAAAATGGATGATGTTCATTTGCAGGCTGAATTAATTAAAAAAAAAAAAAAAAAACAGTTTGTGTCAGTGCATTTATGAAAGACCCGTTAATCAAACACAACTTTACTAGCTTTAATGGACACATGTTAAACACTCTTGTATTAATATTTAAAATTCCACTTCACAAATGTCTTCCAGTGCATCGAGCTAAAAAGTAATTAGAATAGGTCATTATAAGAATAAAACAGCCTGCTCCATGCCCATCACCCTCAGGTGAACCATCTTTTTCTAATCCCCATATGGCCCTCCCCTGCTGGAGTTTCATGCCTTTCCCTTGGGTTCTAGTGCTGCTTGGAATAAAGTTGAGAATATTTTAAAATGAAGTTCTGAGCAGATATCAGATTCTGAAATATTAATTATTCTGGAGCTAATTCTTGCTTCTGATTCCATGCCCTCTTGCACAAGCCACTCTGTTGGCTTCTATGATATGATTTTTGTGATGCACCAGGACAAGTCCTGGCATTTCAGAGACCAAAAAACAAAAGATCTTTTGTTCACATTTTAATTCATTCTGTGAACTCTCAGATCCTTGTATATTTTTCTTGTCTCTGAAACAATGGATGGCACCTACTGACATTAATAGCTTGGGTATCTCTCTTAGTTATTGGATGTAAGTTCAAGTCCTACACCAAAGGACTGGCTCAGACGAACACGGGTAACCACTCACTGAGGATGTGGATCCAATACTACTCATATTTTTTCTCTCTGTGGACTTAATTACAGCTGCCTGTTTTTCTTACTCCAATAGACCATCCTCTGTTCAGGGAAATAGGGAAAGAAGGGAGGAGGTATAAAAGTGAAATTGTGGGGTTTTTTTGCCAAGAAAAATCTTCCAGTTCTCTCCCATCTACAAGGTTCCAAATCTGCCCTTTAGGCTTCAGTCCCAGGCCTTCCCCAGGGCTACTTTAATGTGAGCAGAAGCCTCAGAGGGAAAGTTTCCATATGGCCTTTGGGCAGCAAAGCCTCATTTTCTCTCTTTTCAGAATAACAAAAAAAAAAAAATAATAAAAAAAAAATAAAAAAAATCACATACAATAACTCAGCTGCTGCAAGGTCTCCTTGGATTGTTATTTTTTTCTAGTTTATGTGAGAGTTTGAGCCTTAAAAGCAGGTTTCCAGTTCCCAAAGCCCATGCAGTTTGGTGTGGGGAACCAGGCTGCGAGTCGCATGCTCTCCCTGTGCCTTCCACAGCCTGCCAAGGCCCTAGGGGCCTGGAGGCAGTCTCAACCAGCAGCAGAATGTAGTTTATCTGGAAGCCTGTTGTGCACAAGAAGCAAGTATAGCAGCTGGTGTATTTTAGCATGATTAACTTTGCTAGAAATGATTTTCAGTCTTCAAAGTTTGGTCGCTCTGTAGCTGTTGCAGGTTCTGTACATGCCTTTCTTGGTGTTGAATACGGAGTTTCCTCAGCCAGCTCCCTTGGGTACTGGCTCTCTCAAGACTTATGGTATGTGTGGGCATCTATACAGAATATCTGTGCCTATCAGATCATCTAGTGGTCCAGAAAATGGTTTCTGGATCCCAGCTTTAAATCTGGGGCCTCCAAAGTTCTGTGCATGTCTTGTTTCACCTGCTTACCTCCCCTCCTCCCCAAACAGTGGCTGCCCTTTGCTGGCAGAAACTGTCTGGGGGTTATCCACAAACATTCGCGCGTTGTTTGTATCCAGAGGAATTAGAGAAACTAAGCTGCATGTCTTGTTTGTAAATCGCCAGTTGAGTTTAAAAGAAGCACTAGTTCCAGGACAGTTTTCTGAAGGTCTGTCAAGCTCCTCTGTCTTGGTTTTTTACTACAGTAAAATGTCCATGTGCTCACATCTCATATCGGAGAATGTAACTGTTTATGTCATTCCAAGTCTGCCACTTGCCATTACTTCTCCATCCACCACATCATTCCTTCCTGTTTTTTTATAACCTGCACCCCTCACAAAAGTTTCTTTCTAGCCCTCAATTTTAAAACAGCAGCGTGGTGTTTCCACAGATCTATTATGCAAGACACACAAAATGCTGTTGGGGAATTAATCTAACAGTGTTACCTAAGCTGCATATTCAGAGTCTGCTGTTATTTAAATTATGTGACAAATTAAGCTAAATGAAATAATACTTGTTAACCCAACACCTTGTGTTTTGCAAGCCAGCATAATCTGTATAACAGCAAACCTCTAAAAAGTTCCCATCTTGGGGTTATTTTTTGTATTTAGAAGCATGCATATGAAAAGAATCAATTAAAGTGCTTATATCTCATCAGTTTCTGATAATTAATATGAGCTCTAAGGGCTTTATGGATTGCTGGTTTGATAATTCACTAGCAGCTGAAGTAATAGAGGTTATGATGGAAAGATGGCCTCATAGCTGCCTTGCAGAGTGCACTAAATGATTGAACCCAAAGAATAATAGGGATGGAAATTGCTGTGTTCATTCATGGATAATATATGACAGGAGTAAGGCAAGCAGCAAGTTAGCAGATGACTCAGCCAAGCATCTATGACTGAACAAAGTGTGATTATAACCTTCTGTCATTGAAAATATATTTAATGGAAACATTATCATTCTGATATATTGCTTGCTAAGATAAGACGTTTATAGTACAGCTTCCCTGTGATGCTTCTATAGGACTAGATTCTGGCACACTTACTCTAGCAGAATTGTACTTAGCCCCAAAATAAATCTACTCCTCCCAGAGCAAGAGACTCTTTGAAATGAGCAAGTGAGCCAGAAGCTGGTCCAAAATTAGCTGGAGTCAGTTATCAGCAGATAAATATAAAGGATCCTATTAATTTTTAATACATAGAGAGAAAGATACTTATAAACACTGAGGGGCAAATGTAAGACAGTTCCTTTGTTATGACTTTTCCAAGGTAAATGTAGAGCATGGGACAACATATATATATGTTACACATATATACACACATATATATATACAAATTTTAATTAACAAATAGGAATAGCCACATGCCTCAGATACAGATCAAAGAAATCGGATGGATACTGGAGGCACAGATTAAAGTTGGTTGTCTTTCCTCTGCATCTGGGAGAGCTCAGTTTGTAACATTTTTATTGACAGGAGCACTCAGGTGTTCAGCAGCGGAACAGAGCACAAAGTCTGGACTGTTGTGTTAAAGTGAAACTTGCTGAAGGGAGGGGAAGAAGGATAAAATTGGAGCAGGATAATCTCTAGAGCACATTATACATGTATGCTGGTCAGGGATGGCTTGCAGCAGCTCCGAAATACTGTGCAGCAGGGCTCTGCCAACAGAATTCATGCTGAAAACATATGTTCTCCTGTTCAAACCAGCTTTTGCTACATCTGGAAACCAAGAGTTAGAGGGGGAGGGTAAAAATAAGGCAGCATATGTAATTCGCTTCTAAGAGAAACCATTCATTTGTTCATGAAAGAAATCTTTCTCCTTGTATCACCACCAAAAATGTTCACAAAGTTCTGGAATGGATATTAAAAAGCCGTGCTAAGAAAATGGGGGAAAAAATGGTGGGGGAAGGAAATGTAGGTAATGGCAGACATTTATGTCTTTTCTTCTGAAGTAAAGTCATATTTTGATACCAAGAGCAATCTTATTTAGCAAAAAGTGGAAAACTTGGCAAAAACATTGTTTAAAATGACTGCAAGTCTTGTAAAGCCCCCAGAATAACTCTGTTTTGCTGTCAAAAGCCTGGGAAACAGAAACCAGATGTTTCACCCAGCCTCACTGACTCAGCCAGACCTCTCCTTGCTATGCAGGCAGCTGCACTGCATGTCTTTCTGAGAAACTAAATAGTGCTTGTCTTTGACACTCCTGCGTCACTCTCACTGACCAGCAGGACACTGTCGTCAGAAGGAGGTGGCTTCTGTCACACTTCCCAAGGCCTCATCTACAGAATCTGCACTGGACTGAGCAGCTCCTTGCTTTGACAAATACGAGCATTAGGTACAAATTTCTGCAAGCCTTTATTCCCCAGGCAAACAACAGAGCCACTTAAGTCAGAAAGCACTACCCACTGTAATGGGTGGTGGCAGCTTAGCTCTTGGTTTGCACCCTAAACAATGCATGCATTATTAGAGCTAATGGTACACGTAATAATACAGCCTTGAGACTGCAGCTTGGAAATGCCACAATAGCAGATTGTTTTATTTTACTTCATGGGAGAAAGTATGGTGAGTAACAAGAAAATCAGTCGAGCTGAGTCTGGACTCTCCCTGCTGGGCTGTTCAGGAAGGCAGATGTGAGCTCCAATTGCTTTTTGGGGGCATTTTGAGGCAATATATTGATGTCTGGATCCTCTGTACAGCTACTGCCCTCCACCAACAAGGCACATGATGTCTCTATCTCCATGCTTTGGGGCATCCAGGTCACTGGCCACACAATGGGGACACAGATCTGCATTTAAAGCAGTGATTCATACCCTCCCCTCCAGCAGCTACTGGCAGTGGGTGTCCCCATCCCTGTTCTCCACATGAAGGATCTGGTTTAGGTATTGTGCTCTTGGCAAGCTGTGTCTGTGAATCCCCAGCATTCTTCATATCATAGGATTTTGTATCCACTCTCTGGGGATAACTACTATGGTTACTTCATGTAAGCCTCTCACTGTCTTTGTCCTGGACATCTGTGGGTCTTGTGCCTGGATGCAAAGATCATGCTGGAAGGAAAGTTTCAGAGTCTGACCTTAAATTCTCTATACAGTGCAGTACTAAGGAACACTCTGACTGCAGTCTTAGTTTACTTTTTAAATGTTGAATTTGCAACGTAAATCTTCTTTTTCTGGATATCTGATGGAAAAAAATCTCAGAAAGACTCATGAGGCACTGGAACAGGTTGCTCACAGAGGTTGGTAGTCACCATCCCTAGAGGTGTCCAAGAAAAGGGTAGATGTGGCAGAGAGGTACATGGTTTAGTGGAGATGGTACGGATGGATGGATGGTTGGACTAGATGATCTTAGTGGTCTTCTCTAATCTTAATGATTCTATGAGTCTATATGATTCTGTTTCACTTAACCAAGTACAGCATTTTATTTTCTGTCTGAATTAGAAATTTTAAGATGTTATCAAGAGAATCGTACACTTACCACAACAAATATTGGGCTGAATATCTGGAATGACTGGGATATTAATATAATTTACAAATCATTCGGTAAAACTAGGGCATGTGAGAAGGGAAAAGCTACTGCCTTATATATCCTTGACTCTAAATTCACTGTGAGATAGAAGGAGATAGGACTCTGGAAGTTTTTTTTAAAAATCATTAAAGTCGGATAGGAGAAGTTTTGTCATCTTGCAGTGGCTGGAGAGGTCTCTAGAGCAGATCAGATTAACAAAACACTCTGGTAAACTTCCATTATGCCAAGATTTGGGAATAGTAGAGATTTTAACTGTATAAAATGGAAACAGTACAGTAAAAAGCAGACTGTTCAGCCACTTCTTGGAAGACAATTTTTGATAAGGAAGATGAAACAGTAAAATCTTTTTCTGGTTTTGATCCTAACCAATAAAGAAAGAGAAGATGAATGTAGAAAGGTAAAAAGCAATTTGCATTCAAGAAAACATGAAATGACAAAGTTTATGATCTTCCTAAAGAGTATTAAAAAAATGAAATGCAAGACAGCAAACTTAAGTAGCTGCTGCAAACAATTAATAGGTAAAGTCTGGTGGAAGACACTTTAGGAAGAAGATGAACCTGTCATTTCTTGAAAGTGTCAGTGGAAGAAATCAACTATAGAAGGATACAAATTCAGCTAAACCATGGGCTCTTCACTCACCTCACACACAGGAGGAAATAAGTAAACAGTAAGAGAGATTACTAAAGGCAGATATGAAAAAGTAACTCAAGGATGCAATAACAGACATCAAGGACAAGAAGAAAACATTCTACAAATAATACATTTCTAGTAAGGAGAAGACCAGTAGAGAGGGAAATATTGTGGATGAAGGTCAAAATATTTAAAGGTTTTCTGTTGTGGTTGTTTTTTTTTTTTCATCTATTGTATGTATAGCAGTGATCAGGTGGTTAACTTCATTAATTCCGAGGACAAAACACTGCAATAGGGAAAGAGCAAGCCAGAGAAGAACAAGGTAAGCTGTGGCTTGCAATGGCTCATCTTCCTGGTCTGACCTGAGGGTAGCCAGCCGAGGCAGTCTCTGAATTGTCAGCACTTCTTGCTGGGGCCTGGCAGAGAGCTTCAGGAGCTTTGAAAGGTCAGTGGAAATGAACAGGTAATAAAAAAGAGAGAAATCAGAGGCAGAGGGCAGCAGCAGCTTAAATTCCGGCTTGGGAAGCAAAAAAACTTCTTGGGAGGAACTAGGAGGTGAAAAGGTTAGCTTCCAACTTGGATCTACCAACTAAAACCATTTGAAATAAGGAGAGAAGCAGTGGGTAGCAGCTGTCTTTACCTTAGCCAGATTTTGACAGCTGAGCATGGCACATAGTACTGTAAGCAAGAATTATAGTCTATAGACTGTTAGCAAAATGTACCTACCGAGCAGTTGGCGAAGGTTTGCTCTCAAATTGAATGGATGCCTTGGATGGGATGATGCAGAGTTCCAGAGTCAGCTTTGCCCAGTGCTATCACTATCTGGATGATGGGAAAAAAAGATGTGCTAGATGAATTAGCAGATGATACTGCTGGGAGGAACTGCAAGTACTTGCAGGATAGCATTAGAATTCAAAATGCCCTTGGCAAATGAGTGAAATGGCCTGGAAAATACATAAGACAAATTTCCACGGTGAAAATGCAAGATGCTACACTTTGACAGGATTGATCACAAATCTGAAGTTGGCAAGAACAAAATTAAGTTGCAAAGCTGTGTCATGGAAAAGGTTAACGTGCTGCAGTATATAGAAAATAGTGTCACAGAGAGTTACTTGCAGAAATACTTTTTTTTTTTCCCTCAGCATAGATAGAGCTTTAATTACAGACGTATGTGAGCAAATTTGAGAATGTCCAAAGGAAAGCAACAAGATGTCTAAAAAAACATGACCTTGGAGGAAACAGTGAAGGAATTAGCTTCGTGTGGTATAAAAAAAAGACGGGGATGGGGTGGCAAAAGTGCTTTAGTACATAAAGGCTGCTGTGAAGGGGAAAGGCATAACCTGCCCTCTGCATCTACAGGGGATAAGAAGTGGGGTCAAGAAGTGGTGGAGTTCAACTGCTGCAGAGGAAGTGCATAAGAATTTTCTGAGGCATTAGGGAAAACTTTCTAATGGTACAATTAGGGAAGCACTAGAATAGATTGCCTGGGGAAGTCATGGAGTCTCCATCATTGGCGATCTCGACAATTTACACTAACATCTGTCAGGAACAACACACATATAACCAAACTGGCTGGGGGCCAGGGAAGTGACTACATGACCTCCTGAAGTCCCTTCCAGACCTGTTTTTCTCTGGTTCTAATCACTCAAGAACCTCCCTCCCTGACAGTGCTCTGTACTTTTGGTTTGAAGTTTTTCACTTGCTGTTTGATTCCTACTCTGCTTTCTTTGCAGTCCCCAGTGTTTGTGGATCTTTACTAGTTTATCTGAAAGAGAAATAACGTTTCACTTACAGTTCCTCCAGCAAACATTAGGGCTGCATGTGTAGTCATCTTGTATGTTTTTGGAGGTTTAAATTTAGGGCAGCCTCAGATCCTAAACCTGCTCATATGTGAGGGAAAAAAGGCTGGAACTTCAACTATATGAAGGAGCAAGAAACAGAGAGACAGGCTGGCAAACTTCTGTGTGCCACATGGGAAGAAGAGTCAGCCTGAGCTCTTTCAACCTTCCTTCCTCCCCTGAAAGAGAGAGATCTCTAGTTTCCCAGTCACAGATGGAGGATCAAGGCTCAGACTCATTTCTCTGTAGTCCAAAGAAATGCTCAGAGCTTGGAGCAGGCAGTAGGTACCTGACCTCAGCGCAGACTGTGACACTGATATCTCCAGGGCTCGTTCTGCATCCTGCTTGGTTCCCAGGTCTAAAAAATAGAACTGAGGAAATCTGTCAAACAAACAAAACTAAGGGGTAGTTGGAAAGAGGTGAAGAATTCTTTACATTTACTCCCTGATTGTATAAGTCCAAATTTGGATTTCTACACCTCACAAGTATCTGTGAGAAACAACAGCAACATCATTCACAGAAATGTCAACTTTTAATTACCTAGAAAGTACCCTGAAAGAGAAAAGAGAGGTCTTAAGTGACCACTTACCTTAACTTGATATTTTCAGATGAGATAGAAGTACTCTGTTAAGGTGAATATCTCTACAAGCATTCCTCTTTTGTGCCACGGAGAGAGCATATCAGTTATCAGTTCTTCACCAGTATTCTTAGGACTGTGTTTGACTCATACTTCATCTGGTTTTGGCTGGTGGCATACCTGCAGTTAGATATGGCAAAGTGAGGGATTAGGGATGCATTGATCAAATAGCCTGTTTTCAAGTTCACATAAAAGGAGAAAAGAGAGATCACTATGTTCCCTTGTACTGAGGAATTGCTCTTCAAATATTTAAGGAGATTCAGGCTCTTCAAAACCCATAAATCCAGGGGAAAGGAATAGAATAAGTGGCTGACAGTGTCCCCCTCAACCTAAGCTTAGGTTAAACTGATCAGATCTCCCAGGTTTTCACATTTCCACTGTGTGCCCATTCTCCTTTCACACTAGCTGGCTGGCCCAGTCCATTCTCACCAAGTTCCCCTGGCAGCTGCAAACTCCCCATTCTTTATTCTTCATTGTCCTTTCCCCCAAGTGGATGCTGCTCGCAACAACCACTCACATTTGCCAGATCACTGAAGGAAAAATCTGAGTTGAATGAATTTCATGGTGTCCTTGGGATACAAAATTCCAAAATAATTCCATCTGCCTTTCTCAGACACACACTTTTGATAGAGAAACTCTGTGGTAAAATGCATGCAACATGCAAGAAGGGTCACTGGTTATGGCTGGGTCCCAACTGGCTCGGAGGCCAGTGGTGTGCAACACCTACTGCAGTCAGCTCACCTGGGAAGTGAGCACCTTCTGGCTTTAATTTGTTTAACAGAGGACTGACTACTTCCTGAACCTGCATCTCCTGAAATAGCCAGTGTCTTTCTTAACCCTGCACATAGGACAGGATAAATAACTGTGGATCTGCCAGCCCTGCTTTCATTCTGTGCATGCAGCTATTCATTACACAGACAAGGGGCAGTCACATAGAAAATGGTGTCTGTGCCTTGCTCGAAACCCGCTGTTCTGCTGGTGGCATTGATGTTGTATTTAGGTCACTTTTAAAACAGGGCAAATTAGGCTTCAGGGCAGAATTAGATCCCTTGGCTCTGTATCCAGATTCTGTCCTCACTCTGGAGTAAATAGACAGTGATGGCTTCAGTTTGCCGAAGATATAACGGATATACCTGCAATACTTGAATGTATTGTGATGGAAAGCAGAATTTGATCTCTTAATAGAAAAAATAATCAAAAGCCATCAGACTGTTTCCTCAAGCTTCATTACCAGAAGGGAAAAAAAGAAAACAACATAAGGAGGAGTAATCATTTCCGTTTTCCTCACATTTCACTGAAAATACAGTCTGCTTCCAAAGCTTTCTACTAATTTGCATTTGTTTCCTAATAAAGAAAGACTTTCATTTGCACCAAGGTCCTTTCTATACCACTAGGAATGATCTGTTCCAGAAGCTGCCCTGCTGGTACAAATCTTCCAATAGTGAAACTTCATCAGGGAGGGGAGTATGTCAGAATTACAAACCAACGCATACGTAGTTGAAGTTATGTCAAATTTGATTCATATACCTGTTAATGGTAGCATACAAACACAGCTGTCCCTTTTCTTTTCCCTGGTTTTATTGGTGTCTTCATTTGTGTGATTAATTCACAACTTGAAGAAGCTTTATATCCCTTGTTTTCACTTGATATGCTCACGTGTATGACTCCACATGGCAGAATAAACAACGTATCACACCACGTGCATCTGAAATCATTGTCCTGCTTCCAGTACAGAAGGTAGGTCTGTGTAACTGCATTCTGCAGGATGCTGTCAGGAAACTCTGAAATGAACATTAGACACATGGGTGGGGTTTTTACGCAGTGTGTGTCAAGCTTCTTTAACAGCCTTTGAACGAGCTCAAGGCAAATGATGTTGGTAAAAAATCCAGTCAAGGCAAGTATGAAACCCTTGTGGTCTGGTAGACTATTAAGACAGAGAGCTAGTAAGAGACATTCCTGCAATAGTAGACCGTTATCACAAGATGACTGTATCTTCCTTCCCCTCATCCTGCACTTGCCTGGTGTCTCTCCTCTTCCCCTTTCCCCTCTGATTTGTCTGAAGTCATCAGTGGCACCAGCAGCTTTTTCAGTGCAAACAATGTGCAACAAGAAAATACTCTTTCATAGCTTAGGTACTGCTCAAAATCATGTAAGCAACGGTAAGTAACTGGTCCCATCCCATCTTTACAAAACAAAATGGTTTCTGATGACCCCCTCATTTCAAAAAGGAAGTTAGTTTACAATAAAGGAATTAAAAATTATAAATACTTAAGACAGAACCAAAATATTCTGTAATTATTAAAATGATTTTTTTTTTTCTAGGAGTATGGCCAGAAATTTGGTTTGGCCAATTGGTTTCCAATCAATATTTGAAATTCTTGAGTCTTTATAGGATGAGTTCAAATAGGACAAAAAATTTTATAAATGAAATAATCATGCAGATGAAAGAGAATATAAACAAAAAGATTTTGGTGTGTGCATGTAAAGACACATGCTTATTTCAGTATTTGCTGTTATGACAGCGAGAACAGAAAAGAATGGGATAGCTTATCTTTAGCGGTATGCAAAAGAGATATAGAAAAAATTATTTCTCTATTCATTTTTATTATGTATCTTGTCCGTGACTTACAAAGTGCTTTCTTTTTAAGGACACATTTTAAGGCATACATTTTAATGTTAAAGCTTCCTTCAGTGAACTCCAGTTAAATATCTTTTCTTAATCAGTCTAACTAATTTGCAGAGGGAATTTTACTTAGCCTTGAAATGAAGGAAGTCATTTGCCTCCAGGAAATGTACCCTGGAACACTTTGATTTTTCACAGTAACAAGCTTTTTTCACTCTTTCTGGATCTGTGTCCTATGAGTGGGCTATAACAAGTTTTAGAGCAGATAGTTGTTCTTCTAACATGTCACCAGCATATGTACATGTCAATCCATGTTACACAGGAAATAAGATAACACCATCATTTCAGTGAAGAGCTTCTGCAACTTCAGTTTCCATATTAACGGGAAAAATAAGGCTTCTTGGAAAGTTTATAGCCTGAACAGTGACAAATACTTTCAATGCACACAGACACAGTTCCCAGATAGTTTCCACTGCCCTGCAGCTCTCCAGCCCACGTGGCTTGCAACATGCACCAGAGGTAAGGAGTTTGGTATGAGGAGGGAAAAAGGGCTGGAGAGAAAAAGGATAAAAGTCTTCCCAAGCAGTCTGCTGAGTGGAAACTTCTGCCTTCTACCAAGGAAGAGTTTTCAAGTGGATGTCATCCAAGAACTATTTGCTTCCCCAAGGTCTGTGCCCCCATTTTGAGATGTGTGTGGTGCCCATGCCTGCTAACAGCTGTCCCTTTGCCTGGCTCCATCTGCGAACCCTCTGGAGCCTCCTCCTCCGCTCCAGCAGCTCTTTACTCTCTTCTAAGTCTGTGCCTTGTCCCACCTACTCACAAGTTAGTCCAAACCATAACTGTGCAACACCATCTCCTCTCACTGCAGGAGCATACTCGCCTCCTGCAGCTATGGGTCTCAAAGCACTACTAAAGGAACATTTTGGAGGCCCACCAATGTAAGGATAGCCCTGCCTGCCAATGCATGTAAGAGCATGCTGAATCAGGACCTATTCCTCTGACTCCTTTTCTGCTAACACTGTCAAATCAGAAGTTTCTTCCAAAAATAACACGCGAGCGTCATTTTGTCTCCAGTTCATGAAAACAGAAACTCGGCTGATTGAAAGAGATCCCATTGCCTTCCACAGCACACATGTGCAAGATGAGGACAGATCAGTATAAACACAGGTAGCCCATTGGCCACTCATTTTACATTATGCCACAAAAGCATAACAAATGGCTGAAAAATCCTCTAAGTTACATATATGCTGTTGCAACACATAATAATCCTGCTTCAGCTGTTCACAGAGTGGGGAGAACAGCAAGCTGCCACATTTACACCATTACTAAGGTACAACTGATATTTTCATATCCCTGCTTCTGGGCAACCTTTCAGGAGAGCTTTCCTGGAGGTCTGTCTGTACGTCTATCATCGTACAAAACTATCAAAAAACCTAATTTGTGCCAAAGAGGATAGTGCTGAAAGAACTGGTGATTTTCTCTTTTGCTATGCCATGTGATTGGTCTCTCCCTGAGCCATAATTAAGGTATTTGTCTCCAGGTGTTGAACGGCCATCGATAACATGCCATATATATCCTGTCTTCTATTAAAGCACATATGTATTGTCAGATTATATTTATGTATTTCATAATATGGTGCATGTGTTGCGTTGTAATGTGAGGTGTAACTTTCAGACACTAAGGAGGTGGAAGTGCAACCAGCTTGAACAGTGTCCCTGCAGGCACACTGTGACAGCATGTAACTTCATCTCCTGAGCATGGCAGACCAGTGGTGGGGGTGAGCAGGAGGGAAGGCACCATCACCCACAGACTCGAGGGGGAATACTGCAAAGGCCACCAATGCTGCAGATTCCATCTACTGTTGTTTTCCTGCATTTCAAGGAGTGATTATATTTACAAAATAGTAGCTTTTCTTTTTCTCTCTGTTTTTCTCCAAAGCTCCTTTGCTGCACCCTGTTTCTGGCTCACACTATGAATGTGCTTTCACAGCAAGAAGAGCCTCAGCTTCTTTATTACCTCTGTTTATGGAATATGGATATTGGGCCAACTTTACTTCTTACACTAAGTGAATCAGTGCAAATGCAATCACTTTTGGACATCCACTGTATAAAATAAGCATATTTAGATGATCAAATAAGTGTTCCCATATGCATGTTGGCTGGTATTTTCTGCTGCTATAGAGTTCTTGTTTTTCTTGTGTGGTGTCCTTTGTCTTCTTTCTTTCCCTTATAGACTGCATTTGGTCAGTCACTCAGGAGGAAAAAAAAAAAGAATAATAAATGATTGGGCCTTAAAAGAAATACTGTCTATTCTGCATATGGCATTTATAGATCTTCAGAAATTCTTTTGGGAGGCGTGCTTCAGATTTGCGGTCTTTCTCCTTCGGGGATGGTTTTAATTTGTTAGCACTTTAGATCTATAGTCTTGAGGTAGCTCCTTTTTCAGTCAATAAAATGGTTAGTGAAATAAGGATAAAATATTATAATTGTGTTCTTCAAATCAGATTTTTATGTGGGGTTTTTTCCTCCTGGAATGTAAATCTGTCATTCGGAGAAGATTTTTTCCTGTTTTCTTTTAATCCTTGGTGCTTGTGCCAAGAATGATGATTTTAGCCATGAATTACCGCAGTGACTCAAAGCCAAGCTGCTGGGAGGCCGCTGCCCTTGAATGCACAGAAAGCCAAAGAAACCTGGCTTTGGCTCCAAAGTTTCTGACTGCATTCTGCCACCATGTCTACAGCTCTTACCTTGCTTTGCTCACACAGAATCATAAAATGGCTTGTGTTGGAAGGGACCTTAAACATCATCCAGTCCCAACCCCCTGCTGTGGACAGGGCTGCCACCCACCAGATCTGACTGCACAGTAGAGAGAAAAAGCAGGCAGTCTAAGGTAAATCTTAGTCTACCCTTGGCTTTTTCTTTTGACCTAAAGCTAATTTGGGGTCTGTTGGAGCATGTTGTAAATTGAATAAGATAGAAGGACTTTCCTTCTCTTCTATCCATATTGATTTTCTTAGAAAGTAAAATTTTCTAAACATGCCTCTAGGAGGTCTGGGTGCTTTTATTTATTTCTGACGTGGCTGAAGCCCTCCACCCTCATTTTGGAGTGAAAAATGTAGCCGTGCCACATAAATCTGGACCAGGAACAGCCAGCCATGGCAACACTGTCACACAAATAGCTGAATAAGGAGCTAACAAAAGACCTCAACCTGCCATATAGGCACATAAAAGTCTTTGTCCAGCAGAAACTTTTGAAAACAGCATTTTATTTGTGCAGAGTGAAAGAGAAAGGCAACACAGGATGATGCTACCAATTTATGGAACCAGGAACATGAGTTTATCATTGAGTCCATCCCAGTCACACGATAGATCTACTCTATCTCTGTCCCTCAGGCAGATGTTTCTACAACCTGACCTCAACAACCTCTTACTGCAGGGATTTCACGCTCTCCCCAGTCGCCTTTTTTGGAACTCCAGTATCTTTCTCAGGAAAAAAGCTTTTCCTATCACTAAACGTAAAGCACAGCTATGACTTCATTCCAGCATTTCCTTTCTCCCTGTCTATGGATGTGGAGAACAGATTATTCTCTTTCTTTTGCAGCAGCTTTTTTGCATACTGTGATCATGCTTTCCCATCAGTTTTCATTTCTCTCACGCTGGAATACATGAGCATTGCCAGTAGCCACCTTCCTTAGACTATTTACAATTGACTTGGCATCTATCTGAAGACCATTGCACCTAGCCAGTTCATTGAGAGAGAGAGACAGTATATGTGGGACAAATCATAACCATGGGACATAAGAAAGCACAGTGGATGACCAAAGAGGCTACTGAAATGCAGTCTGACATGCCTTAGGTGTGCAACATGCCAAAATCATTTCTGTCAGATGTGTGTATGTTTGTGTGGCCACATGGTTTTGGGCTGTTTTTTAGGTGAACAAATGGTGAGTTCATTTCTGTCTCACCAGGTCAGCAAATGTATATGCATTTATCTTCTTCAAAGTATTGATGTAAATAAAAATGAGAATAATATTTTGCATCAGGCAGTGGCATTGCCTTGTATCTTGACTGATTTGGAATGAGCAACTTAGCAAGAGACAAGGCCCTGTTAGAGATGGATGGCAGAAAATCAGCTGCAGAGAAACAGCAGAAGAAGTTGTTTGTCCCTGTGGACACCCTGGAACTGAAGCTTTTGATTTGGGTATCCCCAAACTTGGAGCATCCATGCCCAGTGCGAGAGAGTGAATTGCAAGATGTCTGATGCTCCATGTGAGCAAAGGCAAAAGAACCACGCTAGGCAAAATATAGACCTGTCTAAAATACAGTAACAAACAAGAGTAAACACAAACACTTCCCTTTCTGTTGAATATCTATACTGACTGCAAGCTCCTTATGAAAGTGATATTATATTTTTGACCAAGAAGAAAGACTTTGACCAATATGGTAGCCTTCTATGAAGTCATCGGTAGTTGGGGGAGTGGATATTCTGTATCTTGACTTCAGCAAGGCATTTGACACTGTCTCTCATAATATCCTTGCAGGTAAGCTTAGGAAGTGTGGGATAGATGAGTGGGCAGTGAAGTGGATTGAGGACTGGCTGGCTGGCAGAACTCAGAGGGTTGTGATTAGTGGCACGAAGCCTGGAGGCCTGTAACTACTGTTGTGTTGCCCAGGGTTTGGGGCTGTGCCTGGTCTTGTACAACATCTTCATCTGTGTCCTGGATGGAAGGATAGAGTACATCCTCAGCAAGTTTGCTGATGATAAAAGGCTGAGAGGGGCACTGACACAACCAGAAGGCTGTGCTGCAGTTTAGTGAGATCTGAATGGGCTGGACAGTTGAGTGGAGAGGAACCTAGTAAGATTCAACAGTAGCAAGTGCAGAGTCTTACAGCTAAAAAGTAATTACCACCTGCATCAGTACAGGTTAGAGGCTGACTTGCTGGAGAGGAGCTCTGTGAGAAGGACCTGAATGTCCTGTTGGTTGACGATGAGCCAGCAGTGTGCCCTTGTGGCCAAGAAGGCAAATGGTATCCTGAGGTGCATTGAAAAGAGCACAGCCAGCAGGTCAAGAGAGATGATCCTCCCCCTCTACTCTGCCCTGCTGAGGCCACATCTGGAGTACTATGTCCAATTCTGGGTTCCTCAGCTGAAGTGAGATAGAGATCTCCTAGAAAGAGTCCAGCCAAAGATGATAAAGGGCCTGGAGCATCTCCTGCACGAGGAAAGGCTAAGATACCTGGGACTGTTTAGACTGGGGAAAAGAAGGCTGAGAGGAGATCTTACAGTGTTTGTAAATATCCCAAGAGCGGTGTCAAGTGGATGATGCCAGGCTCTTTTTGGTGGTGCCCAGCAACAGATCAAGGATCAGTGGGCACAAACTCAAACACAGGATGTTCCACCTTAACGTGAGAAAGAACTTTACTTGAGGCAGAGAACTGGAACAGGCTGCCCAGAGAGGTCGTGGAGTCTTCTTGTCCGGAGATTTTCAAAACCCACTCAGATGCTTCGCTGTGCAACCTACTATACCTGGTATAGCAGGGAGGATGGACTCGATGATCTCCAGAGGTCCCTTCCAACCTCTACATTTCTGTGATTCTGTAATTACTAGGTTGGTTTTTTTTATAAGTAAATAAATAAATGGAGAGGGGTGCAATCTCATAGCATCTGATAACATATCAGAAATTTCTCCATTACACTTGACAGGAGCAGAATAAGCTGGAATCAAAGGAGTGTGTTAACAGCTCAGCATATCCTCCCCATTGGAACTAGTATTAGCCTATCACTAAAAAATAATAAATCTTTGTAAGAGGCAGCAATTGCTTTCACAGTCCATTGGAAAACCCCGTCTGGTACTATTGGAGAGGTAAAAAAAAAAAAGGCAACATACTCCAAATTATATTGTTAAAACACCTACAGCCTAGTTTGTTTTCATATGCTACCCATATGTAGGCACTTAGCAATAGGCAGGCACTTAGAGACTCTCCTTCCCTCTGTATGTGAGTGTGAATGAGTGAGCCAGAGGTGAATGAGTGAGCCTTGTGTTTTCCTTCTGACATTTCCAAGTAGAAAATATTGCAGAACCTAACTGGTGTGAAAATAATTAAGCTGGATAAATAAATGAATAAAAATAATAGCAATTTTTCACATATAAAAATTCCTGAAAAGTTTTTAGTTTTATCAACCCCCTTCCACACCCACCAGAGCATATGGCCCTCTGTTTGTGCAAATCAGCAGTCTTTGCTTAAAGTGGATGTTTCTATTAACACTGTGACTAATTACTGAAAACAAACATGTGTAAGTATGATCTCTGCTAACTGCCTCTGTCAACCCATCTTTTTCTTCTTGTTATTCATTCAAAGGGATTAAGATGGTTTGTAAGAGTAGGGTAGACCTCTGCTCAGCCCGTGAATAAACAGAGCCCACCAGCACCAGCTGATGTCAGGCTGCGGGGAATGTCTTTTATATTAGTGAGGGAAAAAAAAATGTGAAAAAGTTTTACAGAACCTTAAAGCACTGAATGCCAAGAGCTTCAGCACTGGACAAGGAGGGCTGCTGTGGGAACGGGCAGCAGGAGCACATCTACACCAGCTGCATGCAGGGGGTGAGCCCAGCTGGGTGGCAGACGTTGTGCACCATGGGTAACTACGCTGTCTCCGTGTTCAAGCCTGGACGTATGTGCATGCAGAAGGGCATCCACAGAAACTTTCATGTCAGTCTTTCTTGTGGTTTTCTCCCATCCAGAAATAATAATAATGAAAAAGCATAGAGACGCAAAACACCCATTTGGTCTTTGTAAGATACAAAGATTAAAAGATGCGAGCAGATTTTTTTGCCATGTCCCACAAAAGCTGTATTTATCTGCTGCCACAGCAGCACCACAGCAGTGGGACACAGCAGTGTGTACGGCCCCTCATCCTGTTGCCTATGTGGGAGCAGAGAAGAGAGACCAGGCCCTTTGGAGCACATGTAGCTCTTATCAGAGCAGAAAGAGACAAAAACAGTTTAAAGAAAAGCACCCTGCTGTGGCCCTGGAGAAGCTGCAGGGCTGATATGCTGTGGTCAGCACTGCCTACCTGCCTCAGGAGCTGTGGGATGGGGTCTTGGGGCATCTTACGTCCAGCTGTATCCACCGTAAAAACAAATTTCATGCTAGGAAATCGCACAAGTCTACATCTGCTGATTTTCTGAGCGCATAGTATGGTTGCAAGCCAACTCCCTGTCATTTCTCATCTCTTGCACTATACACAGGGTGTTTCCTTTATAAAACAACTTGCCTTTGGGTTTAACGATTTCTAAGGAAACATAACTCTGTCATTGCGCTCTGCTGTTTAATTCCTCCTTTGTCATTAGTGTCTGCTCCGCACAGCCTGGGGACGCCGGCGTGCTCACTGACCTGTGCATGCACTTCGTGTTCTCTTGGGCTGGTGCCCGTGCCTGCGAGCTGGTGTTTGATCTAGACTGAACGAGATGGCCTCAGCCTTCAAAGCCAGCATGTTTACATTCCTCATTTTATCTAGCCTCTTTTTTTTGAGTGCCCCCAAGATAGGTGTCTTGCTGTTAGAATAAATACTTACCTCTTGCATTGTGCTTTCCTCTGGTGGCTTCAGCATGTTTCACAGAGGTGGGAAGCACTGTTAACTCGATTTTTGGAATGGAAAAATGGCAGCATAGCACAGACCTGCATGGCAAAGCAGTGGCAAAAACAGCTGGGAAAAAAACCTATCTCCTCTCATTAAAACCAAAGTAAACCAGCCTGCATCAGGACTACCTGGTGAACCTTTGCTTCTCCGTCAGTTGCCCTTTGGTCTGAGCACATCCTTCCTTCCATCTCAAATCAAATCTTGTGCTGTAGGGGGTGGGGAGATAGGAAACGGGAGCATAGGAAATGGGACAGCATAGCAAGGGATCTGCAGAAGTAGAATGAAGAAACTTTAAGGGAGTAGGAGGCAGGAGTAGGAAGGCAGCCGCAGCAAGGTAGGCAGAACAAAAAACACAGAGCTTACCCCAGTGTGTGTGACTTGAAGGAACTGAGGATGGCCTCATGACTCAAATCTCATTAGGCTTCATCCCTCTTCGGCAACTGAAATTTGCCGCTTAGCTCCAAAGATGACAAGAAAAGAAGCAAAGCCCCCTGGTTTTCGCTGATGACTCTCACCCTGAGTCACAGCAAAACAGTTACATGTGCTGATGTTGCACCCTCAGCTTGCTTCATTAACAAAGGATCAGGCACTGTTTCAATCTATAGGTTGGAAAAAATGAACAGGGGAAAAGCCTTTCATCTAACTTGTCCCTCTGCTTACAAAGGAAGGGACTGCAAATGCAAAGTAAAAACATGACAATCTCAAGGCAGAACTTCTCAATCTCTACACTTAGCATTTCTGAATATATAGTATAGGCTGACAATATTTTCCATTCCTGTATGCATGGGGTTTTAAAAACAGACAAGGTCTATCTCAAATTCCTCCCTGCTCTACTTGCCATTTAATAGCAGTATAACTGGAAGGGTCAAAGTTCAGCTTTCACTTGGCAGTGACTCTTTGAGAAGCGAGGTGTGGGACACCACAGAGCTCAGAGTCCCAACACCACCATTCACAAACACTGGGCTTTCTCAAGAGAAGCTCTTAGAGAAACTCTGTAAACCCAAATGGTCTCAAGAGTGCAGATTGTATTGATAAGAAAAATGAATCAAGCCTCCAGAAGGCAAGTGAGAGCCCTAAACAAGGGCTTAGTTTAGTGCTGAAGTTCTGACATAAAAAAGTTCCATTGAACTCATTTCACGTGTCTTGATGATTTATTTTATCACTTCTCTGCCTTACACTATTTTCCAAAATGAGCAGAAATCACCTCCTCTGCTCACTTAACAAGATAAAGAGCCGATGTTCTCAATCGGTCTTAGGGTCATTTAGTATCTTGGATCCTGCAGCAACCCCAAACTGAAATAAGATCTTTCTGGTAAGTGTTGATCCATAAAGTAAGAGGCTTTCCAATGTACACAACTTCTCTCCTCTTTTTGAGGGGTGCAGGGGAACGATGTTAATTCCATTCTCAAATCCCAGTTTAAGCGCCTTCACAAGGTTAAGGCCATTATTTAATGTCTTTAAAATATTTTGTCTACAAGAAGCCAAAAAAAAAAAAAAAAAAGGGGGTGGGGTGGGGTGGATTTACATGAATTCAAAACTGGCAAGACACAGATTTTTGAATGTGATCAACAACATCCACGTACTCCTGAGAGGAGACCACATCACAGAACAAGAAACAAATATTAGATACACACTGAAATCATGTTGATGGTTCCCCTTCTGCTAGAGTAGGGCTACTTTTTGTAACACTCATGCTAAAAATGAACTTCTGCAGATAGTTTGGGTATTTAGGCCTGGAGAGTACTACCCTTTAGAATCAGAGAATCATTAATGTTGGAAAAGACTGCTAAAATCATATTGTTCAACCACTGACCCATCATGTCATGCCCACTAAACAATCCCTAAGTGCAGCATCTACCCTTCTTGAACACCTCCAGGAATGATGACTCCACCACCTCCCTGGACAGCCTGTGCCAATGCATCACCATGTGAAGAAATTTTTTCCTAATATTCAACCTAAACCTCCCCTGGCACAACTTAAGACCATTACCTCTCCACCTATCGCTGTTACCTGGAAGAATAAGCTGAACCCCACCTCACCAAAACCTCCTATCAGGGCACTGCAGAGAGCAAAAAGGTCTCTCCTGAGCCTCTTCTTCTCCAGACTAAATAATCCCATTTCCCCAGCCCCTCCCCATAAGACTTGTTCTCCAGACCTGTCACAGCTTCATTGCCCTTCTCTGGACATACTCCAGGGCCTCAGTGTCTCTCTTGTATTGATGGGTCCAAAGCTGAACACAG